>NW_026775575.1:73079302-73790552 GCF_030987335.1 Cornus florida | reverse complement strand
CAAAAGGACCCTTGTGTATTTTTTTTTTTTGAATAATTAAGTAGTTGTTTCTCTTCAAGTTGATATGCATGGATGCTAAATTATAAACTCAAGCCATAAGTGTTCTGCAGGGTGTACTGTACTTCCTTTTTCATAGTATTACAATAATAGGTTATCAAATTGCTATGGTGTTTGGTGTAGGTGAAACATTGAAAATAAAAGCATTAAAAGTTGTAGGTGCGGGCATTCGTGGTACATGAATTTGCTAAGAGAGGAGAAGTAATTAATATATGTAATCTTCAGATTATCAGTTTTACTCCTGTTGCTTATAAATATTTAAAATATTTTGATCTGTTTTATTGGTAGCCAAATGAAGGGTTCGATGTGAAAATTTGGGAATAAAGTTTGCTCTCATTTAGTTATGAAGATGGTTTAAAACTGTCGATTCTCAATTTTGAGGAATTTAATTCAACTGAAAAGTGCTTCTTGGGGTTGTGCAGGGGATACTACAAATGTAGTAGCATGAGAGGTTGTCCTGCAAGAAAACATGTCGAGAGGTGCTTGGAAGAACCCTCAATGCTTATTGTAACTTATGAAGGCGAGCACAACCACGCCAAGATACCATCCCAATCGGCAAACACATAAATTCTCATGGAAAGCTTCACAAAGATCACTTCAAGCGCCTCATGTTCAATCAATGAACTCTGTTTACAATTGGCATGAATTGCTTGTGTGTATATTTCATGAAAATCGTTATCTAAGCTGGAGGCACATAAAGATCGCCAATATGAAGCCTAGTGCAAGATGGAACAACTCTGTGGTACTGAGGTATCTGATTGTAAGAACAATCCTTCATTTATAGACAATTCCCTTTTTCTTCTTTAACAGTTTAGGGATGTTGCTTTAATAGATCACCTTTCTTAGAGGTGTTTATGTTTTGATTGAATAGAAATTTTCTATAGTTTATTGTTGCTGGGTTATAAATGTTCATCACTTTGCAACAGTAGTTATAAAATTTAGAAATCTGCTCAAGAATATATTAGTATAAATGGACCAGAAATTTTAATTCTAGGTTTGAGATTGGTGTTGCCATATTGAAAAGGAAATATCAATAATTACGAATTGAATACGTTGTCTATGGGATTTATTACATTTACAATTATGTTTCTTGTACTTGCAACTATATAAATACGACAGATTAAACTGCACTACGAAAATTGGTTGTTGTATTGGGGTTTTCCTACCTGATAATAATTGAATATTTGATTACGGTAACCATATATCTAATCCGGGGTTTCAAATTTGTCAGAATCTGAACAAAAGGAGATTGTGAATTTCTAAAAGTTCTATCAGGACTTACATTGCGTTTTGATCTCAGAAGTGCGGAGAGTATCATTGTTTATCGGTTTTTGTTAATTTTTTGTTCCAACTTTTGCGTCTCAATGGTTGGATAGGTTCCTTCTTTGCCTTGATTGTTTGTTGGAAATCAAAATCATATTCACTGGAACCGCCGTGAAACTATTGCTTGTTGACCTACTGAGTCGACCGAGTCGGTGAGAAAGCCATTATTCCCATGTCCTTTCAACTTGTATCCAACACTCCCTATTTCTGTTATCCCCTTTCTGCATTGTGTGTATGTGTGTTGAGTCTGGGGATGTTGTGGGAGGAATTATTCATGTTATTTCTTCTTCCTACTTTTGTGTGCTAATAAGTGTGTTGGGGCATGTTGAGAGGATGACTTAATTTAGGAATATTTTCAGTTTGTGTGTGTGTGTGTAAGATTGTGTTGGGTTGGAGGTTGTTGAGGAGGGGAGGAATTATTCAAATTATTGTTGAGGGTGTGTTTGTTTGTATTCTGTGTGTATGTTGAGAATAGGAATTATCCAAGTTATTTAGCTTTATGTTATGTAGTCCCACAACAAGGCATGTTAGTTATATAACTGGAGAAGCATTGTCTGTCAATCATGCTTAATGTCTTGTTTTATATGACCTTGTTTGGCAAAACCTAGCATTTTCTGATTCCTGTTCCATTTTGGGTGTGTTCGGAAATTTGAATTCAAGGGTCCCACAAAACTCTTTTGTCTTTGTATTTGCATCTATCCCACAAAAAGGGTAAAAATTACCATGCCATAAACTGAATTTGCATATGTTGCATTGAATGTGCTTGAGCGCTTTGTTCCCTAACCTGGTGGCAATAATGTTTAAATTCTTCCTAACTAGGAGAGGTTGTGGGATCGAACAGTGGCATCTTGCACACGCACAACACCAATACATTGAATGTGCTTGTTATTCCCTTTGACTGAAATTGTTACAATTTAATGCCTAGGGCCCAGTTTGGTTGGAGAGAAATGGAAGGAAGGAAAAGAAAGAAAGGGAATTGAATGATATATTGTGTTTGATATAAAATTTTGAGAGGAAATAGGGAGAAACGAATTAGGCATGATGGGTAAGTTTGTGATCCTCCAAATAGAAGGAAAGGGTTAAAAAGTTTAATGAAAATTTCAAATATTGATTCTACCCTTGTTTTTACAAAAGACAAAATCAAAATATCTCCAGTCCTGGAGTATGTTTTTATTCTCTTTAATCATTTCCTTGTATTCGAATAGTCACATCGGCTTGAATGATGTTGAGCACAATTTTTGTATTTTTTTTTCAACTTCTTATCTTATTAGTCTTCTAAGTTTCTAAATATAATAGGATATAGTGGTAAATTTATTAATATATATATATATATATATATATATATATATATATTTTTCAAACATGATTAAAGTGTTAAGAGTATCATTTCCTTTCTTTTTCCTTGTTAACCAACCAAACATGATGAAAAGATGACTTTTCTTTTTCTCTTGTAATTAATGTTATCCGTTCTCTCTTCTTTTTTGTTTTTTTGTTTTTTTGTTTTTTTTGTTTTGATACCAAACATAGTTAGGATTGGTGCCTCAACACTTCCATTTTGTAGCTAAGGTGTTTCACTTCTTTTCTTGTTTTTTTTGTTTTTGGTTTCCTGAGAGAGAGAAGTTAATTCCAAAATCACAATTCGTTGATCAAAGAGGGTTAAATTCATCTATCATGGTCTTTGCCTTGAACTTTATTCAATGAGTTGGCCACATGAATTTTGACAACTAATATTAGACAGAGGAATTATTGTTTTTTCTTATTATTATTATTATTATTATTATTATTATTATTAAATCCGGTCAAAGTATGATACTAATATTGCATAGTATGGTGGAGTTTTAGAGTAATCACTTTATGAAATATTTGGGGTACTAAATTTATGTTTGTTTGGATGTAAAAAAAATTTTATTTATTTTTTGTTTGGTTGTCGTAAAATATTTGCCAAAAAAAAATATATATATATATATATATATTAAAACTTAACAAAAATAATTTACCTTTCAATTTTCAAC
Source organism: Cornus florida (assembly GCF_030987335.1). Classification (NCBI taxonomy): domain Eukaryota; kingdom Viridiplantae; phylum Streptophyta; class Magnoliopsida; order Cornales; family Cornaceae; genus Cornus; species Cornus florida. The sequence goes on along the minus strand of NW_026775575.1, from coordinate 73,787,160 downwards.
AATTTATTTTACACGTCTCACCTGATGGACTCGACATCAATCTCTACTTACACTTTAACTAAACACCGAAAAAACAAAGTTAAAAAATATCTATATTTTATCGAAAAAAACAAAGTTAAAAAATAATTATATTTTATGGAAAAAAAAAATTCTCTATCGAAAAAAATATTTTATAATAGAGTTACAACAAATGAACATAAAATGAATTTTCCGTGGTCAATGGTCGATTAATAGAGTGGCTTATGGGTGCTCAAACCACGTGCATACGGTAAGAGACCTGGGCTGAGCATTTTCAGCCCAAAAACCCAAAATTCAGATACAACCATTGTACCTAGTTTTACTTCCATTAAATTTGAAAGATACAAAAAAAGCACCTGTGCACATCATCGATAACAATAACAGAGACCTGAGCATTCTTAAATACATATATGTATATGTGTGTATATAAATGTTAGAGTTCATTGCATGAAAATAATATTACATTGTACATGTACCCAAATCAACTCTGAAGATGATTTGGAAGATGGTAATGGATTGAAAATGGGCTGTGAAGAGTGTGTAACAGTTATGTTGGAAGAGATGAGCGGTAATTTTTAATTGCACATTACTTTACAGGGTTCAAAATCTCTTTTAACTAATGATATTTTAACTATATTTAGTAAATGACATCAACATTTTTTTGTCAATAACTAACACTGACTATTAAAAAGAAGGCCCCTGTAACAAAGTTCTGTTTTTAAGGTATTTTGAAAATCATAGGAAGGTTCGAAAAAAAAAAAAAAAAACCTAGAGGTCAATGTAATTTACCTAGGGACGGAGTGAAAATTTTTGTTTACTGTTATATGCCACTAATTTTTCTTATTTTTAGTTATATACCTATAAAATTGAATATTTATATATTTATTAAATGATATTTTTGTGAGAAAGTATTTAGGATGCTCGTCATCGTGCGAGTGTGGTATGCCGATCCAATATAAGCATGTGATACCCCTCCATTCTAGAGCCACGGATGATCAAGTCTGAGCACAGATTCGAGGGATACCAAACAATTAAATATATAAACAAGCATATAATACAAGAGGAATTTAAAGAATAAATAATTAAATAAGCGGAAAGAAATCTAAATAATAAATCCTCAAAGTAATAATAAAATAATCCAATATTTTCAAAACTTTCAATATTATTACAACTCGGGAATCCATCTAGTGAATCCCTAATAATATCCTAGCTGGAAAATAAACTAACTGAACTGAAAAGAAAATCCAAAACTAAAGCATAAAGAAAAGTCCTACGTCGTCGGAAGAGTGAGTGACTGTCTCTACTCAGCACGAATAATCCCTAAGACTGGAACTGTCGATCACCTGAAAAATAATAATGGGTCAGGCCTATGAGCAAGTTCTACTCTACTACAATCCAAATAAAGACCCGATACGCATGTACATCCTAAACAACTCAATAATAACTATATAGTCCGTAAATATATATATATATATATATATATATATATATATATATATATATATATATATATATACCACACTAAGGAACTCTCATTGGACTACAAGGCGGTCTCAACCTGACTAGTAGACAACATGCACAACACACCTGAAGTGGGCATGAGTACCTAGACCTAACATGGCACACCTCTAGCCATCATAGCCAGTTATGCATTCCACTGCATATACGCTCCCTAACCGTCGATCCTGAGATTCAAACTCATATCGAGGTACCATAATTATATATATATAAACATCCATCTAAAACCAAGGTATGTCATTCAACTGTTTGTTGACCTGACACGAATATAAGTATGACTTATTGTTGCCCAAGTATTGACTCTAGAGGAGGGTGAATAGAGTTAATAATAAATAATGGATAATTTTTGCAATATAGAAAAGCAATTTCAAACAAAGTACTTAACACAATTGTGCAATTATAAAGATATGAAATAAGCAATTAAATAGCACAATTATAAGAGAGATAAGGGAAGAGAAATTGCAAACATTGACTCGGTGATTTTAGCGAGGTTCGAAAACTCCTACTCCTCGGCTCAAAACTCCTCTTGAGACTTCCCAATCCACTATGCCTTTTCCTTACAGGTGGAGAGCAAACCTTTACATGAAGCAAGACCTTGCTTATTTTCCTTACTAAGAGAACAACCTTCTCTTAGTCTTTCTTTGGGTCACACTAACCCTTACAATATATAGTAGCAAGAACAATGAAGTACAATAGATCTCTCAAAGATAGTAGTACAATTTTCAGCTCACAACTAGAGTATTGATGAATATAAATGAAGCTCAAACTCTATGAATGAAATGAATGAGAGGAGATGATATAAGTGAAGAATGTAAGCTCTTATAATCTCTCAAGTGTATAATAGAGCAAAAACTCTATGAAGATTAAAACAAGAGCAAAAACCCTTTTAATCTTTGCTAGAATCTCTCAAGATAGAATAAGAGTGAATGAGAGAGATGAAGAGAAGATTTGAGAACAAAAGTTCTCTTTAATGCAATGTGAAGGCTTTCAAATGATGTCTCTTAGTTATTAAGACATTCCCCACTTTATTTATAGAATTTCCAAGCTCAATATAGTTGTTGGGAGTTGAATGCACGAGGGTCAAGAAGAAAAGAGCCGTTGCAGTTTGAAATATGCAGATCTGCGACCAAACCGGTTGACATGTGGATAAACCGGTTGACATCTTGGCTTGAACCGGTTGATGTGTACTCCAAACCGGTTGACATCTACTTATAAACCAGTTGATGTATTTTGCAAACCAGTCGACATATACTGAGCTTCATTTGGACATTTGCTACTGCCTAGATACCGGTCGACGTGTGTGTCAAACCGGTCGACGTGTGTGAGCTTCAACTTGGATTTTTGCCACTGCCTAGATACCGGTCGACGCGTGTATCAAACCAGTTGACATGTGTATGAATAGTTTTGACAGACAGCTTATGCATAGGACTTTCAGTACAGGACATCTGCACATAGCTTATTTCCATTGAAAACATTTAAGTAAATCCATTTACTTTAAGTTTACAATGTAAATAAGAAAGTACCCCCCATTTGGATTCAATAAAAAATACTAAAAAATTGAAATCCAATTAAATCAAAATGTAGAAATTCAGTTTTAGTACAAATTTGGATTTCCGACAGTTTTGGTAAAAATGAATCCTTATGTAAACCAATGTAGACTTGGTAAAAAATTCTGATAAAATCAGTTTAGGCTAGTTGAAGTATAAAGAATTATTACCGGGAAAAATTATTTTGAAATAATCATTATTTCAAAAATCCATTTTTCACACTTAGCCAAAAACACAGTTTTTCATGACGCGCATTCTAGGGTCCTAATGTCCATTACCAACTCATGGTAATAAAGGTTTCTCATGCCTTAATTGTTGACCAATATGAATTATGATTGATGTGCATGGTTTTAGCATTTCTAGTACAAGTGATGAGTTCTTTCAAAGCTTATGCAAGCTTGAATTAACTCACTCTTTAGCAAAGACTCCATATGTCAATTGTATATGAATGAAGTGCATAATCAATTGCTAATGGATATAGGAGCATACGAATGATGATATGATATGCATGGTCCTATAGAGATGAGCTTCAAATGGATTCATAAATACTTTGACATTGAATCCTAAACACTCACCATCCTATCTACCCCTTTCTTCGTGCTTTATCCATGATCGTGTAGGCTAGGTAGACTTTCTTTCTTCATTTCTTTGAGTTACTTTCTTGCTCGTTACAATCCAAGCTATCTTTAGATGGACTTTGCATTTGGCTTCTTGCAACTTCAACTCTTCTTTGTATCCATTTCTTTTATTGATGCGATCTTGAATAATGGAATACTTGAAATGATCTTTATAGCTTCATTAATGTCATTCTTTGAATGTGAATAATCTATATAACACTCAATGTAAACATTAGTCCTTAAACACCATTAATGGTTTGTTATCATCAAAACAACTAGATTGTCCTTGGATGAAATCCTTAAGGTCAACACTTATCATTGTAGTAAATCCATTCCTTTATATCATAATAGGTAGGACTTAGCGTTTTGAGCTAATCCGTTCCTAATATGACACCGTCCCATACCGGTGCATATAATCCATAAATCCAATAATTGATGCAATAATTAATAAATTTAAATATCAATTAATCCATAACAAGCATAATAAAAATATGTAAAATAACATGATTATATTATGCCGATGATCATGATTAAAAACTGTATAACCATACATAGAAATTTACTAGTGTAGAGGTAAGCAATTTAAATAATTCAATCCAAATACAATATGCAAATTTATTTGAAAATCTCATATTGTTTATGTTATTAGCATTATTGAGTTTATTATACACTCTGGGATTTTAACTTGTCTTTATAAATTATTCAAAACCCCAACAGAAGCTCCTAATTAAGTCTGGAAATTCAAAAACCCAAACACAGTGGCCCGAAAACATCAAAACCCATCAAATAGGGAAGGAGCCGCCTCCCACACAGAGGGAGCCGCTTCCCCACCTTGTAGAGCCGGCTCCCCACAAAGGGGACCCCCCTCACTTCAAAAGGGAGCCGGCTCTCCCCCTGTTTTGCACCATCTGTTTCACCTCCGGCGACTTCCAATCATTCCGTTCCTCTCTGTTAAGGTTCCTAATGGTCCTAACTAAGTCTCATATTATTCCAGAAATTTATCCAAATTCATTATACATTATTTACACCAATTAAAACAAGTATTCGTGCAAGCAAATTCAACATCAGCCAATTAAAATTTCGTTAACATACATATTGTTTTAATCTAATTCAATCATGCATAAAAGATCAATTTAAAGTTTATTTACTCTTGGAATTGTTTTAGGCATGTAAAGAACACGAGTCTAAGGAAGAGACTTAGAATATGAACTTGCCTTTGAGATTTCGGATTGAAATCTCAATGCCGTCTTCCTAGATTTTTCCGAAAATTCTTGACTGCCGTTAAACCCCTCTGTTGCTCCTGGTTCAACCCACAAGCAGACTTTCTTCCTTCCTCCTTAGTCCGACCTTTAATCTATAACGGAAACCCTAACTTGTTCTCTTAGTTTTCTCTCAAACCTCTCTGTATACGTAAATAGGGTTTTTGTTTTAACCTTTGGCAGACGTATCAAGATATATTTATAGGCAAATTTAATTTAACCTAATTCTACTTACCTAAGGAAAAGGAAAAGAAAAATAAACTAAATACACATTAAATATATTGGCACCCCAATCCAACGTGATATCATATATATATATATATATATATATATATATGATATCACGTTGGATTGGGGTGCCAATATATTTAATGTGTATTTAGTTTATTTTTATATATATATATGATATATATATATATATATGATATCACGTTGGATTGGGGTGCCAATATATTTAATGTGTATTTAGTTTATTAACCTTTATAATTATATAATATATAATATATACTGAAAATCACAATTAATTTAAATATTAATTAAAATTAATAATTAACATAATCGTATATACATATATACCCATATATATATGTATAACTATCCATGAATAAAACCATACCCATTGAATCTCCTATTCAAGTAGTCCATGTGACCTATATTGTTGGTCCATTACTACTATCAATGCCAAAATCCTTTTTAAAAATAAAAATCAAACTAAACACATTTAATCTACAAATAATCGCATGTAAGCAGACACACTTATTTAATAAATCAAATAAATAATTACTTCAAATACCACATAAGCATATAAGTTTAATGAAAACAAATAATTCAATTACACAATTAAACAATTAAACAAATAGCCAAATAATCAAATAATGAATTTAATAATGCAATAAAACCATAAAATAAAATACCAAGACTATCCTTTTAAAATTAGGGGTATTACATTCTTCCCCCCTAACAAAAGGAATTTCGTTCTCGGAATTCGCTCTTACCTTCTTCCATTATTTCAAGAAATTACAAGCGAATGGCATCCTCCCGTTCCCATGTAAACTCAGCCTCATTATGGTGACTCCACTGAACATGCACTAAAGGTATAACCTTATTGCGAAGAATCTGATCCCTGCGATCTACAGTACGACACGGTGGCTCCACATACGTTGCATCCGATTGCAACTCAATCTCACCAATATCGATATGCTGATACTGATCCTCATCTTGTAGAAATTTCCGCAACATGGAAATATAGAACACATTGTGCACACGATCCAAATGATCCGGAAGTGCCAATCGATAAGTTACAGCTCCAACTCATCTGTAATCATGAATGGACCAACAAACTGCGGTGACAGCTTCCCTTTTTTCCCAAAACGCATTACTCCTTTCATAGGAGACACTTTGAGGAGAACCTGATCCCCAACCTGAAACTCCAATGTAAGAGTACGACGATCTACATAACCCTTTTGCCTACTCTGGGCAGTGCGCATGTGATCCGTAATAAAAGCAATTTTCTCAGAAGTATCCTTAATGAACTCAGGACCCAAAAATCTGCTCTCCCTAACCTTGATCAAACAAATAGAAGATCGACATGGTCGGCCGTACAATGCTTCAAACGATGTCATACCAATAGTCTTCTGGAAGCTATTATTATATGCAAACTCCACAAGTGGCAAATAATTCTCCCAGTAGCCCTTGAAGTCAAGAACACAAGAACGAAGCATATCCTTTATAATCTGATTAACCCTCTCGGTCTGACCATCTGTCTGAGGATGATAAGTAGTACTAAGATGCAACTCTGTACCCAAAGCCTGCTAAAAACTCTTCCAGAATCCTGACACAAAGCTCAAATCCCTGTCCGATATAATAGATAACGAAATGTCATACAACTTCACAATCTCTGTAATGTAAAGTCTCGCCAACTGTTCCAAAATGAAATCAGTGCGAATAGGCAAGAAATGAGCTGATTTAGTCAACCTATCAACGATGACCCAAATGGAATTGTGATCTTCAAATGAATTAGGCAATCCTTCCATAAAATCCATATAAATGCTCTCCCACTTCCACTCTGGTATAGGTAGTGGCTGTAGAGCTCCTGGCAGCCTCTGATGATCAATCTTGACCATCTGACAAATACTACACTGAGAGACAAAAATAGCAATGTCCTTCTTCATACCTGCCCACCAAAACTGTCGCTTCATATCCTAATACATTTTTGTCTCCTCCTGGATGAACAGAAAACTCAGAATGATGAGTTTCAGTCATCACATCCTTCCTCAAATCATCAGCAGAAGGTACTACTAAACGTCCCTTGTACCTCAAACCTCCATCAGTCCCAACATAATAAAATGGAACCTCCCCAGAAATTATCTCTGCAACTTTGTCAATGCACTGCTGATCCGTGAGTTGTGCCTTCAGAACCTTGTGAATGATAGAAGGTGTAACTACCATGTAAGCCATAAAAGTATCAGAAAACTCATCAACTGTCTTCAAAGTATTCCACTCAGTGGTGAATAAAGCAGAAAGACTCGCATAGGGTCGGCGACTGAGTGCATCTACCACCACATTCGCTTTCCTTGGATGATACTGTGTAAAGAAATGATAATCTTTCACAAACTATAACCATCTGCGTTGTTTCATATTCACCTCTCACTGAGTAAACAAATACTGCAGACTCTTGTGATCACTAAATAATCTGAAGGACTCTCCCAACAGATAAGGCCTCCAAATGCGTTAGGCAAAGACCACTGCTACCAACTCCAAATCATGTGTTGGATAGTTAAACTCATGAGGCTTAAGTTTACGAGATCCATACGAAATTGGTTGTTTCTCCTGTATCAAAACACACCCTAGACCTTGTAAAGAAGCATCTGTGTAGACAAGATATTCTATCCCGCTCTGTGAAGTAAACAGAACCGGTGTAGAAGTCAACTTGCTTTTTAGCTCATCAAAAGCTTTTTGACAGTGTTCATCCCATACGAACTGTACACCCTTCTTAGTCAAATGAGTGAGTGGTCTCGCTATCTTTGAGAACTTTTGAATTAATCTACGATAGTATCCTGCCAAACCCAGAAAACTCTGAATCTCGGTAGGTGAAGTAGGTTATCCCTACCCTACCACTGCTAAAACCTTAGCTGGATCTACCGTTATTCTTCTTTCTGACACTACGTAACCCATAAACTTCATTTCCCGCTGCCAAAATTCACATTTCTCGAACTTGGCATATAACTGGTGTTCACGAGGCGTTTGCAACACTGTGCGAAGATGTCTGACAGGATCATCCTCCGACTTAGAATAAATCAAAATATCATTAATGAACACGATGAAAAACTAATCCAAGTAAGCCCTGAAGACTCTGTTCATTAAATCCATGAAGACTACTGGTGCGTTAGTCAATCCGAAAGGCATGACACAAAACTCATAAGAACCATATATAGTGAGAAACGTTGTCCTAGGAACATCCTACTCCCTATCCCGGAGTTGATGATATCCAGAATGCAGATCAATCTTAAAGAAATATGTAGCTCCCTTCAACTAATCAAAAAGATCATCAATTCTGGGTAAAGGGTACTTGTTATGAATAGTAACCTTGTTCAATTCCCTGTAATCTATACACAAGAGAAGTAAACCATCATTCTTCTTCACAAACAACACTGGTGCTCCCCAAGGTGAAGTACTCCTATGAATAAAACCCTGACTGACCAATTACTGAATCTGATCCCTTAGCTATTGCATCTCCACTGATGCCATCCTGTATGGTGTTTTAGCAATAGGTGTAGTATCTGGAGCTAAGTCAATCACAAAGTCTATCTCTCGACTTGGTGGCAACCCTGGAATCTCTTGAAAATCATCCGAAAATTTATGCACAATTGGTATGCTATCCAGTAACACAGTAATCTCCTCCTCAGTTTCCTCCTCCATATAAAACAAATAAGTGCTAGTGACCCCATTAGAACGTGGCATAGCGATGACGTACATATCCTGACCAGATATGGGGAAAACAATAAACCTATTATAACAATTAACTTGGGCATGGTAGTGAGATAACCAATCCATCCTATAATACACCTAAATTTTAAAAGGATATTTCTGGAATTAAATTTATTATTTGATTGCATTTTACTTGATTATGTGTCATTTTATTTGATTATTTGTTTAATTTAAATTATGTTGTGGTGTTTTAAGTGATTATTATTTAATTTGAATTATTTGTTTATTTGAATTAATTGTTTTATTTGAATTATTTGTATTATTACATCTGTTATATTATTTATTTGTGATATTTGATTTAATGTGTGATACCCCCGAATTTTCGAATGCGGGTTGGCCAGGCCCATGCCTGAATACCCGAGGATATCAAAACAAATTGATAATAAATGAACACAGAGTACAAAAGAATAAAGAAGAATAAATAAAATGCTGACAAGAAACTAAAATGATAATCTAATAATAAACCTCAGAATATATTTCCATTAATTAATAAACTCTTCTGATACAACTGATCCTCCAAAATACAACTCGGGAATCCATACTGTGTGGACCCCTAGAAAATCCAATCTAAATAAATGACAGCAATAATTGTCTAAATCAGGAAACTGGAACATAAAGGAACTCCTATGTAGCATCGGAAGAATGAAGTAGACTAATCCCTGCTCAGCACGAACAACCTCTACTCCTGACGAACACCTGAAAAATAATGGTGGGTCAGGCCCACAAACAAGTTCTACTCTACTACAGTCCAAGCAGAGATCCAATACACGTATACATCCTAGTCAATCCAACAGTAACTAGTAGTTCGTATATATATATATATATACACACTAAAGGAACCTCACTAGACTATAAGGTTGTCTCAACCTGAATAGTAGGCAACATGCAAAACGCACATATAGTGGGCATGAATACCTAGACCTACCCGGGTATACAACTACACTATATCTAACTACACATCCCTGGCGATATACGCACCCTAACCATTGATCCTGAGACTCAAGCTCATATCATGGCACCATACTTATATATATATAATCTAGTAACCATCCTATCCGGCATAAATTGATCCTCCATAAGTCAGTCAACTTGTTCAGCTGACCTGACTTGAATATAAGTAAGACTTAACATTTTAGTTAATCCATTCCCTTATATAATAAATTAATCAACCATAAGTCATTCAACTTGTTTAGCTGACCTGACTTGAATATAAGTAGGACTTAACATTTTAATTAATCCATTCCCTTATATAAAATAGGTAGGACTTAACTGATAAGTTAATCCGTCCCTAGAATGCCACCGTCCCATACCGGTGCATTAAATCACACAATTCAACAATTGATGTAACGATTAAGGAAATACATCAAACAATCCAGAAATAACTATGATAATATGATTTCAAGTTATTATTTATTTAAGTTTCCTATATCATATGTCCTACATAAACTGAATCTTATACATATGATGATATTTTATTATACCGTTAAATAAGCATTCTCCATATCCAATTCATCCTACACATTTAATCTCAATTGTTAAAACATATTAAAAGATTAAATTCATTCGTCTGTTTAAAACATTCAAATAGCAAGCACCATTATGATTGAATCTATTTAAATTTATTTAAACCCAAACCTAATTCCTATTTAATGTTCAGGAATCCTAGGCATGTTTCTACGTTCCATCATTCCACAGATATGAAATATATATAATTTAAACATGTAAAAATTCACACCGGAAATCAAATCAAAATCATGCATTTATCAATTCATAACACAAGAACAGATATGAATCAAATTCATAAAACCTATATTCTAATCCAATTAAACATGCATAATTATTTAATTTTATGTATTTAATAAATCCTGAAATTTCCTAGGCATGTATAGAAACACGAATCAAAAGGAAAGAGATAGAAGAAGAACTTGCCTTAAACTTTCGGATTGAAAGTTAAACTTCTTCTTCCTTGATCTTCTCTCTAAAGGATTTTTTATTCATTCCTTCCTCTTTCTCCTTCTCTCTCTAACTCTCTCTCTAGAATATATTACGTGATATATTTTCACTCCTTTTTCAACCTATAGTTGTGTATTTATAGGCTAAATAATAACCCTATTCCTTTTCCCAATCCAAGTCAACTTAATAAAGAAAAATAAAAAAAATGAAAATATTAAAAAAGGTAACTTAAAATATGTTACGTATATAATCTATGTATATCCTTATTAATTAAATAAAATATATACATTAGATTATTTATTAATACTAAAGTTACCATAATATTAAAAGGTAACTTAAAACATGTTACGTATATAATCTATCTATATCCTCATTAAATAAATAAAATATATACATCAGATTATTTATTTATACTAAAGTTACCATAATATTAAAGAGTAACTTAAAACATGTTACGTATATAATCTATCTGTATCCTCATTAAATAAATAAAATATATACATCAGATTATTTATTTATACTAAAGTTACCATAATATTAAAAAGGTAACTTAAAACATGTTACGTATAAAATATATGTATATCCTTATTATATAAATATATAAAATATATACATCAGATTATTTATTAATATTAAAGATACTATAATATTAATAAATTACTTTCCTTTTTATATATATGTATATACATATATATCTATATATATACATATACAACTATCCATGGGTAATTATCCATACCCATCCAACTTCATATCCAAGTAGTTCATGGGACCCAATTAGTTAGCCCATTACCACTAACCATAACCATAAAATAAAATAAAATAAAACATTTAATCATTTAATTTATAATTAATTACAATTAATCAAATACATCATTTAAGTACATAATCTAATTAAACAAATAATACAAATAACACCTAGACAAAATACAAATAACACATAGATAAGTAACCAATTAATCAAGTAACACTTAATTCAATTAAATACATAAACAATTAGTCAAATAATCAATTAAACAATTAAAAAAATACAATAAAAATAAATAAATAAATACCGAGACTATCCTTTTAAAATTAGGGGTATTACATAATGGTGATTTATTTTGTCTATCGTAACTTAGGGATTACAGTTATAACTTTAGCTTATAATTCAAGTATAGGTGGGCCGTCGTAGGTTAGAACTTAGATAGTTTCATGGGCCGATTAGGAGGGGAATTAGGGGTTGGTCTCTAAATTAAACATGGACTAGGGTTGCTGGGATAAACCTATAAATATGTGCATTACCGTGGTTTAGGGTTTGGAGACAGAAAAACAAGAACAATATAACAACGTTCTGTAAAATAGAGAGATAGAGAGATACAGAAATACAGAGAAAGAAACTTAGAGTGGAGTTGAATGTTATACAGAGCAGTTCAAGGAGGAAGGAGCGTGGTTGTGTGGAACTACAGTCTAGGTTATTAACAGAAACTTCAAAGACGGTGAATTAGAGTTTCAAATCTGAAACTCAAAGGCAAGTTCTGTTCTATTCTATCCCTTTAATCTGTGTTCTATGCATGCTTAGAATGACTCCAGGATTAAACTAAGGCTCAATCATATCTGTTATGCATGTTTAATCTGTATTTAAACTCGTGAAATTAATCTGCTCTTAGTTGCTATAAAAATTTAACCTAAAACCTTGCTGCTGTTATGTAATGACTTGTGTTTAAATTCAAGTCTTGGTTGTATATTCTTGTTCTGTGATCAATATGGAATCTAGATGGACCTTAAAATATGTATTAAAAACTACTACAAAGGACTAGTGATCATCGAAATCAGAGAGGAGGAAGATGAAACGAACAGAGGCTGCTAAGAGGAGGGAGAGAGGGCTCCCAAACCTCTTAGAGCCGACTCCCAAAGGGGAGAGCCGGCTCTTGGTGTTATGGAGCCGGCTCTAAGAGCCTAGAGCCGGCTCTAGATGAAAGGTAGAGCAGGCTCCCAATTTTGAGAGCCTGTTCTCTTTTAAAATGCACAAAAACGAGGTTTTTAGGGACTGTTTGGCGAAACTGTGTTTTCTAAAACTGTTTAATGGCCACTGGATGGTGTAATTCATTGCTCAAGACTTAGAAAAATGCTGATAAGCATGTTTACAATTAGTTATTGGGGACGGGATTCACAAAAGGTTAAACAAAGAACCCATATGTGCATAATTGGCTAATTAACCTAGGTTGGTTTCTATTTTGGAAATTTGGTTTCTATGCATGATATTAAATTGTGAATCATATTTTTAGTTGTGGTACAAACATATAATAGTTTAATTATGTGTATGTTTGGACGGAATTAACTGATGGTTTAACTTTGCTATAGAATGCATCAGTTGGGGTACCGTTTGGAGGAGTAAATTGCATAATCTTACTTTGTAAATTTAATGGACTGTAATTGGGATTCTAAATCTTTTCTGGGATGCATAACGTAGTTATACATATGTTAACTGTATTTATGCTTATTTTGGAGTGTGGTTGATAGATAATTATACTGTTTTTGTCAACTATGTTAGCTGGAGGATAGTATGTACCGGTATGGGACGGTGGCGTGATAGGTATGGATTAGTTCAGACACTAAGCCTGACTAATCTAGATTGAGGTTCGGATTAACAATAAAAGTTAAGTCCGACTTCTGTTAGTGTCAAGTCAGTAAATAACTGAATGACATAATTGGATTTCTGGGATGAATTGTTATACAAATATCACGCCACTATATCAGATGGATGATATTTTGTATTAGGAGGACACGAACTTTATATATATATGTTATGATGTCATGGTATGAGCTTGAGTCTCATAACAATGGTTAGGGTGCATATATCGCCTAGGATAGATAGCTGAACAGAGGTGTTGTTCCCTGGTAAGTCTAGGTACACATGACCACGTAATGTGCGATTTTCATGGTATCTCTACTCAGGCTGAAACAAACCTATTGGACTAGTGAGCGTCCTATAGTGTATAATATATACATATATGAACTACTCTAAATATTGCTGAGTCTATTTAAGATGTATCTGCGTATCGGATTCTTGTTTGGATCGTAATAGATCAGGACTTGCATGTGGGCCTGGCCCATTCTTTTATTATTTTCAGGTGCTCGTCAGTTCCAGGGTTAGAGCTTGGTCGTGCAGAGCAGATACCGACTGCTATTCCACCAACTACGTAGGACTACTTACTTATTAGTTTTGGATCGTATTTCAGTTATTTCATTTTACAGTTGGGATTTTTATTAGGGATCTACCAGATGGATTCCCGAGTTGTTAATTAATTGGAGGTTTTGGAGTTTAGATTTTAATAATTATATTTTGGAGGATTTTTCATTAGAATTCATTTCAGCTATTATTATTTATTTCTTATTCTTTAAATTTTGTATTCTGTGTTCGCATTAAATATTAATTGTTTGATATTCCCTCGGGTTTTGGGCCTGGGCCTGATCAACCCGTGTCTCGGATCTGAGGGGTATCACACATCCCAAGTATCACGTCATAAGTGTGTATGTCCAAGACCAATATATTGGCTAGAAATCTGAGTCTACCAATATCCAGTATCATAGGGCCATCACTCTCATGTAAAATGGCAATATCGCCAAAAGGTGTAGAAATACCATGAGGTCTATCGCATACTCGCGTCGTTATCCCATATAATGTAACAAATGATTTAGACACGAATGAATGTGTAGCACCCGTATCAAATAAAACACGACCATGTGTACCATGCATAGGAAATATACCCTCAACAGCCTGAGGTGCTTGAATATCTTGTAGCATAGGGTTGAACACTCTGCAATAATGCAACTGTTGTGGTGCCTGTCCCTGAGACTGTGGCGGTGCTGGTAAAGCCGAATATGTCTGTCCTTCTGTCCGTGGAGCGGGTAAAGTAATTGTGCCCTCTGTCCCTGCTGCACATGTTGTCCCTGTCCATGTCCTGCTTTAAAACACTTCTTGAAAGTATGATCAAACTCTCCACAAGTGTAGCAACTACCCTGAAAAGTGCCAAATGGCCTCCTCTGTCTATAAGCCTGTGGCTAACCCCATCCTGCCTGTGGTCCCCTATTCTACTACCTCTGAATAAGTGCCTCATCTCTGTGAGCATCTGAACCACCCTTTTGCTTCTTCCAAGATTGTTGTCCCTGGAATTTGCCTTTATCATTATGTCGGTGTCCATTGCCATTTTCTTTTTCAGCTGACTGATTAGCAGAGTCTCTGTCACCCCACTTCTCAACCCTAACATGTCTAAAGTCCACGGTCAATTGATACTGCTATAGAACGACATCTACCACCTGAGCATATGTAGTGTAGGTTGGACTACCTGTAATAGCTCGCTTAATAAACCACATAAGTCCCTTGACGAAACTATTACGTTTCTTCTCCTCTGTATTGACATCCTCTGGAGCAAAAAGAAATAAGCACGTGAACTGCTGCTCATACTCTGCCACTGTCATGTTCCCATAATCAAAATTAAAGAACTCTGTCTTTATAGCTAACCTGACTGCATATGGAAAATACTTCTCATCGAAGCGAGCACTGAATTGATCATAGGTCAATGCAGTCCTCTCCTCTGTGGTAGTAACTGACTCCCACCACTGGAGTGCATCTCCGACAAGCTTGAAGGTAGCAATCATCTACTTCTGAACCTCCATGTACTGAACCATTCAAAGATATCGTTCGACGTCCTTCTTCCATTGGTGAGCTACTTTCGCATCGGTGGAGCCTGAGAACTTAAGTGGTCTCCCTTTGTGAAAGAAGTCCTAGCCTTTTCCCGAGGATCAGTCTGAACCACTGGTGCTGATATAGGTGCTTGCTGAACCTGTGGTTGATTCCGAAATGTAGCCGTTACACCTGTTGCTATAGCCCTAGTAATGAGGTCATTGATATGAGGAAAATACTCTGGATCTCTTCCCTGACCCTGAGTCTGCTGAACTTTCTCCTGTTCCACATGCAACTGACCACCATTGTTCTGAAACCCAGGTAATTGTTACTCTTCCTCCATTTGCTGACGCCATAGGAGATAATGCTACCTACGTGCCGCTCTTTTTTGCTGCCTGTTTCATTGCATGTTCTGTCATCTTCTAGCGTTAACCATTCTGTTGACACGGAAAGACAAACATTGGTACGATTTAAACGGACCGTAAAAGAATACAACGAATCCTAAATTTAGGCTCTAAACAAAAGTAATACGCTACGCGGAAGTCTTATTACGAAATAACCCTAGAGACATTGAACCTGGAGTGCTCTGATAGCAACTGTGACACCCTTCGATTCTAAAGCCATGGGTGATCAAGTTCAAGTACAGATCCCAAAGATACCAAACAATTAAGTATATAAACAATCATAGAATACAAGAGGAATTTAAAGAATAAATAATTAAATAAGCAGAAAGAAATCTAAATAATAAATCCTCAAAGTAATAATTAAATAATCCAATATTTCCAAAACCTTCAATATTATTACAACTCGGGAATCCATCTAGTGGACCCCTAATAATATTTCAGCTGGAAAATAAAATAACTGAACTGAAAGGAAATCCAAAACTAAAGTATAAAGAAAAGTCCTATGCCGTCGGAAGAATAAGTGACTGTCTCTACTCAACACGAACAAGCCCTAAGACTGGAACTGTCGATCACCTGAAAAATAATAGTGGGTCAGGCTCACGAGCAAGTTCTACTCTACTACAATCCAAACAGAAACTCAATACGCATGTACATCCTAAACAACTCAACAATAACTATATAGTCCATAAATATATATTTTCACACTAAGAGACTCTTACTGGACTACAAGGCGGTCTCAACCTGACTAGTAAGTAACATGCAAAACGCACCTAAAGTGGGCATGAGTACCTAGACCTAACAGGGTACACCTCTAGCCATCATAGCCAGCTATGCATCCCACTGCATATACGTTCCCTAACCGTCGATCCTGAGACTCAAGCTCATATCGAGGTACCATAATTATATATATAAACATTCATCCAAAACCAAGGTATATCATTCAATTTTTGTTAACCTGACACGAATATAAGTAGGATTTATCATTGTAGTAAATCCATTCCCTTATATCAGAATAGGTAGGACTTAGCATTTTGAACTAATCCATCCCTAATATGCCACCATCCCATACCGGTGCATATAATCCATAAATCCAATAATTAATGCAATAATTAATAAATTTAAACATCAATTAATTCATAACAAGCATAATAAAAATATGTAAATTAACATGATTATATTATGCCGCTGATCATGATTAAAAACTGTATAACCATACATAGAAAATTGTTAGTGTAGAGGTAAGCAATTTAAATAATTCAATCCAAATACAATATGCAAATTTATTTGAAAATCTCATATTGTTTATGTTATTAGCATTATTGAGTTTATTATACACACTGGGATTTTAACTTGTCTTTATAAATTATTCTAAACCCCAACAGAAGCTTCTAATTAAGTCTAGAAACTCAAAAACCCAAACACAGTGGCCCGAAAACATCAAAACCCATCAAATAGGGAAGGAGCCCCCCCCCCCCCCCCCCCCCTTCATGGAGCCAACTCCCCCCTTAAGGGAGCCGCCTCCCTGCCTTGTAGAGCCGGCTCCCCACAAGGGGGAGCCGCCTCTTTGCAATAGGAGCCGCCTCCCTTCAAAAAAGAGCTGGTTCTCCCCCTGTTTTGCACCATCTGTTTCACCTCCGACGACTTCCATTCATTCCGTTCCTCTCTGTTAAGGTTCCTAATGGTCCTAACTAAGTCCCAGATTATTCCAAAAATTTATCCAAATCCATTATACATTATTTACACCAATTAAAACAAGTATTCGTGCAAGCAAATTCAACATCAAGCAGTTAAAATTTCATTAACATACATACTGTTTTAATCTGATTCTATCATGCATAAAAGATCAATTTAAAGTCTATTTACTCCTAGAATTGTTTTAGGCATGTAAAGAACATGAGTTTAAGGGAGAGAATTAGAATATGAACTTGCCTTTGAGATTTTGAATTAAAATCTCAACGCTGTCTTCCTAGATTTTTTTCAGAAATCCTTGACTACCGTTAAACCCCTCTGCTGCTCCTGGTTCAACCCATAAGTAGATCTTCTTCCTTCCTCCTTAGTCCGACCTTTAATCTATGGCTGAAACCTTAACTTGTTCTCTCAGTATTCTCTCAAACCTCTTTGTATACGTGAATAGGGTTTTTGTTTTAACCCTTGGCAGACATATCAAGATATATTTATAGGCAAATTTAATTTAACCTAATTCTACTTACCTAAGGAAAAGAAAAAGAAAAATAAACAAAATACACATTAAATATATCGGCACCCTAATCCAACGTGATATCATATGTGTGTGTGTGTATATATATATATATAAACCTTTATAATTATATAATATATAGCATATACTGAAAATCACAATTAATTTAACTATTAATTAAAATTAATAATTAACATAATTTTATTGTAACGACCCGAACCCGGGGGTCCGAATTGTTAACCGGGTCCTTACTCGAACTCAATGTCAACTAAAAACGTTACCGTCCTTTGCTATATCAATACATAATATACGTGTCATCCCAGTTTATAAATAATAAAAATAATAAATAAAATGAGGCCATAGCTACAAAATATGTCAAACAGTCTACTAACCCATCAAAACCTGTGGAGGAACGTCGTCCGCCACTTCCTTCCCGTAACCTGAAAAATGTTAAAATGATGGGGTGAGCTAAACGCTCAATAAGAAGTGTCTAAGACACACCTCTTATGACCCCGTGAATCTACATAGAGAATAGAAAGTAAGATAACAGGATCATATCTCGGGAGTCAAGTAAAACCACTGTATCATCAACAAATGTAATATCCCTAATTTCAAAAGGATAGTACTGGTATTTAATTTATTAGTTAAATTGCATTTTTTTTAATTGCTGACGTGCATATGTGTTAATTGAATTGATTTAATTGCATTTGATAATTTAATTGTTTTAATTTAATTGATTTAATTGTTTTAATTGAATTTAATTGTTTAATTGTTTTTACTCTAGTTGTTTTGATTGAATTAATTTACTTAAATTTAATGGTTTAATTGTTTTAATTTAATTGTTTAAATTGAATTGATTTAATTATATTTAATTATGTTTTCAACGTAACTGTATGGAAGGTGGCACACATATAGTTATATTAGGTTTTTAGTTCAGCCGACGTTAGAATAAAACTAGGTTGTTCTATGGGCCGAGTTTCAGTTTAGGGTTTAGTTGGACTTAGGTTTAAGGGTGGCCTATAAATACATGTATAACATTCTGTTTAGGGTTTTAAAACCCTATTCACGGCATACAGAAAATAGAGAGACGTGTAGAGGAGTCTGGGAGAGAACAGAGAGGGAAAAACCAAAGGATTGCCGGAAAAGCTTAGGAGAAAGACGTTGAGATTTTTGAACCAAATCTCACAGGCAAGTTTTATAACTAACTCTATCTCTTTAGCCTGTGTTCTTTGCATCCATAATTCAGTCCCAGGAGGAAATAAAGTTAAATTAATTTGGTTGCACGATTATTTGTTTCAAAACAGTATGGGTTCTTGTATGTGTTTTCAATTCGCTTTGAAACTGTTTTTGTTTGATTCTCATTCTAATTGAATTTGATTAATAAGTAATGAATTTAAGTAACTCTGGAACACACTAGGGTTTAGTTTTAATCAGTAAGAAACTTGGTTTGGAGGAACAAAGTTACCGGACATCGCCAGAGTTGGAAAAGATGATGCAACAGGGGAAGAGCTTACTCTATTTTAAGAAGAGCAGGTTCACCAAAGAGTAGAGCAGGCTCCACCATGAGTGGAGCCGGCTCTTAGGGCAGTAGAGGCGGCTCCCTCAATAAACTAAATCCTAAGAAGGCTTGGTAATACATAAACTATCGTAAGAAGCTAAACTGGGAACAGTCTAAAACTCTTAGGGAAGTTTTCAGGTTTACTTTAATGGGGATGATTAAATACCATAGCAGTGGTATAAAATTCAGCATAACTACGTATAAAACTTTTGGTATGCTTAACAGGAAGGAAAGGGTTGATGTTTATAAATTACTGTTATATCAACTTATTAGATGTTGTGAAGTAGTTACAAGTAAGCATGGTAATTCTGATATGGTTATTATTATGCTTATTGTGAGTTACAGGATGGTTATATTTACTTCTCTGTGTTTTTAAATTGCTAGAGAATTATGTACTAGTTGTATTGAACAAGCATGTTATCTACACATTCTTGTTATACTTGTATTGGATATGTTGATATTGATATGTTTACTGTCATTTTATTATCAACACTGGATGGATGGTTTGTATGCACCGGTATGGGACGGTGACATACTAGGGGGATTAGCTCAAAAACGCTAAGTCCAACTTACTCTGGATTAAGAATTGGATTAACTAAAAGTTAAGTCCTATTGATTGTAGTGTTATGGCAACGACTAGTTGAGCGGCACTACTAGGATACAGGATGGATTTTAAATATAAATCGTTATGGTACCTCGATATGAGCTTAAGTCTCAGGATCGACGGTTAGGGAACATATATGCATTGGGATGCATAGCTGGCTACGATGGTTGGAGGTGTACCCTGTTTAGACTTAGGTACACATGCCCACTTCGTGTGCGTTTTAGCATATTACCTCTATTAAGGTTGAGACCGGCCTATAGTCCAGTGAGAGTCCTTTAGTGTGATTATATATATACTTACGAACTATTAGTTATTGTTGAATTGTTTAGGATGTACATGCGTATCGAGTCTCTGCTTGGATTGTAGTAGGTTAGAACTTGCGCGTGGGCCCGGCCCACTTCTAAATTTCAGGTACACGACAGTTTCAGACTTAGACTTGATCGTGCTGAGCAGAGATTTCTACTCACTCTACCAACGACATAGGACTTCTCTCCGTAACTTACTTCTGGATGTTCTATCAGTTATTCTTATTATAGTTTGGATTGTTATTAGGGGTCCACTAGAGATGGATTCCCGAGTTGTTTAATCTATCGAAGGTTTTGGATTATTGGGATTTAAATATTTATCTTTAAAGGATTTTATTTTAGTTTCTTTCAGCTTTTAATATTTATTCTTATTTCATTTTGTCATCTGTGTTCATTTTTAAAATATTAATTGTTTGATATTCCCTCGGGTTTGGGCCTGGGCCTGATCAACCCGTGTCTCGGATCCGAGGGGTATCACAACAAACATACATTTCTCAACCAATTACCAAATGCACGACGTATGCCAATGATGTGTCATGCCATGCCATGTCACTCCTCGTTTCCAAAACCATACCGTTTCAACTTCCAAACCATTAGTGTAATCCGACCCAAGGCACCTCCAAGGCGTCACGAAAGGGGGATTGGCTAACCATCCATAACCACAAGGCACCTCCAAGGCGTCGCATTCGACCTGGTTAGCTCAACCACACTAGGGTCTCTCCCTAGTCCCCTCTCTAGACCACACTAACACCACAGACCACTAGGCGCCTCCTAGGCGTCCGGGTTTTCACAAACAATTTTCAAAAACTTTTCCCCAAAACAATTTCTTTGGTTTTTTTTAAAAAATTATATTTCTCCCATTTTTCTTTCCCAATGGATGCATAAATGTTTCATGATTCCAAATGTCAAATTCAACAACTATATTCTATACATTTTACCCGTATCATAATCACAACTTGTAAAAGAATATTTTAAACATTTATTTCTACGATTATGACATCAAATTTTCATGGCAATTAAAATACATAAAGTAAACAACTTGTCATTTCTAAACATGCTTCTTCACTACAAGGATGTAACTAAATTCACAAACTCATTTATCACATAGCATACATCCACCACTTTACATATAATCAACCACAATTATATAGTCAAAATAATTGAAATTAAACATGCTTATAGTCAATTTAAGAAGAAAAATTCACATAGAACCTAAGAAATTGCGAATTGGAGCACCCCTACCTCAAAAGTAGCCAAAATATATCCCTGGGCGGAAAAGTCAGCGCCGGTTAACGCAGTCAATGCCGGTCAACAAAGTCAACGCCGGTCAACAAAAGTCAACACCGGTCAACGATGACAGAACGGAAAAATTTTTGGTGGGAACGTAGCCGTCGATTAGGAGATTCTACTGTTCCAAATGGTAGGATCCGGAATCTGACTTCAAGTGGCTCAAAACCCCCTCCGAAGTCTTAAATCCAAAAATTTCAAAAATTCATAAAATAATCACCGCTCCTTAGAAAATTAAATCCTTTGACTATGTGATAGAAAACGACGAGAGAAACATTTTCCGTTAGGAACCAAGACCGGAATCCCGACCAATCGGCCGAAAAATGGAGAAGCAAAATTAAAGCTCAAAGAAAAAGAAAAAATTCAAGAAAGAGAAGGAAGAGAGCATCCAGCGGGAGAGAGGAGAGAAATGAGAGACTGGTGGTCTCAAGGCCTTAAATGGCCTAATGGTGGGTCCCACCTCCTTTTAGATCTATTTATTTATTTATTTATTTTTCCTTTTTCTTTTATCTTTAATTTACACTACACACATATGTATACACACATGTACATATTAATTTGCAATCACATAAAATACATTTAATAAAATTGATATGATGCAAATGGATCCAAACAAAAACCCCGTAAGTAACAGTTCCGATAGCGGGTCCCACATGGAGTCGTCCGGCCCGAAAAACTAAAAAATGTGAAATTGGTCACCCTTGCATTTCAAAGAGTCATGGACTCTATGAAATGCCCCAAACAACTCTCTAACACAACCGGCACACTTTACAGTGTCCGGTTCGCAAAACAGTAAAAGACGAAAATGCCCTTACAACAACAAAAACTCCAGAAAAATGGGAAATGGTGAAATTCAGAAACATCACAATCTATCCTCCTTAAAGAGATTTCGTCCTCGAAATCTACCCTCTTTAAGAAGAAGGTCCATAGCCACATACACTTACCCGAGAAACCTCACAAAACCCAAGACCATGAATTCACCAATTTTATTGTCTTTAACACCGAACGTCACCAGGCAATCACATACCACTGCCATTAAAACCTAATGCGGTACCCATCTCTCACCTCATTATTACATAAGACCAACTAGGCTCTACGTCTAACTCAAAACGAACATTAGTTTACTCTGCACAATCAGAAAGGTTCCAAAATCTGAGAAATGAATGGTCGCCAGACCACCGGACATTACAATGTCCAACCCAACTCATCCTCTAAGGGACACATTAAACCAAAAACAAGAAATCCCGTCCATCTCTCAATCCATCTCAACTCTAATCTACACGTCCCCGACAGACCAAACATTTGTTATCTAGTACGTAACTACACCACCACATAACCGTACCAATAACTACTAATCGCACTATATGACAATCACTATACTTATCGACCTCAAGATGACCAAACAATAATTCTCCCAATAACTACATAGACATTTGTCACCCAATCAGTAAAGCGCATTATCCTGTACCCGAGACACAAATCCTCGAAACAAGATCCTTAGTAATCAAATGGATTAGACACTTGGTCCCACCTAACACACCTTGTCACCGAGACAAACCACCTGAAACCACACTATCACACCGACACAATCCGCAATTTCGTGCTCTCACTGTTTCTGACAAACTAAAACAATCATGGACCTTTGACCCGACATCGTGCTAAAGATGGACTGACTCAGGAGAAATGGTTGGCCAGGCCATTCTCATCATCAATCCGACCTCAACACAGACGTCATTCCTATCCTCAGGTCTAAACCTCAAACACAATCTCACACAGTCCATAAAACAATAATAAGATCCACTCACTATCAATCCATCGCTCTACGTAACCTCAACAACTATACAGTTATATACATACTCTAAGAATCCCAATCATGCCATAATCTCACAATCATAACAAGCTAAAAGCAATACAATACCAAATACCACAATCATCAATCAACATACAAGCTCTTTGATCTCCTCATAACATCCATACCAGGTAGACAACTCCATAACATCATTCAATTTAATTCTTACCTTGTCAAAACACACAACACGACTATCTCATGCCTGAGATCTCGAAACCAAATTCAATCATTCCCATTATTCCTCAACGGAACCTCACATTCATACCTCTAGTTACTTAGCACTCAAACAACACTAACACTTGTCCTCAAGACACTGCTCGAATCAAATGTTTATAAAAACACCCAAGTACATGACTAACATCACAGTACCTAATCATCCTTGAACTTACAGTTCATAACACACCCCTAGCCACCACCGCTAGTACCAAACACCAAAAACACACAATCCCTATTCGGAAACTCGTACCTCACACACCACTGGTAAAGACCACTCTCAGAACAAGCACTACAAAACCTAAAGACTCCACCTCCCTCCGTGGAAGTGAGTCGACCCCTCTAACCAGGACTTCTACCGACGAGCTCTAATAGCACAACAAACCACACACGAGTCCGTCTATCCACGGATGCACGCCACTCCTAAATGGAAAACAGGACTCATGACAAACGACGTCCTTACCAGGACTAGAACAAATGGAAAGGGTAACAAACCCTGTTCTCACAAGAGACTAAAGACTCGTACCTGAATGCACCCAACACCTTGTCACATGCTACACACCAATTGTCCAACCATGGACACCCAATCTCACCTAGGATAAAGTAAACTCTTTACACACAAATAGAAGAACCAAATTGATACCCGTACAGAACTACGAACTCAATTCTAGGCGACCTCGCCACTGATGGACCGTCATATACTATCAAAACAGAAACCTCGCATACGATACCCCGCAACGCCCATGCTAACCAATACCAATCAGATCCCTACCACCCATTCGTCGAGTACTAAGATACAACTCATAACACAACCATCAGATAAGAGCATCAATGCTCACAACATACCAATACTAAAAACGAGTACAATTCATCGGACACCGCATCCCATCACTCTTAAATGACAACCCCTATGCCATAAAATGACATTTTACCACTCGTTCCATCACTACCTTCCCATACGATACTGTTTCGATCACCGTGCACACTCTACTCATGACCTTAGTCACAACAACCCACTGACTCGTCAAAAGAAAAAGGTGTCTATCTGGCAATATCGTCCTCACTAGCTTTAAAGACTAAGCTGCTCATCATCACCTCGACTGATGCACAACCCCCATCACCTACCTAAAAACATACAACAAACAACTCATACTCTCCAATCCACCCTCTGATCATATCCCAAACCATTCTGCTCATCACTACTAAACATCACGCTATAATGCCTTTACTACCATCATCCTCGAATGATAACTCAAACCTTTCATCCCACTAGATCACCAAGTCACTACCAAGCAATTTTTCCTATGATACTATCATAACAAAAGAATAAACATTACTCTTGATACCTTTCACAACAGCCACTACTTGCCACTAGAAAAGAATCTCTATACGGTAATGCCATTCCGACAAATCCTTAAAACAGAAACGAGTATAAAACCCAGAATGCTCAACACCCAACTATTTCCTCAAAACCATCTATAATGCAATCAATCACCAACGCTTAACTGGCCACCCAAACCACTATTTCTAAGACAATCTACATGCCTAAACAAGAAAGCTTCATACCCTAGGTTCAACGTCACTACTTCCCCTCTTCCCCGTTTTCTCAGAACCCCCTTTAGCCCCTACAAAAGTCAAATGGGGCTACCAACTAAACTTATGGGATCACCCTCATCCCAATCATTCCAATCATCATTCTACTTCTTCGGATCCTCAAACAACTAGCACTACTTCTTCATACCCCAAATTTAACATAAAATTCAACTCCAGTCCACAACTTGCAATTTCTAAAACACAGTTTGTTTGGTAACACAGTACCTACCGTCAATCACTTCATCCACAAATGACTAAACACACTAATGACCACATATAACCTGCCTTATAATGTAACCTTACATTACACAGCTAAAACTGACCACTATACACCACCTCAAGACTTTCTCGACAACCGTGACAACCTATTATCCTGCTCATCCACCAAGCCATGCAATCAACTCACCGAGAGTTAGTTACCCGCAACACACTCTTGTAGCTCTCCAAAATATGAAACACTCCTCGACAAACTAGTCTCTAAAACAGACTCTTATAACCCACGAACTGAATCACATCAAACAACCGATCACCCAATACTGGTATGACTTCAGTCAATGCCTACGTCACCCTGGACCTATAGAGTCCAACAAGTCCCCCCCTCAACAACTATAACCAACACGTTTCCTTAGACCGTACCAGAAAGCCCGAAATACACATCTACGACCCATAAACCACACTCGTGACTCTAACAACCGCTATCACACCTACCACGACCGATTCGTAAAGAATCTCCACACTAAATCGTGACCTAAGTCATAAACACTAACCTTCTAAAGTCATACCGAAACTCTCACTTCCATGGTCACCAGAACCCATTCACCAGTGCATAAAACTCACACACAACAAAGGCATCATGCCATGAAATATGAACCCGCTCTAATGTCGTGCTCTAAGCACCGCACAAAATGCAACTTAAAAGATCAGGTTGACTACACGCCAAATAGCTCAATTCACAAGCTAGAAGCCTACGCCATTAGTTCGACAAGAACCGGCACCCAAACAACCCTGGAGCAATCGAACCCCTCGCCTACTCAAGTCAAAACTTACACAACCATCCATGCTCAACCGCATACTCATATACATGTATACAAATATGTATAATAACCACATCCCATACCATGATACAATCATACCCCATCATTTAAATTTATTTATTTATTTTAAAATACTTGCATAACCATGCCTAATAACCATCAAAATACCGTGCTTATTACTCATCACATTAATATTTAAATTAGAGCTGCATACATCGTGCCTACCACATTTCGTCACCATAATCCTCATACACAATCAACATGCTTTTCTTTTCTTTCACATTTCATTTACACGGTTATATCATCTAATTATTCGGCCATGTAACATAAACTTTAGCATATAAACGTGCAAACACATAGCAAAGAAGCATGTCTTTCAAAACCGTAAACACATAAACATGTAAACAAGTAGACAGTTAAGCATCCTTTTCAAATAACAAAACACTATAGAAAATAGTCACATAAATAATGCAAATGACCTCCCACACAACCCTAGGTAGGCCTCTACCCGTCATCCTAATGGTTTTCGAACCATTGCTCTGATACCAAATTTGTAACGACCCGAACCCGAGGGTCCGAATTGTTAACCGGGTCCTTACTCAAACCCGAGGTCAACTAAAAATGTTACCGTCCTTTTCCATATCAATACATAATATACGTGTCATCCCAGTTTATAAATAATAAAAATAATAAATAAAATGAGACCATAACTACAAAATGTGTCAAACAGTCTACTAACCCATCAAAACCTATGGAGGAACGTCGTCCGCCACTTCCTTCCCGTAACCTGAAAAATATTAAAATGATAGGGTGAGCTAAACGCTCAGTAGGAAGTGTCTAAGACACACCTCTTATGACCCCGTGAATCCACATAGAGAATAGAAAGCAAGAGAACGGGATCATATCTCGGGAGTCAAGTAAAACCACTGTATCATCAACAAACATACATATATCAACCAATTACCAAATGCACCACGTATGCCAATGATGTGTCATGCCATGCAATGTCACTCCCCGTTTCTGAAACCATACCGTTTCAACTTCCAAACCGTTAATGTAATCCGACCCAAGGCACCTCCAAGGCGTCACGAAAGGGGGATTGGCTAACCCTCCACGACCACAAGGCACCTCCAAGACGTCGCATCCGGCCTGGGTAGCTCAACCACACTAGGGTCTCTCCCTAGTCCCCTCTCTAGATCACACTAACACCACAGACCACTAGGCGCCTCCTAGGCGTCCGGGTTTTCACAAACAATTTTCAAAAACTTTTCCCCAAAACAATTTCATTGGTTTTTTTTAAAAAATTATATTTTTTCCCTTTTTCTTTCCCAATGGATGCATAAATGTTTCATGATTCTAAATGTCAAATTCAACAATTATATTCCATATATTTTACCCATATCATAATCACAACTTGTAAAAAAATATTTTAAACATTTATTTCTACGATTATGACATCAAATTTTCATGACAATTGAAATACATAAAGTAAACAACTTGTCATTTCTAAGTATGCTTCTTCACTACAAGGATGTAACTAAATTCACAAACTCATTTATCACATAGCATACGTCCACCACTTTACATATAATCAACCACAATCATATAGTCAAAATAATTGAAATTAAACATGCTTATAGTCAATTTAAGAAGGAAAATTCACATAAAACCTAAGAAATTGTGAATTAGAGCACCCATACCTCAAAAGTAGCCAAAATATATCCACGACCGGAAAAGTCAACGTCGGTCAACAAAAGTCAACGCCGGTCAACGATGGCAGAATGGAAAACTGTTAGGTGGGAACGTAGCCGTCGATGAGGAGATTCTACTGTTCCAAAGGGTCAGCTCCGGAATCTGACTTTAGGTGGCTTAAAACCCCCTCCGAAGTCTTAAATTCAAAAACTTCAAAAATTCATAAAATAATCACCACTCCTCAGAAAATTAAATCCTTTGACTATGTCATAGAGAATAACGAGAGAAACATTTTCTGTCAGGAACCAAGACCGGAATCCCGACCAATCGGCCAAAAAATGGAGGAGCAAAATTAAAGCTCAAAGAAAAAGAAAAAAATCAATAAAGAGAAGGAAGAGAGCATCCAGCGGGAGAGATGAGAGAAATGAAAGACTTGTGGTCTCAAGGCCTTAAATGGCCTAATGGTGGGTCCCACCTCCTTTTAGATCTATTTATTTATTTATTTATTTTTCCTTTTTCTTTTATCTTTAATTTACTCTACACACATATGTATACACACATATACATATTAATTTGCAACCACATAATATACATTTAATAAAATTGATATGATGCAAATGGACCCAAACAAAAACCCCGTAAGCAACAGTTCCAGTAGCGGGTCCCACACAGAGTCGTCCGGCCCGAAAAATTAAAAAATGTGAAAATGGTCACCCTTACATTTCAAAGAGTCCTGGACTCCATGAAATGCCCCAAACAACTCTCTGACACAACAGGCACACTTTACAGTGTCCGATTCGCAAAACGACAAAAGACGAAAATGCCCTTGCACAACAAAACCTCCGGAAAAAGGGGAAATGGTAAAATTCAGCAACATCACACTTATATACATATATATCTATATATATATGTATAACTATTCATGGATAAAACCATACCCATTGAATCTCCTATCCAAGTAGTTCATGTAACCTAATTGTTGGTCCATTACTACTATCTATGCCAAAATCCTTTTTAAAAATAAAAATCAAACTAAACACGTTTAATCTACAAATAATCTCATATAAGCAGACACACTTATTTAATAAATTAAATAAACAATTACTTCAAATACTATATAAGCATATAAGTTTAATTAAAATAAATAATTCAATTACACAATTTAACAATTAAACAAATAGTCAAATAATCAAATAATGAATTTAAAAATGTAATAAAACCATCAAATAAAAAACCGAGACTATCATTTTAAAATTAAGGATATTACAAAGCACACCACATAAATGAAAACTTACACATAAAAAATCCATTAGTATTAGGAAATTACAGGATAAGCGATCCTTGAAACGACACAAAAGTGACATTTTAGGTTTACCCATACTTGACATGACAAACTTAGACCTTTATACAATCATACTCACTCAATTGTCTTTTACCTTAGTCACTTTATGCATGTTGAATATTGATGGGACAAAAGTTATTTGCTTTGATGAATTTCAAATACGATTATTAAATAGGTTATAATCGAATTAAGCTGTTTAATATAATACAATTAAATCAACACGAGTATATGATAGGTTCTGACCTGCGAACATGATTTGTTATTTCATTATGGGTTATTTATATATATGTGTGCGTATTATGTGTGTGTGTGTATTATAAAGAAAGTGTGTGTTTGAGACACGACACATTCATTCCCGGAAATAACGTGGAAAGAAAACAAGCAGCCAAGACAGTCAAAAGAGTAACGACAAGTTGAGCAGACACACCAAATACAAAAAGGTAGTATGAAAAGATAGACGTATAGCGTGTGCCGGCGGGAATATCTTGGTAGTTCGTACCCACACGCACACACACTCGCCTCGCACTCGCACTCGCACTCGCACTCGCTCGCATTAGAGTTCTTGCGCCGCGTTATCACATAAGCAGACAAAAGTCGATTCGACTCACCCATGCCTCTGCTTCGCCTGCTTTGCTGCCAACATGGTCTACATTCTAACACACTCGTTTGTTTGTAATATAAAATATTTTAAATGATTTCTCTGTCAGAAAAAATAGATTTTTTGTTTTTTTTTTTTTTTTTTTTGGGTAACAAGGTTTGTATGAAAGAAAATGATTGTTACAAAAGAAAGAAAGTGAGTGATATTATTACCTTTCAAAAAAATTATATTATTATGCAATTTAATTAACACTTTATAAGTAGTACATAATATAGTGTAAATATATTTATAGAGTATGTTATAAATATTATTCCTTTTCATCTGTAGAGCAGATAGAGTTATCAATGTCATTTAGAAGAGAAATTCTGGCTTGTAATGTTCATGACTTTAGATTTATAATCTCTCTATTTTCTTGCATAAAAAAAGAACTAAAACTTTGGCTTGTAATGTTTATGACTTTTGATTAATATTCTCTCTTTTCTTGCATTAAAAAAAAATTAAAACTAATGGAGGCAAGAGAAGAATGAAATGTAATTCAAGAATTAGAGAAAGACAATTACGGTATTAAAATATAATAATTATAGGGACTCTCGCTAAAATCTAACAATTATTATATAATAGCGTTAAAATTTAATAATTTTTATATGATCCAGAGACCGTTGATTCCAACTAATAAGTACTTTGTTCTTTGGCCCAAAATTCAACTGTTAATAGATCGGATTAGGATCGGATAGATCAAATTTATATATAATTTGTTAAGCAAATGAATTATCGAATTCGAATCACTAACATATTCTCGGACTTAATGTCTCAATCTATATCTTATTTAGATTCTGAAATTAAAATCTTGTTTACTGACGTGTATAATTTATAAAGTTAGATGAAATAATATATAGAAAGCTACATAATATAATTATGCAACCAAATGAATATAATGATAAATAATTAATATATATAAACAAGATTAAAATCTTGTTTACTGACGTGTATAATTTATAAAGTTAGATGAAATAATATATAAAAAGCTACATAATATAATTATGCAACCAAATGAATATAATGATAAATAATTAATATATATAAATTTAGTAGTATATAACTAATATATATAACATTGATATATAGTATATTGTAATGTAATATATATATATATTTAATTGAGTTCCATTACAATTTTGGATTCAGATTATTATCAATCATTGATTTTTTTTATTTTTCAATTTATATTCGAATAATTAGATGGATTCAAATAAAAAACCAATCTGTTAGGCCGAAATCTTTACCATTTAGAGTGATTTGACGTGGATCAACCTATACCAATAAGCCAATATAATGAAAAACTTCATAATAACAAATTACACGAAGTTGGAGAAAAAAATTCGATTAGTGACCTAAAAAGCACAAAGAACTATGCTGGATAAATTATTTTATAACGCTTTTAACTGTAACTGATTTAACTAATTTGATTAATGAGATTTCTCTGAACCCAAATTGAGTGGAAACCGAGTCAGTAACAACAACTCGCTTGACTAGGAATCATTCAATACATAGATACCACTAAAGCAATAACCAAACATGCCACTACTTGCGTATCAAGTTCGCTAATCGACTGTACAATACATAGATAAGTAGGTAATAACCGTAATATATAACTAGCCAAAAGGGTAAACTTGGTAAAGAGCTCCAACACCATCAAACACCGTGAACAGAGATTACTATTTCTCCGGTGACTTCTACGGCCAAAAAAGAACTCAAATAAAAAAAATCGTGACCGGCGGTTCAGAACAGCGGCGCTGGCAGATTCAGATCGAACAAAAAGGGCTTCTTCTCAGTTCTCATCTTCTTCCCTTGCTCATTCACCACCACTCCTACAGCCGTCGCCGGCGACGCGCCGGAACCGAAAGGACTCCGACCGCCTCCATCAGACAGAAAAACCGCCTCCGAGTACCAATGCGGCAACTTCTTCGGAAAATCTTCACGGTTGACAGCTGGCGGCAACGGAGGCAGCGATGCAGCAGCGTTGCCTTCGTGACAGAAGTTAGTCTTGGCCTTCGGTCCGCGGAGGCTTCTGGCGGCGTCGTCGTAGGCTCTCGCGGCCTCCTCCGCCGTGTCGAAGGTGCCGAGCCACCGCCGAGTTTTCTTCCAGGGATCTCGAATCTCCGCCGCAAACCTGCCCCAAGGACGCTTCCGCACGCCTCGAAAGTGCGACTCCTTCTTCCCCGCCGTTGCCGCCGGGACCGGCGGAAGATCTTCCTGCGAGCCGCCGCTGATGGCGGCGTTCTTGCGTATGTAGAGTGTTTCGACGTCCATTGGTTTTTGGAGAGAAATGGAGATATGGTTAGGGGGTATATATAGTAGAGGAATTGTTTGTCAATTGTCACTGTCTTCATAACACCGACAGCTTTGAGCTTTTTATTTTCTTTCTCATTTTCTTTTTCTTTTTTTCATAAATTATTTGATTTGCCGCTTTAATGAATTAAATGCATGCCTATACTAGAATAATAATACAACTCATCATGATCTCTTTAGGACGCCTCTCGCGTGACTCATACACACAATCACTCTATCATTTATCGTACTATCAATCAATTACTATATATTTTATATAAAAAAAAAAAAATCAAATAACACGTGTCAATATTTTATTAATTAATAATAACATTTCATCAATATAACGAATTTCTCAAAAGTTTTAAATAAATATACACCTATCTTAACTAACGAAAATGAAAGATCTCTGTGATATTGTGAACACATATCATAACATCTCAACTAATGGGGGCTTGACGAGAATGAGAGATGGTACACGCACCAATGTGCGTCACTAATGTGTCTGTTTCTTACCTTAAATGACAAACATACCCTTATGTTACGTGTACTACATTTGGTTATATTTATATATATATATCATTTGTATTTGTTCCTTCTAAGAGAGTGAAGAAAAGTAATTATGATTGGTTGACTCAGTCAAAGCTTCAATCACAATCTATAGACTACTCTGAATTAGAAGGAATGTCAATATTCAACAATGGGGATGGCATGGTTAACACAATTTTTTTCCTTTTCACGCAACCATTCCAAAGAAGTTGAATCACATTGATGGGCTTTAAATACTAAACCAATCTATTTGTCATTAATGGTGTGATTATGGTAACAATTTTAACATTCATTGTGAATCATACCTAAATCACACAAAATAATTTTAAGTACAAAGTTGTTTCTCAAACAATTAATTATACCCACCGGTAAAAAGGGAAAAATTGGTGGGAGGAGGGGAAAAGAATTAATTGAACAAGTAAATGGGATTGATGGGTGTTAGGTCTGAATGGGAATTTGTGTTAATGGAGGATGATGGTGTTTGGCTTTTTTGGTCGCTAGCTTTGAAAATGCCATGACGACCCTTTATCTATCAATCTATCTATCTATATATATATATATATATATATATTCATTTACCATTTACTCCGTACAAACAAGACTTCAAAAACTTTCGGTAGGAAGAGGCAAATAAATTAGTGGACAGAGTAACTTAATTCCTTGTTTTAAAAAAAAAAAAAAAATGAAAATAGACACTATTTTAGAATGGTATGATCTAACCCTATTAAAAAACAATATACCACTTCATACTTAGATTGGTGAATTATTGCATCAAGCTGGATTTGAAACAATATTGACGTGTTTTATTTTTTTTTAGGTTTCATTTTAATATAATATCTTTATTGAAAATTAAAGTTTCAATAACCATGTATGTCAAATTATATATGTGTTATATATATATATATATATATATATATATATATATATATTGTATCTCTCTAAGAACTGTTGAGATACTTAAGATTGTTTCTCTTATGTATAATTACTGATTAGATTAGGTATCTCTTATTATATATAACAGATTATGTCTTATATAAAAGATTGTGTTTTTTATCATGAATATTCATCTATTATTTTGATAGGTATTTGTTCATTACTATAATGATCAAAATTAATGATATATGTGACTCTAAAAAATAAAAAAAAAATTGTAAAATATTATAGTTTTTGTTTTAAATTTTGTACAAATCAAATTCTTAAATAGACTATTTAATTGAAACAAATAAGAGTAATAATGATACCAATTTAAATTGAAGTTTTGAAATAACAATCATACTTTTATCTCTGTCAATTTTAAGTCCAGATATTAAAATCATCAATAATATCATTTTCCTTATAATAATTGAAATAACAAACACATCATTACATCTAGATTACTTGTAAGTTTTATTAAGTAGACCTTATATACCATTTTTGGAAAACCTTTTCAACAATCAAGAGATCCATTGGGGAACAACAATGCTTCCATAAAGGCGAAAGATACTAGAGATTTATTTCCTTTAAAAGATTTATTTTTTGTTTTATTATTTTTATTTTTCTTATAAAGTTAAGATATTCAAGTTCATTACTTTTTCTGAAATAAAATTGGAACTTTCAATTCTATTTTTTACAACAGTTTTTGTTTTTGTTCTTGTTCTTGTTCTTGTTCTTGTTCGTCTAGATCTACTCTTGTTTGTTTCGTTTTCGGCTCAGCTGGGCAGATATGTTGTTTTTCTCCTGTTAGATCTTTGATGTAGGCTGGTTTTGGGTTTTTGGATTTTTTCCTACTTAGAATTGATCATTTTTTCCTTAATTGAATCTTGTGCAGAATTTTGTGTGTCGGAGCGTTTTATGGTTGTAGTTTTGAAACGATTGCCGTGCTGATAGCCAGACTTTTCTGTCTCTCCAGTTTGCTACTTTTTCTTATGATGGTTCCGTTTACAAGTTTTAGGTTTTGTTTTCCCTACAAATCTGGAACCTGTTCTTCATTTATTTATTTTGTTTCAAGATTTATATATATTTTTTAATTTAACTTTATGTCTCTATACTGTCATCTTCATTTTAGCCTTTGAGCCCTTGAATGATTAAAAAAAAAAAATTCTATTTTTTAAAGACGAAAGAAATTCTACTACTCAAGTACTTTGACAGTAATATTTGGTGTGATACTGGCACGTCCATGTGAACGCTTATTAAGACTATCATTAAGTCCGGTCTTGTCATTTGCTGTTTTTCAAATCATTACATTTAGTACAAAAACGTAATATGGTTATATCATTATTACGTTATTCACATTAAAATGGTCCATTATAAAAAGGAAAAAAGGGGAAGAATATCTCAAATTCAGATATCATTCTTTAGATAAAGAAAACTATTTAACCTCTAATTTTATAAAAATATGATCAGTGAAAATTTAACTTATTGCCATATTTTAAGATGGAATAATAATTCTTTTAAGCAGTATTTTTATATAATATTTTAAAACGTTGTGAATTATTCTTTTCATTCCATAATAAGTATTATGTTTTAAAAATCGTGAAATTTAAATTATATAATTTTATATAATATTTTAAAATATTACAAATTACTTCTTTTATTTTATAATAAATGTTATATTTTGATAATTGTAACAAATATTACAGGACGGAAGGCGAGTATTAATAGGTATAATTATGACAAAACCAGAGACACTAAAATTCGACGCGTAAGTGAGAACTATTAAACGAGGCCTGGCGCACAATAGCAAAAAGTCTGAGAGTGGTAGAAGAAACAAAGGCGTGTTTGGTATAAAATAGTACGAGCACGTGTATCAGTGCGCCGGCGGTTAAAGATGATGCGATTGATTCAGGTGGGACCCACTCGAAACCCGACAAAAGGCATGACTGGCCCACTTTTCGAGTCCTATTATTGTTTCGGCTGAACTAAAAGCCCAGTAGGCCGTCAAAGCAAGCCCACCACAAAAACAAAGGACGGCACGCGGTTTACGATAGCATTCATAGCAGCATAGTGTGAAAGGTGCGCTCGTCTTCTGTTAAGTCGTGAGTCTGTGTGACCCACAACTACCAAATCAAACTTCTGAGGACATGCCTTTTTAGGTACCGTATTATTTTGGTAAAGTGTTTATAATCGTCCGTGACACACACTGCAATTGTTGCGACGAATAATTTTTCGTATTTTGAAAACTACACTGCTATTGTTATATTACTTTCTAGCAATGAACCGGGATCCGGTACTCCTCTCACTTGTAAAAACGGTGTAGTTTTGAATTATGAACCTCACATATTGAAACAGTATCGTTTCGGACTTCTGGTGCATGATTTCCAAATAATGATTCATATCCTCGCGTGTAAAGAAAGGAAAGAAGAGATGTAAAGATGTATAGAAAGAAAAATCTATTAAATAAAAGTATTTATAAAAAATACTTTACATACTGTACCCTTAAATATTTGATCTTTTATATATATATATCACTAGGGTAAAATTAACTTGTCTCGGATGGTTTAAACCCAACTCACGTTTTACATTGAAATTTGAAAATGCTATTACAAACTACAATAATGCCACACATGTACCATGGGCATTGCAACTGTGGTATGCCTCTCAAGAAACATATGAATCCTGATACTTCTTGGATGATTTTTTTATTTTTTATTTTTGGACTTATTCAAATTATCAATGTCAAAAATAACGGTAAAGTGGTATATTTAAAAGATAATTTAAATTGTAAGGTATCATTCATATTTTCAATATATGCCAAGGTAAAATAATATAAATAAGACAATGATTAATGACAATTTCACCTATCTCATCAATGACCTTATAACTTGATAGTATGTCTTCATCTTTCAAAGTAAAAGATCAATGATTCAAGTCACAAAAAAAAAAAAATAACAATAAAAAAAAAAAAAAAAAAAAAAATATCCCACCCTTTTGGAATGGATATGGACGTTGTTAATCATGTAGGGGCGTATGAAAAAAAGATGAGGATGAATTTTATTAACTAATAATGTTAACATATCTTATGACACTTATCATTAACTCTGCATCTAACTGTTTATAAGAAAATTGTATAAAAATTATAAAGTCTGAAAGGTTTTTTTTTTTTTTTTTTACCAAAATTTAATTACAGTAAATCACGTATCAATTAAATTTTTATATTCTTTCTTTTAATTTCATTTGGTTAAATTACAATATCAATTTTCTATTATTTATTTACAGTGAGATGACTTTAATATAGACAACGCGACCGTGTAATTTATGCATTTTTTTTTTTTTTTCCTTCTCAAAACGTGCTAATACACCATTAGACGTGGAGTTGGAAATTAGAAGAGCCTGGCATAAAGTCTTGAGCGCAAGATATGAAGGTTTCTCATTTGTGTTGACACAAGCCTTTCTCTTCCAATTTGTGTGTGTGTATATATATATATATATACATATACAAATGTATATGAAGTGTAAATATGTAAAAAGGGAATTAGAGTTTCCTCTCACTGTAGTAGTTGAATTTATAAAATTTCTAATTCCAACGGAAAAAAAGGGTCTCATCCAATTCATCATATTGTCATCCCAACGGAAAAAAAGTACCTCATCCAATCCGTCTTGTTGCCATTCCCGTCATTATTAATGTAGAATGGGAGTGAAATTTCTAATTCCAACAAAAAAAGTAGGGCCTCGTCCAATGCGTTATATTGCCATCCCCGTCATTATTAATGTAGAATGGGAGGTGTTCCGAAAGATACTATCTGCTCCCCAAATTACGACTGGTCGGGTTCATAATATTTGAACTGGCTCCTATGACTTTTGTTCCCCAAAGTGATAATAAGTGTTGTTTCCGAAATGCGAAGACGACTTTCTCTAGCAACAGAAAGATACGTGACAGTTGTTTTGATAACACATGTTTCAGCGACGACTTCAAGTCTGGTAAGCCAGACAAGGTGTGTGACAAAACAATGTGCAATCAATGGATCGTTGATTCACACATAAATGCTTACTTTGATAGAACTTATAAAAATGTAGTATCTTATTATAAGTGGACTTATTAGATTTGGATAAGAATTAAAATGTATATAAATGAATGGGTATGCAGCACTATAAAACAGCTTAAACTTTTAAATAAATGGGCAAGCACCCAACCATTACAGTTGATATCAAAACCAGACCAGTCTTTGATTCGGCATCCCACCCGGTGGCGTCCGAATCTTCACTCTAGCTATACAGGGTGGTCCGATCGCAATAAGAGCGTTCCGCGGATTCAGGTGAGGAAGAATGTTGCAAGTATGCATCAGTACTACCCAATAGCTTAAGCTTTTGAATAAATGGGTAAGGATCCAACCATTACAGTTGATATCAGAACTAGACCCGGTCTTTTGATCCAGTGTCACGCCAAGCGCCCCACCCGAAGGCTTCCGGATCTTCACTCTGGGTATGCAGAGTGGCCCGATCGCAACGAAGGCGTTGCACGGGTCCAGGTGGGAAAAAATGTTACAAGTGGGTGGGATATGTAACAACTTAAGCTTTTAAATAAATAAGCAAGCATCCACCTGTTACATATCTCCTCTACTTTTCAAAGTGGAGTCTCCAAAAGAGCAAAGTGAGAGGTGCAAATAATGTAGGTAAGTTTCTTGTCAATGAAAAAAAGAAACAAAAAAAAATAATAATGACGTCCAACCTGAAATAATCATTTTGATAAATTCGGAAAATTTACTAACAATAATCAAACTGGAAGCATAATCTCATCAATAACACATGCTCTCTTCGAGATAAACCACCAAAGTCAACAAAAATATCACCCGCAAACGAATTCACATCACAGAACGATCGAGATTCACGCGTTGGAGAAAAGACATCAAAAAAACACAACTTCATGTGGAGAACTAGGTGCAGCGGGTCCATGCGTTTAATTCGTCCTTAACCATTTCGGAGGAAACAACCACAATACTTTCCCAAGACTTTATCAAATGGAAAAGCAGGTGCCAGAAAAGTCCCCTGTTTCTTATCACGCAGCCGAAATAACCAAACATCCCTAATACACGAGGAGACGACCACTTTACTTTCGCATGACTATAAAAATGGGGAGAAAAACTATGTAACAAAACAGTCCACACGTTTCCGCTTTCAAACTTATCCCGTCGGAATGTGGCAAGTGAAAAAAAAAAAACAAACGACGCTATTAGTCAATACGGCCAGCATCCAAAGCCCTTTTTAGTTGTATGGTGAGAAAGAGGCAGTAATGACAGAAACAAATATACTGAAAAAAATAGCCTGCTAATTCATTTGCAAAAAATAAAAGTTCACAACAAACCAGTTCATTGATGTTTTTTTCTTCAGAATAGCCGAACCATAAAGAGAACATGATGAGTACTAATATAAGAAAACAAAACTCAGTCTTGATATAGGGCGCTGCTCATCCTCCAACAGAATAATAAGCTGCTCTTGCAGGAAGCTATTATAGGCGACCGCAAAATATATCACTTGAGAGGAATGAACCTGGAGGAGTGGGTGGCACCAATACCAGGCCTACCATGCTTCACGGGCTTGTAAGAGATTGAGAATTCAGCTAGGTAATGGCCGATCATTTCAGGCTTGATCTCAACCTGATTGAAGGTCTTGCCATTGTAAACCCCAATAATGCTGCCAATCATTTCAGGAACTATGATCATGTTGCGGAGGTGAGTCTTAACTGGCTCTGGTTTTTCGCCTGGTGGGGCTTCACGTTTCTGTTCCACAGACAACAGAAAAACTAACATTACAACAATGGTTATGTTCATTATCTATATCATATACATATTATCAATGGAAGCAATGCCTACACGAGAATATGTGTCATCATCACATTGTAAGATCATTTCTTATAACCCAGCACTTTTTCCCATATAAAATAGAAGATCTATTGACTGTGACCTTTCGCAATGCCTTTTGCGATGCACATTATCATCCATCTTATTATAGAAAATGATGACATTAGTTAGTTAAGGCAACATTCTTGTATAAAAAAAAATGCATGCAGAGAAGCTAGTCCACAAAACAAAGTTCACCAAACAACCTACATATGATGCCTTGACTGATAGGTATATGAAATCTGTGCATAAAATAGGGAATTTTTTTTGTTTTATGACACCATTTTGGATACAGTATGAAAGACCAAGTATCCACATATATTAGACATCGCATGATGATACAAGAATGTTCCACGTTCATAACTCAATCAGACAGACTTTGCTGACATAAAATCTATACATGTTTAGCGAATAAAGCATATCACTTTATCAGGTTTCAGCTATCAACAGTACTTCCTCAACTGCAAACCACACACAATCAGACATAGACGGAACAGATAACTTAGCGAAAATAAGCATATCCTTGCACAACTTCAGGACATTCACCCCAACCTTAAAAGAGAAAATACGTATAACATCTATAACTGCAAAACCACACACTTCAATTTTATTTTATTTTTGGACAATACTTATAGGTCCTCAGCAGTGAGGATGAACACCGTACCGACTAATGATGTGGACCAATAACAATTGGATATATTATCTTTAATTACTAAATCAAAGATGGTGGATAAATATTCACTTACCAATTCTGAGATGGTGATTTGATTACCATCTCTGATATGATAATTAAAATAAGACATGTCCATTTATTATTGGTCCACATCAGTGGTCAGATAGTATACATATTCACTAGTGAGAACCAAAGTATTGTTCTTTATTTTTTTTGACTAGTACAAACCACACTTCATGGATCGAATAGCTCAAACAAAATTTCCTAATAGATGT
Source organism: Cornus florida (assembly GCF_030987335.1). Classification (NCBI taxonomy): domain Eukaryota; kingdom Viridiplantae; phylum Streptophyta; class Magnoliopsida; order Cornales; family Cornaceae; genus Cornus; species Cornus florida. The sequence goes on along the minus strand of NW_026775575.1, from coordinate 73,746,282 downwards.
TCCTAAAGTTTGAATCGTAGATAGAACAACTGAACCCTCACGTATCGACAGTAATTAATATGATCCTTTCTTCTTGAGCAGTAGTTTTAAAATGATTTTTGTTGCTCCCCAAGCATACAACAAGGACAGTCTGTAGTCACTAATGCTCAACTTTAAAGAGAGTTATTTGCACCATTTATTGCAAAAATAAGTATTAAAACCACCTTCAACAAACTAAATCAAAGTGGAGAAAGAACCTGCATGGCCATTCACATAAATTACAACCCTATAATTCCAAATAACTCAATAACACAAGATTCCAAGCAGGGTTCTGGAACAAGCTTTTCTAATCAGAAGACCAGATTTTATACGGCAATTTTATCAATGAGGGGTATCATAGCTTCATGGATTTCCATTCTATATAACTTGACCTTGAGAAAACAATTTTCTACGCCTTTTTAATTATATAACAGACCAAAGCTTGGAGAATTTGCATAATAACCATGGAGATAACAAGGAAAGCAGTATGTTTAATTAAGCACTACAATAGTAACTATAAAAAATATTATAAAAGACATCAAGTTTTTTTCCCATCTCATCCTCAATTATTTTAACTTCAACCCTTGTCACGTTAGTGGCAAGGCAGTTAATCATCATGGGTAGATTTAAGATTCATTTTAGGAGGATTTCAAGGAGTCCTCAGCATCAAGAAAACTTATACCTCACAATCTCTATAATTTGCGGACTTGTTACGACAATTACTTAGCTAGAATATCTCATGGGACTTGGATCCCCTTGTCCTCAAAGTGTTATAGTGTCTTCAACTGGAATTATCATTTTTGCAAATTCACCTGTCTTTTCAATAGGTTTAAAGTTTATATCTTCTGATTGTCTTATGTAAGTATTGCCTTCTATAGGCATTTTATTTCAAGTCACATGGCTACTCTCCTCAATGGAATTGGTAACTGCCAAGCCCACTCTTCCCCACCTTTGCAATCCATTTCTCACCACAGATGGCACCCAGCCAACTTATTTTTACAATTACGGTAGAAAACAGAACTCACCATCGCCGTTTTAAGCACTCTTAATCTCAAATGAGACCAAAACTTCTCATATTATGAGGACTTATTCTCCACCTCGTTGTTAGCACCTCTTCACACATACACCACGTTGCAGGCACCTCTTCTCATGTATGCCTCTTTCCCTAATTTCAGCCATCCATTAAGGTCGTTACTAAGGCTTCTTCTCCACAGCTAAGACTCGTTGAAGAGTTTAAGACATTTTGAGAACCTCCTCTCTACAAACAAGCTTAATTGAAGACAATTAAGAACTCCTCTTTATGAATTACCTCGCTAGAAAATAATTAAACCCCGGAGGCCTTTACAAGCCTAGTGTAGGTCATGAACAACAATTATATGAGATCCTACGAGGCACTTAACTTGGCAGCATAAGTTCAAGGTTCCTTGAGGTTTGCACATATCTCAAAACCTAGAACAAAGAAGAAAGACTACTTCACGCATGAAAGACAATGGGACATCATTATCATATAACACTATGCTTAACACAGAAGGATGTTTGGAAGAAGTTGACCATTTCAATATCTGTCTAATCACATTAAGTCATCTACAAGCCACATTATTATAACCTCAAATAAAAACCTTGTCATACTGCATTAAATCACCACATAATAACTCTTACTACCGAGGAAACATGTTGCTAATCCTACTTCGCCACATCAGATTAGACATACTAAATATAAATAGACCACACTATCCATTTAACACAAGACAAGTTGAACAATTACAGTTCTACGCATTGAAGTATTCTATAAATATGACGAGGAATGATCGGGCTGACTTCACTGCGCAAGCAGGGAACAAACAAGCACGCGCAACCCAAACACCACCCACACACCGACACGTACAACTGCACAAGAGCCACACCCAATGATTTGCAAATATGATAGCATGTGTGCCCAACAAACCTGCAGCCATCAAGTGAGGCCTGGCCAGCACTGTTTGGCTCGATTGCGACAGGACATTATGGCAATAGTGAAGGGACAAGATAGCAATGAGACAACATACCAACAGCGATGGGACCGATATATAGCAACGGGACAATATATCGATAGCAACGGGACAATATAGCGATATAGCGACGGGATACAAACATGAACAACGAAACCCATACATGCATGGAAGCTATGCTCGGATCATCCATTGACATGTATGTACTACAAAGTATGATGTCACATCGCCGAGAATGGATACCATGCGAGCAGCCCACAGACTTAGCCCTAGAGCAAGCTTAGCTTGCACGTTGAAACACCTTAACCTCAAGGAGTAAATGGTCATCTATATATCATTAGGTAGCCTAGACTTTTACCAAGCCTAATCCACTTGGGACTTTTACCTTATAATGCGTAGCACATTAACTTCACAATCATCAACAACAGCCAACATATATCATTAGGCAAGCATGAAATTTGATCAATTCAAATAAATTAGTAACTAACTGGTCATTTTTTTGTCAAAAAAAAATAATAATAAAAATAAATAATATAAAAATAATAATATAAAGGCAAAAACAGAACCCCAACATTCTGAATATTAACATCACATCACCGAGAATGGATACCATGCGAGCAGCCCACAGACTTAGCCCTAGAGCAGGCTTAGCTTGCACATTGCAACACCTTAACCTAAAGGAGTAAGTGGTCATCTATATATCATTAGGTAGCCTAGACTTTTACCAAGCCTAATCCACTTAGGACTTTTACCTTATAATGTGTAGTACATCAACTTCACAATCATCAACAACAGCCAACATATATCATTAGGCAAGCATGAAATTTGATCAATTCAAATAAATTAGTATCTAACTGGTCATTTTTTTGTCAAAAAAAATAATAATAAAAATAAATAATATAAAAATAATAATATAAAGGCAAAAACAGAGCCCCAACATTCTGAGTATTACACAATCTATAATCAATTTTAGAGAATTTGTTTTTGGTTGGTGGGACATGAGACATTTATCTAGAAGTCATGAGTTTAATTCGTCTAAAGAACCAAAATTATGTAGACCTAAAAAAGACACCCTTTATAATATAAAATTTTGCTTTACAATCATTAAGAATTCTCAAGTATACAAGTAGTTGGAGTAAAAATAATTAACCTAGTGAATGTACGTTTAATGAATCTTTGAAAAGGGGGAAAAAAAAAAAAAAAAAGAAGCAAATGAATGAGATGTTCTATGAAACGTCGGTGTTAAAACCAGAAGGTGGGAACTTGATTGTATAAGTGGAGATTTAAAATAATTGCCAACAGGGAAAATGGTTAAAATAATTGCCAACAGGGAAAATGGTTTTTCAACATCAAACTGGACACTAGATTTGAAATAAACATGGGAATTGAATCCAGCTTAGACCCTTACTTGGCCAGAATATCAGCCAATAATGTCTGCAAGCATTTTGCAATCAATATTTGGTTCAAGCAAGACATTTCGCTAGCATTATGCATTTGAAGCACCAAAAACTTGGTTTAAACCTGGATTTCAATCCTGCAAGACAAATAAAATATGTGCAAAATACAAGAAAAGTTTATATCTCTTAATCATTTGGAGTCTTGGAGAGCAAAGATTGTAGATTGACTGAGTCGATGAATTACGGGCCAGTCTACTTTACGGCCAAGTCTTTTGTGCCAAAGCTCACTTAGTAGTGATTAAAATCTTAAAGCATGTCCATTTTCCTAACATCCACCTACTGATAAATAGGCCATTCATATTTACATTGGAATATTCATATTAACCAGCCACGACAATACCAGTTGGATAGAAAGCATAACTACACAATTCCCTTATCCCACAAATATGATAGTATAGATTAAGGCCCAATAAAATGTAGAGCTACATTCCTATTAAGAATTTTGGCCGCCTAGCAAACAAAATGAGACTCTCAAGCATCAAAGCAACTGTTGACCAAGTACTGACACATTGTAGTTCAGATATTATAGGACCATAAATTCTTGCAATGTTAAAAGGTTGGACTAAAAAGCATAATAATGCAGGTTCAGGATATTACAAAGACTTTCATCTTTGGACCGTTGGGGATGGGATTACTTCGATGGTTTGTTGCACAAGTATATTTGTTTCACTAATTACTACTATTCTAGAAAGAACAAGATTTGATAAATAATAGTCTAACAAATTGGGATTCTAGTATTAGGAAAGCTAATTTGTGTAAAATAATGCAAAAATATCATTCATTTTCGAGTCATTTGCGGCACTCACAGCTTTACGCAGTTTCTTAATCAGAGCCATTGGCTTCCTCTTCAAACCACGTTGAAACCTAAAGATCAAATTGATAAATTAAAAAAAAAATGTAAATAAGTAAATGTTAATAACGAATAACTAGTCTATCTTCAATACAAGATAGACACATGTAAAATGATACAGTATAAGTGTATAACCTTCGGCGAGCACGAGCTGTAAAGAGCTTGACGAGTTCATCGGTGGACATGTCCAATAGAGCGTCCAAATCAACGCCTCTGAAACTGAACTTCTTGAACGTTCTCTTCTTCGGGATTCCTGCAGCAACATCTGTTTCCACATCCGCCTGATTCATTCATATCATGAGAAAATGTCAAAAATTCAGTCGAAATCATCGAAGCAGAATGTGAGAAAAGTGAATGAAACACGGGTTGTGAGGTCGAAGAATCGGATTCGAGGTCTCACCATGGTTGTTGATGATTTGAGAGAACTCGAAAAACCCTACTAGTCGGCCGCTGTTCGTTTGTGATGACGGGCTAGGGTTTGGAGATTATATTCGCGTATTTATAAGCCCAGAGTAAATTTACGGTGCTTTCGGTAACTGGAGGGACCGGTTGCAATATAAGTGAAGAAAAATGAGTTTTGTGCCTTGCTGATTTAAAAAAATAAATAAATAAATACATATTATACGGTTAAATAAAATCTCAAAGCCATGGGCTAATGATAAATTTAATTAACAATATCATAAGAGAAAAAAAGAAAAATATATTATAAGTGCAAATTTGTACATGCACATTTATTTCTCTTATAATTATATTTTAAACTTTTTAAGAAAAAATGTCAATTAAATTTACTAACAAATTTATTTTAATCCACAAATTTGATTAACATCAAGTATGCAATAGTAATATCATCGAACCAAAAGCTATCATTAGGATTATGCTGCGTTTTCGTTTTTGCAGCCTCAAGAAAGTAGAAACATAATTTTGTTTTCTCGAGTGACAATATAAAGTAAAAATGACGCTTATTAATACTTATTGTTGTCACAACTTTGAAAGCAGAAAATAATAACAGTATTTAATAAAACATATTTGTTACAGATTTACATAACATTTTTTAATTATTTTATTTTTATTTTAATTTTTTTCATTAGTACAAAAAAATCCTTAAATATTTATGCAATTCAATTATTTCACAAATATTAAAAATATAGGATAATAAAATATAATATTCAATTTAAAATCACAAATCCTAATAATATTCAGATAAATAAGTACAAAATAAGATATATTAAGATAAAAACACTATCACCAATAATGTATATAAGTGCATACATATGCATCTGCATACACAAATTTCTTACTATGCAATAAAAGAATAGAAATAGTGGAAAAAATAATTAATTTTATTAATATTTGATAAGGGGTACAATTATTTATAATATCCTTTACAAAGAAAGAAAGTTCTCTGATTCGATCTCCTAAATATTCGGTGCAAATGCTTCAATATTTGATGTTGAATTGTCTACAACAAACTTTTTTCAAATCTCCGATAAATGAAAGAAACTTGGATTGATTTTCAATTGAGAGTCGTAGAAGCTTAATCTCAAACGGTTGAATGAAAGTCTTTGAATAGGGTCGGCACTTGTAGAACGTGGTCCTTTGTATTCAGAGTTTCAAAGTGTTGAATCTTAAAAGCTTTAAGTGGTGAATGGGTGTAGAATGTGGCAAAGCTTCAGTGTTCTGTTGGAATCCCTTTCCTTCCCCACTTCGCTTCTATTTATAGACATCATAAATGGAAAAGATAGTAATTTTGAGTCACTTTGGATAATTATCACAATTATAATTTGAATAATTATATCCTCAAATATATATATATATATTAAGAATAATTATTATTTTATTTTACTAACCTAATTTCTAAGTGGGCCTGGTTAGATAGCAATTTGAAATTGCCCATCAAAATGGATTGGGTCAATTGAGTAATTTAGATTGATCCATGACCCATGTTTTGGGGTGGGCTTAGGTTGTTTGGGTAACCGGCCCATGTTTCAAAGTGGGCTATAACTAAATTGATGGTAAGCCCAAATTATAGTTAGAACCCATCATGTAAATTATTAATCTCTTCATATTATATATCTTAACTTTTACAGAAAGGGGCATAATCAACACCAATCGCATGGACAGTGTCATTTTTGGTGGATCTGAACATGTGTTGTTCTACCAAATGTGCAAAGCAATGGTTTTTCTTCTTTTCTTCCACATCTGGTTCAACATCCTGATCCTTAGTTTCCACACTATTGATGATGTCTTTAGCTGCCTTCTCTTATCTTCTTCTTCGCCTTCTTCTTCATTTTCTCTTTCTCCATGGCCATTGTTTCATCTTCGGCACGTTTCTCGTCTTTTTCTTCTCTCACGATCCAGTACCAAAGTTTAAAACAAACCCATTTTGAGGACTTACATGATATGTACACGTATGGCTTGGCTTCCCAACGCCTCAATTTGATATCCATGCATGGACTGCTGCATTAGATGCACACATTTGAATTTCTCTTTTCTTTTTTTCTTTTTACTTCAGCAGAAAGGGAGTTCCCTTTTTTACTATGAATTTTTATATGCACATGTATATAAATTTATATGCGCATCTGCCACGCAACCTTTTTTTTTTAATGCAATTCATTCACTTTTCTTCCTTTTTTTAGTCCTCTCAGACACCACACCTGTTAGAAATGTAACACATCGCCATCTTTGCAATTTTTTTTTCACCATTTGTCATGGTTTAACCCTTTTGACTTTTGATCTTTAATGTTACATCTCATACTTTAGTGCTGAAGAAATGGCTGAACGTATTTGTGCCCACTAATCAGTAATAGGTAAGCCACTGTAATTTTTCTTGCAGGAATTTATTTTTTTTTTTCTTAACTTTCCAGGTCTGCCAAGGTACCCGTTTTGATTTTATTTCTAATGTCCACCACAGTTCACATTTTGGTGCTGGAGAAGTAATTGACCGGATAAGATCAGTTTCGGAGTTGACATCCCGGGGTCGCATCAATAAAGGTATGCCTATATATATATTATTGTTTGATTCTGTTTGATCTTCAATGCACATATATGTATGCCAAAATTCTTGAAGTTTTGACATCTCAGTTTGACACCCTTGAATGGTGGCTTTGAATCTGCATTCTACCAATGCAAATCAGACCATAATTTGTCTTCTCCATGAGAAATTCCACCATCTTTTGATTTTATACCCATCAGTCCTTTTGGACAATTTGTTTTATACCCATTAGCTTTTAAGGGCACCATTTTTATTTTATTTTATTATTATTTTTTTAATACCCATCAGCTCTGTCGGGCACTATTTCTTTGATTTAAATACCCATCATTTAATTTTGTAACCGTCAACTCATAAGGGCAATTTTTTTTTTTTTTTTTTTTTAATACCCATCAGCTCTGTCGGACATTGTTTCTTTGATTTTAATACCCATCATTTAATTTTGTAACCAGCAGCTCACGAGGGCAATTTTTTTTTTTTTTTAAATACCCATTAGCTCTGTTGGACATTATTTCTTTGATTTTAATACACATCATTTGATTTTGTAACCATTAGCTCTCAAGGGCACATATTTTTTATTTTTTACCCATCAGCTCTGTCGGGCACTGTTTCTTTGATTTTAATACCCATTATTTGATTTTGTAACCATAATCATTTTTTTATATGACCGTCAGATTATCACTTATTTCTTTTTCATGATTGTATTTTTATTTGTATGTATATATATATAAACACACAGACACATTTAACCAATGTCATATCTCTTGTATTTTTGACTATCGACTTCTTAACTCCAATGCATATTAACCATGGTGTTTTTTAAATGCTTCAAGAAGATAATCTAAAGGGAAGGTGACCCTCAAGAAAAAGGAACAACATTAGATGTGGGTACAACTTTTATTGGCAATTCATCTTTTCATTTGCCAAGGTTATTGTCAGATGCTCAATATTTCCTATCCCAATGGTCAAAGGTGCAACCTCGGATTTAATGAGAATATATCCATCTAAGAGGCATTGATATTAGATTCAACACTCCATAAAAAGGCCGATAAACCAGAACAATTTACACTCTTAGGACATAAAGTGCATGGTAATGAGGTAGAATGGAGTAATCCTTTGAAAGTTTCAGCAGAGTTGTCACATACTGAAGGATATTTTAAGTGGATAGAGGACATTCTGGGTCGCCACAACAATTTCCTTATGGGGATAATATTATTTGCCGTCATATTTGCTTCATTATTCTCATATGATCACCACGAACCTGTGCTCAAAGCTTTCCTTGAGTCTTGATGCCCCTAACTAATACACTTCATTGTTCAATCAGAGAACTTTCTATTTCCCTTTGAGATTTACGTGTGTTGGGTGGTCTCCCATTTGGTGGAAAGTTTTATGATAAGGTTGTCCTTGATGCAGTCGAACTATCTACTGTAATAAAAGATGGAACTTTATTACTCTCTTTCAGTTGCCGATATTTATTCTTAGCCTTTTATAAGCTCTGCAAAAAAATGTAAAGTGGACCGTGCAATAAAAATATCTGATTGGATGGATTATTGGTTTAAATGTGCCATAAGGCATAAGAAGATACCTCCGAGAAGGGTAGCGATGAACAAAACTCAACATCCGAAAGAAACTTACAACCCTTCTAGAGTGATTCCACCAACTAGAGCTCTTTCAGATCGAGAGGATGAGGTTTTCAACAATCTTGGGGTAGAACAAGAGGTGAAAGAAAAGACTCATTTAGCTGCATTTTTGGCGTGTTGGCTATGCAAATTTGTTTTACCTGCCAATCCCAATAATATGATCTGGCCTGGGGTATTTAAAGTTGCCAGCCTGATGGCGGAAGGCGAAAAGTTTTGTCTTTCAGTTCTAGTTCTTGCCAGTATCTACAAGGGTTTGAATGATATGGTTTCTTCGCCTGAACCTGGGAATTTTAACGCGGTATTTTCGATACGTTATATGTATCGGTGGATAGCTGAATACTTTAAGACCCATTTATTTGCTCCAAATTTCAATTTCTAGCCTCGAATGACCTCGGGAAGGGTCAGTGACACATTTGGAGTTAGAGGAACAAGATTTGTTTAGATTCTATAAAGGTGTTGACTTATCTCGCTTGTCCAAACAGTTTCCCCAAAGAAAGCTTCTAATTGATGATGAGAAGTTAATTCTTTTCAGAATTCGAGTGTATGGTTACTATTCATTCAAGTTACTTGACGTTATGCCATGGGAACCGTTTCATTATCGAGATTTATAGTCCTCACAGGTTCAGCAGACAATTTGGGTATCACCGAGATATTCCTCGAAAGCTGAAAGAAGATATCTGCAATGATACCTTAGAAGTGATTTCAAAATATTAGAAATTGTCCACGCGATTTCGCACGCAATCTAAAATGTTACTTCCATCAAAATCAAGCTTTCAGAAATTTCCAGCTACTGAAAATTATGTTAAGTGGTGGTCTCGTGTGCATGAGGACTCATTTGCAGAAAAGAGAGCTTCCTCGGGATAGATGAAGCGCGCAATTTCTACCGAAAAGCAACCAGCCAAGGTTAGAAAAAGCATTATTAGCGGGCCCAAGTCAAATTTTCCATCTACACTAGTACCGAGAGATGAAAGCTCTGGGAATTGTTTGGAGGTGGCCAAAGAACTTCTGCCATCAACAAAAACTCATCCTCGACGTTAGTTAGTAGTGGATTTAGACGAGGATAAGGAAGACGATAATGTGGATCGTAACTGGAAACATGTGGGGGACAAGACAGAAGATGTCGTCACTCGTGACCCTATCATAGTTCATCATAATATGAACCGTTTGTTTGATGGGGTACCCAGCATTTCACAACATATACAGGTAACTTTTATTTATTATTATTTTTTATTCATCTTAATTATTAGTATTTTTTTCTTATTATTTATTGTCTTCCTCTTTTCTTTTCTTTCTTTAGACAAAAGGCAACGAAGGTTTTCTTGGAGAAGACCTCGTCCTTGTTAACGATCCTTTTTGTAGCGAGGAATCTGTTGATGGACCTTATTTTTAGGAGTTAGCGAATCGAAGAGAAAATAGTGCAATCATCCTTGATGAGGCGAATCATCCTATTCAGAATGTAGTGTTGCACGAGAGACAATCCCAACCTCTAGCCTTGTTAATGGAGCAAGAGGTTTCAAGTCAGCCACCACAAACGGTTGGTGAGACACTTAAAGCTAGTGTTGAATCATTGGCCGAAAAATAACCCCTTGGGAATGTTCAGTCATTGCATTAAGTTGTGCCCTCCGAAGCTATTACACTAGACGCAAAATGTGCGATTTTGCTAAATGCATGGCGACTATGCTATTTGAGGACAAAATAAAAAATGCAATAGCAAATACCCCGTTTTCGAAGATTCCGTCGCTCAGGCCAAAGCTTGAAAAACTCTTTCATGGACTCTCTCTGTTTTTTGTGGACTATTCCAAATTTCGAGAAATGATTGATGCATACCTTCAGAATGCTGAAAAATATAATCAAATTCAATTTGAGTATGCTTATACCTTAACTGAAGAGGCACGAGCTTAATGTCTGAACAATGTTGATTCTCGCCTTAGTGAGGTTTTTGCCTTGGATAATGCGAAAATGGAGTGTGTTCAATCATTTCAAGAAACTCTTATTAATGATGAGAAAGAAATTGAATGTTTGCGTGCTCGGATTGAGAAACACAAAGCTTCTATTGAGGAGACTAACGCAAGAATGCTTCAAAGAAAATGTGGTATTACAAGCCTTCGAGAAGAGCGACAAGTGGGTGATGAGGCCCCTATTATCACTGATGAGGACACAAAAGCTGTGAGAAATTTAGAAAGATTGTTGAAGAAAGAATAAGAAGATATCCAAAAGTAATCTTAGTTGTCCTGATATATATATATATATATATATATATATATATATATATATATATATTTTGGCTAATCATTTAATTATGTATTGGAATAATTCTAAGAAAATTATCCTCTTGTAATTTGAAAATAAAATTCTATATTTTTTTTTACCAAATAAAGAATCTTATTTATTTAGCCGTTCACAGTTTAAACTCTTACGGGCCAAGAGTAATACATTTGTTATTTTTATTTATTTATTTTTTTTCTAACTAAACTTATAATGCAATTCTAAGCTGCCTACATACCCTCAAAATAGGGATCAAGTCACGGCGTAGTTCAATAAAAAAATGTTTTTATTTTTTTTTTTAATTTTTATCTATGCATTTTATTATTATTATTATCATTTTTTGTGTAATCACAGTTTTAACTCACGCAGGCTAGGAGTAATACAATTTTGGCTCATATGATCAAGACCATGGTGCCATCATGGGTAGTAACGCTTCAAGAACTTTCCATTAATGGGTCCAATCCTAACTCCATCTTCGTCGACGATCTTGTGTGCGTCGTTGGTGTAGACTTCTCAAACTACGTACGGTCAATCCCATTTTGACAAAAACTTGTTGCTATTCATGATAATAGGTCTACGAACAGGAAGTACCAAGTCCCTATTCTGGAATGATCAAGATCGAACTTTCTTATTGAAAGCTTTAGAGAATCGAGCTTGATAACACTTTAATTGTTGTTGAGCTTCTAACATTTTCTTGTCCAATGCTTCTAATTCTGATTCAATCTCCTAAATTTTCGGTGCAAATGCTCCAATATTTGATGTTGAATCGTCTGCAACGAATTTTTTTCAAATCTCCGATAAATGAAGGAAATTTGGATTGACTTCCGATTGAGAGTTGTAGAAGCTTAGGGCCCGTTTGGGAAGTGTTGTGTTTTGTAGTGTTTTGTTTTAGCTTAGAACAGAACAAGTGTTTTGTAATGTGGTGTTCTGAAATGAGAACAAAATATGTTTGGCGAAGAAAATTTAGAGTGAGAATTTTGGAATAGAAACATGGTAAAACATGTTTGGTAGCATTTTTTACCTTCTGAAAATATTCCTAAATTTAAAGATATGGGTTTTGATTTTTTGAACAATCTGAAATGTATGCCTATATGGTTTTTTTTTTTGATGATTAAAATAAATTAATTTTCCAATGATTTGATAGGATTTTTTGAACAATCTGAAATTTCAGAGCTTGATTTCACCAAATAGGATTTAGTTTGCAAAATATACACAAATAAAAAATTTCACCAAATACGATTACAGAGCTTGATTAGTTGATTTACAAAAAAAATTAAAACAAAACCCATACACACAGCAGTTGCAGAGAGAGAGGGGGCAAGCTTGAGAGTTGACAGACAGCGGCTGAAACTTGCGAACGGCGAACCATAACTGGAACAGCGGTCGATGGAAACTGAAAGATATGGGTTTTGATTTTTTGAATAATCTGAAACGATATGCCGATATGAGGGTTTTGATATAGGTAATAGGTTTTGAACTTTTGATTCTTGCATAAACTGAACTATATGGGTTTTGAACTTCTGATTCTTGTAGATTTTGTAGTTTGCAGTTGCAGAGAGAGAGAAAGAGAGGCCAAGTTTAGAGTTGAGAACGAGAATAGAGATGGAAGTGGGTTTTGGACTTCTGATCCTTGTAGATTTTGTGTTTGCAGTTGTAGAGAGAGAGAGAGGGGAAGCAAGTTCCAGAGTTGAGAACGAGAATAGAGACGGAGGCGATTGGGATTTGCCCTAAAAAAAATTTATTATTATCCTCGCTACAGTAAAAAAAAATGGGCCTGGAACAACATAAAATACCAAATTGTTGTTCCAGCGTTTGGGCCAAATATTATATTTGTTTTGAAATGTGTTCTCAAAATGGGCTACTGTAGCTGCCCCGGAACATTACAAAACACTTGGGAACACTTCCCAAACAGGCCCTTAATCTCAAACGGTTGAATGAAAGTATTTGAATAGGGCCGGCACTTGCAGAACGTACTTATGGTCCTTTGTATTCAAAGTTTCGAAGTATTGAGTGTTCAAAGCTTTAAGTGGTGAATGGGTGTAGAATTTGGCAGAGCTTCAATGTTCCGTTGGAACCCCTTTCATTCCCCCTTCACTTTTATTTATAGATATCATGAAGGGACAAGATAGTAATTTTGAGTCACTTTGGATAATTATCACAATTATAATTTGGATCCTCAAATATATATGTATATATATATTAAGAATAATTATTATTTTATTTTACTAACCTAATTTCTAAGTGGGTCTGTTTAGTTAGCAATTTGAAATTGGCCCATTAAAGTGGATTGGGTCAATTGAGTAATTTAGGTTGATCCATAACCCATGTTTTGTGATGGGCTTAGGTTGTTTGGGTAACGCCCATGTTTCAAAGTGGGCTAAATTGATGGTAAGCCCAAATTATAGCCCGAACCCATTTTGTGAATTTTTTTAGTGTCTACAACATCATCTATACATTTATTATAAAATATACAATATATTTAACATATATTATATTATAATAAATAAAAAAATATTAAAAAATATAACTATAATATAATATAGATATGGTATATAATAATATATTATATCCATTACATAATAATTTAATAATATTATATAAAATAAATAAAAAATATATTACAAATCATAATTTTTTTGTCCTAAAAAATAATTTATACTATTATATTTTAAATATATACTTTTGTTAAATAAAAAATAATTTACACTAATTTATAATACAATTATATATTAAAAAAATAGTTTTATTAATATTTAATATGTAACATTATTATATAACATGAATAACATACTTTTTATTTGAAATGAACAGTGTATATGTAATAATAATAATAGAAAAGTTTTTGCTCAATATTATCGAAAACATGAGAAACATATTTTTTATGTTTCTTTCTTTTTTTCACAAAAATAGAAAATTTTTCTATTACAGAAAAACAAAAACATATTATTAAACATAATTTTTGTTTTTATTTTGCCTTTTTAGAGACTGATAGCAAATAACAGAAAACAGAAAACGTTTCTCGTTACTAAACGCAACCTTAACAATCATTATGTTTTGTCATGAGCGTTTTTTATATTAGCACATTTCGAGTACCAAAATTAATATATAAGTTACATCACCACGTTATTCATATTAAATTAATATGTATAAAAACAACTAAAAATACCTTAGATTAATTTAGAGTTAATTTTTTTGATTGTATAATTGTCATACATTCGTTTCTTAAATGTTAAAAGAGCATCTCGATTTTATGAATGATCCAGAAAAAACACATACATCGTAAGTTCATAACCTTTTTCAAAAAATAGTAGACTTATGCCAGAAAAAAAAAATAAAAATAAAAAAATTGAATAGGCTTACAGCATCATTTGATTGGTTGGACCTAAATAACTAGATAACACAATTTTTCTAAGTGCTGATCTTTGCGCACTCCTGTTCTCGCTGTGGCCTTACGTGGCTTAATAACTTAATTTAGTGATTTTAAACCGATTAAATTTTTATTCAATTAAGTATATTTAATAATGTAATTTGAATAATACTACATATTAAAAATTAAAAAAAAATATTAATTTATTATTTACCACTTAAAAATTTTATTACTAAAAATTGAGTTCTAAAATTTTCAATAATTAATTTTCACTTTTTATCAGAGGTTTTTTTTTAGCTTTTGGGCTTCCACTCTCTCCGACTGTGGGTAGGAGTCGGACAGAGGAATTACATAAGCAGAAAAAAATAAAAAAGATGGAAGAGAGAGAGAGAGAGTAGTGGAAAAAATAAGCAGACGATGGCAGAATAGAAGGAAAAAGGAAAGCCGTGGAAGAAAGAAAATGAAAGGGAAGGTAGGAAAACCTAACTCCCTTTGCCTCTTTGCAAGTTGTATTTCTGTTGCATTTGTACCATATTGCACTGTACTCATCATTATGTTAATCACTGCATTCATAAAATTGTTACAATGTGTTTATGTTTGAAGAAGTCCAATTACTTGAATCCATATTTATTTAATCAAATAAAATTTATCTCATTATGAACAAATAATTTTGAGACTTCAAATTAATGTAGACTATTATTTTTTAGAGAATTGGGATAAAAACATGTGGTAGAAAGTATGTGATGAAATGGGAGTCTTCTGCTTACCACACAGATCCGAATCTCCGATCAATCCAGTGTCTGGATCGGGGCAGGCCATTGAGCATGTTAATTTAAAATTTATGGTAAATACCTCATTTAGGGCTAGCCCAGAGGCTCCTGCCATTGCAGGGCCAGTGTTAAGGTTGCTCCATTGTAAACTGAAAGTCTCGGGTTTGAAATAAGAAAATAACATCTCCACATCTGAAGGTAAGACTGCGTATTTCTAATC
Source organism: Cornus florida (assembly GCF_030987335.1). Classification (NCBI taxonomy): domain Eukaryota; kingdom Viridiplantae; phylum Streptophyta; class Magnoliopsida; order Cornales; family Cornaceae; genus Cornus; species Cornus florida. The sequence goes on along the minus strand of NW_026775575.1, from coordinate 73,730,718 downwards.
CTCTCTGGACCTCGCAAATGCAAAAGCCTAGTGCAATGAGTTTTGCCTCTTTTATTTATTTATTTTATTATTTTTTTTTTTTATGGATAAATAACCCATTTGACCAGTTAGAAAACCCCAAGAATGTTGAACATATCTAATTATGGACTCTGTAATGGAGGTACACTCCTTGTAAGTGAATCATTCTGATTCTCTGGACAGGTGAATATGGATCTAAACAGGATTTGTAATCTCTTGATATAGATTGTCATGAATATTATAATGATTAGTTGTGGAACCTAACTTGCATAAATCTTATATTGTTATAAGCTATTGTGGTATTAATAACTGGTGCACTTAGAGTTAGATCTTGTTCATTGAAATATGGATTTTGGGAAATTTTTTGTTGTACCCTTGGAATGATGATTATACAGATAGGAGACTGAAGATTGCTAGTATATTTCTTGACATGGATGAACCTTAAATGCCTATATGTTTAAGATGCCCTGTGATTCTGAATTCATATATGATGCTTCTGTTGCAAACTAGGTGGAATTTATTTATGTCAGCTATGATCCTTGGAACGCGCTAAGGCACCATTGTGATTAGGATTACTGGGGGACTTATTATTTTCTTTATTCTGTTTTACACCATGACATTTTTAGTGTTAAAATTCATTACTCTATACTAGAATAATTATGTTGTTATAATTCATGCTTGTATGCTGCATTCCATATGCTGATCATTCTTTTCTTTTCAATGTTTTCATGCAATTGTACTATTGAAAATCTTAATATGTATCTTAGCATGCAATACTACGATTATGAATCCTGAGTTAGAATCTTAATGTTTGATTCTAAAAAATGCTTTTTTTTTCCAACAATGGAATGATTTTTTCTATCCTTTGAGAGGATCGAAACTGGGATGAATTTCGTGATTTGGCTTATGATTGTGCTGATGGTTGTCTGTTTCATTCTCTTGAGCGATTTAAATATAAATACTTACGTATGCACACATATGTTTTATCCAAACACTCAGTTAGATTAACAAAATATTGCTGTCAATTTCCATGATCTAAACTGCACTTTGCAAGATAAAGAAATTTACATGTAAACCGTGACGATTTAGTACAACATCTATAAAATATTCCCTGGTCACAAAACTTGCATAAAATGTCAAACATTGTTAAGCCTCCACCACTTGACCATGCATCATGAGCAATTCGAAAATTTGGCTGGTCCTGCAGTATCTGTTTACAATTTCAATCTTTCAATTCTCTGGATGGAATACTTTAGCTCTTTTTGAATATTCAACCTTGAAGGTGACAAAACAATGTCTTTCCATACTGATCCTGCTTCGTGAGCTGGATTTGACCGCTTGTAGAGTTCATATATGGAGTCAGCTTCCTCATTCAACCTGGCTACCACTTTTAAGCATTTTATTTCATCTGGATCAACTAGCAAAGTCTTGTCTCTATCTTTCCATCCTATCAACTTCACAACCATGATCATGTCAGTACCACACGTTTGATGAAACGTTATTACTGTATATAACTCTCTCCCAAAAAGGTCTTTTCCCAACTATTTGGGATCGGTTACGTGAATCATGTTTCGTCAATTTGCTCTATCTAAAGCCATAACCTCAGTTAAACCACTGTAGAAAACTGATTGACACCATTTACTACTTATGATAAAACTTGGCTTAGTTCACGCTCGTTATAGTTTTTTTAAGGGTATTGGCTCGAGAGTCAAAACAAGCTTTGGTTTATACCACGCCAATTAAGGCCTTGAACTTGTGAACTGCATGAAATGGTTAAATTTACATGTTACAACTCAGCTGGCTTTTACAAAGCCAAGCATTCCTAGCGAAACTCAGGCTGAATAAGCTATACGAACAAAATTAAACACCATGCTAATGCCTCACTTGAATCGCGAGTTAAGATACTGAACCCTGAAGGGAACTATAGAAATTTTAAGCTCCTCTTAGTTCCTGATCGAGAGTTTTGAAAATCCAAAGAAAAGGAAGAATGAAGAGACAGGAGGATTGAAAGATTTACCTTAGGTGGACCTTCCAAAGCATTGGTGCAGTACAACCTGGCATTGTCCACTAGATTGCAGTACGTTATGAATGCGTCTGCAAATCTCTTATGCGATTTTAACTGTGATTTTACCCTCACAGCTCTTCTACACAGGATAGCTCTCCTGTAGACGTTCAAAAAATTTACACCCAAAAGCCTTCTCAACTAAGAATTACAAAATGGGTTTTCATATGCGGTTAAGGCAAGGATGATGATGATGATGATTTTGGAAGTGAAACAAAATATTGAACATGATTTGCTTTGAAACATGTTAGGAAGTTTGTTTGTCAAAAAAATCCTTTTCTAAATTACTGAAATAAATATCCTTTTTTTTATTTATTTATGTTGATAATGTTTTTCAAGAGCAGTATGAATAATTGTATTTCACATACCTTATGCCTCTAATAACAGCTAAATAAGCATCACAAACAACTCCAACCAGCTCTATCCTGTATGGTCTTCTCTTCTTAGTTCCATCACTTTCTGGTTCTTCTTCTATCTGTTCCCAGTAGTTTTCAATTACGACTCCATCTGCACACACCTTATATCCAACTCCCATACGGTAACGACGGCGGTGAACGTTCCTGGCCATGGTTATTGTCTGCACAACAAAGGGCAACCAAGAGAGTGTGCCATCCATGATCACATCCCGCCCCTCATTGAGTGCCGTTACCAGGAGGGATGATGCTGCATCGGTGGAGGACTGGTGCACCTGTTAAGTTCACATTTGTTGGGATTTACTATCTAAACTATTACAAGAATATAAAAAGATCAGAATTAAGTTTAATGATGTTATATATGTAAAGAGGTGCTTATAATTCTTGGTTCTGAGTGGACTGAATATAGAAGACTGGACAGACTCTTAAAGCATATTGATACATGTATGAAAGAAGAAAACACAAGGGGATGTTGACATTGTTTTGGAGATTATTCATCAGCTAGTATGGAAGGGTTGTTATAAGAGATTGTTAATCGATATAGCACCTAGTTTTTTTTTTTTCCCGGAAATTGTTATATCACCTAGTTGAATAATCATAGGTATATTCTTCCTTGAAGTTAAGGTGAGGCCTAAAGCAAGATTTGGCATTTTCTCTGTAACATTTCAATGAAAAATTACTACTATTATTTTACATTTTGAGGGCCAAATTGGACCACTCTATAATTTACTAGTGAATATTAAATTGCAAGATCAATGAAGCTGTAGGAAGGGTGCCTTTGACAGTCTGGATATCGAGGAGAGAAGTTCTTTCCCTTCTTTCGTCATTAAAAGTTAACAACTGTGCAATTTCCACATATTAGATAGTGTTACTGTTCCTTATGATACTTAGTGTAACATTAGGGTTTGTTATTCTCTAAAATCTTCCAAAAGAATTCTCATTATTCAGAATTGGGTAGTTTATAGGTGGCCACAACTATTAAGGTTATTTTCCATGAAGTTGAACTTTATCTTATATTTTTCATTCTCTGCAACTTCAAATTGTCATCAAGTGATTGATGACATCTATATTTGGATGCTAAATTATTTCACACTGAATTAATTCGGATTATTAGAGATTTGTTGGCTAGCGACTCCAACTTAGTGAGTATCTAGAGTGTTTTGGGTGATCATGTTTTTAGATTTGCCATAGAATACAGGACAGAGAAAAGAAAAGGCTAACAAAGAAGTCTAATCACTGATAAAGAGAAGAATGATAAAATTTGAATTAATTTTTTCTGGTAAATATGGAAATCTAATTTTCAGTTGGAATTTTTGTTACCTGTCAATTGATCTCCAAGTTATCTTTCTTCACCCTGAAATTCCATTCTGCAAGTTCTTTTATATTAGTTTGTTTTAGCATCTATATATATTTCCTGAGTTCCTTTATTAACATTGCGTTTTCTTGTAGATTTGTTGTGGAGGTTAAATTCCAATGATACTAACTACTTTTTGCAAACAAATCTTATCAAATTCAAGGCATATTTGGTGGAGGGGACTGAAATAAGAAAGGAGATAATCACTGTGCTTGGGATTAATCTTTTTCTGCAGAGCAGCAAGACAGAGGCTTGAAAATGAGACAAGTATTTTGGGTATTCTGACAGATTTTCAGTGCGCCAAGAATGCAGTATACATAATTGAAAAAAAAGAGTAAAAGGAAGGAAACTCGAGATTGGTAATGTGCACACTGGACTAATTAGAAAACATTCGCACAATCAAATTCAGAAGGAGAATGGGGTTCTGAAATGTTTAGCAGCTTCAAATTTGTTTCGCTGAAGAAGGAACAATGGAAACTAACAAGAGTCAAGAGGTCTTAAAACACATTACATGAACCCTTTGTATACAAAATGAGATGCTTGTGCCAATGGAGGAGCGAGGGAGGGAAGGAGCATACCAGTTCAGCCGTTTGAAGCATGTCATCGTGGCCCCTCGAGCTGAGCGCTTTGTAAATGACATCCGACTCTTTGAAGGCGTCTGCTTCAATAATCACTGCATTTCCTGCTGCTCCTGCCCAGAATGGTCTGTACACATGTTGATACAAAACCACCAACCTTATTAACCTTCTATTATTTTTTATGAATGCAAGATGATCCTACTCAATGCTAATTATACCAATAATAACTGTAGTTCTATGTAAGTGTTAGAAATTAAACTTTTTGTTTATTTTAAATAGTTGTATGATTATCCTTACTCTTGCAGAATGTCCTTGAGCACGGTACTCTTCCCAGCTCCCATTCCACCACCCATGAAGAGGAGGACAGGACTTCTATCTTTGTGAGCCACCGGAGCCATCACGTCTGTGCATTGTGAATCATCAACTGATGCAATTCCGATAGCTCTCAATTCCTCCACCAGTGTATTAAACACTCTTGCCACCTTCAGATTCTTCGTCACCCTCTCGAATCTCTGTTCCCTATCGCAGCAAGGAAGAGTAGATTTATTCATCAACCCTAAATGCATAATATCATGTTTGTGAATCACTTGTAGACTTCTTATGCGTCGTTTAGTTTTTTTTTTCCCCTTTTAAAGTACATAAACTTTAGACAGAGATTGTGTTCATATGAATAGGGCAGCAAGTGTTGATTGTTACATAAATAAAGAGAGATCATTGTAAATATTTGACTTAGTTTCTTAATAGTTGATAATGTCATTCAGGTCTCTCATGGTTTAAAAAATATTATTACTAAATTGAAATTATGATATGAATGTGGTTTGTATATTGTAAAGATCTTGTTCCTAGCTAGATGATACAAATGAACTGAGATAGTCATGAATGGTCTAGGATGCCTTTCTAAATGGAGAGTGTTATATTTGTTGTCTTTAAGTTGCTAAATCTTCAAAGCTTTCTTGAAAATTATTGGAACAGGGACTATTCTCTTAATTCCATTATATGGCTTGAATGGTCAACAGTGTTTCCTTGATCACATAATATGCATTAATAGACTAGATCAGCAGTGTACCAAAACTACCCTTCATGGTAATAAAATGACAAAACAAACCTTGCTTTTTTTATTTACCATTTGAACCTTCACATGTTGTACTTTTCTACCCTCATTTGTCCAACACTTGAATCCTCTCTCTATCTCTAAAATAACAGGAGATGATTTATTTTCTCATTTTTGTGTGGTTGGTTGTGAAGCCATATGAGTCTCCTCCGCATACTTTCCCCTTACGAAAAATGTTGTACTTTCTATCTGTAGAAAGAGAAATGGAAAGACAAAGCTGCCCTACTTGCCAGAAAAAGAAAGAAAAGCTGCCCTGTTTTCAGCCTCTTCTTCCTGTGTTTCATTTCAGATTTGACCATCCAAAACACATTACATTGATCTGAATTTATTACATATTACATTATCCATTGTATTGGCTTCAAAAATATCCAACATATAGATAGATATATACTCCTAAAAGTCAGGTCAGATGGAAAATGACTTTATTTTTCAGTCCTTTTGTTGCCTGTCTAGCTACTTTTGTTGTGCGTGTGTTATGGCAATATACACAAGGATATACATACATACACACATATATAAATAAGAACAAGAAAAACCCACCTAGTTGCAGCCATCACAATGTTTTTGAGCTTCTTTTTTGGCTCAGAATCAGAACCTAACACCTGAAATTTCATAACAAGTAGTTTGAGAGTTTAATTAACATAATTGTAACTAGGAACAGCGTTGGGCTAATTCTAATTAACATTTTTCATAACCTATAACTATAGTTGTTATATGTATATATAAAGCTCTATACATTTTAATCACCTGACTGATCATATTATGAGCTTGACACCAATGGAATGCAAAGTAACTGAGAGTGCATCTCTCAAACTCCTCCACAAGCTTTATAAACAGCGAATCCGCGTCCGGTTCGGGTGCAAAGAATGAATATAAATTCTCCTCACACCCTTCAGCTTTTCTAATATAATCTGAAGCTAACTTGCAAAGTTGTGGACATTCTCTTCTATCTGCAAACCCCATTTGTCTAGCTGCACCAATTGATAAAAAGAGCTGATGTCATATATAATACACACACATAAATACATCCATATTTACACAAACCAACCACAATAAATATATATATTTGTTTGGAAAGTCAACAAGAATTGAATTTAATATATGAAGAGAGGACTGAAAAAATATAGAAACTAATAATAATAATAAAAAAAAAGGGTAACGAAGAAATGGATCATATGATTTACCTACATAGTGTGAAAACCTCTCGACCTTCTCAACATGGCGAGAGTCTAATTTTAACTTGGCAACAATCTTCTGATCTCTTATCTTCTTGAACCGAAAATGCATCGCCGCAGCAATGATCAAGCCGATTGAAGAGGCTAAAATGATCTCTTTGAAGGTTGGCTTGTGATTGCCATTGTAATCTGAAGAAAAAAAAAAAAAATCAACAGAATCAAAAATAAAAAGATTAATTATTGGACCATGAAAAATATATATATTATCATTTCATACTTACAATTCTGCATGTCTTGGATGCCAAGAGAGAGATGAACTGGGAATGATGTTCTGAAATTGAGATTTGCATATGTTTATGAGATACAGATTTAGATTGGTCTTTGAAAAGCCGTTGGAGGTGACCATTATAATCGTTAGGAGTTGTTTGGGGAAGGTTTTAGAAATGACATGTGGTGTTCACGGTTTTCTCGCAAGAGCAAATCAGGGTGTGACACTTGTACTAGCGAGTGTTTGTTTATAGGGTTTATCTGTAATCCGGAATAAGACGGAATGGATAAACAATGAGTCAAAAGCGTCTCTGTTTCCTCTGTTTTGTGCAGATTGTTTTCAGAACTTCTGCCTGTTCTGCTTCTGCTTTTGCAGTTGCTGTATCAGAATTCAAATTTCATCTTTATTCCACTGACCCAAATAGACAAACTACTTACAATCCCAAAACTCAATTTCTAACCTATCAAATCAAGCAAGCCCCACTTGGTAAATTATTGATATTAAAGTCCCAAAGTAGGCAACTTTTGTGATTTTATCTAAATGATGCATTAAACTTTTATGCTGACACGATGTTCTATTGCTACATGAGACAATTAATTTAATCTAGAGTACTCTGTCACTAAAGACATTAATACTGTATATGGGATCCGTATCTAAAATTTAGAATTGAAGAAAGTTTAGTTCAAAAATTATACTAAATATTTTTCGTGATTTAGTGCCTAGCATAGCATTATTCTTATTCTTTTAGCAATCTGAGTTGTGTTAGTTCTGATTTTACAAATTTGAGTAGGATTCGAAAGAGCGATTGTGGTCCAAATGTTGTGAGTCATGAAATCATGAAGGTGTGCATTCAAGAAAATGATTGATTGTATACAGGACTAAGATTAATGGGTTGTGAGTTGTGTCAGTTGGGGCAATACAGGATTTGTGGTTTGGTTGAATGATGAAATGGCAAATGAGACAATTGTGGTCTTGGTTTCAAATTGAAATCATATATGGTTTGTCATGTCATAGTAGTTGAAAGACTGTAAATATGGGTTCATAGACGAGGTTTAAAAAGTTGTTCTTGGAGTGGAATTTCACTGGATGTGATTGTTTATAGGTCCTCTCTAATTTCATGGTTTATGGGTAAGCTGGAAGAGGCCAATGGTTTCTTCAGTGAAATTGGTGGTGACGGGGGCCTACACAAGTGGTGGAGCATGTGGTTTAGTTCGATACGAAGGGAAAAATCTTACCCCGAGTTGACATGCCACTTCAAGCCTTCGGAAACACAGGTGGTACATGATTATCTTCAGCTCGTTTCATAAAGTGTTGGGTTAAGTTCCGTAATAAAAACTGTATTCAGTTGTCATCGTTACTGGACATTTGTCCTGAATATCTGCTGACAAATTCAAATTTGTGTAGTTGCAGGACGAGAAGACATAAGAAAGCAAATAGGCAGTAGAATCGACAATTCAAATCGACAATTCAAAGATGTAAGGAACCACTTATGGGGTTTTTTTTTTTGGGTAAGGAATCCAATTTCTTTTTAATTATAGTATGTTGACTGATCTGTTTTGTTTGCAGCTGGAGGATAGTGTGATGATGATAGGGGCAGTTGTTTGTTTTCATGGCCACAAATTTTTTTGTTTTTTTTTTTGTTTTACTGGAAAAAAAACAAGAAGAAGAGTTGAAGTGTTTGTAAATATCGGTTCATAGATAATGGCTAAAAAAGTTGTCCTTAGAGATGATCGGTATTGGAATTTCACTGTCCTTAGAGAAGATGGGTATTGGAATTTTACTGGATGTGGTAAGGTGGTTGTCTATAGACCTCCACAGGCTTAAATCATAAAACTCCCATTACATTTATGTTTTGATCATAAATTTTTAACTTGTTTATAAAAATCCTAACAAGATTATAAAATTTTAATTGTCATTTTAACTTGGGCCGTTAACCTTGCGTGGTTAATAGGTGCTGTGGCAATTAAAATTTAGTGACAAACATACATCTGGAGGGACATGTGCTAAGTAAGTTGGGGTTTTATAATCATGAGGCTAATTTAGTCATTTCACAAAATAAATTGGAATTTTATGATCGAAAAATGAAAATAATGGGGGTTTTATGATTTAAGCCCACATATATATATATATATATATATATATATATATATATATTTATTTATTTATATATTTATTTCTTAGGGCTATATGGGCTAAAGCCATTTCATCTCGGTTGTACGGGCTAAATTTTAAAAGTAACAACCCCTCGATCAATTAAGGGAAATTTTTTTTAGTTAAAAATAAAATTGTAGAGATGAATTTATTGCACAACGATTATTGCCAATCAAAGAGTTATTAACTGATCTAATTTTGAGGAAGGTAAAGTCGAATAATGTATTATGAATATTTTGGTGAAATGTGTGTGTTATGAGCCTGATATACGTACTCTAAAAGGAAAAAAAAACAAAGAGTCAAATCATGCACCAGGAACACTTTGGTGAAATGCAAATTCATGACCGGACACAAAATATGTGTCATGTGTAACTTTTTCTTAGATGGGCTTTGCAAGAACAATTGCTTTGTGAAGCTTCGTTGAACATTATGTTACATGGATGGGGATGCGTATTCAAATATGAGACATCAAATTCTTAAACAGAAGGATAGATGGACACTATCAAATATTTATTATTTAATCTTTTTATTTTATTTTTTAGAATAAAGTAATGTCTTTTTTGTAACATAGTGTTTGATACAGACACTTTTTTCAGATATCCCTAGTAGGTACGAAAAATTGTCACAGATATCTGAAATTGGTTCTAACATTTCCTGCCCAATTGCAACTGAAAGATGACATCGTGATTGAAAATCGCTAACATAAGTTTGTGATTTACACATAGGCTATGGATAAACTCAGGTAGAGATAATTACTACCAATGATTCTCACAATTGGTGGTGATGGGTGAGGAAAAACATTCGGTCACTAGAAAGATACATCAAAAATTAAATATAATGTTTTTCGTTTATTTATGACTTAAATACTAATTTAATCGTTGGAATGTACCTGACCGGTACTATGCCGATAATTACTTCTCTTTTCTTGTAGAAAAGGTCTGAAATTTTGATCGTGCAAAATTTTACGTCTAACAAAATATAATTTGAAAGAATTTCTTATAAAATTTAAATTTTTTAATCAGAATAGGACGCACAGAAGTGTTAAATCTGCAGAATCCATTGATAGGTATTACTTTTGTTTATTTATTACTATTATTATTTTGAATTTGCGTATATGTGCAGTGCAATGCAAGACTTCCCTGAATCAAGATGTTGATACAGAAACATGGGTGTAGTCTGTAGAACACAATATATCAACAGTTATGTCTTAAATTTCCTTTTGATGTGATAATTAAATTGAAATGGTGGTAAAAACCATACTGTTAATTTTATTAATAAAAAAAAAATAGAATATAATAGGAGTTATATTTATTTGGTAATTAATACATTAAAGGAAACATAATTAATAGATTAACAAAAATTTAGAACTTCTTTTGTCATTGGAACCGTAACTTGTGTATTCATCAATATAATAGAAATTGCATTATTTGGTAATTAATATATTAAAGGAAACATAATTAATATAATAAGAAAATATGGGGCCTCTTCTTGCAATTGGGGCCTTAGGCGGCCCTGCATAAAACTTTGAGGCTTTCAGATTATCGTGGATCAATTAATTTGGGCTTACCATGCAAAAACAAGCAACAAAAGCTAAATAGGCCCAACAAACCCAGTATAGTGTTTTAATAGCCCATTCCTTACAAAACCCTACAATTCAACCACCTAGATAATAGGGAAAAAAAAAAAAAAAAAACCTAAATAATTAGTAGTAAATAACTACTTCATAAGACTGTGGGAGATATCAACAATTTGTCCAAAAAAAATATATATATACATTTTAAAAACATAAAAACCAGAACATAAGCTTGTTGCTCAAATTTTGAGTGAACATTGTTGCTTGTGTTCTTATTTTTTTTGGTTGATGCGAAACAAAATATGTCTTTAGAAAACAAGAACACAAGTAACAATAGTTCACTCAAAATTAGAATTACATTTACGAACTCACTGAAATTAATTAATTCACTATAATAAAAATAAAGTAAAATAATTAAGATGTTTAGCGAGGGTCACACCTCCCTCCCATTCCTCTCTTCTTATTTGCCAAACAAAGAAAATCCCTCTAATTTCTTTTCATGCTTTCCTCTTCCTTCCTTTCATTTTATTGAATTCCCTTCCATTGTCCTTTTATCTTTATAAATAACAAACAAAAAAATAAATGAATAAATAAAAAGCTAATCTTTATGATACCGAAATATCATTTGGCCTAATGAAATAACCTTGGTTTGATACAATATTTACAACTTCTGTCTCACACGCAGACACAACATTGGAGTCGTACAATTAATCATCAAACTTTAGATGATTAGACAAAAATTAGTGTTGTGTTAAAGCAATAATGATGCAGAAAATTAAAGTTGAAATGTGTGATTAAAGTGAGTCCAGCTTTGCCTTGTGAATTGGGTGATGGTGATGCGGAACAAAATCTGTCTTTAGAATGGATTTTCGTGTTCGTTACCCCAATTCCTTTTCCATTATTGTCAATGGATTAAGTCAACAAAGTAATGGAATCACATGTTAATCCATCCTTTCATTACTTTGATAAGGTATTCATTATTTTCATTTTACATTGGGAATTGCACTTTCATTTTATACCATCAATAAATCCATTTTTGACTTGTGCTACTATGACTTTACCAGTGCATTTTTATTTGAATTTTTGAAAGAAAAAAAAAAAAAGTAAAAAAAGACAAAACACTCTAATAGTGAAAAATGCATGTTTGAATTCGGTAATTATCATTTTGTATAAATTAATATCAAAAGTTAAGTATATCATTTTGTATAAATCTTTTTTCAAAGCTTCCAAACATGCAAGATGTATATTATAAGAGTTTGTTATTTAAGCCGATTCGGTTTGGGTCAAATAGGCATATGCAATGGTGGGACCCAATATAATTTGGCAGTAGGCACTAATTCATTACTATGTTTTTTTTTTTTTTTTTTTTACTTTCAAAGTTTCCAAACATGCAAGACAAAAAAAATTTGCTATTTGAGCTTCGGCTTAAGTCAAATTAGGCACATGAAGTGGTGGGACCCAACATGATTTGGCCGTTTCCACCCTTTCATTTCTCTACTCAGCTCAAGTCTAATATGTCTGAAGAAATTTTTTGTGTAAAAATAATTCTTCAATTTGTCATAGATGACTAGTGTGGCTTTTAATGGACTCGTTCATTTGTATTTAAGCACTTGAGCCATTTGATCATCCCACACTCCGTATTGATAAGCGTCATTGGGACTTTAGTATGACAATTTTATTTGAATATTTTGGTAAAAGAAAAAGACAAAAGACTCTAATGTTATGTTTGGTTAGAGGGAAGGATTGAGGGGGGATGGATGAGAGGAGAGATAGATAAAAAATTTCTTGTTTCATTGAAGGAAAGGAAAGAGAGGGAGAAAAAAAGGAGAGATGCTTTATTTATATTTTTATATCCGCCCACTTTTGGGAGAACATAGGAGAGAAAGAAAACATAACTACCTATAAATTTAAAATTTAAAATTTAAAATTTTAATCTTTTTCAAAAAATTTGAAATGAATATCTACTTTTTATAATTTTATATAATAAGGGTGTATTGGTAAAAAAAAGATAAAATCTCACATTCTCTTCCTTCCAACCAATTAAGAAAAAAGTATCATTTCATTCATCATTTCTACTATTCATTTTATTCAACCAAACAAAAAATGAAGAAGACACATTTCCTTTTCTAGGGATATCTCATCCATTCCTCCCTCCCTCTTTTGAATCCATTTTTCCATCCCTCCAACCAAACGAAGCATAATAGTGGAAACGCGTGTTTGAATTCGATAATTATTATTTTGTATAAATTAATGTCAAAAGTTAAGTATATCTACTATGATTCTTTTTAAAAGTTTCCAAACATGCAAGACAATAAGAGTTTGTTGTTTCAGCCGATTCGGCTTAAGTCAAATAGGCACAGGAAATGATGGGACCCAACATGATTTAGCGGTTCCCACCACTTCATTTGTCTACTCAGCTCAAGTCTAACATGTCTAAATTATTTTTATTTATTTATTTATTTATTATTATTTTTTTTCCACCACTTCATGTGTTTACTCTTCTTGAGTGTTATCTGACTGTACAAAAAATTTGTGTGTAAAAATAATTCTTCAATTTTTCATAAATGGCTAGCTTGCACTCTAGCAAATTCGTTCATTTATGTTAAAGCACTTTAGCCATATGATCATTCCACACTCTGCAATGACCGGAGTCTCGTGGACTTTAGCATGGCAATTTTATTTGAAATTTTAAGGGAAAAAACATAAAAAAAGACAAAAGACTAATGGTGAAAATGCGTTTTAGAATTCGAAAGTTAAGTATATCTATTATAATTTATTTTCAAAGTTCTCAAATATACAAGACAATAAGAGTTTGTTATTTGAGCCGATTCGGCTGAAGTCAAATAGGCACATGAAATGGTGGGATCCAACATGATTAATTTGGCAGTTCCCACCACCTCATTCGTCTACTTGGCTCAAGTCTAATATGTCTAAAGATTTTTTTATTTTCACCATTTCCTGTATCTACTCATCTCAAGTGTTCTCTGACTATAAGAAAAATTATGTGTAAAAATAATTCTTCAATTTTTCTTAAATGACTAGCGTGCACTTTAATGGATTCGTTCATTTGTGTCAAAGCACTTAAGCCATTTGATCATCCCACACTCTACAATGACCGGAGTTTTGTGGATTTGAATTTTTGAGAGAAAAAAAAGGAAAAAGACAAAAGACTCTAACAGTGAAAATGCGTTTTTGAATTAGATAATTGCTACTATATATAAATTAATATCAAAACTTACGTATATCTACTATAGATTTTGTTTTTTCAAAATTTTCAAACATAGTTTGCTATTCGAATTGATTTGGTTTAAACAGCCACATGAAATGGTGGGACCCAACATGATTTGGCGGTTCCCACTTTATATGTCTACTAAGCTCAAGTCTAATCGATATAAAAAAATTTTGTTTTCACCATTTCATTTCACGTGTCTACTCATCTAAAGTCTTATCTAACTATAAGAAATTTTTTTGTATAAAAATAATTCTTCAATTTTTCATAAATGATTAGCGTGCCCTTGCCCTTTAATGAATTCGTTCATTGGTATTTAAGTCTTTAATGTATCTGATCCCCCACACTCCGTAACAACTGAAGTCTCGTGGACTAAATTAACCCTCTTTTGTTTAAGCCCGTAAACCAAGTTAATTTATTTGCTTTAGCTTTGTTTGTCCTTGTGGACTAGGGGACATTAAGTTGGGAAAGAGGCAAGGAAATTTTCATATGCATAATCCCAAGAAGAAGAAGCCAAGTTAAAAGCCTACATTGATGGCATAGAAAATTATGGCAACGTCGGCAACACAAAAGCAGACCTATTGCCTATTATTTGGTATTGGTTCCTGTCAAACTTTTCAAACCCCACAAGGAAGGAAGTACTTACCTTGATCCCATATTTTTCAACCTACCTTTCTACATAACATATATATACATATATATATATATATATATATATATCTGTATGTATATATTGTTCTCCTTAGATTTTTGATACAATTTTATATGGTTTTTTTTGCCTTCCTAACAAATTAATGCTTAATCTTTCCCCCTTTACTGGGGGTTGATTTCCTGACACAATTTATATTAACAGGCATGAGTTACAGTTCCTCAACTTATGACAACCTCTAGCAGAGATATATATATATATATATATATATATATGTATGTATGTATGATCTACTTGATATTGTAAATCTCACAGATATAGTTAATATTGTCATATAGAGTTGACCCACAAAAGTTAATATCTGACCCACATAGTAGGCTGGTATGAACTAAAAAGATAAGAGTGGCATTATGGAAGAGAGATCTAAGAGGCAAAACTCAAAGTCTCCATATATGTGTGTGTGTAAACTGAAGCTTTTAAGTATTCCCAACTTGTATTCTTTGTAGTTCGACACAATTAAGCTAAGTGTACAAACAAAATAAAACCAATTCCTCGAATCCCAACAAATAAACAAACCTAAACTAAAGGCAAGTGATGACCAAAATTTAGTCACTAATCAAAAGTTCACATTAAACCAGTGTTTGTCAACATGTTAGGTGGAAATAAGTCAAGAAAAGTGATCAAAAACTAAAGCTATACTATAAGAAAATAAAATGTTAATCAGGGAAAAAAAAAATTAAATAAATCAAAAACTAAGTCACACTCACCTCCTGACCTGAATTGCTCCACATGCACTTGTGATTTGCATTAGAAACTAGAGTTTATAAAGGATTCAGCTGATCGATTCGATCCGAGTTCATAAAGAGCCCACAAGAAATGACTATTTCATATCAAAGCTGCCATGGTTGGCCATATATGGTTGCTGCAGTTTCTCAGCTGATGCATGGCAATTGAATTAGTTCCTCTAAGTTGAGGGGAATGAAGCCTGGTCCGAAATCATTCAAAAGATGTTTGAGCTTCTTGTGAATGATTTCGAACCAGACGACATTCCCCTCAACAATACTCATGAGAGAGAAAGAGACCATATTCAAGAGAGAGAGAGAGAGAGAGGGGGAGAGAGTTTGATTTGGCCATGCATTATTTTTCATGGGGTCCTTAAATATATACGTAGAGATGAGAAGGAGATTCGTTTTGGGGGTCACATGACAAAGAGTCCACTTTCTACACCACCCCTACATGCTTTTCACAATTTCACACACAGGAATGTAGTTTAATCACAAGAATTTTTGTACAAAAACCCTATTCAAATTGTTACTTTGTGGACAAACTAAGACCTCTCATTCAAAAATAAAATGGTTTTTCATTTAAAGGCAAGTAATGATAGTTAGGTCAACCCAAATAGGGTTCCATAAAGGGCTACATATCTTCTTCCTTCAACAACATGCATTGGAAAATTATTTTGCAAATTGAATAATCTCTTCAAGGGTGTAGTTTTATTATTAGTCAACAAGGGAATTGATTGATATATATCTTTGTCTCTGACTTTAACAAGGGCATGTACTTTTGAATGCCATTTTGATTTTCTTTTTTTAAGTGGACATTTATTTATTGGTATCAGCTCAGATTTGGTATCATTCGAACTTTGTCGATCAGAGACGTGTGCTGGTTTGCTAGAACTTTAACAAGGGCATGTACTTTTGAATGCATTTTGATTTTCTTTTCTTGAAATTATCAGGTGAACATTTATCTATGGGCATCAGCTCAGATGGTATCATTCGAACTTTGTCGATCAGAGACGTGTGTTGATTTGCTAGAACTTTCGGGGAATTTTTTTTTTATATATAAAAAATGAAGTCATTTTATTTAATTTGCTTTGCCAAACAGAGAATTAAGTAAGTAGTAAAGCTAAATATTTATTTGAGGGTGTGAGTTGGTTGTAAGGATCTTGACATTGTGAGTGAGTTTTATTCTCAAGTAAAGGATATGTCTTTTGCTTGCCACTAGGGTAAAGGGAAGGTGGAAGGTGGAGAACCTTAATCAATGGAGGGCATATGTAAATGCTAGTGTGATGCCAAGCTTATGTCCCAAGCTTAACCACAGATTGGCCTATTCAAGCTTTTTACAAGTTTCAACATATATAAAGGAAAAAGGAAAAAAAAAGCTGTGGGAATTCAAGTCACTACATGGCCTTAATTGCTTCCAATTTTGGTCAATTCACTTAACTTTAATATGTAATATAAATTGTTAGTTTTCTTCTTTTTATGTTTTGGCCCAAACAATGGAACGTTAAGAAAACACACACAGAGTTATGAGCAAATAAAAAAAAATATTTATTTTTACTATAGGTGTGAATTTGTAATCTTTCAAACCTGTAAAGTGAGGCTTTATATAAAGCTAAGACAAGAAAAGATTGAACTTTCACCCTGTGGTCAAAACCATAAATAAGATTCAATATTGAATATAATAATAGTCTATCATGTCCTTTCTTCCTTTTCTTTGTCTCTGCAATTGAATTCTCCTAACAACTATGGAAAATTAATAACATAATATTTGTAGAATTTTTAATTAAATTACAGTTAACAAATACCTACATATTTTTGTACAGAGAAATCTACATAATATTCCTTTGACACTTCATATACGTATCCATAAATAAAAATTTATTTTAATTATTTTAGACACTTATTACTTAGTTGGACATTTACACTTTTCTACATTTTTAATACAAGTATACATACTAATCTTGAAAATAATATGAACACATTCTAAAGTATTTCAACTTTTTTCTTTAAAAAAAAAAAAAATTAGCATTATATATTTATATTCACAGGTGAATCATAAATGGATTTTTTTTTTTTTTTTTCCTGAATCAAAATTATATTTGTTTATTTAAAACAAAACTCTATTATGACAAAGTAGTGGAATAAATATATTTTTATTATATAAAAATCATTACAATGATGATAAAATTTTATTTTCTAAATGGTGAATTAAATTTTTTATAATACTACCATTACCCGATATATGTATAAAAGTAAAAGTTTATATTTATATATAAATGTGCCCACACCAAACCTGCGTCCTAAACCATGCTACTTAGACCTTAAAACTCTAATATAGAAACCTAGTTGAAGGAGTTATATATATATATATATATATTAGATGAAGTAGATAAGATCAAAAGACAAAACTCATCCATTTCATTTAATGGATAGAAACTCATTAGCAAGGTTGCTCGGTTAGAGTTTTAGGCCTAAGAATCATTTTTCTTCTTAGAATTTAAGATATCATCGTATCCGCGTTGTATCGTGATTATGTCTATGGTACTTAGGTAGAATGTTATTAAAGATTCAGTATTAACACCCAGTGGTACTTTCTCACCTTGTAAACTAAAATGTTAAAGGTTGAAAGTTCCTTAAACGGCATTTGCCTGAATGAATTTCTTGTCTAGATTTCTTTTCTTTTCTTGTTTTTAAAAAGAAAAGGTAAAACAAAGGAAAGAGACGGTCAAACTGACCCAAAACTAGGGGTGAAAAGACCCCACGGAAAGAAAATTGCCTGAATAAAGCACAAGTTCTTGACTAATGAAACAAGATGATTCATGGGGGAAACCATCCCTAAAAAATTAAATGAAAAGCTCAAATTTTCTGCTCAGGGAGAAATTTCTAAAGCCAGATCCAACCTCAGACACACTACAAATATCATGGGATAACCAAATACCATTTTAACAAGGAAGATATATACCTTTCGATGCAAATATGCTTATTTTGTCACGCATAGTGTTCGAAGAACAAAACTAGCAAATAGGCTTACTTTGTTACGCATAATGTTCGAAGAACAAAACTAATGGTCTTGAGACCATTATACACCAAAAGTTGTAACTTAGCGGTAGTACTTCTTCAACCTTCCAAAATAGAAAATCGAAAGCTCAAGTTAACAAAAGAGCAAAGTGGATACTTGAATTTCTTCTTGCCAAGGTAAAAAAAAAAAAAAAAAAATAAGTTTCGGAAGAACCCTTAAGTGAAAATGTTAGTGAAGTTGTAAATACAACTTCCAGCAAGAGAAATTGTAGATACCATCACAATCCCCATGGTGCATTTCCACCATACACATCCAACATTGAAATGAAAGATGTGGATATAACCTGAGAATAAAGCCAAATAATTCAGGGCTCAAAAACCTACATAATAAAAGGAAAAACAAACAGAGAATGAGTCATTATTGAAATATTTGGAGTCAATATAAACTTTTCGGGTCCCCACATTGTCTGGAAATGCTGGTAGAATAAAGTTCTAGTGATGTTTCTTCCAACAAAAGTAGACAATTCTATCAGCAATCAATAAAATCGCAAAAGCAAAATGGAATCCAGACCTGAGTGCAATTTAACATGTAAAACCCTTAAAAGTCAAAACAACTTTTCAAATAGTATTCTGCTCCCACATTTCAAGTATGTTCTGCTCAAAAAGTTCTTTTTTACTTGAAAGAATAATACTTTGGAAAGTGGCTCAGCTAGTAGACTACTAATATGTATAATGTATGCAAGAATATAATCCATATATCAGTTCACATAAAAACTTATTTACAAGTTTACAAGCACCACATTGCTGAAACACTAATTGAAAACGTAATATGGGTACTCTTCCACAGTTTTTCCGTTCTCTCGTGACAATATTCCTTGAAATTCAAACAACTCAACCCTATACCAGTAAATCTGTATCTTAAAATACTGTGCTACAAGTCTCATTACAATGATATTTCACCCAGGAATCATGGAACCTCGCTTGAGAAGCATACATGTTCTCAATGGTGTAAAAAATGGGATATCTTCAAGCAGTCATCCAAAAGGCCGCTCGAACAATCCAAAATCCTAATTGTGAACTGATGTGCTCTTGCTTACCCAAGTCCACCTTCTAAAGCTATGGCAACAAACATCACTTTTCACTACTCACCAAAAAAATAAAATTCAGCAGCGAACAAACAAATCTTGCTTATTATTCTTTCTTTGAATCTACACTTTCACCAAGAAGTACCTCAATGCAACTCCATCCAAAGACTAATTCATCCTTCATCATCTATCTTAATCCCATGCCTCAATTTCAAGGTAAGTACATTTTCAAGAGCAATCAAATCTTGTAAAACAAGTAAAAAAAACGAAAGATTGTAGTCAAAGGTCATCATACTCGTCAAGAAGGCACTACACCCTTTACTTGTGCGGATTCCAGCTCCGGAAGAATTTCAGAAACCACCTTTTGCAGGGCAACACGATGCAGCCGGTTATTGCTTCCATTTATGACCATTTTTGATAGGAATGTAACTTCCTGAGCATCCAAATTTTCATCAAGTAGCTCACTCCAAAAATTGTCATCCTCATTGAGGTTTTTTGCCCTCATGAGTTCTATGACTTGATTCAAGGTTGCAACGTTTCTACCAGCGCCACAGCCCATGGCAGTTGCAGCACCCACTGCATTTGCAATTGTTAATGTATAAACCATGGGCATATTGCTTATGAACCCAAATGCTATAGCGGCTACAAAACTATCTCCACACCCAACGGTGTCAACAACATTCACCTGTTGAAATTTCAGAATACTTATTAATGACACACGGTACTAATGAGAGATAAATACAATATGAGTCCCAAGTGCAATAAAATACTGAAACTCCAGTGTGTGAATGTGCATTTGTTTAACAGAAAATCGTAATATACCTCAAAAGAATACTACAGGGAGTGTACAGTTAATTTAAAGAAAATACAAAAAAATTTCGGAGAAAATTCTAAAAAGGATTTGCTTGCCATTCTCTCTCTCTTAAACTAGAGAAACATTAACATGCCATAAACCCAATATGATTTTTGAGTTCATAATAAGGTGAACTTTCAAATAGAATATTTTAGCGTCTTAGCATCAAATAACATTATGAAGGAAAAGTGTGCCGATTTTCATACAGAAACACATCAAACATCTCTATAAATTTATACCTTGAATGCTGGGGCACATGATATACTTGACATGGTGATCAAAATTGAACCCCTTGAACCCATTTTGACAATCACCCATTTTGTGCGCACTCCTTTTCTAAGCAATTCCTGTCCTGCCAGTATTGGGTTTCCAATGCCAGTTAATGATTCAGCCTGGCACATTACCAATAAATCAAGTCACACAGTTAAGACAATACACTATTTTATTGAAGTCAAAACGCAGCATGAATTAAAAAGGATACTACAAAAATGCAATCACAATGCCTCTCTCACTACCTCGGAGTAAAATTTGTTATTATACTCTTTATGAGAATGAATTATAATAAGGTTGGTAACATGAATGCAAATCAATAGTGCATAATCTTGGTGATTTTGGATTCAGTGACGTTCAAATACTCCATATTTAAATACTTATCAAAAAAAAAATACTCCATATTTAGTATTTATTAGAAGAAGCTAAATAAATAAATAAAGCTCAGCAATGTTGGGATGACCCTTTGGAACATGATCCCATTCATTTAATGAAACAGCATAACATCCTGTTACCATACAACTTTAAGAGATACAGGTGCGAACTGATAACACTTGGCGGAATTCAGGAATCTCAAAATAAACCCTTGTGCAATTTGTAACTTTCACATCTTGTTTCAACTAAGTGAACTAAATGAGCAGTCTGACATGGATACTTATAAGCAAATGAGAAATATCTTTCTAACTTAATAGAAGTTCCACAGGAAACTTATATTATTTCTCCCTTTTCATATGAATTACTTCAGATTGCAGACAGTTAAATCCTTATAACCTACGGAATAGAAGAAAAGTTCAACTATTGCATTTCAACCATGTCCTAGTGCACTAAAAATTTTCGATTCAATAAAATCCAAATGACATTGACCTATACTCACATATATAACTGGTCACGCATCAAAATATCTATCATCTAAAAAAACATTTCTCTCTCTCTCTCCTCCTTTCTTTTCCTAATTGATATGATAACAATGAGAATTGAACCCATAACCTCACCTCTTCACCTTAAATCCTATACCATCACTTTCCAGTGTGCGATAATGCCTTCGGCACAGACCAGCCACCTTTTATGACAAAAAAGTAGAGCAATGAAGATTTAACATGCCCATAAAATGAACTTAGATTAATATATGTTGAATAGAAATGGCAGGAGGAATGATAGATTGTAAATGATATATAGCTTGAGAACCTAGAGGTAGAAATAACTTATAGCAAGAAAGAGCTGCATGAATGAGTATGAAGCAGCAATATGCTTCAAGTTGGCAGAGCAGCAACCTGGAAGTACATGAGGAAGGACAAAGAGGCAGCATCTTCAAGTGGTGTAAAGAACCTTATAGATGGGTATGAATTAGCATCTCTACAAAAAAACACATAGTGTTATCAAAGGCCCAAGGCGCTGGAAGTCCTTTGGAGCATAGGCACAAGACGAGGTGCGCGCCTGAGTTAAGCAAGGCACAGAAGTGAAAATTAATTACTATTAAAGAATATTCATATTCCATATTAAAGGCGCAACTGGGCACACAACAGGTGCAACAATGTAGTAAGCCTGGAGCCTAGGCGCGCCTTTAACAACACTGTATACACCAGTGACCAATTTCGTTCAATACACAACAACGTTATAGCATCTGCAACTTAGTTAAAAGCTCTAAGTGGAGGTGAACACAAACCATTAACAGAC
Organism: Cornus florida; assembly: GCF_030987335.1. NCBI lineage: Eukaryota > Viridiplantae > Streptophyta > Magnoliopsida > Cornales > Cornaceae > Cornus > Cornus florida. The sequence continues at coordinate 73,708,455 of NW_026775575.1, read as the reverse complement.
GAACAACACACTGGGCAACAATCTAAAAAATAATTGCGATTCTGTATAGGAAAATTAAAGTCGGCCCCTCCAAATTTAAAAAAAAATTCTTATTTATGGCTACCTATCTATGGTTATTAAAGGTGGTTTGCAAACAAAATTACCTGTGACCCCTTCAAATTCCAAGAAATCATTTAAGTCTTGCTTTTAAAAAATCAAATCTAGTAAAAAAAAAAGTGTCAATTATTATTATAATCCTTGCTACAGCATATAACTACTCTATTTATACACACACACACACACACACTATTTGTTATGAATTAAAGAGAAGAAACTTGACCGTTTCATTTATCGGACAATTGTTGTTCTTTCCATTTTTTCTTCTCATATTATTTAAAGACATTCACATGCTCCTAAAAGTATACATTAAAATTGCGATGAAAGAAAAATCATTACAATTATTTCAATTCTTAATTTTAAAATTTATTATTATATTACTAGTTGGCCCTCCAAATGAATATTTCTGGCTCCCCCCCCTGCTTATAGATTATAGTTTTAACATACAACATGGACCTAGAAAGAGTAAATGAAAAATGGTCTAATGTATAAGATAAAAAGAAAAAAGAAAACGCAGAAAGAGAAAGGTAGGGAAGCGGAGGGGGTTTCCAAACCTCCTCAGATGTTAGAAGAAGAACATCACTCATCCTCAAGAACTTGCCAAGCGCTCTTTGTTCTTCAGGTGTTCCAGTGGAAAGGCTTTTCCCACGTGGTCCAGGATCAAAAAATATTGAAGTCCCTACTTCAACAGCATATTCTAGAGCAGATACAATCAAACCAGGGGCAAGCTCATCAAAGCCATAACCATTGCAGAACAGGATCTTTGACCTTTTTATAGCAATCTTTACTTGACTTGATAGTTTGCTCATCCAACTGAATGCAGGCTCCTTGCTAAAATCAGCTCGACTGGTAGACAAAACAAATGTGTTCAGTGACACCATTCTTCAAAAATAATTGTGACAATAACATCCATCAAAGAGATGAACTTTGTACAGTACAAGGCTAGTCTTCAGACCTTAGAAAAGAACCTTAACTTGCGTACTTTTACCTGCAAAAACCATGTCTTTGCAAAGAGTCCACCAAAACCCAGCATAAAAGTGTTTCATATGCGGCACCAGAACCGTTAACATCAGCATCGTCTTCACTCATCCCCACCATACCAATTCCCTCATCATTAAGCACATCTACGAGGAAGCGTCCATAGATTTCACTACCAACATGACCAATTGCTGTACAGCAAAGTCCCAGTCTTGCCGCTGCTATAGCCATGTTGCAGTTACCACCGGCTTCCCAGTATTGCTATGCACAAAAGCAAAATAGTACAAAGCTTTAAACAGTCAATAACAATACTTAAAAAGGAACAAAAAAAAAAAAAAACATGCTCAAGTTTAGTGTAAGAACAATAAGAAAAACGGTAAGGAGTATCATCAAGAACAACCAATTTGTAAAATATAACGGTGAGACAATTGGCTGTTGGTTACCCAGCTCAAAAAGATCATAATTGAAAATTCCCAACCTAACAGTAAGGTGGTTAATAGTAAACTGTTACTATTTTTAATTATATATGTTTGACCATGACTTTTCTGGACATATGCTACTCTTAATCATCATCGAATATAATCAGTCAAAGTTGTTTGGACAGGGAAAAAAAAAAAAAATTATATATATATATATAATCAGTCAAACTGTCTCAAAGAAATTCTCCAAGGTAGCCTCTTAGGGTCCAAACTTCTTCGCATTGCTGCACTAAAAATTCTTTTGAAAATTTTCCCTTGCAGAAAAACTTAAAAAGAGCCTATATGTCTATGAATACGTCAGCTTTACCAAAATGAGAGTAGATTTTATTAAGCTGCTAACAAATTGAAACATTTGAGGTAATTTAGTCTTCGTCTCATTTATCTTCTTCACAGTAAGGGTGCAACTTAGGGGTGCCAACCTGATTTATTTTACGGGCTTGGGCAACCATTTTTACAATTAGGGTTGGAATTGGGTTGAAAATTCTCAACCCGGACTTAATTAGGGTTGGGCGTGAGTTAAGCCGTTACCAACCGGCACCCAATCCAAACCCAAATTTTATCTCTACTTTATATATATATATATATATATATATATATATATATTAAGTTTTTTCTTTATATCTATTTATAATTCATAAAAATATTATAAATATTATAAAATCATGATCAACATTTTTTAAAAAAAATATATATTACTAATTTGGAGAATTAACATCCTGAATCTTTTATAATTTTTAAGAAATTTAAATTCAAATTTTAGAAAATTTATGCATTGGTGTAATCTAACCCGAAATTAATCCGAGATCAACCCAATTTTCAGTCCGATTGCTCTAACACAAGCTTAACTCGAGTTCAGATATGTGGAAGTGTGTCGGGCTCAGGTTGGGAGCTTGGGTTGAAGGTTGGGTTGGTTGGGCTTGGGTTAAAGCTTTTATAACTCAGATTACGCTTAGGTTAGCCGCCCAACCACCCAAGTTGCACCCCTTATTCTCTCTTCTTCCTCTTCCTAAACTTACATCATGTGATTTTAGTGTAATAGGATCCCTGCTAATATGCTATATCTCTATTTTTGTTTCTGACATTAACTTTTCTACCTTGATCATTTGCCAGGAGGTTGATGCAACACTGCAAAATTCACAAAGAAGACAACTAAAAACCAGTTTTTGCAAAAGTAGCATGGTTTACTTCATACTCTTTTTTTTTTTTTGATTAGTAAAATTGTAAAACATACTCTTAATATATAACCACCATCATATTAGTATATTATAACAACTGCCAAATGCAATCAGACAATATCTGAACTATTATCTCATCATTTATGTTCCCCATTTCTTCTTCTATCTACTTCGCATTAATGTAAATCATCACGCTGTCCAGGGGAAAAAAGTATAGCTAATCATCATCCTGGATAACAATGCAACGGACCTTTATTGCACGTCACAAATCCTTAATTGAATATTGTAATTGATAGTCACATTTAAATTCAAGTTTTTCATATCTTGTTCCAACCTCAGTAAGATATTGAAGGAAGGAAGTTCCCAGTTAACTCTGAACTCCCAAAGTTCACCCAAAAGAGAAATATATATGTGATGCCCCACATTGTAGTTGTAGCTATCTTTTTGTTAAGTGAACTCACAACATCTTCTTAGAATCTATGGTGTTAAGAACTTCAAACACCATTCCAAGCAGTTATATATAAAGTGGTATATATATAGTAAGAAATTTATTCTTTAAATAAAAATGTTGAAGGCGGGCCTTGGCGCAATGGTAAGGTTGCTCCACTGTGTTATGAGTTCAAAATGGAAAACAACTTCTCCACATGCAAAGAGCATGTTAAGTTTTGAAGATGCAGTGTGTAAGGTATTTCTCATAATTAAAGTACTTTTATTTGTATGGTAATAATATTGCTTAAATCAATTCTATTATTAATTTTACAATATTGCCCTTTAATGTAGTGTTATTATATTTATGCACTAAAAAACATTGCAGTACCATTATATTGATTCTTATAGAGTTTCATTGGCTTCAATAATTACATAAGGATCAAGTTGTTTTAATCTTTTTCTGTTATCATATTTTATATATTTTTATTATAAAAGAAGGGTAAAAATTGTCTTTATAAAAAAAAATAGATAATATTGTCTAAGAAAAAATGGTTACCTAAAATTTAGAACCTCTACTTACAAGCTCAATTAAAATCTTGAAATTTTAGCTTCAATCAAAAGCTCTAGTGAGCTCAAATATCTACCATTTAAGGAGCTTTTTTTGGTTCCTAGACACATCAAAAAGTAAATTTTTTAAAATATCAAACTAGCTAAGGGTACTTAAAATTTTAAAATTTCTACAAATAATTTTAAATTATTTTTATTTGCAATATAGCTCATGATATATGTGTGCATATAACATATGTGGTGTATTAATATATTATAGTGGGATTTGTTTTTCCATTCAGATATTGGCTTCCAAGTTTATGTATTTTACATGGTTGTGGTTGTGGGCAATTAAAATACTCTATGAACTTGAGTTAAGGGGGCCCACTGAATTTTTCTCAAGCTCACTGATAAGAAAGGCTGTTGTTTGAGCAATCCCACGTCAACAAAGCAGAACATCATTTTTGCTCTTCATTAAGTCTACAGTCTCACACAAATGCTGTGACTGGAGAATATGGTGGGAAAGAAGAATGTTAATTATTAGTTTTATTTATTATTTGATAATGGATTATCTATAGGGTTTCGTTCATCGAACCTACCACCCCACACAGAACAAAAATTGAACTCCTTAGTTCTTCAAAAATTACAATCCAGAAATGAATCAAAGGCGCTGGAGAATCAAATCAAACTAAGAAATTAACATCAGGTTGGTCAGTTCTGCTGTTCGTCAGCCTAAACGTATGCCCCTCCATAAACATGAAATTGAACTCATTTACCACTCTCAGACCGGTGCATTGCCAGTTTTATCTCGTTTTTTCATAAAAATAAAAAAATAATAATAAAAGAAGAAAAAATAAAAATGACGCTATACTCATGTCCCAAATCAAACATGTGTGCAACTCGAAGCAAGTTTGTCGGCCTATCCAGTCAGGTGGGTTGGGCATCAAGAGGTTGGATATGTTCAACAAGGCCTTGCTTGGGAAGTGGTTGTGGAGGTTTGGGTGGAAAGGCCCAAGTTTGGGAAGTACAGGGGTGGGTGGTGCTCTCTAGAGGTGAGGCAGCCAGCTGGGTGGGTGTTTGGAAGGCCCATCCGGAAAGGGTGGGATGATGAGTCAACTAGTGTTGCATGTGCAAGCAGGAAGAAGAGTCTCAGTCAGTCATCTTCTCTTGCATTGCCCTGTGTCTCGACATAATTGGGTTTTTGCCCTATTTGGCGTCCACTGGGTTATGATGGAATCCCCACAAAGGTGCAAACCATGCTTGAGGCTTGGAGAGGACATGCAATGAGGAGACAAGTCCAAGATGCTTGGAGGGTGGCGCACACTTGTTTATAGTGGGGGTTGTGGCGTGAAAAGAACAGGCGGTCATTTGAAGAAGTCGAGGTTCACATATAGGTGTTCAAGTTCTCCATTCTTTATACCTTTTTTTTTTTTTTTTTTTGGGTACATGGGTAAAATTGTAAATCAGTGGAGATGTAATTTTTTTTTTTTTTTTTTTTGTGGATACATTGATTGTATAGCAGACCCTCTTGGACTTGCTTTTGTTCTTAGGCTGCACTCCCCTTTTAGGGCTCTTTAATGAAATCTTACTTATCAAAAAATGAGTGAGTATACACAATGTGAGGAGGGGGGGAGGAATAATGTCCTTGCCATGTCTACTAGAGTGGTATGTAAAAATAGTGCTGTTATGATCAATGATTGGGAGATTGTAAAAAAAATGGGTATCAATTCCTATGGATCCATTCGAGGATTACAAAAATGGATTGAGGGTGTAATGCTGGAGTTTCCTTCACGATAATTGGAAACTTTAACAACTCAGTCATCCATATATATATTATATTCGTCGACAATGGTGGTGTCGGCCCCTTAGAGCACCCCATAATCCACCACGGGACACATGCAGTCCCCCTGTCCCACATCCACAAGTTAAGAACTTTAAGTCCAATTAATTAATTTTTTTTTGATAAGTAAAGAACTTTAAGTCCAATTAATATGACTTGCCCCACATATCTATAGCCTTAAATATGTTTGGATTTCAATATGCATGTTCTTCGTTAACAACCTTAGAAGATGTAGAAGTTCAGATCCTACTGAACTTGAAAAGCTATTATTCTCTCTAAAAATTGAAAAGGCAATGCATTTAAAAAAAAAAAAAAAAAAATGCTGAATCATTCTATTTCCTAGAAGCAACGATAATTTTTTGTAATACTCAATAAAACATTAAAATTCATCAATTAAAATATGGTTTGGGATTGATTCGATATGCATAAAACATAAAGTGACCCAAATTCTAAAATATATATACACACACAAATTTCAGAGGCGTAACAAAATGATAATCATGAAGTTCAATTTGTATACACGTAATTTACTACATACATACATACCAACCTTATCGGGTGTCGATTTAGACAACTGTTCCATATAAGCTTCACGTTCATCCAACGGCGCCGGAGGTAACTTTGGGACATTGAGGACAATATCGACGCAGAGATTTCCGAGAGTGGCAACATCGACATCTTTCACTCCTACACTCCTCAATCTTTCATTGCCATCGGAGAAATTGGAAAATTTAGTGCGGTGTTTGGCAAGAGAGACTTCGATTCCTTTACAGCTGAAGATCGAGGAGTGAGTGTTGTTGTGTAAGATTGTGGGCAAAATGGGGTGGATTAGTCTAGGGTTTTGAAAAGTGATCGGATGAGGATGAGGAGACAATCCATTGCATGTAATTGGGGATTTGAGGGTTATGGTGAGGTGATGCATTCAGTTCAGAGAGAGTGCCGAGAGCACACAGAGAGAGACAATTGGTAGAGAGAGAGAGAGGGAGAGAGGGAAAATAAAGGAAATGAGGGAGTATTATAAAGGGAATCAAAAGGTTGAACGGGTGAATGGAAATGAATCAGAGAGTCAATTTGAGGCTTGCAAGTTGCAACTTTTCCATTATTCTTCCACCTTTGGGTTCTGGAATCTTTGATTTAACTTTTTTTTAATTATGTAACAAAAGAAGTCTTTTTGTTAATTTAACTTACCAAAATAAGAAAAATACTTTTGTTTATTAATTCTGACCGAATAATTCGAATATTATTCTTTTTCTTTTTTGCTATTCCAAATAATTTATTTAATTGACTATAAATAATCTTTATATTTTGTGACATAGGATGTTACTTGTAATGGCATTTCATCAATCAATTAAATTAAAGGAACTTAATTCACACAAATCATTCCATATGATTATGTAACAAAAGAAGACTTTTTGTTAATTTAACCTACCAAAATAAGAAAAAAAGACTTTTGTTTATTAATTCTAGCCGAATAATTTGAAAAAATTTATTTTCTTTTTCGCTATTCCAAATAATTTATTTATTTATTTCTACATTGTTCCAAATAATTTACGCAGTATTTTATTAGTTATAAATTATGTTATTTTATTTGTAATGGTATTTTTTACTTTTAACATTGTGTCCCCAAGAGTTAATTTTTGGTTCCGCCTGTGCGCATGCCTAAAACATGCCAAGACACTGTTCGCTAGTGTTTTTTTACATAAGTTTTAAACATTTTAATCTTTCAATTTTACACTATTCAGTGGAACTAATTTTTTGCAATTATAAACCGTCCACAAAGTGACTTAGTTATTATTTATATATGACTTCGCTTTAACTATTTGACACGTTTAATGTATTCTCAAATTTTGATTTTTTTTTTTCATATATTTATATGGTTAAATAATTAGTCTAATTTATAAAAAAATAAGAATAATATTTTAAATTAAAAATAATATTACTATTTTATGGAATAATTTTAAACAAATTTTTTTTTTTTTTTTGGGAAAGTTAAGTAATTTGTATTAAATAAAAATTAATATTTACAGTGGACTTCAGCTTTAGCCGAAGAAAACAGACCGAAGGCCCAACTTCTAAAATAACATGGAACACATAGGACCAGGCCAGGCCTTAAGAGAGCTTTAAACAATCACGCCACGGATATGCATGTACCACACATATCTTGGGCTTGGGATTGGGCTTGTGTTATGGGTTAGGGAAAAAGCTGACTTGGGCTTGGGCTCACTCTTTGTTGTTAGGGATGGCCCTAATTTGTTGCTCCTGCTTGAATGGGCTTCTATTGGCCTAAGAAAGAAGTAGGTAGAGAATACTGTAACTTTTATTTATGTAATTGTAAAATCTGCAAATATTACTTGCACATTTTCTTTTTCTTTTTTTTTCTTTTTTTGATTTGGAATCTGAGCATTAATACCAACTATGAAATACTACATGAAAACTGAATATATAAAAGAGATTCAATATAGTTTTTTTTTTTTTTTTGAGCATACAACATCACATTCGATGCATATATTGAACAAGATGACAAAGACAAAAAAAGAAGAAGAAAGAAAAAAAGGAAAAGAAAAAAGATACTCATAATATATATGTGCCCAAGATCACCTAAAAAAACATAATTATTTTACTAATTAAATTTAAAACAGATGGTCGAGATTGGCTGAAATGACGTTGAAAAAGTTAATATGATGGTAAAACTTAAAAAAAAAGAAAAAAAAAAAAGAAGCATAAGTGTTGCTATCCTCTGCTTTAGAAAAATTGATTCCAACAGTATGTTGTCTGTGAAGGTTCATCACACTTTTTTTTCATACTTCATATCACTTTCCTTCCCTGAAGATACCTTACTTTCTTAAATTAACGAGTACCTACAGAGCCGATAAGTTAAAATCATTTGTGCGAGGGTCACAAAAGAGTCACTACCGGACCAGATTACATTGGGTTGAAAATGGTTAAGTGTGTTTTATATAGTTGGGGCATGTTTGGTTTTAGAGTTAATTATATTCAGGTTTAAGTTATCTCATATTTAAAACAATTTGAGGTTTAAATTATCCTTCTACCAAACAAACCCTATTTTATACAAATTTGGATAAAATAGTCATTTTACATGGCCTGTATTATAATCATTAATTTATTTAACCGAAGTGAGGGTATTATCGTCATTTTACACCACTAGGGATCCAATAGGGGTTTTTTTTACTACATAGGGACTGATATGCACTATATCGATAGTAGAGGGGGGTTTTCTGCACTTAACCCATATATATATATATATATATATATATATATATATATATATATATATGTCTTTGTGTGTATATAAAGTCTGTCAATTTGTCTTTTAAGGGGTCATATTGTCTTTTAATACTGGTATTTTGGAAAAAAATAAATTAAAAAAATAAGGGTAGACTAAAGTTAAAGGGTCAAACCAAAGTCAATGGGTAAAAATGTTTTTTTACATATAAAAGTGATATGAAGTCAACTAACTTCTGGGGTATGAGCGTTCATAATAGTTATTTTCGAAAGAAACTTAATACTGATATTTGATCAAACTTCAGAGGTGTCAGTGAAATTATCCCAAAAATATTTTACTCTTAGGAGCCTAAGCTCAAGTGCATCTTAGATTTGGAAAAGTTTATCACCAGCTAAAGCAGGCTTGAACAGCACTGAACATTTATTTGAGAGGATAATTAAGTTTCTGAGGCCATCCGCAGCGGGCTCTTGATAGCCCATTTTAGGCTAGCCAATCCACTAAAGGCCCTGCAGCGGCTTAGCTAAACTTGATGGGGCCCATTAGCGATCGAGGGCAGGCTCGAGGTATTCAGCGAGCCGGCTCGCGATCGCTGAATACCTGTTTCTGGTGCAGTTTTTGTCTTATTCCAGAATTCCTTCCACAGTGTGCCGAACTATTTGGCAGATTTTTTTTTTTAATTAAAACCTAAAAATAGGTTACTTTGAGCTCTTTTTTTAAAATAAAATATATTAAATAAAAAATATATTGTTTAGGCACTATTTGTCAAAAATAAATTTTATTTGGGTCAAAAATAAATTAAAAAAAAACTTGTTATTTTGTTTTTTCCCTTTTTTTTTTTTTTTAAATGTGTACAACAAATAATGCATTTGGCCGTTTAAAAATATAACGGTTACAAATATAGCCATTTAGGAAAAGTTTAAATAAAAAAAAATTAATTTTAATTTATTATTATTAATTTTTTAAAAAAATAAAAATTTGGAGAACGAACGTATATTTTTAGAGAGCAAAAACAATTAATGTGGCTTTTAAAGTTACCGACGCAGCTCTTAAAAAAAGTCGATGTGACTGGTAAAAAAAAATTGATGTTGCGTTTTTTAAAAGTCAAAATTTGAAGAGCTGGTCGCAGATTGCCTGAACAAACTATCTAGATTAATCTTACTCTGACTTTCTATACGCGCCGCATTCTTGTATTAATTTGGGAGTATGTGGCACAAACTAGGCAATAAATGGTTCGGTCAAAGAGAATGTTCTATTCCTTCTAGGTGGTTGCTGTAGACTCTCTGAAGAACAATATTAAATTGTTGTTATTTATGACTGATTGTCAACAGACATGCTCATCGAATATGACTCTTTTAACGCCGTTCTTATATCCTCTACACGCACATGCTCATCGTGTACAATAAAATACAGTATCAGAGACTTATTAAATAGAATGGAATTATGTACAAGGGGACAGAGCCCCTTTTTTTTTTTTTTCACACATATATACTTTCATTGGTACTTGAGCTTCCAACCTCACTTAAAAAATAAAATTTTGATACCGTTATGTTACTGATCTATTAATATAGAATCTATCCTTTAGTGGGAGGCACATAGTACGTGCTACAGTTGATGAGGTGTTGTGAATTGTGACATAAAATTTTGGAAGAATACATTCAAATTTGATGTAAAAATAAAAATGAAAAACAAAAAAAATTCAATCATGCCTACCGTGCGTGTGGGGTTCAATTCACATGCAGATCGGACAAACCATTCAAACAACTTATAAAATATTATTTGTATTTGAACCGCCTTACTGTTCATATCTGTGTCACAAATTTAATGATTTTACCCTTATCAAATTTAATGGTTGGTGGTAGAGTAAATTTTCCTTTTCATTATATATTAGAGGCACAGTAATCAAATTTAAAATGCAATCAAATTTTAAAAGTAGTGAAGGTTTTATAATTTTAGCCTAATATTTTATAACAAGACAAAATAAATAAACTAGTATACACTAGGTCAAATTAAATGGGTACAAAGTGAAAATTGTTTTCACTGCTTTATGTGACTATGCCTACCCATTTAACTACAAAGTATATAGGGATAGTTTAGTCTTTTAATTAATTTTTAAGGTAAAAATTTTTTTGAACAAAGTCAAAGGGTATTTAAATCATTTTACATGGTGTCAAAGTTCTGACGCTAACGTTTAGAATGTGAGTGAAAGACAGAACAAAAATTTACAGGATAGGTGATAGTGATTTTCAAAAATATCTCCAACGGCTGAGATTAATCCTAATTATTTATTAGGGCATAATGTTAGCAAAAAGAAAACTAGTTGAGGTCAAATATGTTCGAGTAGTTTCATTAATATCTTTTTATAGTATTCATTGGTGTGGTAAAATTGCTTACAAATTGAAACTGTTTTTGCGGACTTGTGTGATCATATCTACCCCCTCCTAATTTCTTCCTCCTCCCAAACTAAGTGTTCCTTTCTTGAACTCTGATCTTTTGAGAGAATAATTATTATTATTTTTTATTATATTAATAGTGAATGAATTATTAAATTTACTCCTAACAAATTTACAATGACGCGATCATAATAAACTTTTTATAAGTTCATTATAAATAGATAAATTGATAATATTATAAAAAAAATAATACATTAATTTTTTAAACGAAACACTTATTTTAAGATGTATAAAAATAAAAATTGAATATAATACATTCACGTTTTATTTTATTTTTTTCTTTGCAAAAGACAAAGAGAAATAGGAGTACAAATCAATGCAAATGATTCTTAGCTGTCGAGCAATAATATCTAACCTGAATATGACAAGAGCAACATCTTTAGTAAGCTGACTTCTACAATGAACTAGAAGCATTCGTTGGTGTTTGGTCAATTGCGTTTCAAACTCAAACTGTTTTCTGTCCTCGCAGGCGAAAGTTATGACAACAGAATTGAAATTTTAAGAATTCCGTTTGGGTAAAATTTCAACTTTTACGCACAATATCTTTATATACTGATATAAATGTTTAAATCTTATTTTTTGACATTATATTTAATTTTGAACGAAAAATTAGCCGACAATGATTACATGAGTTTATGGATGATGTCATTATATGAATGTATAGTTGAATTTGACTTAATTAAATTTAAAAGATAGTAGTGATATTTTAAGATGTTAATTTTTATAACATATTAATAATATTTATGTGATTATCTTTCTTATATTTAGATATATTGCCAACAAGATTGGGTTTTAAAAATTAATTTCACCCAAGATTGGCTATTTATTCTTACTATTTGGTTCTTATTAGTTGATAAATAAAAATAAAAAAAGTGATGTGACGTGACAATTGATAGATAATTAACTCAATCATAATTTTTAAATTACTCGTATGCTAATGCAGTCCTTCTAGAATGTCTCGACCACCCACCCAAACTAAGTCGGTTCTCCATTATTTTAAATTTTCTATCTTGTGAAGTAAAAAAAATCGTCTCGTCTCTATATATATACTCATTATACACGACACACACCCCCTACACCCCACACACACATACTGTCACACACACACACATACTTTCACACACACCACACACACACAGGTTTCGTTGTACAATGAGGCTCCCGATCATGAATACGTATAGCCTTGGGAAGATTGCAAAATTGACAATCTTTATCTTATTTCTCATATTCACCCCCAAATCTCTTGTAGAAGCTGCAAGGCCTTCGAATGGTGGTGTGAAGACGAAGGCAAATGGCGGCGGATCAATGGATCAAAAGGGTCCACCTAAATATCCTGCCCAAAATCCGCCCACTTATATTCCTTAATTTGGAGATAGTGATCTTGCATGGGCGCATGTTATGAATATATATATTTTTATTTTGATTGCATGTCTTTTTCCCTTGCATGGGCGCATGTTATGAATATATATATTTTTATTTTGATTGTATGTCTTTTTTTTTTTCTTTTTTCTTTTTTTTTTTTTTTCTTGGCTGCTTGGCAGATCTTATGTATAATGTTGTTGAATACATTAATCAGTATCAGTTTGAAGATTATATTGAATCTCTTTTATTATATTCATTTTTCTTATATTTCATAGTTCATATTAATGGCCACAAATATATACTCCACTTACGTTTGTACTTTTTCTTGATTAATTGAAGTTAATGGGTCGAGATAGGCCGCTGACTTTGACTGATTCGTTTGGAAGTAACTTTAATTATTAAAAATACGAAAAAATCAATCCATAGTTCAATACAGCGAAGAAAGAAAAGGGTGTTAGAGAAGACCCTTCAATGGGAAGGATTCCAAAGCTCTCGTGACCTAATCGTGTCTGAGAATCACAAACGGTGAAGAGACATCGGAGGCAAATACTGGGTCTGATAGTGAGGGTCGCAGTTCTTCATAACGGCCGAGCCCTCCACCGTCCGAGCTCGCCGTCGCCATCTCTCCACATCCGAGTTCTCTGCCATCGTTCCATCACAGCCAGCCCATCGCCACCGCCGGTCAGATCATCCTCAGCCAAGCACTCCACCGGCCGAATTCTCCACATCCGATCCCGGCTTCATCCTCGCCGTCCATCCCACCGTCATCCCGCCCTTCGCCGGAATACGACTTCTCTAGTCGCTACTGTCGCCGCCGTTGGGCCATTCCTCCATCGTCGCCAGTGGGTTCTTTTGCTCATGGTCATTCCATCGCCGCTGCCGACCGTCTGCTCACTGCCATCACCACATCACCGAGAGTGCCGTCCTCTAAGTTCTCTGAACCGCCTTGCTCGACGGTCCGTCAACGCCTTGATCACCGGACTCTGTAGCAACCTTGTCCCGCCGATCTCACAGACGTGACAGACAGACCCAACCGATACGGAAAAAATGGGTTTGTTAGAAAGAGAGAGGAGAATGAATGTGACGTGTGGCAGACGTATTTGTACTGGAGTCGCAAGGCCGACTTCTTTACCAAAAACGCGTCGTGATTGTTCAAATGGTTCGTCGCCGACGACCAGAAGAAGAAATCGGCCAAGAAATCCGACGCCCACAAGCTTCCGGTCTTCGATTGTGGCTGTTTGGACTTTTGACTGCTACACGAGCTACTGGTTCCGGTGGGACTCGTCGCCGAACCGTGAGCTCATCCACCAAGCCATTGAGGGCCTTCGAGGAACACTTGGCCAACGGCGAGAAGTCCAAGAAGAGAGAGAAAGTGGTTCGCCAATCCGTCGACAAGCCAGCCGATGTGCCTGACTCAACTGTGCCGGAGATTGAGAAGAGTTCTTCCTTTTCTGTGGGTTCGCCGGAAAAGGCTGAGGAGACGGCGGAGAAGAACGGAGAGGAGGAGACCACCGAAGAGTAGTGCTTGCTGGGAGAGAAGGAAGAGGCATCGACGCCGTCTACGACGGCGATGATTAATTGATGGAGAAGACAGGAATTGGCTGGCGGTTTGTTGAAGATTCAACATTTAATTTTGAAATGAATTAAGATTTATCCAATTAAGTTAAGTGTTTATTTAATTTTTATAACATAATTTGAATATTATTTAAAGTGATAAAATAAGATAAAATATTTATTTTTTAATTACTAACCTTTTAAAATAATTATTATTACATATAGTGATTTCTTGTCTGATGATTATGTTTGGTTGGTAAGAAAATGGTAGCTAACTTTTGTTCAGATTTGGTCAAAATTACCCATAAAAAGTATCCAATTTTTATCTTCTAGTTACTTCCCACTAAGGGAGAGCTTTCCACATAAGGGGGAGGCGATTCCATAAAGGGAGAGTCTCAGACCTAAATTTTTCTCCTTGATGAGTGCCAGAAATTTGAAAAATTGAAACATCCTGAAAGTGATGATTTCTAGAGGCTGAGTCAATAGGCAACAATTCAATAATCTTTTATAGAAAGTAGTAGTCGTTTTTTTTTTTCCTTTTAACTAAATTTGGAGTACTGATTTTTCTGGTCCAAATGTATGTTGCCATTATAATTGTTAGATTATAAGTTTAACTTTTTACTTTTTAGGATTCTTTCTTGTATACTAAAACTTACCATACATGACTACATCAACCATATTATTATTTATATGTTACTTGTTCATTATATCAGCCACCTACTCCAAACATTCTTCTATATAAAGGCCCTTTATTTAATTTTCATTAATTCAATACAATAAAATATATATTTATTTTTAACATGGTATCAAAACCTTTCGATAACCGGGGATGGCACCATCATCCCCTATTCTCGGCAGCGATCAACCTTCAAACTTATGCTTCCACATCCCAATCTTCAATCTCAAGTTCATAATCAACAAATGTTTTATTTGGCCGCCCAATTAACCTCCCAGACACATCATCGTACTTTCATGTCAGTCGCTCCATAATTTGGCAATAGCTCCATAATTTAGTCAATGCTTCATTCTCAGACACAACCAACAACTGCCACGACAGTTGTCATGTTAGACAATTAGCTGCGGTGCTAGCAATAGTGCCACATCAATTGTTAACCGTGCCTCCATCTGCATCATGGGTGAAAATCTATCTCAAACAAATTTCCGCCAAACTGCTTTCATGATCTTGTCTTCAATCAGTTAGGTTTATACTCACCTCGAGTTTGAAAGGAACTATTAGATTACAAATTTAGCTCGTTTCCTACCACCTAGGTTTCTTACATACTACACATTATCATATATGATTACACTAACTATATTACTATCTATAGGTTACTTTGCTCATCACTTATCTATCCCCAAACATTCTCCTATATATAGGACCTTTATACAATCTTCATTAATTCAATATCATATAATATTTTTGATTCCTATATTTTTATCAGTCACGAATTGTTTTCCTTGGTTAACAATAATTATGGTTTTGTCGGTAGCTTTTTTATATAAGAAAATTTTATACCCAAGTTTAGTAATCAACTACTACCTCCGTCTCTTTTTAGTTGCCCGCCTCGTAAACTGTGACTCACTGTGAGTCACAGTTTACGAGGCGGACAACTAAAAAGGGACGGAGGGAGTATGTCACATGGTATCAACTTAATATTAATACATGATTTGAAATTGCAATTCATTAATATCTTAAAATAGTTTTATAAATCTCTCCCAATTTATGCAACTCCAATATAGATCATTAACCTCATGTTCAATAACTAACATATTTAGAGATAATGTGCAAAAAAATTGGTCATACAAGAATTTGTTGCTAATTTTACAATAATGTTCTTTAATAATATATCACCATATTTGATAATAGTCACTTTACAAAAGAATGTGAAGAAATTGTATTTATAAAAAATTTAAAAAGGAATAAAGTTGATACATTTTTTTGAAGAAATCTTGATTTTGGTTGTAATTTCCATATCAAGATAATTAGCACCAAATAGGACAAACTAATAGCCAAGCTGGGTGAAATTAATTTTTTGAACCCAATTCTACATGAGAAAAATTAATCGATCAGGCTAAAACCCACTAACCGGTCCCTACCACTAAAGTTAAAAAAAAAAAACACAAAAAAATCAAATGAAGGAAAAGAGATTCTTCCAAATTGAAGAGTCCGGTTCTCCTACCTTTTTTATTTTATTTTATTTTTTATTTTTATTTGCAAATATATAGTTTAGGAAAAAAATTTGGCAAGCATTCTATGGGCATATTATGAGGGTGTTTTTTTAGTTTCACTTCACCCAAATATAATATGAATACATAAAAGTACAATTTTATTTAGTTTTTTACTTGTGATCACGACCAATATCCCGAAATCATATAACAATTTATCAGCTAAACCCAAGTCGAGCTGCAACCCTTGTATCAATGTATCCTAACTCAATGAAATCCCTTGTACCCAAACTCTATCGCAATCGAGCGGAGCTTGAACAGCTGTTTGATTTGATGAGTTGAGCTAAGATAGCCAGATGTTGGTTCAGCCTGATTGCAGCCCATCGACAGTGGGTCAGCTGTGATGGTCTTGGCTGAGGCTCTAACCAAATCCAGCTTAGGTGCCAAATTTGTCCACACCGTTGCCATTGCTAAACTAGAGTAGCAGAGGAACAAACATATAACTTATTATATAACATATTATCACGTTAAAAATCTTATTGTAATAGTAACTGCAGTATTTAAAGCCATAACATTGACGGCCATACAAAAACAAAAAAAAAATCCTGAAAAGGGTTCCATCCACAAAAGGAGCTCTCACTAGCGAAGTCAAACGTTGTGCAATGTGAGTGTGTGAGTTTCTTGTCATGATATATATACAATTTTCTAGTGGTACCACCAACAACTGGCATAGGTTACACTAATTTTTCTTCCAAAAACAGCCAACTAGCGTATTATAACCAGCTATCCTGAAAGATCAAATCGGAAAGCATACCTCACCGAGAAATCCCAATCCCATATCATCAGCTGTCTTATGAGCCCCTCCTTTACCAAAAATATGCCACTGATCACCACAGTGTGGACACTGCAAGAAACTAATGTTCTCTATGATTCCCAAAATATGTAAGAGCAACCAAACTTCTTAGAAAATGATTAAAAAAAAATAACCAGCAGAGCTCAACTTATATGATAAATAATGATGAGTGCAATATCATTATTATATAACATGGACATCTGCAAAAGCAGTTCGTTAAAAAGAACCATTAATAAGATAAATGTGAGGATGTTTTACATATGGTCAAGGGAACCATTTTCCTATTTTTACTCTAGTATGCTCCCACCTACGGTTGGGTTGCACCTCCTTTGGTGTTTTTTTGTGATTGATTTCAGCGAGGGAAAAAAAGGGGGAGGGGGATCCATACAAGGCGTAATCAAATCATCGATCATTGTACGGCCATATCTAAGCAGGAATTACAGAACAAAGGGGACTGGAAGTCTAAAACAGTACGTAGAGGGATATAGGAGCACCCACAAGCCATAGATCAACAATTCAGTCTATAAATACTGCAAGGTCCACTTTCACCTCCTAAAAAATCTACTGGACCTACTAATATATTTCTTTTCCCAAACAGACCACCCTACTGCCGAAGAGGAGTATGACCCTTCGCCCGATATGAAAATATAGATGTTAATGTGCTGAATGTCATGACTTCTAGAGGCCGAGTAAAGTGGCAACAATTCAATAATCCTTACAGAAAGTACCAGTTATTTTGTCTAGCTTTTCTTATTTATTAAAACACTCGCACCGAAATTTAGTTCTATTTCCCACACCTCACTAAATTAGTCATGATTTGATCCACCTCAAGGAAAATTAGTAATCACCAGTCATGGAAAAGTTTCCCTCAACAAATTCTACATGGAGAACAATACAGGAGACAAAAGTAACGTTCTAAAAAGAAAAGGCATGCCAAAATAAGATCACAGGTGACATACAATGTAGGATAAAAAATCTACCTGCTTTATAAAGCAGGAAAACATAGTAGAAGAATAGTAGTAATCCAAATTTCTATAAAACCAAAGTCACAATAAAAGGAGGCAAGATAACAGAGAGCTCAAACTTCCAGTTGTCAAATCTTAGATTTAATCTAAAGGAAAGTATATAGGTGGGTTTGAAATGTGACCATTAGATTTAATCTAATGGTCGCTATAGAAAGTACAGAAAATTTTTCTTACTCCACCAGGAGCAAGAGATCAGTACTCTCTCTCTATATATATATATATTATGTTACATTAATTATATATATATTATTATATATTATATGTTTAGTCTGACTAGGAGAGGCTAGGGTTATATATATATATATATATAGCTCTAGTAAGATTTTACGCAAGAATAAAAAGAGAGAAAAGGAGGGGGCGCCGAGAGAAAGAAGAGGGTGCCGAGAGAGAGAGAGAGAAGAAAAGAGAGGAGGAAGAAGAAGAAGGCAAGGCCAAACCAAGGTGGAGGACGCCGGTGACTGAGGAGGCTGCCGGAGACAAAGAAGGCGATCCGAAAAGTTTGTGGAGCGTCGTTTTCGTTTCGAAACCTTCAGGTGAGTTCTTTCTCTACTTCTCCTCTTAGAACCCATAAGTTCTATACCTTGGGTACCATGATTCTAGACTGAAATTGCATACTAATCACATAGACTTAGGTTAATAGCATGAAATCGGAGTTGCGTGTTTGTGTATGCACACGTTTGGGTGGTTTAATATATACCTTTATATATATGATGATGGAACTTGCGAATAAAGGCATTGATCTTCAATCATGATGGCATAAAACATGTATTTATGATGGGTATGATGTTTGGAAATTAATTGGGACTTAGATGCACGATATAGGACCCGAAACGAGGGATTTCAGACTCAAAAACGGACCTGCAGAGCTGGTTCTGGGAACCAGCGCTCGAACGCTGCTGAACAGGGACAGGGCTCGAGCACTGGGGACCCATTTCGCCCCAGAAGTGTCCCGAATGGCTCCGAATTAATTTTTAAAGATTCCGAACGTGTTCTAAATAATTCAAGGTCCACTTTCACCTCCTAAAAAATCTACTGGACCTAATAATATACATTTTTTTCCCAAACAGACCACCCTACTGCCAAAAAGGAGTATGACCCTTCACTCGAAATGAAAATATAGATGTTAATGTGCTGAATGTCATGACTTCTAGAGGCTATGTCAAGTGGCAACAAGTCAATAATCCT
The DNA here is from genome assembly GCF_030987335.1 of Cornus florida. Taxonomy (NCBI): domain Eukaryota; kingdom Viridiplantae; phylum Streptophyta; class Magnoliopsida; order Cornales; family Cornaceae; genus Cornus; species Cornus florida. The sequence continues at coordinate 73,689,073 of NW_026775575.1, read as the reverse complement.
TACAGAAAGTACCAGTTATTTTGTCTAGTTTTTCTTATTATTAAAACACTTGGGCCGAAATTTAGTTCTATTTCCCACACCTCACTAAATTAGTCATGATTTGATCCACCTCATGGAAAATTAGTAATCACCGGTCATGGAAAAGTTTTCCTCAACAAATTCTGCATGGAGATTGGAGACCAATACAAGACACAAAAAGTAACATTCTAAAAAGAAAAGGCATGCCAAAATAAGGCAGGAAAACATGGTAGAAGAATAGTAGTAATCCAAATTTCTATAAAAACAAAGTCACTATAAAAGGAGGCAAGATAACAGAGAGCTCAAACTTCCAGTTGTCAACACTTAGTATTCTACAAGGAATTTATATGCTGCCCCACGACTATGCATGCACCAAAAAGAAACCACCCGTAAGCGTGTGCGCGATTTGCTTATTTATTTATTTATTTTTGGGGTTGTGGTGGGGGTTGAGTGGATCTATGTGCTTGCGTCAATATAATAACCCTAAGCAGCAATTTTCTCCAGTCAGGTACCTAAACATTTTGTCCGTAAGATAAGCAAAATGAATGAAGTTTCTAAGATGTAGAAACTTTGTTGAGATAATAGATAGAATAAAGTCTGCCCAATACTAAGGTAGAACCTTACATAAAAACATATGGACGAGGAATATTCAGTGTGAAAAGTTTGGAATTACCTGTGTTACAAGGTATTTAATTAATACATGCTTTGAAATTGCAATTCATATATAAAAGCATGATATACTCTTCCTATTTATGCAACTCCAATAATACCAATAAAGTTGATCAACATCATGTTCCATTTAGGGAACATATTCCCTCTTCTTTCTTTTGAAGCTGAATAATAATAATAATAATAATACCCACATGTTATTTACCACTTAAGCAAACAGGTAGATCCGGTTAAATAGGTGGGTTTGTTAATTCAGTCTAAATTGCACCACCTATATCACTTGGTTCCGATCAATGAATTGATGAATTAAGGAAAATGTTATACCAGGTGACTAAATTTGCAGACTCAATAAATCAAATATTTGGGCTAGCAATGTCACCGAATAAAAGCCAGTGCAACCCTTCTTTTCTTTTCTTCCTCCTTGCGCCATCTCTCTTCTATCTCTCAATTTTTTGAAACCTGGTGCGGTGGTAATAAAACGGTGTTGTATCACACCAACGGTTTTGATCATTTACACATTTGAATAAGAAGATTCATTACCCACCTTTTGTTCCCCGGATAGAAAAATGATGGTTTGTTTTGTTTTTCAGTAGGATACTTTTCAGTCTTTTCCCCATCTTTTTGTCCCTTTCATCCCTCCATCTTTATTTTTCATCTTTTCCCCATCTTTTTGTCCCTTTCATCTCCCCATCTTTATTTTTCATCTTTTCCCCATCTTTTAGTCAAACACCAATCACGTCAAGACCACCCTATTTTTCTTCTTTTTTAGGAGTATTTTTTTGCTGTCCTTTTAGCTATAAATATATCTGCATTCAAATTTCTTAATTTCTTTCGTTTTCTCACCAACCAAACATAATCTTTACCTATAAAATCACCTATACGAAGAAAACCAAGAATAATTATTCTAGATCCCACTTCACAAAAAATTAATGACAAACTATTTCTACTATCAAGCATAACTAAAAAAAAAAAATTCTAAAACCTTCACCAGAAAAAAAATAAAAATAAAAATAAAAAATCTCAAAACAACAAATGCAAATGTAATAAAAATAATATAAAACAGACACTGACCTGCGACAAACCCAAAACCTTAGCCCTTAGGGAACTCCCATTAACGTCCTCTTCATTACCTCGCAATCCGTCGACTCCACAACGTCACAATTTTGTACCATAAAGAAAAAAATATTATCACAAGTCAAATTCATATTGTTCAAAAAAAACTTCATTTCCGCATCAATTCGGAGCTAAAATTTCCCAGAATATTGCAGATCCAAAATTCTAGTCGATACTAAACAGTAAATTATTCGAAGACAAATCATCAAAATAATAATAATATTAATAATCTTCAAATCAATAAATCTATACGCTGAAACTCAAATGTCCTCTAAATCATACCCAAACCACTCCCAAAAAACATAAAAAAATCAAATAAGAAGAAGAACTACTCAATGTCTTCTAAATCAAAAGTTCAAAACCCCCCAAAAAAAAGAAGAAAAATAAAATAAAATAATTGGAATAAAAAGAAGAAAAATAAAATAAAATAACTGAAATAAAAAGAAGAAATACTACATGTCATGTAAATCAAACCCAAACACATGACAAAAAGGAAAAAATAATAAACAAATAAATAAAATAAAAGAGAATCGTAATCAGAGTCGGACATACATTTATCACTGTTGAATGGCTCTTTCAGTCGCCGGGGAGCGACGAATCATTTGACCAGTCGCAGAGAGCTTGGCTTTCGCCGGTTGATAAAAGTAGGCTTTAGATGAAGAAAAGATCTCAAACCGTCCCTGCCACTTGAAAAAAAAAAAAAAAAAAAAAAAAAAAAAAAGAAAAATCTGGATCCCCTCCGATTTGTCATTTGTGCCCCCGCAAAAGAAAACTTACTGTTGGATAAAATTGGTCACCACTTGAAATATATAAAAATTCAACATCCTTTTTGTTTGGATTAAATTGTGTATGAAATTGAACGTGGGCAATTTAGATGCGGCATGATTTTGATCCCTTAAAAAGAAAAAGAAAAAACTACTGATATATATATATATATATATATATATATATATATATATATTTCATTCAAAGGCACAAAAGCCAAGAGTCAAAACGGCGGTACAGAGACATAAAGCCAAACCAGAAAAGTCATACAAATCTTGAAGCAAAACAAATAAATGAAGAACAGACTCTAGATTTGTGGAAGAAATAGAGCCTAACATTCTGCAAACGGAACCACTATGAGAGAACGCGGCAAACTGTAGAGACCGAAAGATCTGGCCATCAACACGGCAACCGTTTTAAAGTTACAACCACAAGGCGCTCTGACACACAAGAAACCTCGCACAAGATCAAATCAAGAGAAAAAAGATTAAATCGAGACAGGAAAAATCAAAACTGACATAGACCAGAGATTTAGTCGGAGAAAACAACATATGCGCCCATGTAATCCGAAAACGAACCGAACATGAACAGATCTAGTAAAAAAAAAACAAAACGGTGTAAAAAAATACCCACGGAGTACGCTTATTAAAACACGTCGAGTTTATTGCAACTACGAAAGACGGCCATCATCTCCCCACTCCCGTGGAAGAGGCAGAGAGATGAAGAAGATGCGGAGAGATGAAGACGATGAAGGCGTTAGAGAAAGTTAGATAGAGGTGGGAGAGAAGGAACAGATCTACTGATTCAAATGGGTGCACATGTCTTTGTCCACGACAATTACCCGCTCAAATAAACTATTGTAACTTTTAGTACTCCATATTTAATTTAGAATCGGACCATTAATGTAAACTAACAAATACATGAAAAATGAATATAATAAAAGAAATTCAATATAATCTTCAAACCATACTCAATTCCATATATGTATTCAACAACATATTCATAAGATGTGCCAAGAAAAGAAAACAAATACAATAAATGTAGAAATATATTCATAATATGTTCCCAAGTCCACCACCTCATGAATCAATGCATATTGCAATTCTCATCTGCAAATTTAGGAATATAAGTGCAAGGATTAGGGGTAGGATATTTAGGTGGAGCCTTTTGATCCATTGATCCTCCGCCATTTGCCTTCGTCTTCACACCACCATTCAAAGGCCTTGCAGCTGCTACAAGAGGTTTGGGGGTGATCAAAATGATGAATAAGATAAACATCATTATTTTCGCAATTTTGTACAGACTAGTATTAATGAGGAGCTTCATTGTATGCTATATATACAAATAAAGCTCTGTGTGTGTGTTTGAGAGCAAGAATGAGAGAGAGAGAGAGAGAGAGAGAGAGAGATGAGGGTTGTGGAGGGGATGGGGGAGAGAAGGTGGTACTTATGGAGAGATTGAGAGAGATATGTATAGATATGAGGGTAGTGGGGGAATGGGGTAGAAGGTGGAGTTCTTAGGGGTACGACTGGCAGTTGTTCACTCCATGCAAAGTGCAACTTTTTAGAACATTCATTCTTTGTAAAAATCTCACGTGCGCGTTTGTACGTTCCAATTGTATTGCTGCTTAGTGCTTAAAGATGGACTTTTGCTGCGAACTGAAGTGTGTATTTCCCATATTAACCCTAATAAATTCATTTCTTCCTCTTCACATCCCCACCCACCCTTTTGCTGCTAACGGATGGACTTGTGATTCGACTCACTGAAGAGTGTATTTCCCATATTAACCCTAATGAATTCATTTCTTCCCCTTCACATCCCCACCCACCCTTTCGCTGCTGACGGATGGATTATTTGATTCGGCTCAATGAAGAGTGTATTTCCCGTATTAACCTCATAAATTCATTTCTTCCCCTCACATACCCCCACCCCATTTTGACTTCCTCCACCTTTGCTCTCTTTCCTTTGTACTACGTATTTTTTTTTCATCTGTCTCAATCATTACTTCCTTTAACCGACTCTCTATCTCTCCTCTCTCTTTTCTTATAACTATTTATACTACGTATTTTTTGTTGTTTCTTTAGCCCCAAGTATGTAAGGTTTTGTTTGGAGGAGGAAAAAAGAAAAGAAAAGAAAATATATTGTTAGTTACAAGATAAAAGAAAAGAATAGAAAGATATAAATAATCTTTATTTATGTTTGGAGAAATAGAGATAGGAATATAAGAGAAAGGAAAAGAAATAAAATGATAATATTGTTATTGAAAAAAAAAAAAAAAAAAATCTAAATTATTATTATACCCTTTTAAATAGATGAGATATAAGTGAAATAATAATTTTATCCATTTAATTGTTAAGGGTATTTTTTAAATTGTAAAAATATTTACATAAGCACTATTATTCTTATTCCTATCTTTTTATTATTTTGAGAGATATAAAATGAGGAATAACAGTGCAGGACCTGGTAAGGTTAACAAATGATTACTAAATATTTTTCAAAATTGGAGATTAGAAATGCATTAACAAGAGAACCCTTATCATCATCATATCCTATGAGTCTACAATTGAACTGGAGAGAGAAGATTTGCTTTACTTTGAACAGGTAATCAAAATCATAAAAGTTTGGCCACGAAAGTCAAAAGAGAACGGCACAGGAGAGGAGGTGATGTGGAATTATACAGACACGTGTTCAATAGGTATGATCATTTGTATTCGGTTCCTTCTAGATGATATATAACGTATACTTTTTTAATGTAATTCTAATTACACTAGTTGAGGAATAAATGTAGTTATTATCTGAACAAAGTGCAGCCGAAATGACTCCTTATGGAATCCAAGTTGCAAGATCAATGTGACCATCATACATGGTCACTGCTCCATAACATAAAACTAAATTCATATACCTTAATATTTTGTGTTAGTCATGTAAAAGTCGACTTTATAATTGTACCACTAGAAAAGAATGAACACTTGAAACTATTTATGTATTTATTTTTGTTTAACTTATGTTCCTCTTATGTTGTATTAAAACTTGAACTTTGTGGTATTGATTTGTGTAGTTCTTATTATTTTAAATTAAATAAGTTTATGAGTATTAAACTTAGTAGTGGGCATTTCAAAAGTAAGAAAATCACTCAGAAAAGTATGTCTGTATAGTTTTTTTTAGTTAATTAGTAGAGAGAACTGCGTGAAAAGTCATTCTATGAGATTTTTTTTCCCCCTCATATTCTATGAGATTGTGTGGAGATGATATAAGATAAGACACTTTTACCATCAGTCATAACTACCAACTAAATAATGATACAAAAATTGATCAATATGCGTGATATAAATAAGACACTTTTACCATCATCCTTTTTGTTTGGATTAAATTGTGCATGAAATTAAACATGTGGGCAATTTAGATGTGGCAAGATTTTGATCCCTTAAAAAGAAAAAGAAAAAACTGCTGATTCAAATGGGTGCACCTGTCTTTGTCCACGACAATTACACGCTCAAACAAACTATTGTAACTTTTAGTACTCCATATTTAATTTAGAATCGGACCATTAATGTAAACTAACAAATACATGAAAAATGAATATAATAAAAGAAATTCAATATAATCTTCAAACCATACTCTATTCCATATATGTATTCAACAGCATATTCATAAGATGTGCCCAAGAAAAGAAAACAAATACAATAAATGTAGAAAGATATTCATAATATGTTCCCAAGTCCACCACCTCATGAATCAATGCATATTGCAATTCTCATCAGCAAATTTAGGAATATAAGTGCAAGGATTAGGGGTAGGATATTTAGGTGGATCCTTTTGATCCATTGATCCTCCGCCATTTGCCTTCGTCTTCACACCACCATTCAAAGGCCTTGCAGCTGCTACAAGAGGTTTGGGGGTGGTCACAATGATGAATAAGATAAACATCATTATTTTTGCAATTTTGTACAGACTAGTATTAATGAGGAGCTTCATTGTATGCTATATATACAAATAAAGCTGTGTGTGTGTGTGTGTTCAAGAGCAAGAATGAGAGAGAGAGAGAGAGAGAGATAGATATGAGGGTTGTGGAGGGGAATGGTGAAGAGAAGGAGGTACTTATGCAGAGATTGGGAGGGAAAAAATCGTCTCCATTCGCATCTCACTGAAACCGGTCCAGTTCTGGGCCCCGCGGCTGATGTGGCAAAGATGGTAAAATGGGTAGCCACTGTAGTTTTGTTTATACCATTTTTGTACATACTTCTACCTTTTCTGTACGCCCTTTCTGTAGCCTTTCCCTTTATGTACCATTTCTTTACACAACACGAAGTACCTGTATTTGGATTTCAAGTTAAAATTCCCCCTAGAACGAAAATTAAGTTTGCCCCCAAAACTGATACTGATATATATATACAGATATATGCCTCTGCTCTGTAAATGTTCCACAACTCTCTTCTCAAACATCCAATAGTTCAGTCAAGGGAAAGGGAAACCGAGAAAGAAGGCAACCAATACATTAGACACATAAAGGGAAAGATTTTTGAAGAGAATGTCCCTATTTAGACACACAAAGATTTCTGAAGAGAAGGTCCTTGTTTAGAAGCTTCGTTCGAAAAAATCACTATACATTTCGGCGAAAAGCTGAACTTCCTATCATCTCTTCCGACGAAAAGCTGAAGCTGCCATCATCCATTCCGGTAAGAAGGTGAAGGTCCGATCATCCATTCTGGTGAGAAGCTGAAGCCCTAATCAACCAATCCGGCGAGAAGCTGAAGCTCTGATTATTATAAGTATTATGTTGTTATTTTGAATTTCTTGTAATATATACCTCTTTGATGGGTTGATCTAGGGTTTGATTCCATAGTTGAACAGATCTAATCCAGTCCGATTTTGTTGTGTTGTCTGAGTTCTAATTGATACTATTGTTTATAGGTTTTTGAGATTGTTCTTTATCATCAAAAGATGAACTTTTCTTCACCGGAAAAAGTTCTTCCAAAACAGGGCCATCAGTTGATGTCTGCTCAGAACATTCAGATTGCCCAATACACAACTCCATAGTCGTCGTCGGCGTCGTCCCAAACAACTGTTTCTTCTATGTATCAATCGCTAAAATTAACACCCAAAAAAGAAAATTTAAAACCCATCACGAATTAATATAGAGAGAGAATATGTACCTTGAGTGACGAGCTCTAAACACAGAGGAAGCTCGCTTCCGAAGACCTGAATCTTCTGACGTTCCTCTTCTAAGGCTTCAATATAATCACGAAACCTCTGCATTTTCTTTGTATAATTGTTGTCCATGGTTGATTAACTTCGATTATATAAATTAAGAGATTAAATTGAGAAAATTTGTCTTAGCATAGATAGATCCGGAGATGGGAAAAGGGGTCGGAGAAGTGGAGAAGCATAAAGGGATTTATGTAGAATCAGGAAATGGAATAAACTTGAGATCTAAGAAAGATAAATTTTTCTAGAGAGAGAAAGAGTAAAGGATGGGGGGGGGGGGAGGAGGGATTCGAAGGTGAGGCGTTGCGTACGAAAAACGAATCTTTGATGGGTTTTTAGAGAGAGAAAGTGTATTTTTGTGTGAGAGACATAGAGAGAGAAAGTATATATGTTTGTATATAAAAGGAAGTAGGTTGAATATTCGAGGATGTGATTCCTCATTCGTTGCTTAACCTAGCCATTAAATTTTTAAAATTTGAACTTGAGACGAAGACGGAGAGGAGACTGCAGGAGTTGGAAGGAAGAAGAACAGTGGAAGAAGGTTCAGACGACGTGACGAAGACGAAGAGCAAAGGAGAGAGATTAGGGTTATGTAATTTTACCCCCAAAGGTAAAGTTGAAGGTAATTTTTAACCAAAAAAAAAATATTAAATGTAATTGTAAATTATGTATTCTGATTTCGTATAATGTATAAGTGTATGGTATATTAGTAAAAATGTATGGGGTATTCGTATTTGTAGTAAATAAAAATAGTACATAAGTAACTTTTTCGTACAAATGCTGACTGGATGATGATGTGACAAATGGGCTGAGGTGGTTTCACCTCATCACTTGGATCTACACTGAATCTGATCCAGTGAGAGGTGCATTGGAGCAGATTCGGATCCGATTGGGAGGGCGTAGTTTGGATCCGATTGGGAGGACATAGGGGTAAGACTGGCAATTACTATTATTTTTTACTACTATGTAGAACACTCCATGATGTGGCTTGTGCTTAAAGATGGACTCTTGCTGAGAACGGATGGACTCTGGTTCTACTCACTGAAGTGTATTTCCCATATTAACCCTCATAAATTCATTTCTTCCACCTTCACATCCCCATCCACTCGGACACTCAGCCACTCACCCCACCGTTTGGACTTCCTCTCCTTTAACACGGCTCTCTATCTCTCCTCTCCTTTTTCTTATTACTATTATTTTTTGTTCTTTCTTTAGCTAAGTATGTAAGGCTTTGCTTGGATGAGAAAAAAAAGTAAAGATATTATTAGTTAAGGAACTAAGAAAAGAATATAAATATACCAATAATTTCTAATTTGGTGGTAGCTAAGGAACTAAGAGGTGTCACATTCTTTAAAAGATAGGTATAACTACATATATATATATATATATATATACACACATATACATACACGAACATATATAATGGTGAATATATAGATATATGGTTTATATTATATTTACATAAACAAAAAATACGAATTATGACCTCAGAGTTTATGGTGAAAAAAAATATGAAAATTGACTATACAAACGATAGAAGATTCTAGCAGTAAATGGAGACAAGATTTGTATAATATATATATTGAATGGAGGTTGGTGGTGCACGTCAACTGACTTCTACGGAAGCACCTTCTCTAGGATGCTAGACACCAGCAACTGGTGGGCACATCGCGACACACATTTTGCATATCCATCAAGAGCATGATGAGCATCTCATTCCATGTTCTCTTAACGTGGACCTATAAATTTCTGCCACGTCAGAAAACAAGTGGGTCCCACTTTAAGTTCCAACCCAGCCTCAACACACAACTCTGTCCCCACCTCGCTTTCTTAATTGATGTGGTGGACTAGTTTTGGGGGTTTTTTTGTCATCGGTTCTGTGATTTGGTGTAACAAGTCTACACATCTTATCCTGCATCAGCCGATCACAGCCGTTAAAAACTATTAAATATCAGCTTTTTTTTTTTCTTTTTTTTCAATTACTGAAAAAAATAGAATAAAAGGTATAATACCTTGTTTGTATTGAGGTCGTTGGAAGGAAAAGAGAGGAAATTAAAAAAATGGAGTAATTCTTTAATTCATGTTTTGTTTAAATTTGTAAAAAAATAAAAACAAAGGAATTAGATAAATAGCTTTAACCCTCTCAACATTTGGAATAGTGCTTTTAACTCATTGAATTTTCAAAAATAAGGTTTACAATAGAAATTTTAAAACTTGTAAACAGACTCTATTTTATTATATTGTATACTTGTTTATCTTTTTCTGATCCATATATAGAAATCAAATCTTAATTGATGATTAAACTGAATTCCTTTAAATTTCGTAGAAGATTGGTAAAGTCATTTGACGAGGTATTGTAAGATTATAGTGTATTAGAGTTGTCTTTCAATGAAACTGAATAACGGTCAATAAAAATTATAATTCGCAATTTAAGAAATAATAATTAGAAATTTAGAATGTATCCAAGTTCCATATACATAAATTGATCTGAGGGCGCATGAAGAATGATGGTTATCTGGTCCATTGAATCAGCAGCCCCAACTAAAAACATGAGAATTTAGAAATGGTCGAGCCAACCCATATCCTTCCACGAACCATCACAGTGATGAACATTAAGACCACATGTTGAATGCCAGCCAATCCGTGACATCGACAAACCGCCACAACCAAAAATCACGATAATCAAAACGCAAATCGACGGTGCGGATTCTACCCCACCACACCACATGGACAAGGATAAAACCCAGTATGATTGCCCTTTTACGTCATTTAGTTCCCAGAACTCTCCTGACGTCACCAACCGCTTTTACGGATAATTTTCCAATTTCACACACTTTTACACACACATCTCGTCCCCCACATATATATATATATATACCACACTCAACCCCTCCAATAACAAACCAAAATTCTTAGTTTCGTGACTTCAGGAGAGTGTGGTATATATATATATATATATATATATATATATATATATATATATATATCGCTTGAGTGGCTTTTCCGGTCACGGGAGTGACTAATCATATGAGAGCTCTGAGTTCGGCGGTTGAGGGTAGAATGAATACTAAAAGCTACATATGAAGAAAATGGACTGTTGAATATTTTGTAATACACACACACACACGTGCGAACGAATATATGGAGTGAGAGAAAGGTAATTAAGTGAATGTACAAAAAATTACATTTCTTGGGTTTTTACCAATAATCATGCCTATTGGATTTCTACGAAGAGACATGCCTATTTGATTTCTACGAAGAGACATGACTTTTATTGGAACTAAACGTCACAACCTCTGCACCAAGAATCATGTCTGTTGTATACATCTCTACGTACGTACTTTATAAATAGGGGTGACTAATTCAGATTTGATATGCGAAAATATAATTCTTACTCCTACTCTATATTCAGTCATTCTTATAACAGTTTCAACAGAGTGTTTAATGGGATTCTTTCATATTGCTAACGGCAGATTCCGGCTTTGTTGTATCTTGGAAGTGTTTTGCTACAGAACCCGTTAGTAAACTCAATTTGAGTGCGGGCAAATAACACTTTAAGGAAATTGAATACACGCCTTAAAATCTGTAATTTGTTTGACATTAGTGTGCTTGAGAAGGTCTGATTATCTCTAATAATTTCTAGATCAATTGTTTTAACAATCTTAAGTGTTATTTGGATGGAGACTATATCAGACAACTACGTTCAAGGTTATGAATCAAAACTTTGTAAAGTTAGATCGATTTGATGGATCTAACTTTACCCGTTGAAATGATAAATTAATGTTCCTACTCACTATTCTTAAAATCTCATATGTTCTGGATCCAAATCTCCAACCATTCCTAGAGCTAATAGATAAAGATACAGAGAAAATGATTGAAGATAGGAAGAAACGAGATGAAGATGAATTGGTTTGCAGAGGTCACATTCTGAACACACTTTCAGACCGACTCTACGATTTTTATACTCCTATGAAGTCTCATCGGGAAATTTGGAATGCACTAGAATTCAAGTACAAAACTGAGAAACTAGGTACGAATAAATATTTAATATTTAAGTACTTTGAATTTTCAATGGTCGATGATCTGTCAGTTTTAGATCAAGTTCATGATTATAAGTTCTAGTCACAAAGTTTCGGGAAGTGAAAATTGCACTTCCAGAATCCTTCCAAGTGGGGGCTATTATTTCAAAGTTGCCTCCTAGTTGGAATGATTATAGAAAAGAACTTTTGCATAAGACAGAAGAATTTACTTTGGAAGAAATACAGAAGCATTTGCGAATTGAAGAAGAAACTCGAATTTGTGATAAAAAAATATTATGTTGAATATTCTTCCAAAGTGAATTATGTGGATGAAGGTAAATCAAATAAATATCAGAAAAGCCTCAAGTTGAAAAATAAAGTGATTTTCAAAAGGAATCATCCTTATAAGAATAAAATTCCTTCTAGACCATGTTTCCATTGTGGAAAGAAATGACATTTTATTCGTAATTGCAGGTACAAAAAGTATGAAAAGAAAGAGAATGCCAACAATTCAAACAATGCTAATGTAATGGAAGAGAAGATTTCAGATCTTGTTGCTATGGTGTCTACCATGCAAATTGGCATGATAATTGAGTTGAACATGGCAACAACAACTAAGTCTTCAGATTGGTGGCTTGATTCTGGGGCTACTATCCATGTTTGTAATGATAAATCCTATTACAAAACTTATGAATTTGTAGATGATCAAGAAGTGCTGATGGGAAATTACAACTCTGCCAAAGTTTTGGGAAAAAGGGAATGTTGAAATTCAATTTAATTAAGGAAAGAAGTTGACATTGCAAAATGTTCTTCATGTCCCATAAATTAGAAAAAATCTTGTATCTGCAAATTTATTGTGTAAGAGTGGCATTAAAGCTGTGTTAGAGGCTCATAAGTTAATTCTGTCTAATTCTGTCTAAGAACGGAATTTTTGTTGGGAAGAGTTATGTTTGTGATAGAATGATTAAACTAAGTATTAATAAAATAAGTCATTCTGCTTATATTATTTGTTCTTCTTCTATTTGGCATGCACGTTTAGTACATTTAAATTTTAGATCTTTAAAGTATATGTTAAAGCATGGTTTTATTTCTTGTAGTGATGATTACAAAGATAAATGTGAAATTTGCATTGAATCAAAAATGACCAAGAAACCTTTTCCTAAAGTCAATCGAAATTCCCAACTATTAGAAATAATTCATTCTGACATTTGTGAATTAAATGAAAAATTAACTAGAGGAGGAAAAATATATTTTATAACTTTTATTGACGATTGTTCTAGATTTACTTATGTATATCTGATGGCTAGTAAAGATCAAGCTTTTGACATGTTTAAACATTATAATTACACTACAAGAATTAAGGGTATTGCTGACAGTCCTTTAGGGACAATAGAAACTGTCCCTAAAGACACCTCTTTTGGGGACAGTCCTAACTGTTGCGTCTCTAAAAGACCTCTTTTGGGACAGTCCTAACCTTTTCGTCCCTAAAAGGCCCAAAAAAAAAAAAAAAAAAAAAAAAAAAAAAAAAAAAAAAGCCCACTCCAATTTGGTGGTGGCAAAATTTAGCACCATATTTAGTGAAATTACATTTTTTTAATAAAAAAAATTATCAAAAATAGCTTTTTGGGACGGTAATGTACAAAAATTGTCCCTAAAGACATTAGTTTTGGGCACGGTCTTTAATTAATATCTCTAAAGGCCCAAAATGAATTTTTTAATAGAAAACATAATTAAAAATTAGTCTTTAGGGAAGTTAAATGTACTGTGACTAATGTGACCTTAAAAATGACGTAGTTTTTGTCTATTGGTATATATATCATTGCCCACGTAGAACCCTCTACACAACTCTACGCTCTATCTCTCGTCCAAGCCCTAGCTTTCGCTCTCTACTCTATCTCTCGCATCGAAGCCATATCTTTCTTTCTCGATCTACTCTCTCTCTAGATGAAGAAGATGCCGACAAGATGATGTTGTAGATTTGATATCGCCTCCCTATTCGGGTTCTCTCTCTGGTTCACCTCTCTATTCGAGCTCTCCGGTTCACCTCTCTATTCGAGTTCTCCCACTGGTTTAGACACGACAAACAACCATTTGGAGCCACAATATCCTTAATTTGGAGCAAAAAAATCAAAGGTTTTATAACTTTTATTAAAAAAAAAAAAATTTGGGATCTTTCTGTAGTTTTTTTTTATGCAAATACTAATAACCTTTGAAATCTATTTGTTGTTTAATATATTGATGCATCTTGAATTTTCCAGATCCTCTACCATATCTAAGTTTTTTCATCAAATATTTCAGACCATCAAAAAGGGCAATCGCACTTTTTAATACAACTTTGTTCCTTTCTACTCATTGACATTGTAGCTTCAATCTGCGGCTTAAACCCCAAAGCTATTCTCAATACTCTTCTGTAATCTATTCAATAATCTAAACATCATATTATCACTAAAATTTTACATTTTTCTTACTAAACCCATCTTTCAATGTATCCCATTTCCCGGATCTGTAAATTAGGGTTGTATACATATATATGTATCTATGTATGCATGTTTATGTATATTGTATTGAATATTTCAAGTTTTGTGCTTTAATTTTTCGATTATCGATTTGAATCTGGGACTCATGGGTTCCGTTATTTCATTCTGAACTGTGTAATTTTTATTTAGGAACGTCATGTTTTTGGCAAAGATTTGAACTTTATAATGGATTATTGTTTGTTATTGAGTGCTTTTTGTCATCTTTTTAGCAAAGATTTGAACTTCAAAATGTATTATTGTTTTAGTAGTTGTTAGTGTGCGCGCGTGTGTGTGTGTTTTTTTTTTTTTTGGGTAAAGTACACTAACACCCCTTGAGGTTTGGCATAGGGACAGTTAGGTGAAAGTTAGCTCTTTTTGAGACAATGACACCCCTTGAAAGTTCAAAAATGGACAAAGGCAACCCATGCAACCAATTGGCAAAAAATATTGACTAAATTGCCCTTTGACTCTACAAGTTAATAAATTGGACTAATCTACCCCTCATGATCAATTTATGCATCTCTACCGAACTCGCTGCCGGCTCTCTCACCATCACATCACCGGCTATTTTGTCCTCCGGTCTTGGTCTCGGCATGGAGCCTCTCTGTTCACAAGCTTTCGGTGCCAAACGTCCAAACCTTCTCTCTCTACACCTGCATTGATAGAGGAGAAAAGAGAGACCTCCTCAACGAAAACCACCAACAAAACCCAGTCCCGCAGTTCAGACTTCGGATCCATCTTTCTTGCTCACCGTCGCCAGTTTAGAACCTTGCTCGTCGATCTCCTCCTTGCACACCCATCACTGGAATTGTGACCGCAGATCACCACACCATCATCGCCGATTCAGTTCGTCCACCTATTCGTTGACCCATCAGACACAGCTTCGCCGTCAACCACCGCGGATCTCTATCAGATAACACAACAGAGATTGGCTAATTAATTTATTTGCTAAATCAATTTATTTATTATAGTTTTAGTTTCTTCAAGCTAGGCATTTAAAGACTCAAATTCACACACATACGTGATTTTCTAACACTATTTTTAAATGGAAACAGAAGTATAATGTTGTGAAAATATCAAACCGTCACAATGCAGCTGCATTTCTGCCAAATTTTCACTTTGCTTCGCCTTTTAAACGCGTTAAACTCCTATGAATTTGGGAAATATTCAGAATTTTATACATGATGTATATACTCCTTTAGCAAACTCTGCAATTAACAAAGGATTTGATCTAAATTCCTACCTGCTCTGCAAATTTCCTTTTGTGGTTATCCGCATATCTATGTTATCAAGCAGAGCCTAGAATCAGTGCCATTCAATTCTTCCACTTCTATGAATTACGACATTTATAAAGCCAATTGGATTTAGCACTTGTTTAAATTATTATCTTGACTAGAAGAAAATGAGAAAATTGTGCATGTTTTTAATTTGGTTTTGATAAATATTACATCTGCCGGTCATTATTCTGATCCTCCCAATGAGTTTCTGCTCGAAGCCAAGCTGCTGTCTACCAAAAACACAAAACACAGCTACCACCATAAAATAGTCATTTGTGAAAATAAGAAATACTGAAAAAATTTCAAGCCTTAGAATATATCTCATAAATAAATAAATATTTATATATATATATATATATATATATATATATATATATATATATATAACTCACCCAAAATTCCTCATCGATTAGCCACAAAATTCCCGAACTCAATTATATTTTATTGAATGAACTCTTCTATTTTCTTCAGCTTTAACCCTCATTTTCTCTCTCTAAAACTATTCTCTCTCTATATATATCACTCTCTCAGCAATCCCTCACTCCTTTTCCCATTCAGGGGCAATTTCGTCCTTTTAACAGGTCTGTTCTTTTACCATAAATCTGAATTTAATATTAAAGGGCAATTTTGTCTTTTCATATGATTTAAGGCCTTGTTTGGATGGAATTTTTTTAAGGGGGTGTCATTGTCCCAAAAATAGCTAACTTTCACCTGAGTGTCTTTATGCCAAACCTCAGGAAGTGTTAGTGTACTTTACCCTTTTTTTTTTTGGGGTTCCATCTGAACAGTGACAAATTGGGTTGTGTGCAAGTGACTCCGGCAAACTCAGTTGCACTTAGTTGCTTGTGTTCTCCCTTTTATTGCTATGTGGGTAACAATTTTTTTTTTTTTTTTAGAATCTCAATTTAATCTTAATATATTCTTGGCTTGCTTGGTTTAGTTTTTTTTAAATAGGTTTTTTTTTTTTTAGAGAACCTATTAAGAGAATGCCGTTCAAAATTTTATTAAAAAACCTTCAACATCTCTATTAAAAAACCTTCGACATTGTTTTCCCCTAGAAATGGCTATCACCACGTAAATTAAAGAAATGGAAATAGGATCTCTTTCTCTTTTCCCACAAAGCTTTGAGGCTATGCATTCTCTAAAACATAGAACTCAATAGTCAAAAATATAAATTTGAATACACCTTCAGCTGGACTCAAATCACTATATGTGATCCCGCTTATACATACTTGCACTTTGGCACTGCATAAACTGATACTTAGAATAACAATTCATCTCATTTTTTCTTTCTTATTATGTTAAATTGGTACTTTACTGATAGCCACCTGAACGATCTACTGATAAACTATGGATCCACAATTAACTTCTAATGTAACACATTATTTGTACTGTTGTATTGTATCTTAATTTTAATTATTTATTTATTTTTTAATTTAGGGCGGATGAGGAACCTATTTATACAAAGAAGCATCTTGAAGAGTCTTGCAAGCCGAAGTGTGTGAGACCTTTACTCGACTATAAGGTGCTAATTCCATTACTACTTATCTGGTGAAAACAAGAATATTGGGACCAATTTCACTAGTACAATTATTTAGCTGCACCATTTTGTAAATTGGGGCAACAGCTTTATCTATGTTATTAAGCAACAAAATTGCACAACCAAGAGTTTAGAACCAGTAAATCGTCTTCTCCAGAATCCACTCGGCATTAATATTTTCAAAGGAAATTTTAGGTAACATTTGATTCCATATTCAGAGTGCAATCTTCTTGAAATGCTAGGCTTCAAAGGGAAAATAGAACATAATCTACCTTCGAATCATATATTTGAAGTACAATTTTTTTTTTTTTTTTTGGTGCAATGAAAATTCTTTGAACTTTATGTACAAAAATTAATTCTCAATTACATAAAGACGTAGGTTTTAGCTCCAAATCTAATTGCCACTTAAAGGGAAAACAAAACAGATCATCCCATTCACATTTAAGTATTACACAATGCTAGAATGCCTGAATAGTTACTGTTATATACTATTGAGGTGGGCATACTATTATATACTATTATACCCAGAATGCTTTATTTTTTTTTTAAAGAATATGATGGATCATGAATATTGGAGAGTTGCATTTCTTTTTCACTGTTAATGACATTTTATAAATGTTTCGACTTCTTTTACAGGACTTTTGTGTATGAAGTGCTTGGGTGATAAGTTGTTGGAAAGAACTATTTCATCTTTACTTAGGTCCGTATGCCATATAAGAAAGGGTAAGTTCCTCTATGTGATTAGTGTTGGATTCTCTTACCAGAAAAATATGGCATAATGAAATTTGATTCTTGAATCAAACTAATAGTGACACATTATGTAAATCCACATAATCAAAGACTGTAAACTCTGTACATGAAGAGTCAGCATCTTCACTCAATATTACCCATCTGCTGGTTGTACCATGCCCTTCAAATATCATACAGGTACAATTCTAGTCATCACTCATTTTCTACTTGTAGTTGTCTTTAATTGTCTGCTAGTTTTTTATTTATTTATTTTTTTCATGACTATCACTAACTATATATAATCTGCAATTTGACTAAACCACATATTAGTTGCTAATTTGTTCAAAATCTTGTTTTCTCTTATTTCATATTAGAATTTTTTATGTCAGAATTAACTAAGTTTGAGCATTGTTTTATTAAGATACTTCCCCTCAAACTCATTAAAATATCTTTTTCTTAATGTGATTAGTTTAGCCTTTACTATTTTTCTGGTAGAAGTCAATTGTAGGATGAAATGATGCATGGGTTCGGACATGGTTTTGTAATTCCAAGCCGTCAACATGCATCCTTTTTGTAAAAGAGAATAAATTGCTGAGGAAAATAATGCACAACTGAAGGAAGAAGTATAAAGTTTGCCGGAATATATGGAAGGAATTGAGAAGATGCTTCAGCAGCAGCAGCAGATTTTGAAGCTTTCTTATGACTAGCTTATATCTAGCCCTTTGTCTTTGAACTACAAATTTTGTTGGGTATTTGGATTTCTTTGCATTTAGTTTAAAATGATGTTTTAATTTTTTAGGATGTTCGGAACCATTTGATGTTAAAGCAACTAGTAGATATATACTTTTAGTTATTGTTTACAAAATTGAAGAATTTGTAATTTCATCATGAGATTAAGAGCTCGTTTGTTGGCACCGTATTGTGGTGATAATCTATTTTTTTCTTTCTAGAATGATATTGTGGATGTATGTACTTTTCTAGAACACAAATCTAGTAGAGCCAAAAAAAAAATAACAATAATAATAATCAAGTATTAGGGACAGTTTATAAGTGTCACAAATTTATTATTATTAATAATAAAAGCCTATTTGGGACAATCCATATTGTGCATAATAAGTATTGTATTAGAGACGGTCAATAGAGGTTCTATTTGGGACGGAGACGGTCAATAGAGGTTCTATTTGGGACGGTAAGTCCGTCCCTAAAGGTTGATTTTTTTAGGGATGGACAATTTTTACCGTCTCTAAAAAGTTTTTGTGACGCAACTATTAGGGATGGTCCAATTCCATCATTAGGGACGATATTAGGGCTTTTAGGGACAGATTTGACTGTCACTAAAAACCAAATTTCTTGTAGTAAGGCTGAGATTGAAAATCAAAAGGAAAAGAAAATAAAAATTCTTCGTAATGATTGGGGTAGTGAATATTTTTCTAATGATTTTTCTGCTTATTGTGAAGAACATGGAATAATACATCAAAAAAGTGCACATTACACTCCACAAAAGAATGGTTTGGCTGAAAGAAACAATAGGACACTTGTTGATATAGTTAATTCTATGTACGTTGTTGAATGCTAAATTACCTATAAATTTATGGGGTGAAGCTTTATTTACTGCTTGTCATGTGCATAATAGAATTCCATCTAGAAAAACACATATTTTATCTTATGAGATTTGGAAAGGAAGAAACCAAACTTAGAATATCGTAAAGTATGGGGTAGTTTAGCCTTTTATAGAATTCCTGATCCAAAGAGAACTAAATTAGGTCCAAGACGAATAAAAAATGTTTTTGTAGGTTATGCTGAAAATTCTAAATCCTATAGACTATTAAACTTAAATTCTAATGTCATTGTTGAATCTAGAGATGTTGAATTTATAGAAAATAAATTTTGTCATGATTTTTTATCTGAACCCATTCAAAGAAAATCTAATGATTTGGAATCTAATACATCTCTTAGAGACAAAAGGAAAATAAATGATAAAATGACTGTACGTAGGAAAAGTCAAAGAATTAGAAAAGAAAAGGCTTTAGATCCTGATTCTATTTCATCTCAAGCTATAATATTTCTAATAAAAGGAGATAGAAATAAAGTTCTTAATAAAATACTTATTTTATTGAATATAGAAGATGATCCTAAAACATTTTCTGAAGTAATGGCTTCAAGAGATGCAGCTTTTTTGAAAGAGGCTATAAATGATGAAATGGATTCATTGTTGTCAAACCAAACTTGGATTTTGGTTGAATTACCACAAGGATCAAAACCGGCGAATTGTAAATGGGTATTTAAGAGAAAGTATAATACCGATGGATCTATTCAAACCTTTAAAGCTAGATTAGTAGCCAAGGGTTTTAAACAGAAGAAATGTATTGATTATTTCGATACTTATGCACCCGTGGCTAGAATTGCATCTATTAGAGTTCTTATGGTTTTAGCTTCTATTTATCATTTACATGTGCATCAAATGGATGAAAAAATTGCATTTTTAAATGGTGATCTTGAGGAAGAAGTATATATGGAACAACTAGAAGATTTTGTCCTACTTGGAAATGAAAGGAAAGTTTGCAAATTAGTAAAGTTATTATATGGTTTAAAACAAGCACCAAAGTAATGGCATGAGAAATTTGATTCTGTGATACTATCATTTGATTTTATGCATAACAATGCTGATAAATGCATTTATTCTAAATTCACAAATGATTATGATGTTATTATTTGTCTTTATGTTGATGACTTGCTAATTTTTGGAACAAATATGAGAGGTGTTTCTGAAACTAAGAAGTATCTAACTTGATGCTTTAAAATGAAAGATCTTAATGAAGTAGTTACTATCTTAAGAATTAAAGTAAAGAAACATGAAAAGGGGTATGCATTGTGTCAATCGCATTGTATTGAAAAGATGCTTCTTAAATATAATTACTTGGGAATTAAAGAAGCTAATACCCCTTATGATTCAAATATTAAAATGCTTGAAAATTATGGCAGAGCAATTGCACAACTTGAGTATGCTAGTGTTTTAGGTAGTATAATGTATGTTATGCATTCTACAAGGCCAGATATAGCATTTGTTGTGTGCAAACTTTCTAGGTACACAAGTAATCCTAGTACAGTTCATTGGAAAACAATTATGAGAATCCTTGGATATCTTAAGGGAACAGTGGACCAATGACTGTTTTATTATGATTTTCTAGCAGTAAGGATACTTAGATGCTAGTTGGATTTCTAGTGCGAGTGATAATAAGTCCACGTCTAGATGGATATTTACAATTGGTGGAGGAGCCATTTCTTGGGCATCTAAGAAACAGACGTGCATAACACATTTAATAATGGAATCTAAGTTTGTTGCATTAGCGGCAGCCGGCAAGGAAGCAAAATGGTTGAGAAATTTGTTATTAGATATACAGTTGTGGCCACAACCAATACCATCTATTTCTTTGCACTGCGATAGTGAGGCAGCTATGTCTAGAGCATATAATAAAATATATAATGGAAAGTTTAGACATATCAGTTTGAGACATGAGTATGTTAGACAATTAATAACTGATGGAGTTATTAACATAATATATGTTAAGTCAAATAATAACTTAGCAGATCCTCTTACTAAGGGACTCTCAAGAGATTTGGAAAAAATTACGTCTAGTGGAATGGGGCTGAAACTCTTTGTTAAAAATCACCAGTAATGGTAACCCGAATTTGTACTAGAATACCGCTAGTCCAAAGTTTAATGGGTAATAACAAGTTACTGATATGTGGTTGTATAAGCACTGGAAATATATATATATAAACTGCCCCTTCCAAGATGTTAAGTGTAGACTGCTACGTTTTGAAAATGAGTTGTATAATCTTAAAGAAGTTCAAAATTTTGAAGTGTCTATAGTAGCAGGACACATATTGGAACTTCTCCTATACGAATATAAGAAGTGGTGCCGCTTCTAGCAAGGGTTATTAGGGTTTATTCTTGTAAATATTCATGAAATCAGGATGAACATAAGGCCATAATAGTGCTAAAGAAATTGTGAACATCTCATAGAAACTGGATATGATCATATGTGTGGTGTTTCTGGTTTTAACATTAAGGAAACTTGGTTTAAGCCGCGGCCACCATTGTTCTTCGTTAAAACTTTGAAGTACTTACTCTAATTGAAGGTTTAAATCGAGAGATACCTTCTTGTACACGTGGTGATATTACTGTAATTTTGACTAGTAGTTGTATATTACAATATAGTGGAGGATTGTTGAATATATTGTAATACACACACACACACACACACACACACGGATGAATATATGGAGTGAGAGAAAGGTAGTTAAGTGAATGTACCAAAAGTCACGTCTCTTAGGTTTTTACCAACAGTCATGCCTATTGGATTTCTACGAAGAGACATGACTTTTATATTGAAACTAAAAGTCACAACCTCTACACCAAGAGTCATGTCTATTGTATACACCCCTACGTACTTTATAAATAGGGGTGGCTAATTCAGATTTGATATACAAAAATATAATCCTTACTATATTCTCTCCTACTCAATATTCAGTCATTCTTATAATAGTTTCAATAGAGTGTTTAAGGGAATTCTTCCGTATTACTAACGGCAGATTCCGGCTTTGTTGTATCCTGGAAGTGTTTTGCTACAGAACCCGTTAGTAAACTCAATTTGAGTGGGAGCAAATAACACTTTAAGGAAAGTGAATACACGTCTCAAAGTCTGTAGTTTGTTTGACATCAGTGTGCTTGAGAATGTCTGATTATCTCTAACAATTTTTGGATCAATTGTTTTAACAGGGACTCGTTCAAAGTTTTAAACCTTATCTACCACATCACATTCCATTACAAAAACCAGAGGACCCCTTCAGTGCAACGACATAGGTGCACAATATTGTGAGTCCTTAATGCAATAGCAAAAGGTCACATATATTACCCATTAATATAAATAAACTATGAAATAATACAAAAAAAATGAATATGATAAAAAGAGATTATTTCATACAACATTATACTTTATATTTGACAACATATTCATAAGATGTGCCCCAAGGGAAAAAAAGGAAAAAAGAAAAAAGAAACACAATAAATAAAAGAAGCTAAATATATTCATAATATCAATATGTGCCCAAGATCACCTCTTGAATCAATGTAATTTTGTAGATGCAGTTTCTCACACTTGAGCACTTAAAAGAAATAAATCAGAAAGAAATACGCGAAATATAGAGGAGACAAATAGATAATTTTGAAGAGAGGAACAATGATGGGAATTCAATGTCTTTCCATTCTCATTCATGCTTTATTTATAAGCTTTTTTCAAAGAATTACATGGAGCCGTTTTCCGGCATTTTTTCGGGATGCGAGTATTTTATGCATACTGATCGTGTGCTTATTTCTTTTATGACGGGCGTTATGGACTTATGGGCTTGCCGTGATTGGGCTGACTATTTTCATGTCAAGCGAAGCTTTCTTTGCTAATCGGGCCGACTTGTCATGTGGTTTTCGTTATTGGCCTCCCAATCGGTAATGGGCCTCTGGGTGGTTTTAGTTTGTAATAGATTGTCCTTTACTGCCACGTGGTATGTTGCAATTGGTGGGGATTTTTCCTTCTACACTTTGCTCCCGACTCCTTTTATGAATTCAATTCATCTATGGAATTGTAACTGTTGCAGCTGTGACTGCTTATCATTACCATTTGTGCTCTCGATTTTTTGGAGTCTCGTGCTTGCCTTTTCATTATTTACTTTATTTTGTCTATATATGCTGTGCCCTTGCTACCTGGACATCCACACCTATAGTTTTGTTCATGTGTAATTAATTAATTTCAAACTTGTTGAGAAAAGATTAGACGTAACATTGAGTTAATTTTTTTTTTTTTTTTCCTTTTTGGGGTTAAAATGAATCGACTCGAGGTTTCTTTTTTTCCCATTAATTGACCATAACTTTCATCAAATTGGTTCTTCTGTATATTTCGCAAATAAAAATTTACTGTTTGATAAAATTGGTCACTAGTTGAAATATATAAAAATTCCACATCCTTATTGTTTGCATTAAATTGTGTATGAAATTAAACATATGGGCAGTTTATGTAATTGTAAAATTCAGTATGTTACTCCATATTTAATTTAGAATCTGACTGTAAATGTAAACTAAGAAATACATTAAAAATGAATATAATAAAAAAGATTCAATATAATCTTCAAACCATATTTTATTCCATGTATTCAACAACATATTCACAAGATGTGCCCAAGAAAAGAAAAGAAATAAAATAAATATAGAAAGATATTCATAATATGTTCCCAAGTCCACCACCTCTTGAATCAATGCATATTGCAATTCTCATCTGCAAATTTAGGAATAAGGGCAATTTTAACCTAGCAAAAATAATAATAATTATTATTATTAGTATTACCCTACCCAAAGAAGTCCAAGTAAGTTAAGCCACAATGCTAAAATAAAGGCCCAAGCCAAACAAGCCCCAATAAAATAATTTGCTTAAAAAATTGTGTCATTAAATTTATGTTTAATTTTAGCCTATCCCATTGACAATTTCTGGATCCACTAATGTCCCTCTAAAATTATTAGTTTTTAAAATTATCTCTTATTTTTCTAGTTTTTTCCTAATTAATCTTCAAATTCCTTAAAAAAAAATTTAAATTTTCCTTGTTAAATTAAATTTTAATTGTTTCCTTTTTAAGTTGTCATTTTAATTACTTTTTTTTTTTTCTTTTTTTTTTTTAAATTTTTTTTTCCCTTCTACTCCTTTAAGTAAATTTTTTTTTGTGCCTCCTAAATTAAAATCCTAGCTCTGCCCGTCTCCAACCAAACTAGGCCTAAAATAAAATAATAGAATAATAGAAATGCTTGAACAAGAGAACCCTAATCATCCTACGAGTCTACAATGAATTGCTTTACTTTGGACAGGCAATCAAAATCAGAAGTTTGGACACAAAAGTGAGAAGTGAATCATGCATCAAAAAAATTTAAGTGGTATTCCTCTTAATCAAAAGTTACAGGACACGTGTTTAGTTGGTATGTTTTTCGGCTTGTCCAATCCTTTGATTTCTCTTTCCCAGCATTCGATTACCTTCTAGATGATTTATTTCACTCCGCGCTGTCCTAATCAGCCAACTTACTGGCCACGGTAGAGATCAAAAAGAAGAAGAAGAAAGAATTAGACCGATATGAACGTACACATATAGCACATTGGCACTTGCTAGTGTAACTTGTTCTTCTAGATGATTTGTAACTTATTTGGGTTTTTTATTAAAAAAATAATAATAAAAAAAAATAAAATTAGACCCTCACCGACTCTAAGGTCCACACACAACCACACAAATATATATATAGATAGTGATCTTTCTCTCTTTATATTTCCATGCACAAGCAAGTGTAGCTCCACACACAACCACACAAATATATATATAGATAGTGATCTTTCTCTCTTTATATTTCCATGCACAAGCAAGTGTAATTTGTTCTTCTAGATGTTTTGTAGCATATTTGGGTTTTTTTAAATAAAAAAATAGAAATAAAATCGACCCTCACCGACTCTAACTTTTACACACACAAATATATATATATATATATATATATATATATAGTGATCTTTCTCTATATGTATTTCCATGCACATGCAAGCAAGTGTAATTTGTTCTAGATGATTAGTAGCATATTTTTTAAATAAAAAAATAGAAATAAAATTAGACCCCACTCTAAGCTACACACAAAGTTTTTTTTTTTTTTTTTTTTTTTTTTTTTTTTTTTTTTTTTTTTTTTTTTAAACTAAACTAAGTTGTGTTCCTCTGTGTTATATTAAAACTTGTGCTTTTTTTTTTTTTTCCTGATAAAAAAACTCGTGTTATTGAATTTGTGTAATTCTTATTATTTTCAATAAGATTAAGAGAAATATTGCTGAGACTTGTTAATAAGTAGTAATAATTTAGTAGTTGACATCTCAAAAGTTAAAAAGTCACTAATGATGTGTTTGGTGCGCATGAATGGAATAAAATGCAAGTGGGAATCGAATGAGAATGTAAATGAATCTCATTCTATTGTTTGGTTGTAAATATGAAATGTGTAGGAATAGAATCATAATAATCATTTTAGTGTTTGGTTTGACTAATTTAAAATTTAGAATGGAATAAATTTTAAATTGAATTCTCCAAAATACCATCTTAGTAACAAATAAATTAAATTAACAAAATGACATTCTCTAATAATTTTTTAAAAATAAATGGTGGCGGTGGCGGTGGTGGTGGTGGATGAGGAAAGCGATACTGTAGGTGGTGGTGTTGGAATGCGGCGGCGGTAGTGGTGGTGAAAGGCGGCAGTGGTGTTGGTGGAATGCGGTGGCAGTAGTGTGGTGATAGTGGTGGAAGGAAATAATAGTGTAGGTGGCGGTGGTGGAAGCCAATGGAAGTGACTGTGGTGGTGATGAAGGTAATAGTGGTGGAAGGTGGTGACAATGGTGGTGGTGGAAGGTAGTGGTGATGGTGAAAGTGGAAGGTGATGGCGGTAGTAGAAGGTGGGAGACATTGGCGAAGGTGGGAGGCGGTGGTGGTGGTGGTGCCGGCGGCGGTGGTGTAAGGCGGTAGCAGTGGTGGAAGGTGGCAGTGGTGGTGAAAGACGGTGGTGGTGGCGACAGTAGTGGTGGAAGATGGTGGCTATGGTGAAAGGTGGTGGCGGTGATGAAAGGCGATGGGCGAGGTGATGGCGGTGGTGGAAGGTGGTGGCGGTAGCGGTGGTGAAAGGCAGTGGCGGTACGTGGTGGTGGTGGAAAGCGGTGGGCAATAGTGAAAGTTGATGGCGGCGACAGTGGTGGTAGTGAAAGGTAGAGGTGGTTGTGGTGAAAGGTAGTAGTGGTTTTTGAACTTGGAACATGAGGGGTTTTTGGGAAGTTGATTTAAAAAAAAAAAATTACTTAGGAATGAAATGATCATTCCATAGGTTTAGTTGTGGAATGGATTTTCATTCTAATAGAATGGTCATTCCCACTTTAAATTACATACCAAATAAAGGAATGGTTGGAATGTGCATTCCATTCCATTCCATTCCATTCTTGCATACCAAACATAGCATAAGAGAAAATTATAGCCAAGTAGTTTTCTTTATTTTCTTAGTTAGTAGGAGAGAGTAAGAAAGTAACGGCTACCTAAGGCCCAACACTAACTGTTCGGTTTTATTAGTTCTCACAGCTGGATTTGATTTCAATTCGTGTAAAATCATTAAGATTGATTTTATTTCAAAATATTCTCAAACCAAAACTGCAACGGTTTACCTGGCAATGGTTAAAGGGTTAGTATTAGTGGGTACACGAAGAAGGAAATTCAAACCAAGAACCATAAGATGGTAGTATTTCAAGCCTATCATTTTTATCACTCAGATAAAACCGTCACACCTGATCATAAATAAACACACGAGTAGGTCCTTTTTTTTAAAATTTTTATTTTTACTTTATTTTATATAAGCCTCTGTATGAATATAATTGAGTCAGGATTGGTTCACTATCACACCCCCAAAATCTTAGATACAAAAACCCTTATCTCGTATTAAAATTGGGCATGACTTGAATTACATATCTACGACCATCTAAATTAAATAAAAATATAAGTAGAGGTGAATCTCCATCTAATTTGTTAAACCAGTACAACTATGATAATAATCAATATTGACTAAAATGAATCGATGACCTTTGGACCATTTAAATACAGTTCCACAAAATAATATAATCTTTTTTACAATGATCATAATAAAGGAAAGAGCAGTGATAGAGAAACCGAAGGTTTCTACCGAAAAGAACACCAAACTTGACTTGACCATTAGCCACGTCAGACAATTTCATTACGCGTAAGATACTAACTCCCTTTTCTCTCAATTCCTCTTCGTTATCACCAATAAATTAATTCTAGTATGAAATTGGGTACAAACATTTGGATGGAACGTATACACATATCAAATTTTCTGTTTGATTTTCATGGATACAAAATTTGAAGGACAAAAACAATAGTTGTAGTTTTTTTTTTTTTTTGGTACCTTCTGTATTGGCAAAACATGAAGAAATATTATTATTATTTTTTATCTTTAATTTTGCAAAATCAAAAGGAGAGAAACAAAACCAGAATCGATTGAGATAAGATTGAATAGAGAAGAAAAACAGAGCATTAGAGGAAGCGAGGAACGAGAAACGAAAAGGTAAAAACATCTCAGACGTTTACACTTTTAGGAAATAATCTGACGTGGTTGAGCCACGTTAAATTCAACCTCTCATTCGGTTGTTTGGTTCGATTGTCGTATCATTTTCCTAAAGGAAAGAGCAGTGATAGAGAAACCGAAGGTTTCTACCGAAAAGAACACCGAACTTGACGTGACCATTAACCATGTCAGACAATTTCATTACGCTTAAGATACTAACTCCCTTTTCTTTCTCTTCCTCTTCGTTTATCGCCAAGAGATTAATTCTAGTCTGAAATTGGGTACAAACATTTGGATGGAATGTATACACATATCAAATTTTCTGTTTGATTTTCATGGATACAAAATTTGAAAGGCAGAAACAATAGTTGTAGTGTTTTTTTTTTGTAACTTCTGTATTGGCAAAACATAAAGAAATATTATTATTATTTTTTTTTATCTTTAATTTTGCAAAATCAAAAGGAGTGAGACAAAATCAGAATCGATTGAGATAAGATTGAATAGAGAAGAAAAACAGAGAATTAGAGGAAGCGAGGAGAGAGAAACGAAGAGGTAAGATCATCTCAGACGTTTACACTTTTAGGAAATAATCTAACGTGGTTGAGCCACGTTAAATTCGACTTCTCATTCGGTTATTTGGTTCGGTTGTCGTATCATTTTTCTAAAGGAAAGAGCAGTGATAGAGAAACCAAAGGTTTCTACCGAAAAGAACACCAAACTTGACATGGCCATTAGCCACGTCAGACAATTTCATTACGCGTAAGATGCTAACTCCCTTTTTCTCTCTCTTCCTCTTTGTTTATCGCCAAGAGATTAATTCTAGTCTGAAATTGGGCTCAAACATTTGGATGGAACATAAACACATATCAAATTTTCTGTTTGATTTTCATGGATACAAAATTTGAAGGACAGAAACAACAATTGTAGTGGTTTTTTTTTTTTTTTTTGGTACCTTCTGTATTGGCAAAACATGAAGAAATATTATTATTATTTTTTTATCTTTAATTTTGCAAAATCAAAAGGAGAGAGACAAAACCAGAATCGATTGAGAAAAGATTGAATAGAGAAGAAAAACAGAGAATTAGAGGAAGCAAGGAGAGAGAAACGAAGAGGTAAGAGTATCTCAGACGTTTACACTTAGTGAGCTAAAATGAATAAATGCACAACGAGTTAAAATCTATCCTTGTTATGTGACTCTATAAAATTCTTACTCAACGAGTATCTGAAATGTGATAATGGAGTGAACTCACAAACTCAATAAAAAATTACTAAATACTATCATCATGCAGCAAGTAATCCTTACTTAATCTATTTATATATATATATTACGAAATCACTAATAGCTGTGATGAACTCTCCAGCAAAAATTTTAATTAAAGTGTTTGCCGGGTACAATTGTCCTTAGCAGCAAATATTTTATTTTTAAGTAACAAAATAGTTCAGCCCAAAAAGTTTGCTGGGGACCGGGGTGGGTTGGTTTGGGCTCGGCCCGTTGCTTGCAAAACGTTGAGTGCTCTCACATCATTTGAAATTCTCCATCTCATGCCATGTTTCAAGACTGCTTTAGCTGATGATACACTATACAAAATCCAAGATGCACTTGAGCTTAATCAATTGGGGGGCCCAATTAAACCCAATCTAAATTTGACAGGCCCCAACTATTCATCACGTAACTCTCTCTTGTTTTTTCACTTGAGGCCCAATTCAATTCATTTACTTTTGGCATGCCCCAAGTACTATTCATCATCTCCCCTCTCGGCAACATCAGGTTCTACATCCTCAATTTAATATCATGGCAACAAAGTGAATTCGCGCTATTAGTTTTTTTACCTGAAATTCAGTTTATAAGTGGTGAAGCAAAATTTTGCACGACCCAGATCAGCACTGTTTCCTGCAAGAGAAGAGGATGGTGACCGAGGCTTTAGCACCTATGGGGTGCCGGCCAGGCACCATCCAATGATCAAGTCAGTTTTCAAGTGTTTCTATATTGAAGAAATAAATTTTATATTTAATTTTTCAATCTTTTCTATCAAGTCAGACTGATGTATCTGGCGGGCACCCCATTGGTAACAAGCCTTGGTCACCATCTCTCTTCTCTTACAAAATTTTTCTCCAACAATAAATTTCATGTTGATGTCAGTAACATGTTCCTAAGTTCTGTGCAACACGTTTATGGAATTATTATTAGGGCAAATTATACTTACACCCCTTGAGGTTAGGCTATATTTCAGCTAAATGAAAATTTTGGTTTCAACTTTCACTTACACCCTAACTTCCACTTACACCCCAATTTACTTTGGGTTAATTCCACCTACACCCCTTGACGTTTACTTATATTCCACTTACACCCCCTCTACGTTTCATAATTCTACCTACCTCCCTTGAAGTTTTGATTTATGTAGCAACTTACCCCCTGCCGTTAAGTAATGGATGGTGTTAACATGAACAAATTAGTATAAGGTCAATTTTACCCTTCTAATATTTGAAATGACATTTTTAACCTTGTTGACCAATGCAAATTTACAAAATTACCCTTAATGGATCACAACCTACACCTTTCTTCGATTCTTCTGCATCCAAACCTCCAGTAGCACCATCCACAATCACCCTTTGTAAACAACACCACTAGCAAATCCAAGAAAAAAAAACTTTGGGAGAGTGTAATGAAAATTGATGAAGTCGAAGGAGGTATCTAAGTCTTCAACCCAAAATCTAAATCTTGTGAGGAGGTTGTATCGGCAGCAACAAGATCGGACCCGATGGTGGCGCGTGACTGTCGGTGATAACCCAAACCAAGATAGTTTTGCTCGATGTAGCCGAGAGTTTTCAAGTTTCAACAGATGGATAACTCTTGGCCATGAGGTGCACAAGCTTAGAGATGGAGGTGGCGGCTGTTGTAGAGCCGATCCGGTGGCGGCTGATCTGGTAAAAGCAGGGAGGAGTTGGCGGTTTGTGAGGATGTTGATAGCGCCAGCAAAGAGGGAGATGGCTGGGTTCGATCCGGCTGTTGAAGATGACGGGTTGTGAGGATGTTAATGGCGGCGCCGGCGACGGCGAAGAGGGAGATGGCTTTACTGTGAGGATGTTGATGGCGCCGGCGAAGAGGGAGATGGCTGGGTCCGATCCGGCTGTTGAAGATGACGGGCTGTGAGGATGTTGATGACGGCGCCGGCGAAAAGGGAGATGGCTTACTGTGAGGATGTTGATGGCGCCGGCGAAAATTGAGTTTAGGGCTATGATGTCCGGCAACGGCGAGACTGAGTTCGGCGAGACGGATCCGGCTGAGCCAAGGCAATAAAAGAATAGAGAAAAGCTTTGAAGCTTCACACAGTGGACTACAATGGTACAGACTATTGGGGTTCGGTGCTTCTCAATTATCCGGCAACATTCGATACAATGACGATGGATACGAAGACGAAGAAGGAGCTGATTGAAGATCTTGAGAGGTTCATAAATGGGAAGGAGTATTACAGAAGAGTTAGGAGGGCTTGGAAGCGCGGGTATTTGTTGTATGGACCACTCGGTACAGGGAAGTAGAGTTTGGTTGCAGCCATGGCTAATTACTTGAAGTTTGATGTGTATGACTTAAACTTGAGAGAGGTTTAGTGTAATTCAGATCTGAGGAGGCTGTTGATCGCCACGACAAACAGGTCTATACTGGTGATCGAAGACATTGAATGCAATGTTGGGTTGTAGAATCGAGAGTTTGGGGATAGAACTTAGGATGATAAGATTACATTGTCCGGGTTACTCAACTTCATTGATGGATTGTGGTCGAGCTGTTGAAGATGGCGATGGCTGGATATTGGGGATGATAAGAGCTTATAGATTTTAATTTTTACTGAATTTAAGGAAATGTTAGCTTGGATTGAAAATTTCCTATGGAGACATTTTATCGGTTTTCAGATCGACGATGTGCAACCATGGGACGACACGGGTTCTTATCATAGCCAATGTCCTTCATTGCGAGCTTCGCCTAACTGAACTCAACTTCACGGGACTTGAGATTGCCATCCGACTTGGGTGAAACAATCTTCAACAAGTTACAGAGGTGAGGAGATCTCCGTTGTCCGACTTGGTCACCGACGTTTACATAATGTGTCTCTGTGTAGAGAGAGAGATAAAGGACGTTTAAGTCTTTTTATTTAAGTTATAAATTTTAATATATAATTTATGGGTAAAAAAGTAAAATCACATATTTCTGTTAGAAAACTAAATGGTGGTTACTGACATGGGGTGTAGGTGGAATTATGAAACATAGAGGGGGTGTAAGTGAAATATAAGCAAACATCAGGGGGTGTAGGTGGAATTAACACATTTACTTTTTGCCTCTAACACATGCGAATGGACCCTTTTACTTCTAATTTTTTTAATACAAAATATATGTAATCTTAAATGACAAAAAGATCCCTCTACACACACACACACACACACACACACACACACTGTTTGTACACGAGAAATTATTGGGTAGTCTCGGGACCATCACGTCATCTATGATCCCGAGCAATCCTAACCGTCCAAACGCATACATCAGCACCTTCTCTCTCCTCTTCCTGCAGACCAATTTTTGGGCAGATCCACTCCTCCTTCATTTCTTCCCCTGTGAACGTGACCTCCTTTCTCTTTCTTTTGTCTCTCACCCAACTAATAAACCCATCTATGGCCATCTCTCTTTCACCCACCTAACAGTAAACCCATTTCAGCATCAATCTTTCTCACCCCTAAACCAGCAAACCTGAAAAATTAATCCAAAACTTCATTTGGGGTTTTTACCAGAAACAATCCAAAAAATTAAAGCCCAACAAACAACTAATGCTCAATCTGAAACACCTTAGCTGTGTCAACCCTTTGACACGAATTAGAGTTTGGAAAAATAAACTCATGAGATATATTTCCATAGATACAGTGAGAGAGAGAGGGAGAAAAATATGGCGAGGAAATGGGTTTGCTGCTTTAGGGATATGTGTGAGAGAATGATGATGTAATGGTTTTGCTGGTTAGGGGTGTGTAGCTGTGAAAGAGAAAGAGAGAGGTGGGGATGTGGGTGAATCCGTTGATGGGGGCGATGTGGGTAAAATCGCCGGAGGCGGCTTGATGGGTAGAATCGTTGATTGAATTTTACTAAAATCCCAATCGAGGATGTGGGTGAAATCATTGATGAAGAATCTGAAAAGGATTTCAAGCGTTGTAGAAAGAGAAAGTTGGGAGAGGATAATTATGCCCGGAAAAAATAAGCTGAATCTGGCCGAGGCGATAGTGGCAATCGATGGCAACCACTTTCTCTCTCCTCTAAACTTTCTCTCTCTG
Source organism: Cornus florida (assembly GCF_030987335.1). Taxonomy (NCBI): domain Eukaryota; kingdom Viridiplantae; phylum Streptophyta; class Magnoliopsida; order Cornales; family Cornaceae; genus Cornus; species Cornus florida. Next base: position 73,655,732 of record NW_026775575.1, on the reverse strand, counting down.
CACTTTTACATCTCTGCAATTGTCTTGACCCATCCCATCTTCCTTGTCATAATTCTCACCTCTCTTTTCAACACTGCCACTTCCAAGTCCAACTCGGACCGAGTGGCAAAGTCCCAAACCACCTTCACAAAGTTTGGCGTCAAAGCCCTCCCTCACATCCGCCTCATCGGCCCCGATGCCCGCAACCTCAAGGATGATTCGCTTTAGATGGACGACAGAGACTTTTCTCGCTTGACTGAGTCCATGGCCGAATTCATCGACTCCAAAACCAAGCTCACCATCGGACCTGAGGGAGGACGTCACGGCATCCTCCGCCGCCGTTAGAGCAGGAGTCAGTGCAAAGAGATTGGAGGAGAGAGAAGATGGCTTATGTGTGAAGTATTGTGCTGACGTGGATATTCCTTTCTTTCTCCTCGGCGTTGGTATATGTTAGGAGTAATTTGGTCACAAAAATAATCAACACGAGGTCAAAGGGTACCATAACACCTCAAAAGTACTCTGATGCCATTAAAAACTGTCATTTGGAGTGTAAGTGAAATGCTAAATCATTAATCAAATGTAAGTAAATTTTAAAACCAAAACGTTAATGTAAAATATGACTCAATCTCAGAAAGTGTGTGTGAGTGTAATTTGTCCTCATTATTATTATTATTATTATTATTATTCCATGTAAAAAAGAGTGAATATATAATAATAAGAAAGAAGAAAGTGTACAAATATTTACTTGGAGCATACCCAAGCCTACAAAAACCAGGCTAACCAGCCAGAGGTCCATCTGGGCTAACAAGGGCTTGAATTCCCTTTAAGTAAAACTAAAGAATATAGGCCCAAATAAGTGGTATGGCCTTCTATCAAACCCACCCACCCAAGTAACTAACTAAATACCAACTAGGCTTAAGTGACAACATCAACAAGCAGCGACAAGCCCATAGATTTCGGCTCCTATGTGGGTCTTTTGGTGGCCTTGTTTGCCACTTTGTATTTCAATGCTTATAAGCATTGGGCCAACAACAAATTGGCTCGATAGCGCATTCCATTCTTATATTGGCTCCGTTGCCAATATTTCATTGCACATTTTACTTATATATATATAAATTGCTTAAATTTTTGAGGAGGAAAAAAAAAAAAAATTAGTCGAAGGAGGAGGACAAGTTCCTCCGTGAAAAATCGAAAGATGACTTAAGAAGGTTCAAAGTAGGCACGCACCTATACGAAACTAAGTGGGGCAACTGAATTTTTTATGGACAAACGTTGCTAACCCAAACATTTGTTAATTCAGTCTGAATTGCACCACCTATATCACCTGGTTCCGATCAATGAATCGATGAATTAAGGAAAATGTTATACCAGGTGACTAAATTTGCAGACTCAATAAATCAAATGTTTGGGTTAGCAACGTCACCGAATCAAAGCCAATGTAACCCTTCTTCTCTTTTCTTCCTCCTTGTGCCATCTCTTTTCTATCTCTCAATTTTTGGGAACCTGGTTCGGTGGTACTAAAACGGTGTTATATCACACCAACGGTTTTGATCATTTACACGTGAATAAGAAGATTCATTCCCCACCTTTTGTCCCCCCCTTTGATAGAAAAATGATAGTTTGTTTTGTTTTTCAGTAGGATGCTTTTCAGTCTTTTCGCCATCTTTTTATGCCTTTTATCTCTCCATCTTTATTTCTCTCAGTGTTTAGTCAAACACCACACACGTCAAGACCACCCTCTTTTTCTTCTTTTTTAGGAGTTTAGTTTAGCTTTTTTTTTTTTTTTTTAGGCAATCCTTTTAGCTATAAATATATCTGCATTTAGATTTCTTAGTTTCTTTGTTTTCTCACCAACCAAACAGAATCTTTACCCATAAAATCACCTATACAGAGAAAACCAATAATAATTATTCTAAATCCCACTTCACATTAATGACAAACTTTTTCCACTATCAAGCATAACTAAAAAAATTCTAAAACCTTAACCAGAAAATATATATATATATATATATATATAATCTCAAAACAACAATGCAAATGTAATAAAAATAATATAAAATAGACACTTACCTGCGACAAACCCAAAACCTTAGGGAACTCCCATTAACCTCCTCTTCATTACCTCGCAATCCGTCGACTCCACAACGTCACAATTTTGTACCATAAAGAAAAAATATTATCACAAGTCAAATTCATATTGTTCAAAAAAACTTCATTTCCGCATCAATTCGGAGCTAAAATTTTCCAGAATATTGCAGATCCAAAATTCTAGTCGATACTGAACAGTAAATTATTAGAAGACAAATCATCAAAATAATAATAATAATAATAATAATAATAATAATAATAATAATAATAATAAAATAATTTTCAAATCAATAAATCAATAGGCTGAAACTCAAATGTCCTCTAAACCAAACCTAAACCACTCCCAAAAAAATAAAAAATCAAATAAGAAGAAGAACTACTCAATATCTTCTCAATCAAAAGTTCAAAACCCCCAAAAAAGAAGAAAAATAAAATAAAATAATTGAAATAAAAAGAAGAAAAACCACATGTAAGGTAAATCAAACCCAAATGCATAACAAAAAGGAAAAAATAATAAGTAAAATAAAAGAGAATCGTAATCAGAGTCGGACATACATTTATCACTGTTGAATGGCTCTCAGTCCCCGGGGAGCGACCAATCATTTGACCAGTTGCAGAGAGCATGGCCTTTGCCGTTGACAAAAGTTAGGGCTGCGACTTGGGCGGGCTAACCCAGCCCAACCCAAGCCCAACCCACAAATTTTGAAACGGGGGCTTATATTCATAAATCGGGTTCATGTTCCAATTGGGTTTTGTCAAAACCCAGACATATTGAACCCGAGCCCAACCCAAAACCTGATTTTTTTTTTTTCCTCCTCTCTCTTCTTTCTCTTTCTCTCTCTGCCGCCGTCCATACATTTCTCTACACACACTGCCGGTGATAGATTCATAACTCGCGATGTTTCTCTCTCCACATGGTGCCGATATATAGTCCACAAACTCGAGTACTCCGTCTCTCACAGCTGAAAGGTTCCCCAAATCCCTCTCTCCCCCCCTCTCTCTCTCTCTCTCTATATATATATATATATATATATATATACACGTATGTGTCTAATTTATCTGTGATTCATTATGGTATTCCCAAATTGCTCCATGTTTTTTTATTCCTCACATGATTAGCAGTTATTTCAATTAGTTTATTGTCAGGGCCAGTTTTTTAACAGATGTTTTGAATGGGTTTTGTACTTTTGTGCATTCATGCATATATGTTCAAATGATTTACTGGGTCTTTGTGGATTTTTATAAAGGGTTAAGTGCAAAAAACCCCCCTCTACTATCGATATAGTGCATATCAGTCCCTGTATTGTAAAAAACCCTCCTATACTATCAATTTGGTGCGATTGGGTCCCTGGTGGTGTAAAATGGCTATAATACCCTCACTTCAGTTGAATAAATTAATGATTATAATACCGGCCATGTAAAATGACCATTTTGTCCAAATTTGTATAAAATGGGGTTTGTTTGGCAGAAGAATAATATAAACCTCAAATTGTATAAAATTGGGATAACCTAAACTTGAATATAATTAAATCTAAAACCAAACATGCCCTTTCATATTTTAAAATATAAATAAATTTGTCATTTATATATATGTGTGTGCGCGCGCGCGCCAGCCTCCGCCTCCGTGGCCGTCCTCGTTCTCAACTCTGAACTTCCCCCCCACCCTCTCTCTGCAATTGCAAACTACAAGAATCAAAAGTTCAAAACCCATATATTTTAGTTTATCTATCTGCTGCAAGAATCAAAATTTCAAAACCCATATCGGCATCTACAATCACCCTTTGTAAACAACGCCATTAGCAGACCCAAGATCCAATTGAAAAAAAAAAAAACAGTGTAGTTGCAGGTTCTGTTTAGGAGAGCATAATGAAAATTGATGAAGTCGAAGGAGGTATCTAAGTCTTTAACCCAAAATCTGAATCTTGTGAGGAGGTTGTATCAGCATCAACAAGATCGGACCTGATGGCGGTGAACGTATCAGTAACAAGATCGACGGCGAAAGATACCGGTCATCTCTAAAACCTCTACACGCCCATGCAAGAATGAAATCGTGGCCAAGCTTGATATATATATATATATATATATATATATATACAGACCACCGTCGCCATCATTTAGGTGCTCCATCGACGGCGAAACCACCATTAAAGTCGGCAAAAACAAACAGAAAGCTCCAAATTACAACAAACAGTTCAAGCAAATGAGACCCACTTCGGTGACCATCCAGCGAGCTACACTTCCATGCATGTGTATTTAGTGAGCTTCAAAGCAGCAATTGAATGCCGGTAAACTCCATAACCAACGACGAGCTCCACGACTCACATGCTTTGATGAAGATGACAAATCACTGAGCTTCGGTGTACTTTCTGGTCCCATGACCTGCATGCAAAAAGCCAGTGACACACGGCGTGTTTCAGTCATTGCTCCCGTGAGTTGTACACTGGTATGCTTCATGTCCCTAGACGGCAATAAGGAACAAGCTCACGAGACCCACTTGGATTACAAACCGCAACCATGACGTTGGCGACGACTGAATTAAGAGCAACCCAATTTTAGTTCGGCAATGTCCCAAAAGAACTCAACCCACTTCGGCAACATCGCTGAACCAACGGGAAAACACACATACTCCGACAAGCTTTCAAGCAACTGTGTTGGTTACGGTGACTGTGCTTAAGTCGCAAGCATCGACAGTGATGGTAACTGTGCTATAAGCAGAGACTTCAATGGAAACAAGTTGCAGTTCAAATTCATCATTAGTTCGAGCTTATAGATTTTGATTTTTACTGAATTTAAAGAAATGTTAGCTTGGGTTGAAAATTTCGTGTGGAGACATTTTGTGGATTTTCAGATCGACGATGTGCAGCCATGGATGACACGGGTTCGTATCATAGCCGCCGTCCTCCGTTGCGAGCTTCGCCTAACTAAACTGAACTTCACCGGACTTGGAATCGCCGTCCGACTTGGGTGAAACAATCTTTAACAAGTTACATCATGTGTCTGTGTGTAGAGAGAGAGAGATAGAGGGTCTTTTATGCACAAATGCTGAGGGACTTTTTATGCACAAATGCTGAGGGGCAAAATGGGAAACAAAAGGGTAAAATGGGGTTTTAAGTTTTACTTTTTGTAAAAAGTTGTCAAAGGGACCGGTTATGCACCTTTTTTAAAATTTGTGGACTTGCATGCACTTTTTCAAAAAGTAGGGACTTGTTCTACACAAAGTCTATATATGAGGGGAGTTTTTTGCACTTAACCCTTTTATAAAAAACAATTCTTTTGTGTGAAATTTTCCATCATTGGGCGATTACAGATCTCATATACATGTGTTTATATATATATATATATATATATATATATATATATATATATATATATATATAAATGTGTGTAAACGCATAGAATGAAGTTTAGGAGGATACACAATGCGATTGGAAGAGCTCTCTGAGTGATGAGAACTGCTAGTAGAAATACAGATAGATAAACTGAAATATATGGGTTTTGAACTTTTGATTCTTGTTGATTTTGTAGTTTGCAGTTGCACAGAGAGAGAAAGAGGGGGCAATTTCTGAGTTGAGAACGAGAATAGAGATGCAGGCGATTGGGGAGGCTGAAATGAGTTGCCCTAAAAATATATATAGTTTTAATAATAATATAATCAAATATATATAATATACATATATACATACATATATATATATATATTCAAAAAAACAAAAACTCAACCCGTTAATCCGACCCAACCCGCCCGAAGATATTTGGTTCGGGTTCTGATCACAACCCAAGTTGAGAACAATTCGGGTTAGCCCAACCCAACCCGATTCGGATTGAGATTGGGTTGGGGCTGGGCTGGGTTGGGCCAGCCCAACTTACAGCCTGATAAAAGTAGGCTTTAGATGAAGAAATGAATCTCAAACCTTATCTGCCACGCGTTTACTTCAATTAAAAAAAAAAACAAAGAAGGAAAAGAAAAATCTGGATCCCCTTCAATTTGTCATTTGTGCCCCCGCAAATGAAACATTACTGTTTGATAAAATTGGTCACCACTTGAAATATATAAAAATTCCACATCCTTATTGTTTGGATTAAATTGTGTATGAAATTAAAAATGTGGGCAGTTTAGATGTGGCATGATTTTGATCCCTTAAAAAATAATAATAATAAAATAAAATAAAAAATTACTGATTCAAATGGGTGCACCTGTCTTTGTACACGACAATTACACACTCAAATAAACTATTGTAACTTTTACTACATATTTTATTTAGAATCTGACCATTAATGTAAACTAAGAAATACATGAAAAATGAATATAATAAAAGAGATTCAATATAATCTTCAAACCATACTTTATACCATGTATTCAACAACATATTCACAAGATGTGCCCAAAAAAAGAAAAGAAATACAAAAAATATAGAAAGATATTCATAATATGTTCCAAGTCCACCGCCTCTTGAATCAATGCATATTGCAATTCTCATCTGCAAATTTAGGAATATAAGTGCAAGGATTAGGGGTTGGATATCTAGGTGGAGCCTTTTCATCCATTGATCCTCCGCCATTTGCGTTCGTCTTCACACCACCATTCAAAGGTCTTGCAGCTGCTACAAGAGGTTTGGGGGTGATCACAATGATGAATAAGATAAACATCATTATTTTTGCAGTTTTGCACAGACTATTATTAATGAGGAGCTTCATTGTATGCTATATATACAAAAAATGCTGTGTGTGTTTGAGAGCAAGAGAAAGAGAGAGAGAGAGATATATGAGGGTTGTGGAGGGGAATGAGGGAGAGAAGGTGGAGGAGTACTTACGGAGAGATTGGCAACTGTTGGGAGGTCATAGGGTAAGACTGGCAATTGTTATTTTTTTAATTAGAAATCTCACGTGCGTGTTTGTACGTTCCAATTGTATTGCTGCTTAGTGCTTAAAGACGGACTTTGCGGCGAAAGGATGGACTTTGGTTCGACTCACAGAAGAGTGTATTTCCCATATTAACCCCCATAAATTCATTTCTTCCCCTTCACATCCCCACCCACTCACCCCACCATTTTGACTTCCTCCCCTTCGCTCTCTTTCCTTTATATTTTTTTGAACAGAACTTTCATGCTGTGCATGGAGGGTGAAATTCATCCCTTCGTTGATGTGACAACATAATAAAACAAATATGAAGATGGCCCATCTTATATTATATATATTACATAATATTCATAATATTCAAATAATAGTATTATAGTATATAGGGCAAAGTTTAATAAACCCTGCGCAACTATTCACATTTTGCAATAAATTTTCCTTGATTAATTTTTTTTTTTTTTTTTGATTATTTTTATTTAGCTTTTCTTTTCTTTTTTATTTTTAAGAATAAAAATTTAAGAAAATTTTGAAAATTGTTTCAAAGTATTTTCATTTCCTTATAGACCCACCATTTAAAAAAATAAATAATTTTTTTATAACAATGCCAAATGAGTTTATATTAATTTTAATTTAATATTAAGGAACACAATTTTATTAAATTTATATTAAGGGACACCTTAGTCATTATATCATCACTTTGTAATAAATTGGATAATTAGAGGGGTTTTATGTGCACTTGTTTCTTCGTAAAGTTTCTTGCAAAAAATTCAATGTAGATGGGGATTTAATGCAAATTGTTCTATATAATAGGAGTAAGGGCATTTTTGTATTAAAAACATTTTCCATTCACTCCCATCCACTATGTTACCCCTTGAATTGTTGGAGGTTTTTGACCAAAAAAAAAAAAAAAATTAGTCAAAGGAAAATTTATTGCAAAATACAAATAATCGAGGAGAATTTATTAATATATAAGATATATGATACACATATACACATTTATAGACAACACAGAGAGCAGTGAGAGATTTATTTTATTTCTTTACCTGTATGTAGAATGGGTATAAGTTATAACCCTCATATCATATATTTATACAGTGCTAACCAATCACATATGTTACTTCGTGGCTACGATTTCAATGCCAAGGCGCCCATGCAATTTGCATATCCATTTGCATTGCATATCCATTTGCATAGTTAATATATGGGCCCCATTATATATATATATATATATATATATATATAACAAAATCGTTTCTAGGGATGGATGGGGTTATTCCAGTGGTTTTGTGAAACTGAGGGTAACGGTGACGTGGCGCGTATTGAATTGTGGACAGAATTTAGTGGTCCCATACATAAACAATGGCCATTATCTCACTGAGTAAGTCCTTTTACATGGAAGAAAACTTGAGTCGAATTGATTCCGCTGAACATCTCCTATGTCGATCATCGATCGGTTGATCCATGTCCCAGGAAAATGATTTGAGAAGGTATTGCATGCGTCTGCACTGGACTCATTTAAATTGAACGTATTGTACATTACGATATGAATGAGTCAGTATAACGTGCCCATACATTCAATATATATTCAAATAACTTTTAGGCAATTGGTTAAAGTGATTTAGCCAAATATATAGATATATATTTCATTAAATTTGAGTTGGCTTTGAAAATATAGAGAAGAAAAAGTCAAATGCAACTCTAAGGAGAGTTTGCAATTCAAATTCATATTCATATCGTGGCCAAAACAAACATATTTTCCCCATCAATAACGAACTAAATTTTTCCAAAATAATAATAATAATAATAATCTTCAAGTCTTGAAATAAATTCTTCATGACAAATCATCAATAATAATAAAAAATAAATAATAGTCTTCAAATATGTACAATTCGATTTATGTATTCAACAGCATATTCATAATCATAAGATGTGCCCAAGATAAAAAAAAAAAAAGAGGAAAAGAAATACAATACAAGGCCACGATTTATGCACTTTTAGATATAAATATATATGGATTCAGACTCTTGAGTTTCTCTTGTTTTCCTACATTTTCTTACCAACATGAAATCACTACGAACAATTTTTTTTTTCTTTTCTCAAAAACTAAAAATGAAAATAAAAACAAAGAAAGTTAAGACAGGAAAAATTCATATATAAAGCAGACACTTACCCTTCAGGCTTCAACAAATTCAAAAGCTTACAGAATTCCCAATCCTCTCCACAATGTCACAATTTTGTACCATAAACAAAAAAAATCTTATCATAAATCAAATTCATAGGGACCAAAACAAACATCATTACCCAATCAATTATGAGCTAAAATCTCCCAAATTATTGCAAATCACAAATTATAGTCAATGACAACTTGAGAGTAAATTTTTCAAAGACAAATCACCAAAATAATAATACTCTTCAAATCTGTTATGCCCTCTAAATCAAACCGAAACAACCCAAAAAATAAATTAAAGGAGAACTACACAATAAATTAAAGGAAAACAACAACAATAATAATAAAGAGAATCGTTGACAGAGTCGGGCATATAAATATATATATCACTTGAGTGGCTTTTCCGGTCACCGGAGCGACTAATCATTTGAGAGCTCTGAGTTCGGCAGTTGAGGGTAAAATAAAATGAATACTAAAAGCTAGTAAGCTGCATATGAAGAAAAGGGGATCATTCAAACCTTATCTACCACGTCACATTCCATTACAAAACCAGAGGACCCCTTCAGTGCAACGGCATCGTTTTAGGTGCACAATATTGGGAGTCTTAATGCCACAGTAATAATACATGAAAATGAATATGATAAAAGATTATTTCATACAACATTTTACTTTATATTCGACAACATATTCATAAGATGTGTCCAAGGGAAAAAAAGGAAAAAAAAAAGAAAAAAAAAAATGAAATACAATAAATAAAAGAAGCTAAATATATTCATAATATCAATATGCGTCCAAGATCACCTCTTAAATCAATGTAATTTGCAGTTGCCATCACCAAGTTTAGGAATATAAATGCACGGATTTGGGGTAGGATATTTAGGTTGACCCTTTTCGTCCATTGATCCGCCGTTTGCCTTCGTCTTCACACCACCATTCAAAGGCCTTGCTACAAGAGATTTGGGGGTGACGATGAATAAGATAACCAAAATCAATTTTACTATACCAATGAAGTGCCTCATTGTACTGCGAATAATATATTAAGAAAGCTGTGTGTGTTTGTGTGTATTATTACTACTTATATAGAGTAAATAGAAAAGAGAAGACGTACATCAGCTTCCAACCAAAAGAAGCATTTGCTATTATTAGTTATTATTATTATTTATCTTGACCGCCAAAATATGGAAACACCCATATTCTAGAAGCATTGCATTAGTAGGTGGTTTATTTGTTTCCTTCCCGTGCCTAAATTACCCTTGTTATTTTTTAAAATATTCCCAGCAAAAGAACAAGCAACTCATTGAAGATGACACAAGAAGGATGAGAAATTTAGAATAAAAATACAATATATACACACAAAAGCCCATTAGTTGGCATTTGGCAAGGAAACTCAATCATTAAGAAATTAAGGCCGATTGTTTGTCTCAGGCTAAGTCACATAAAGCAAATATGAGAACAATAAAAATTTAAGTTAAGTAAAAAAGAATGATAATGAGAGCACGAAACACGAGAGCGACACTCATTTAAAAGAATTATGTGACTTAGGTCTCATGTTCTTAATGAGAGAAAAATGTCCATAAAAGTAGGGATGGCAAAATCCCCATATCCGGCGAGTTTCCGCCCCACCCTGTCCTATTTATGGCGAGTTTGGTGACTCATTTATGTAAATGAGGAAGAGATGGGGATTGTATTTGAAACTCCTGCGAAAGCGGGGTGAAGATAATCCCGCCCCGCCCTGCGCCCATTTATAGTGCATTTTTACAAAATTATAAAGAAAAAATATAATAGTTGTGCATCAAATATTTGATCATGTTTTAAATTGTTATAATTGTGCTAAAACTTTATTTAATTATTAGGTTGAAAAATATTATAGATGTGTTGATTGTGTTGAAGGTGAATTGGAATTTAAAAAATGTTATGCGGGGTGGAAATGAGGGCTAATGTGGCGGGACAGGGTGGAGATCGGGGAGGGGGTTGAAAATTAAATGAGTATGGGGGTAGGGATGGGGATGGGAAATGAGATCCCCACCCCACCCCGCCCCATTGCCATCCCCACATAAAAGTGATATCAGTATATTACTTATATTTATATTTTTTTCAACATATTAATTACACTGTTTATTTTATTAATTATCACATAAATACAACTACTCTTTTATACATTAATATAAGTTTAATTTAATGCATTAATATAAACTTAATTTAACTATTCGGGAATGCTAGCCACAGTAACTAGTCAATGAATAATCTTTCTATAATTGATTGAAAACCATTCACATTATCATCACATTTTTTCCCCTTACACTCCTCTTCTTATCATTACATTTTTCTTCTAATTTTTAAATTCTCTTATATATTAATACTTATTCATTATTATTAGTTTTTTGAATTTTGGAATTTATTAATTTTTTTAACCATCAAGTGCTAACACAATTAAATCATAATGTCTTCAGCTCAAAATGTAAGTAGTTTTTTTTTTATTTTTTATATTTTCTTAAATTTACTGTAATTTAAGTAAAGAGAATAAATTTTAAATTAAAAGTATTAATATTATATTAATTATAAAAAAAAAACTCCGCTACCAACCTACATATCCCAATTCTGGAATATTCTACGGTATGGCACATCAGACATTGTAAACCTAAAAAACAATAATCCGAACACGGTCAAACATGTGAGATGCAGTAGTTTGACCATGTTATTAATATTTTTATAATTATCGGGAATCAACTCAACTCAACTCAGTTGGAATATTTGGCTCAAATTTAGAATGTCATAAATACCCTTGTGAACTCTAGACCCAATCTAAGGTTCCATTAGTGATCTATTCTATAGAATTTTAATCTCACACAAATCTCTGTTATTCTTATCCTTAGAATGTCATAAATACCCTTGTGAACTCTAGACCCAATCTAAGGTTCCATTAGTGATCTATTCTATAGAATTTTAATCTCACACAAATCTCTGTTATTCTTATCCTTTAGTTACCTTTTCATATTAATAGGTAACTAAAGGATAAGAATAACAGAGATTTGTGTGAGATTAAAATTCTATAGAATAGATCACTAATGGAACCTTAGATTGGGTCTAGAGTTCACAAGGGTATTTTTGACATTTTAAATTTGAGCCAAATACTCGAACTGAGTTGAGTTGAATTGATTCTCGATAATTATAAAAATATTAATAACATGGTCAAACTACTGCATCTCACATGTTTGACCATGTTCGGATTATTGTTTTTTAGGTTTACAATGTCTGATGTGCCATGCCGTAGAATATTCCAGAATTGGGATATGTAGGTTGGTAGTGGAGTTTTATTATACTGATGTAGAGTAATGTCAACTCTAACACGTGCTTATGTTTGCGTACGTGTATTTATGTCCTTTCATATTCTTATACTTCTATATATACATGTATATAGTGTATATGTGTGTGTATATATATATAAAAGAGAGGGAGAGTGTTTTGATAAAATTTTAAAAACATAATTATGGAGATTAAATTGTAGTATGCTTAAGAATCTATCTATCTATATATATATATGTATTGATGATTTATTTTTAAAAATTTATATATTATTATATATCTATGCAGAGAGATAATGTTCTGATAAAATTTATAAAAAGAATTTTAATTATAATTATTTTTAAAACGATAATCTCTATTAAGTGATATCCTAAAAAAAGGAGGATGAATACAATAAGGTAATATAAGTGTAATTTTATCTTTGAAAATTTATATTGTTTCAATAGACATGTTAGTGGGACCATTTGACTGTCATATTAATTTGTCTTTTTGTGTCATGTACATTTTGCCTAACAAATAGATCTAATATTTTTGCATGAGAATCACGACTGTTTTTATTTTTAACTATTTCAAAATAAATATTTCATTTAAAAATTTAAAATACTAATTTTTTTATAATTATTTACTTTTTTTAAGTTAATGACAAGAAAATTAAATTATTAATATTATAAAAAAATTAGTGTTTTAAATTTTTATATGAGAAATTTATTTTGTAATAGCCAAAAATAAAAAGATTCGTCATACTCAAAATATATTTTGTCCGATATAAGTGAAGTCCATCATTTAATAATTTCTTACGAGACAGTGACAATGACAAAGGAGTAATATATTTGAAAGCGTGAAGGGCATCGGTGCAAGGATCAGAGACTTTGGTAGAGGAATGAGCGAGAAAGTGTTGACAGCTGTTGTAATTCTCTCCGTCTCTCTCTCTCTAAATATATTCGCCGTACTATACTATTTATATTATTTTATTATTTTTATTTTTAAAGCAATGTAAGATGCATAACTCAAATTATTCAAGTCAGAAATGTGTTACATGTATATTTTATCATTTTTTTTTTATTTTTTATCACTGTTTATTTGTTATTCCACGCCCGAAAGATGTTGGACACTTCTTCATAACAAAAAAAAAAAAAAAATAAAAGGGCTTGAAATAATGTGGATGAAATGCATTCGTGTTAATTGGATCTAGGGCTATCTTTAGATCGAATGATTTTGAGCAATTTGGAAAGTAAAGAAAATAAAAAAAGAATAGTAAGAAATTGTCATTGTGATGGCCACGTCTTTTATTCTCATTGTTACTCCTTTGTCACTGTCATTGTCATTGTCATTGTCATTGTCATGTAAAAAATTATTAAATGATTCAATCTTTGTAAAATTTAATGCGCCTTTATTGTTTCTTTGTAAAATTTAATGCGCCTTTATTGTTAAGGTAGTGCTGTAGTGGTATTTAATATGGTTTAATAAGATTGAAAATTAAGTATCCTAAATTTTAAGAGTTGAATTTTGAGTACTGAAGTTTTTAGGTGGTATTTAAAAAAAATTTGACATCTTTTTAAATTTTTAGCATTTAATATTTAGTGATAAGTGATAGAAAAACATAATTTAAAATTTATCCTATTTTAAGTAGTATTTATCGTTTTAGTGATTTCAAATTACGCATTTAATTAAACAAATACTTACTTCGTTCAAAAATAAGTACGAATTTGAGTCATCAAACAATAGTAATTCACCATAAACAATAGAATGTTGAGACTTAAAACTGAAAAAGTGGGTATGGAAATTTCTTACCAAGATAAAAAATAAAAAACAGAAAATAATCAATCCTGATGGTAATGACAATCTTATCACATTATCTAGAGGGACAATAAATCATAAAAGCATATGGAATAGTATAAAAGGAGTTCTTTATTAATAAGGTTTTCATAATTAGCCACCAGAACCACTTTGAAGGGACTCAAAAATGCAAATTATTTATTTTTTTTTTTGGTAAAGTCAATTATTTATTTATTTCTGGCATTTTGGTGAAGTAAATTTAATCGTGCCAAAATGAAGAGTAGTGAACACGCTACATTATAGAGACAAAACTGGCTGACCAAGTCCAAAAGTTGTGCGCACCAATCGCAGCTATTGATGCAAGTTGTTGAAAAAAAAAATGAAAATAACAAAATGAGTCATCTTTCATTATTTGTGGATCACAATCTGTAGATTTTTCTCGTGTTCTATGGGTGGTTTAAGACAGGATTTGAGGTATGAAGTCAGCCGGCCTAGAGCATTACGTGTTAGCTGTCTAAAACTATGGATTATATTCTTTTATTATTATACTCTGGATATTTAATAGTGAGATAAAAAAAAATTAATTCATTCTAAAGCTTTTCATTCTAGTTTTTATTAAAGTTTTTATTTCTTTCCTTTTATCTCACATCCCTTTTTTTCTTTTCCTCTCCTCAATTTCCCACGGTTTTATTTCTTTTTCTCCTCTATCATTGTACCAGGCATATTAATTATTGAATATATATATAACCATAATTGTGGAAATTAATAAAACTTTCCATATTCTCTTATTAACTTTTATCTTTTATCTTCTTCTTTTTTTTTTTTCCTTAATTTTTTTTTTCTCTTCTACAAACATTAAATTTCACCATCTCACTTTATCTGAATTTTGAAATCACTTTTATTTTCTCACATATTTTGGTATTTTGGGACTTTTCAAAGATTTGAAGGTAGCAATTTTTTACTTAGATGGTAGAAAACTTGATTTTAGGGAGGGTTTTTTCTTGGTGTTTTTGCAAAAAAGTTCATCTCGATGTCTAAAATTACTCTCAGTTCCAGCAAACCTTTGCTGTCAAAAAATTTGTTGCTGTCAGCCATGCGTGCGCCAAGCGCGCGTGCACGCCCTCCTTGCGCGCATGTGCATAGCCCATGCGTGTGTCATAAAGACAAAAAAATTGAAAATTTTGTTAAAGCATTGGATCGGATTTTTTTAATATTAGAATGCATTATTATTATTATTATTATTTTGCCTAAAATTTCAAATTATATTGAGCCGCGCCCTGTATGAAGTTTGATTTAGGAGGACAGTGTAAATGGTGGACATACATTTTATGGTTTTGTTTTGAGTATTGAATAGTGCCTAATATGGATTTGTTAAGGTGTTTGTGTTTAACTATGATATTGTTTTTAATAATTGAATTTAAATGCTAAAATTTTAAATTCAAATTATATATATATATATGTAAAAAAATTTTTTTAAAAAATTTCAAGTGTTTAATATAAGTGAAATCCATCACCAGTTAAAATTTTATCATATTTCAATTGTCTTAATTGCTTAAGTGGTATTTAAAATGCATTATTTTTGTATGATGAGTTCTTATTTTAGATTAAATTTGAAAATATATTAACATTATTTTTGTATAATGAGTTCTTATTTGCAGTCATAAAATCACTGATTTTTAATTTACTTAAGGTTTTATATAAATTTTCTTTTTGTTTAATGAAGACTTTGTGGTCTTACGAATTTATTTATTTTAACTCTTTATTGACCATGTCCTTGACGTTAATATGCCTGCACGTGAAATCGTCACATAGAATATTCCAAAATGGGATATGATGTGATGTGAATGCCAACGTCACATTAACGAAATTTCTCGACTTTCCTTTCCTTCCTGACTTTTTTTTTAAAATTTTTTTTTTTTTTAGTTCTTTTAAAAAAATATTTGATTGTTTTGACTTCAGAATAATACTCGTAATAGTGAGAATAATAGATTTATTTTATTTTATTTTATTTTTTTGCACGAGAACAATAGATCAAAACCACCTTATTATTATATTAATTCCGAGTCAAAGCCGTTACATATTTATTTATTTATTATTATTTTTAGCGCCAGCTCTCATCACTGTCACTCTTCCAACATTACTGCAGAGAGTCAAAAAGCCATAACCCATGAAATCACTAAAGAAAAGGAAGAAACTCAAGAATAGTTATTCTAAAATCCACCTCACAAAAAAAATTTACTATAAATTATTTCAACTATCAAGCATAACATTACAAATTTTTTCAAACCAGACTTGCTTTCTTACACAGATATATATATATATATACATACATACATACATACATACATGTGTATCCATGCACTTTCATTACAAGTGCCTGATGTGGGCATTTGTCTTGGAGCATTGCCGCATTGGTCATATATGTTATTAGAGTACGGCAATATATATATATATATATATGTATATAATAATATGTATAATTATTTGGTCAATATGAACATCATACATGACCAATGCTCAATGACATAATCAGAATATTGAATTTGACACGTACACTCAGCTTACCATTAAGCATTGTGTGACCATTTTAAGTTGAATCAAATAATATGTATAATTATTTTTTCTGTATATCATTAAGGTTCTAGATTTTTCACGTTTTCAATATATATATATATTTTTGAAAATCATTTCCAATCAACAACAGCTCATTATATTTTGCATGACAATAACTTATAAGGCCCTCAATTGAACCTCTATAAAAGAAAGGGGTCGGTAATTGAACCAGGTATGCAAAAAAATTTTAAGCCCTTAAATAATAATAAAAAAAAGTTAAAGGGATTAGGAGCCATGATCTCTAAAACACCTACCAAATAAGAGCTTAAACCAACTTAGCCATAAAAGTAACTCTTTCATTCTTAGCAATTATTATATCGAAAGAGAGTCTTTTATTTTCAGCACAGTATTCACATACCACTGAAGTATTATTATGTCTATGTATTTTCCACATGCAACTACTGTAATACAAACATTTGCCTATACTTATTTGTTCACCAATAAATAAATAAAATAAATTTCTTCTTCTTATTATTTTTGAGTAGCAAGGGTGACAAAGAATATATATATATATATGATTATTCTCTATTATTGTTTTGTTAATATGTCAAGTTAAAAATAATGCTGATGCCCAAAACAACTTAACATTCCTGACACTAAACAAGCAAGCTTGGAAACAAGGTAGGATAAATTCAAGGAGGTATGGATAACTACTACCATCCTCTCGAATGACTTTTCAGATTCATACGTGATGAACAAGGAAAGTGAAACATGTATCAATCTCTTGTAAAAGAATAGGTTGGGTTACTTCGAAGGGACGACACAAAATAAGTACAAAAGTATTTATTTAACTTAATGGTTCATATACTAACTTGACGGTTGGAATACACCCGACTAATACCACATCCGTCGTTACTTTTCTTGTCTTGCAAAATTTTGGCACTAAATTAACTTACCCTATGATATCTTTCGAAGCTAAAAAAGAAAATATAAAATAAAATCCTCTGAAATCAAGCCCCAAACTTTTCCATCTTCTCCCCGGGTTTCTCTTCGAGGAATGTGGAGAATAATGTTTGAATCTCTGTAATTAAAATTCCTCCTAATCAGATCCATCTCCATTTGCCAGGCCCCAACTATTCATGCGCTCTCTCTCTCTCTCTCTCACACACACACACACACACACACAGAGGCAACAAATGTCAGTCTTAGCAACATTCGTTTTCCTCATTCTCAATTTATCATCTTGGCAACAAAGTGATCAATTCGGGCTATCAGCTGATGATTGTTCCATTTTTTTTTACCTGCAACATGTTTTTTTATTTTATTTTTTTTGTGGAAAGATTAAGCAATTGTATATACAATATACATGTGTAAACTGTATCGTGATCCATGAATGGATTTGGGCCTACTAACTAAAGAGGGAGGGTTACTCAACAGGGTGTTTACCCAAACAAGGCTAAGCCCTAATCAGTCCTACGGCACACTTGAGCCCAATACAAGCCCATTTATAGGCATTCAAAACGGAGTATTCCAACAAGGCTAAGCCCAAACATAATATAAAAAGATCTGTTGAGCAAATCATCCAACAATCTCATCTCCCATCAAAGATCTGGTGGGGGCAACAGTAATATATATATTTTTCTTCTTCTTCTTTTTATGTGGGAACCCTCTCAACCACCAACTCTTTGGATTTGTGACTGTTAGGTAAATCTCTCGGATATGTACAAATACCCGCAAGCCACACTTATTGGTTAAATTCGAATTTGTTGCCTCATAGGAAGTTGAACATAAGACCTCGGAGTCCAATGTCCAGCTCCTGAACCATTAGAGCTAGCCTGTGCAGTTCTTCTTCTTCTTTTGGTAAGGAATGCAATAAGACTGTCATTATGGTCGCCATTAGCAATTGAAGCCACAACGATTTCTACTGTGTTTGAAGATGCAAGAAAATGTGGTTTTATATTAAGAAATGATTTTCTCACACTCAAAACAATCAGCCTCTCCTTCTCTTTCTCTCTCTATTTATAGAAGTTTTTTCTTACCCTAAAATTCCTCTCTCTTCCCCCTTCATTCTTCATTTTGGGTGCTTCTGGGCTAGGTTTACTCACCGGGCCATATTAGACTGGAGGCCCACTCTTAATGTGGGTGAAGTTGGGCCTGACATTGGCCCAACAGCACCGCAAGCTTGGTGGACTGTTCCAAGCTTGGCTTACTTAGTCTTCTGTCCTTTCAGGGTAAAATTTCAAATTAAATAGACATAATTATTATTCTTATTTGTTTTCATAAAATATTTTCATTTTTCTTTTCTTTATTTTTTCAATTTTCTATAGTTCTTTTCCCTTATCTACGTGGCTAACATGACTCAATCGGTGCAATAGCGAAGAATCATTTTTCCGCTAAAATAACATGACTCTAAAATCAAACAAGCACATTTGGTGTATTTCCTTATAAAACATGAACCATTCAAAAGGAACAAACAACAATATTTGGACCATTCGATCACTTAATTCTCTTTATTCCTGTAACATAAATATACAAATTAATAGAAACAACATCTTCCATTTATCTGTAACACTGTCATACTAAATACACACCAATAAATAATGGGAAAAAATATAATAAATAAATTTACAATTGGTTTTTGTTCCTGTGTTATTTTATTGATCTCTAGCTACACTTTCGGTTTCCGATCAGGCATTGTAATTAAGATTGTTAATGCATGGCTGCACAGCACTTGGCAAGATTTAATTTTGATCACTAGCCACACCGAACCCAACCTCCATGAGCTGCGGGTACGCAGGAGAAGGAGGTGGAGGCGGCATAGCATGAGCTGCAAAAGTCTTCTGGCTGACTGTGCTAGTTTTGGGGAAGTAGGTGCCTGGATTTGGCGCCGGATGGCGGACCGGACCCTTGGGCAGAGATTGCAAAAAAAGATTATCTTTTTTCATCCACCCTTCTTCTTCTTCTTCACATAGGATTCTACTAGCTTCATATGGTTTGATGTTTACCAGTAAAACTAATGCTATAATGGCTGAAACAATAATCCTTAGACACCTCATCTTGTTGAGCAAATAATGTACGTGTTGATAAAACTATATATGAATGATATATAAAATGCATGATATAGGGTGTATTTATATGCATCAACCCATCAATTAGTATGACTTGGAACTTTTCATATTTTTAGTTTTGACTGTTGACTAGTAGGGAAAACTAATAAAGTAGCTTGAAATTGAACAGGTCAGAGAGGAAATAAAAACTAGGTTTTAACTTGAACCCAAGAGTGTTTTGATGAGTTGAATGTCTTAAAATTGTAAACAAAATAAAATATAAGTGTCTTAATATATATATATATTAAGTGTAAAAATGAATAAGCCAGGGAAATTAATCTTGGTAATTGACCAGGGGGTCTGGTCACGGATATCTCACGTTTTGCTGAATTCAAATACGCGGAGATCAATCAAAGTCAAACAGTACAACATCCTTTTAAGACTCACTCCACGGTGAATGAGTCCACTTCCAAAATTGAGATAGATACCAAATGGAGCAGCGTAAATTAATTTAAGAAAACTTTAATTGGACCAAATTCTTTGACTTAATAAGCCAAATACTGTGTTAAGTAATGTTGCTCCTTGTACTACACTAAAATGCGAAAATTGGGTTGCCATCCTTTTCCCACGCACTGATATTGGTCAGAAAAACTACCCTTTTAGTGACTCCAAATGATGGGTGTTGGAAATAGTTGGCGATGCCATCCTTTTCCCACAAATATTGGTCGGAAAAACTACCCTTATAGCGACTCCAAATGGTGGGTGTTGGAAACAGTTGGCGATGCCATCCTTTTCCGATGCACTAATATTGGTCGGAAAAATTACTCTTTTAGCGACTCCAAATGGCGGGTGTTGGAAATAGTTGACGCAATTATGATGCCCACTGGTGGGGGTCGGAAATTCATCACCAATAAAAAATTTGCTTCCTTTGTTTTTTTTTGTTTTTAAGCTTAAATTGGTTCTTTCGACACCAAGGGGGCATTGGAAATAATATAATGACACCGTATTATTTAGGCTCTATTTTTTTTTTTTTTTTGGTGTGATGACATAACCTATCGTTCTATCGTTCAGTCTTATTGTGTCTATTGTAGACATAACAAGTTTGAAGATCACCTTTTAAGAGTAGGAGAGTCAAGCCTACGTAGAGGTGGGTGCAATATACTTTGTATGTTTCCATGATATTCTAGTATCTTTATGAGATCAAAATCTTTTAGATACCTTAACCATCAATGTCAAAACTTCAAATTATGATATGAAAAGTGGATCTCCTCCAATAATAATAATAATACTTTACAGAATCCATTACAAAGTTTTAACGACAACTTTCAATATTAAATCTCTAAACAAAATCCAACCGGAAGAATCATTGCTCCTCTAAACAGATATATCAAGAGCCACTACCTTTATTCCTAAAAGCAAGCCAATGGGTTGAAATTTTTCTCCCAGAAATTTGGACTTTGCCCAAAGCTGTTCCACCTCCAATATATATATATATATATATATTCCCCAAAATTGTACCTGTACCAGTCTCTGTCGTTTGTTCGTCTCATCGTCTACGGTTCGTCTCAGCATTTGCGATCTGTTCATTTCGTCGATCTCTCAAGTTGTTCACCCTCGATCTCTCAGGCTCTTCATAGTTGATTTAGTTTCAGATCGTTGAGTTTAAACTATGAAATGGATTGTCAGTTATACCTGCTTAACTTTGAATATGTAGATCAAATTTATGCTAGTTCTTCAGTTATAATTGTTTTATTTTGAATTTGTAGTTGATCAAGTTGTAATTACTTTGATTTCTCTTTATTTTTCTCTCCTATATTGAGTATATATATGTTGAGTTTTATATGGAATTTATGCGTGTGTTGGTGAATTTATTGTAGAAGTTTGTGAATTTTTGCTTCAATTAAAGAAGTCCAAACTTACTTTTGTTTTTCTTCACTAGTTCACATTTATATTTGCATCATTCAAAATTATGTCAATTATGCTCGAAGTTGTATCCGTTTTTTTTTTTTTTTTTGACGAGGAATCTCCCCCAGATGACCCTTTCTAATATTTGAATGTTACATAATGATCAAATGAAATATGTCAATGTTGAATTTTAAATAAAAAGATATAAAAGTTAAGATTTCTTTAATATTTTCTTTAAATATATATGTTCACACGTATCATTTTTGTATCATTTTTTCATTTTGTCATAGTGGTGCAGAGGGGATTCTCTTTGGTGAGAGGAAAGTAAAACAGTTGACTGTTCCACGAAAAATACTATTATTTACTTTCAACGTATAACATTCCTATGCGATAATATATATATATATAAACCCATTTTAGGTAATGAAATTATGTTGTAAACCCTACATTTTTTTTTGCCACTTTTCATTATATGGACTTCATAAAGTCCATAATCACTAGAATCACAGAATTCCAAAGAATCCACATCCACACCAAATGTGAAATTTTGTTACTCATAATTATTCTTAGTTGGCTTCACCATCTGATTGTGAAATTACCTTCGAATTGAGCCCCGATTAGGGTTTTTGGCCCCCTAATTTCGTTCCTGGTTGACATTTAGGAGTTTCAAACACTGTGAATCTACCCCAAAGGTGGAATTTCATAATTTCCCAACATTTTAATTAGTAACATTTCCATCGTTTGATTAAAAAATGAATCCAAATTGGGCCTAAATTATAATATTTAATGCCCATATTTTTATTCCGGTTAGCAATGGAGGGTCATAGTCCATCATCAAAACAAATCAAGCGGTTTGATATATTAATTTGAAACATAATTCATCCAATTGCACCTTTTGATTTTGAAGTGGCCTGCTCAATTTAACTAATTTTGCACTCTTGATTATGCAAATCTCCATATTTCCATTATTTAACACTCAAATTGATGTTTTCATAGTGAAATTCAGCTCATTTTACCTAAAAGCCCTCAAATTCCCTTTTTGATCTCTTTCACCGTTAGATTGAATTCGGGCCATCAGAGTTGTTCCTAAGAATTGATTCTCAAATGATCAAATCTTCATCTTTTATTTTTCTTTTTCAAAAAATTATTAAATCTTCATCTTTTAAGTCATTAATTTGATGAGTTCATCACGAAATTCACGTCATTTTATGCAAAATTCTTTTAAAATCCACTATGATTGGGTTACTTTCACCTTTGGATAAAAAAAGGGGCATTGGGGCCATCCAATGGCAATAAGTCCAAGAAAATTCTCTAGAATTCATTTTTTTTTAATTTATTTTTCTGATGAGGACTAATTTTTTTGGTCTCTAATAGACCTCTAGAAATACCCTCTCCTCCACCAAAAAAAACAAAAGGGAAAGACATGTTTAATGTTTTGAGCTCGTTTTAGCAACCTGAAAGGGTCCTAGGCCTCAAAAAATCTCCAACACCATTCCTTTTTCTCTAAATCATAAAAATGATAAAACTAGTCCTCTCCTTTAAAAAAGATTAATACTTGTCTAAAAGAAGAACATTCTTCACACTATTAATTTTGTCTAACCATAGAATAACACGCGTTCATTTGATTTTTTCTTTTAAATTTTAAATTCAAAATGATCACATATCATTCTTTAATTGTGTTATATGGAAAAGGTTTCTTTTCACAAGTGAGGAGCATAGTCTAATTCTCTCCCATAGGCTTCTTAATATTGATTTATTGTGCAACTAAATAACACAATAAGACTGTCTTTTCTTCTTCTTCTTCTTTTTTTTATTTATTTATTTATTTTTATTTATTTATTATTTTTTATGAGATAGGTCAATTAATTTATTGAGAAAAGGAACAGGCCAAAGCCCAACCAAACAAGAACAAAGCCCAGAGGGCAACAAGCCCTACCCAACTCCAACTAGCCGTTGCTACAGTGAGCTATACCAGCAGATCGAAAGCAAGAGAGGGAAAGGGAAGAGAAAACAGAAGCTAAATTGATCTTCTTTCTATGACAGAGCTGGGAAGACCCCAAGATAAAGCAACAGATCTCGAAGAAAGTAGAGAGGAGGCGATTCCGGATGCAATCAACAATGAGTTTGCAAGGAATGCAACAAGACAGTCATTATGATCGTCATCAGCAATTGAAGGCGCAACAATTTCCACAGAATAAAAAGAACAGATACTATATATATAATCAAATCTTAACAATTGGGCTAGGGGTCTATCCTTTTCGTGTAGCACATTTGGTGTATTTCTTTATAAACAGATAAAAGGGCAAGTCCAACTTTTACTTAATTTCTCTTTATTCTTGTAACATGAATTTACAAATTAATCAACACCAACAACATCTTATTCCTTTATTCTGTAACTACACTGTCATACTAAATACACATCAATAAAGAATTGGGGGGGTGGAGGAATTACAATTGGTTTTGTTCCTGTCTTATTTTATTGATCTCTAGCTACAATTTTTTTATTTTTTATTTTTTCAATTCTGGGGTACGTATTATGAGACTGTTAATGGCTGCAGCTTGGCATGATTTATTTTTTATCACTAGCCACACCGAACCGAACCTCCATGAGCTGCGGGTACGCAGGAGGAGGAGGAGGAGGCATAGCATGAGCTGCAAAAGCCTTGTGGTTGATTGTGCTAGTTTTGGGGAAGTAGGAGCGTGGATTTGGTGCCGGATGGCGGACCGGACCCTTTTGCAGAGATTGCAATAGAAGTTTATCTTTTTTCATCCACCCTTCTTCTTCTTCTTCACATAGGATTCTACTAGCTTCATATGGTTTGATGTTTAGCAGTAGAACTAATGCTATAATGACTGAAACAATAATCCTTAGAGACCTCATCTTGTTGAGCAAATTAATAATGTATGGGTTGATAAAACTATATGTGAATGATATTATAAAATGCATGATATTGGGTGTATTTATATATATGCGTCAACCCATCAATTATAGTATGACTTGGACTTTTCATATTTTTAGTTTTGATTTTTGACTAGTAGGGTAGCTTGAAATTGAAGAGGTCAGAGAGGAAACAAAAACTAGGTTTTAACTTAGTTTGTTACTCTAATATGTAATTCCTTGAAGAATGCCTATGCTTGCTAGCATGTAATTTTGAATACATGAAAATAATAAAATTCTTTCTTCTTTCTGTTTTAATAGAAAAACCATCCCAGATTAATTTAATTTTTTGTGTCTGTTTTTAAATCATTAGAATGGATAATCAATCATCAACCCTTGATCATTTTCTTTTTCTTTTTGCAATTAATTTAATTTTTTAAGGAATAATTAGGAAATAAATATTGGATCAAACCCCTTACCCCTCTCTCCCTAACAAAAGGCCATATTTGCACCATTATAAAACAAAGTTAGTTTTTTTTTTTTTTTTTTCAGTAAGTAAATGGACAGACGTGGTAAATTATGGCACAAAGTTTTGAGGAGGTAAATGTCTAAAAAGTGTAAAATTTAATAATAAAAAATGAGAAAAAAATAATTACCAACTAAATTTAAACTGATTTTGGACAAGGGCTGTGGAAAAATCCCACTTTTATTTATATATTTATTTATTTAAGTGTAAAAATGAATGAATTAAGGGCATTAATTAATGTTGCTCCAAGTCTGTTTCAAGATTCAGAAGTGTAGATGTGGACGGTAATAATACGTTAATAAGCTTAAGTTGACCGCGGGTTTATCGTGATGGGACTTAATATGGAATTGACATTTAAAGTTTTTAATACGCGACATTATTGTAATGAATGGTTCAAATCCGCCGAGATGACTCAACTCAAAGACCCGATCCATATTCCTACTAACTTTAGGTTCAACATGCGTGCTATGAAGAAGGATTTGAAGCTAAAAGAGAACAACTCCCTTTTAAGACCTGGAGTCCGTTTGTAATTGTATTTTACTGTTTAAAAACGTTTTTATTTTAAAAAATTATTTTTGGATGTGTTTTTTAATAATTAGAAGCGCTTTTAATAATTTAGTAGAGCTTTTGAATAAAGTTAGAATTTGAAACTTTTAAAACTGTAAAGTTTGAATATTTTAAGTAACTCTTTTTCGGTAGATAATTTTTGTACTTTTATTTTTTATAAAGACAATTACACCTATTCCTTAATAAAATAATTAATATGATTAAATATGGTAATATCATATTAAAGGATATTATTGTAAAATTAGTAATAGAAGTGTTTTAAAAAAATTATTAAAATGTGTCATCAAACACCTAACATGCTTATTATTGACTGCAAATTTTTGACAGCTCTATTGATAAAAATGTTTTTTTATTCCAACGGCAACCTCAAACGGACTTTTACTCCCATGTATATGACTATCCCCTCCAAAATAGAGATGAACGAGTTCTAAAAGGAGCCGTGTGTCTATTACTTGTTTATTTATTTGAACAAAAAAAAGTGTAGAGTTGTTGCTCCCTAGCCTTTACCAAATAAAATTTTTAGCATAGTGGGTTCATGGTTGATGGGAATTGTGATTCACGATATTAATCATAAAAGGATAGCTTGCTGAGATTTATGTTATTAATTGTGTTGTAAATGGTAATAACTATCATGTGATTACAATTGAGGATTTGGGGTGTTAACCATACTTGATTAATGTGGACTAAGAGAGGTTATGCAATTTAATGGAGATGCAAGTTAATGACTTGTTTAGTAAGTTAATTACATGCTACTTAGAACTGTTGTTTATGTTGCTTAATCAAATGCAATTGATATATTTGTATGATTATTATCATATTTATTTCTAAATTAGTTGATGTACATACACGCTTGTATCATTTATTGAATTGGAAACCATTGTCAGAATATGGGAGCATACTATGAATGAGATGGCTAATAAGTCTAGTCTCATACTTCGTGTCAGGTCACGGATCCATATGGATGACATGCCATTGAAAGACTATGGCGGATAGTTTATTTTATGTTTTGAATATGATATGGATTTATATATATGTATGGATATGTGCCACGATATGAGCTTGAATTTCTCAGGATCGATAGTTTGGGAGCGTATATTGCTTTGGGGATGCATAGCTGGATATAGTGGATTGTTGTGTGCCTTGGTAGATTGATGTTACTCATGACTACCAATGGGTTTTACATGTTGCCTACTATCAGTGGAGTCCGTCCTATAGCCCAGTGAGAGTCCTTTAGTGTATATCTATATGTATTTGTTCCTTAAGTCTCTGTGAGATGTAGTAAAAAGAACTTATTTGTGGGCCTGATCCACTATTTATTTTTTAGGTCTATGTCAGTACTAGATATAGCTTTTGTTTGTGCAGAGTAGTTACCAATCATCATCATTCTTCAGGTTATCTATATAGGATTTTGGTTTATGTTTCAGTATTCAGATGTAGACAGTTCTTACTGATGTTTATTTCAGTTTGGGATTTTCTAGGGGTCCACATTGTATGGATTCCCGAGTTATATTATGGAGGATTATTGGTATCAGAGGAGATTATTATTTAATAAAAATGTGTTTGAGGATTTAATTATTATTTTATTTTTCATTTCAGCATTTTATTTATTTTAGTTTTCATTTTAGCATTTTATTTATTTTTGTTTATTATTTTGTATTTTGTGTTCGTTTATTGCTATATTGTTTATGATATTCCCAGGTCTTCGGGCGTGGGTCTAGTCAACCCGCACTCAAAAATTCCGCCCTGGAGAAGGGGGGGGGGGGGGGGGGGAATCACAGTTCTACTTTCTACTTGTAATATTACATTTGTGAGACTCCTTACTCAAATTATCAAATTGTGGACACACTTTCTCGATTATCTAATTAAGACAATCTGTCTTGATAAATGCCACTGAATTTTCTTCTCAAACTTTTGATGACTATTGCATGTCAGTTGGAATTAATGTTGAATATCTTGTTGCACACACTCATATTTAAAATGGTTTAGTAGAATCTTTTATTAAAAGACTTCAGTTAATTGGTCGACCTTTACTTATGCAAATAAAATTACCTGTTTCTGTTTGGGGATATGCCATATTTCATGCTGCATCATTAGTTCGCATTCGACCAACTGCTTACCATAAATTTTCACTATTACAATTTTTGCTTGGACAATAACCAAATATCTCTCATATACGAGTTTTTGGTTGTGCCGTATATGTTCCTATTGCACCACCACAACGTACTAAAATGGGTCCTCAACATAAACTTATAATATATATTAGTTTGATTCTCCTTCTATAATTGATATCTTGAACCCCTGACTGGTGATGTAATTAAAGCACGATTTGTCGATTGTCATTTTGATGAGGTAGTTTTCCCACCATTAGGGGAAGAAAAGAAAAATTTTTGAAAGGCATAATGAGATATTTTGGAATGCCTCAACGTTATCTCATTTTGATTCTTGCACAAATCAATATGAAAAAGAAGTTCAGAGGATTATTTATTTGCAAAATGTTGTAAATCAATTACTTAATGTATTTACTGATACAAAGAAAGTAATAAAATCACATATACCAGCTGCAAATGTTTCAGCAAAAATTGATATCCCTGTGGGAGAATCTGTTAATGTTGCAACAAATGCATCTAGAATGCATCTGAAGCGTGGAAGACTAGTTGGTGCAAAAGATGTTGTGTGATACTCCTAATTTCGGAACACAGTTTGATCAAATCTACACACAAAATTAGGGGATATGAAAACAATTAAAGTATTTCAAATAAGCACAGATTACAAAATGAAATAAAAGAATAAATAATACGCTGAAGAAAACTAATAAATAATAATTTCATTAATTAATAATCCTTTAATTGTTACAACTTGGGAAACCTTTAACTCAAGGATCCCTTAACCAAAAGTTACCATCCGGAAAATCCATAAACAAATACTACATTTGTAACGTCCCGAATCCGTGGATCCGGACCGTTACCCGGGTCCTTACCCGAACCTAAGGTTAACTAAGTCACACCATTAATTTTTTTGAGTTCTTAACCATTATACAAAGAAATCCAAGGTTCCAAAATGTCCCAAGTCGACCTTACAAGGAGTTCCAAACAATATAGGTCAAAGAGGGGCTGTTAGTCGGCTGATGGCCCATGGTAGGCCGGCTGACAAGGCAGGATTGGTCGACCGACAAGCAAGATCGGTCGGCCGAAACGATGGTGAGGAAAAAGGCTCTCGGGACTTTCACTGTGCAGGCGTTTCGGTCGGCCGACAATGGGGTTTGGTCGGCCGAACCTGGGGTTTCGGTCGGCTGATGAGGGGGATCAGCCGGCCGAAACATGTAAGCCTGGGATTAAACTCTCTGGAATTTCATACTATCTATATGCGTTGCATGCTAAACCTTTGAGGGACCTGTTATGAACTAAAAATCCGAATTCACGGCAGCAATACATAATGAAACACAACTTAGTGATTTCAACAATAGATTAGAATTTAATTTCCTTTCCCATTCATCAACAAGTGTTTACATCCTATCAAATTTACATCCAAAAAATAATCTAGTATCTTAATTATATTACATGGCCTTAATTTACCAAAATAAATACACTTCCCACAAACATAGGACTTTACAAAAGAATGGGGATTATGCAAAAGATGACCAAATGTGGTTTTATCATCCGCCACTTCATTTCCGAGCCCTGAAAAATGTTAAATATGTAGGGTGAGTAATTTGCTCAGCAGGTGACACTTAAGACACGCTTCTTGTGTCCCCGTGAATCCATACAAAGAAAAGAACGATGGGAATAGGGATCATACAATATCGGAATAAAAACTACATAACGATCAATCACAAGTATATACAATATGATGCAATAAGAGTGCAATACATGTCGATGTCACTCCCCAATTTCATTTCAAAAACCGTCACTTTCAAACTGTTAATATAACCTGCCCTTTGGTGACCTCGCAGCGACACGAGAGAATGATTGGCTAGTGTTCCTGACCCTTGGTATCCCCGCGGTGTCATTATAGGGCCCAGCTAGCTCAACCATGCTAGGACAGTCTCCCTAATTCCCTCTAGGCTATATTAACCTTCCGGCCCTTTGCTACCCCCGCGGTGACCAGGTTTTCATAAAACTATTTTATCAAAATTCCTTCCCGAAATTCCCCTTTTTCATTTCAAAACAATTCCCTTCATGCAACCCTATGGTGTGCGTATGTATGTTCCATGCTATCAATGACATAAAATTTATAAATTTACACCACACAATTTAGCATGCTTCATACTTATCATCTCTAGAAAATCATCAACACAATAACATAGCAACACAATATCTAAACATGCTTCTCAAAACAACACTTCATCATCTTAAAGGCAATAATTTCAAATTAAGCATGCTTGCAACAATTAATAAGGTATAATTCACCAAAGAGCAAAAAAACATGAATTAAGAAGCTCCTACCTCAAGATTGTGCAAAACCCCCAATTGTGCCCTAGAATTTCGAAATTCCTATGGTGCACCAATCACCAAATTGCTCCGATCAAATGAAAGAACTCTTCGTGGGCTTCGATTTGTCGCAAACGACACCCAAAATGATCAAGTATAGAGAGAGAGATCTTGATTCAAAGGTTTGAAGTAAAAAGGAAGAAAAAAAATGAAGTTTGGGAATGAGGGAGAGGGAGTAGTGGGGAGAGAGAAATGAGGAAGCAAGAAGTGGTCCTTAGACCACTAAATGGTTGGTGGTGGGGCCCTCCATTAACTTTTTATTTTTCTTTTTCTTTATTCCCCCATTATACACCATATAAACATATAAATGCACATCATCCAAATACTACATAATCCTCATAAATTAAAATGTATGAAATGCAATTGGACCCAACCACAATCCCGCACGCAAAACGTGAAAAGACAAAAATACCCTTGCGGCGACAAAATTTTAAGAAAAGAAGAAAAATGCTGAAAGTCGGAAACGTCACAACATTCAAATGGAGTAATAATATCCTACTTTGAAATAAAATAGAAAGAATGGATAAGTCCTACAGCTGTGGATCCTCAACATTAAAACTTGAACCTCTAATAACCTGAAAGATACAAATAAGTGGGTTAAACCCATGAGCAAACTCTTTCTACCAAGCCTTTGAAAACCAATAAACAAATCATCTCCAACCAAAACCAATCGTAATAAAGTTTTTATCTTTAATATACAATGATACACATATATATAAATAATTATATATAA
This sequence comes from Cornus florida, assembly GCF_030987335.1. Taxonomy (NCBI): domain Eukaryota; kingdom Viridiplantae; phylum Streptophyta; class Magnoliopsida; order Cornales; family Cornaceae; genus Cornus; species Cornus florida. Next base: position 73,624,869 of record NW_026775575.1, on the reverse strand, counting down.
TACAACAATCACATCTATTACTAGGTCCATTAATTCCAAAATCATTAACAATGATTTAAATAATAAGCATACCTAGTCCAATCCACCATTTCTTTTAAAGAAAAATTCCTTAACCTCAATTTCGTCATAGATAGTTGATTAATCATTTAACAATAAAACATAATTAAAGGAATAATACATTTAATCTAATACCTAATAATAATTGTAATTATTTAAATTATATAACCCATAACTATGCTTTGACAAATCATCCATATCTTCACCAATATTATTTTATTAATATTATAAAATAAATAACTAACCTGTAAGTACTAGATTATTTTAATATAAGAATATCTAATCATAATCCAACTTATACATACAATAATCATAGATGAATTTAAATCATCTAATACACATAGCAATTTAATTAACCATGTCATTATAAATCAACCATGTCATTATAAATATATTTATTTATATATTAGCAATTCAACCATGCCTCCTCAAATATAAATATTTATACTTTTAAATTAACAACTCATCCATACTTTCTATGTATGTATTTTATTTATACAAATAATTAAGCAATATATTTACGCCTTTGGCAACTCATCTATGTCTACAATTTAATCATGTACCAACTTTAAACGTAACAACAAGTAAAATCATACATAGACATCTCATGCATATTATACACATACCATTAATTTAATAACCAGTTTATCAACATATACCAACCAATTAAGAAATAATAATATTAATCATTTTAAATAATATATACATATAAACATATATTATTTAATATTTAAAATCATATATATATATATATATATATATATAATTAATATATATATATATATATATATACACACACACACACACTTCCTTCCATAATAAATTATTAATTTATTATATTTATGCAAAATAAATGCTACTAAAAATCAAAGCAACACCCTATGGCACTTAGAACACCAAGAATATTTCCTCTAGTGGTTGCTTTCAACCCTAACAGGCTTGAAATCAATTCCAGGACATCACCAGACTCCACAGCAACTTCTCCGGACCTCAAATACCTCCGCACTTGCCCCCACGCGCCACTACACTCGCCCAAACCATCCTCATGCGCTTCCACTCACTAGCAGGTGCTTCCATGCGCATGCAATACTCTCGGCGGAGCTGACATGCTTCCATTGGTCCACCTCTTACGTTTAAGTGAGCTTGCCCACATCGGATCCTCTGTCTTTTCTCAACTTATCTCAGCCGTTGGACCCGCATGCGCACCGTACTAAAATGATCCGCGACATACTGAATTCCTCAATCCACCCATCAGTCGCATCAACAGATAGATCCACGGGTGCATAGTAATGAACTGAGCCACATCACACTGAATCATAAATATTTATTAGGCCATATTAACAGCCTAGATCCGCGTGCACACCATGTTGACATGCACTGCACCACACCAAATTATAACCCTATTGTTACGCCAATAATACAGACGCCTCCAGTGTGTGTGTATATATATATATATATAAAGTATCTATATAATTTTGCCAAAACAATAAATAAAACAATTCTAGAATAATTCTGAAAAAATATAAAATAAATCCAGAAAATTCCAGAAAAATCTTAGAAATTCTCGAAACCTTAATTAACCCTTTTGGGTCATAGATTAACCTATAAATTGATTTTAAAATATATATACAACACCTATATATATCAATTAAAATCTAATAATCCAAAAATCAAATATAATAATTTATACTTTTAATTTTTACGATCTAACCATGATTTTAAACAAATAAATTTAATCTAAACATTGATACTCAAGATCTTTATGAGTCCTAAGAGGAAAAATAGAGAAGAACTCGCCTGAAGGTTTTGAAACGAAACCGATACTTCAAGCTTTGATTGACTCTTTCAAATTTTGACGTCTCCTTTCTTAGATCCGGCCTCCTTCTTGTCAGCCTTCTCTTCTTCTGTCCCTCTGCCTCTCTTATTTTTCTAACGTAAAAACTTCTTTAATAAAGTAACCTTATGTGTATATAACCACATTAACACCCTAATCCTATTCTTATAATGACTACTGAATAAAAGAAATAATAATTATCCTTAAATAATATATATATATATATATATATATATATATATATATATATATATATATATACACTTTCCGTAATTAATTATTAGTTAACTAACTCATATATACATATATGCATCAATAAATATATATATAACCTTCCATAACACTTATTAATTAATTATATATATATATTATAATTATACAAAAATGATTATTTAAATAATCACATAATCATAAGCCTTTATTAATTAACCTAACAAGGCTTCATCCAAAACCAAGACCACATCATTTGGTCCAACTTCCCTTAAGCCCAAATCTAATTAATTTAAATAAATTAAATAATTAAATAAATACTTAAATTAAAATAACTAATTACATGCATCACATAAACAAAACAAAAAATTACAATCAAGTCAAACCATACCAATAAAATCAACACGCCAACAATTCAATCAATAATTAAGCATACACATAAACAATCATCATATATAATCACGAAATATTATTTAATTAAAATAAGACAACTAATCTAAGCACTCAATTAAATAAAACAAATCATTTAAAATTAAAATAAAAAAAATAATCCCAATTAAATCAAACAAATCCTTTCAAATAAAAATAAAAGTAAACAATCTCAATAAATAAATCCTTTAAAATATAGAGGTATTACATGTTGTTCCTCGCAAGAGGAAAACACAAAGAAAAGTTGGTGCTTTTAAAGAGGCCACAAAAAGAGTAATAGAAATTTTTGATAAATCTGGAATTATAGCCTTTAATAAGGCCCAGGTACCTAAAATTGATAAAATGATAAGCCTTAACGAGGTAAAGACAGTAAATGATGATAATGTGGTCCTTGATGAGACACATGCCCTTGATGAGGCAATGATACCTAAAAATGATGAGATCTCACTAAATTATGAAATCAGATGGAATAAAAATGAAATTGTTGTAGACGACATATTTTTATATTCCGTTGCTCTTGATATTGAAAATGAGGATCTGAAACCTTGAAACGTCGAAGAAGAAATGATTGGCCGAAATGGAAAGAAGCAATATAGGCAGAGCTAAGTTCATTAGCTAAACGAGAAGTATTTGGACTAGTCGTCCAAACACCTGATGGTGTTGAGCTTGCTGGATATAAATGGGTATTTGTACGTAAACGTAATGAGAAAAATAAAATTGTGACATACAAAGCTTGACTGGTAGCTCAAGGTTTCTCACAGAGACCTGGTATTAATTATAATGAAACATACTCTCCGGTAATTAATGCAAACACTTTTAGATTCATAATACATTTGGCAGTCATAGAAAGATTTCATATGCATCTAATGGACGTGGTAACGGCATACTTATATGGATCACTAGTTAATGATATTTACATAAAGATTCTTGATGGTTTCAAAATGCTAGATACAAAATCACGTAGTATGTACTCAATAAAATTACAACGATCCTTGTATAGATTGAAGCAATTGGGGCACATGTGGTACAATCGCCTTAGCGAGTACTTAATAAAAGAATGGTTTGTGAATAGTCATCTTTGTCCATCCATTTTTATTAGCAAAATAGAATCGGGTTTTGTTATTGTTGCAGTATATGTTGATGACTTGAATCTGGCGGGAACCTCTGAAGAGCTCCTAAAGACTGCCATTTATTTAAAGAAAGAATTCAAGATGAAATATCTCGGAAAGACAACTTTTTGTCTTGGACTGCAAATTGAACATTTATCAAGAGGAATCCATATCCACCAGTCAACATATACTGAGAAGGTTATGAAGCATTTTTATAAGGATAAATCCCATCCCTTGAGCTCACCAATGGTTATCCGATCACTTGATGTTAAGAAAGATCATTTCGACCTCCAGAAGATGATGCAGAACTCCTTTGTCATGAAGTACCATATCTTAGTGCAATTGGTGCTCTTATGTATCTTGCAAATTGCACACGACCTGACATTGATTTTTCAGTCAACTTATTAACAAGATACAATTCTACACCAACCCGTAGACATTGGAATGGAGTCAAACACGTATTGTGATATTTTCGTAGAACAATTAATATGGGATTGTTTTATTTAAAAGAATCAAAATCCCAACTAATTAGATATGCAGATGCTGGTTATCTCTCTGACTTATATCAAGCTCGATCACAAACAGTGTATGTGTTTACTTGTAGTGGCATTGTTATCTCATGGCGCTTTATGAAACAGACAATGATTTCCACTTCTTCAAATCATTCTGAGATACTCGTAATTCATGAGGCTAGCAGGGAATGCATTTGGTTGCGATCCATAATCCAACACATTAGAACAACATGTGGCCTCTCATTAATAACAGATAGCTCATCAATATTATATGAAGATAATATTGCATGCATTGCATAAATGAAAGAGAGTAATATCAAAAGTGACAGACTAAACACATCTCACCAAAATTCTTTTATGCACATGAATGCCAAAAGAATGGTAAAATTAATATTCAGCAAATACATTCATGTGAAAATTTAGCAGACCTGTTCACTAAGGTACTGCCAACCATAATGTTCAATAAATTGGAACACAATATTGGGATGCGATAACTTAAAGATCTTTGGCACTGATGAGGGGGGAGTACTTAATTGGAAAGGTATTAGCATACTGTACTCTTTTTCCTTCGCTCAGGTTTTGTCCCACTGGGTTTTCCTGACAAGGTTTTAGTAAAGCAGTTTTAATCTATGCAATACTCTTTTTCGCCACACAAGAATATTGTACTTTTTTTTTTTTTTTTTTTTTTTTTTTTTTTTTTTTTTTCCTTCGCTATAGTTTTTTTTCGCACTTGATTTTTTCTAGCAAGGTTTTAATGAGACATATTCTTAATGTAGTATTATGGACCCCAAGGGGGGTGTTATACAATATGGGGTCCACCACCCATCAAGTAACTAGTGTGTAAACATAAAATAGGTGTATTGATGTAATTGGTATGTTGATGTGCACTTTTGCAATTAGTATGCTGATGCATACAAAAGCTTTGGATTGGTGGATTGATGTATAACCACCTAATAGGAGCAAGTTGTAGGCGCTGAAATCAAAAGCAACAACTGAAGGCCGCAATATATTCTATATATACATATGAAAGTAATGAACATTGAAGTATAATGAGTAAGGGCAACTATCAGCTATTCTCTTTTCTTCTCTCTTGCTCATTATTCTTTCAACTTTTGATTTCTATACTTGGATATTATATTTCTATTACAACAAGTTTTTTTTTTTTTTTTTCTTTTAGTCTTGTAATATTCTCCTTCATAGTAGTAAGACAAGTACTTATGCTACTTGCCAATTTTAATTTTTTTAAAAATCAATTGAGGCAGATCTTGAGAGAAAGAGTCGAACCTATCTATATTCTCAAGCTTGAGGGGTGAAAAAATTTGCCACGACCGGCCAACACGACTCAAACATGACATGAATTAAGCGAGTTTGGATTGACTTTAAAAGGGTTCGTGTCGTAAACGGGTCGATACGATTAACTTGTTTAGTTAATCGTGTTGTGTTTGAGTTGATGGGTTCAACTCGTGTAACCCGTTTATACACGTTTAATTATAAGTGTCATAAATAAATTTTTATTTAAGTTCCAAAATTACTATATAATTAAACTTGCGTCTTATAATTTACTCTTTTGTAAACTAAATACTAGTTAGTAATTTGGTTGGATTGAAACTTATACTTTTCTAGTCATTATTATTTTATTGATATTATTAGTAATTTAAATAATATAATATTTTCTTTTTGTAAATAAATCATTAAACGGGTTACACGTGTAATCTGTTTAATAAACAGGTCGGGTTAGTGTTTAAAGTCTACAACATGATTATTAAATGGGTCGTGTTCGAGTTGAGCTGTTTAATAGAATACCATTTGATCGACATGACATGATTATGACCCACAAATACGAATTGTCACTCATAATCCTTCTTGACAAACGATTCCACCTTTTTAAAGCATATTTGATTCCATTAGGATACTGGGACTAGGGTTGTTGTATGGGCCAAGGGGTTAGGCCACTGGCCTTGGTTTTGTCTGTTGAAATTTCAATCGTATTAAAATACTATGGAAGTGTTGAGCTTATTTTATTTCATTCTTGAAAATTATTTATGTCTTCTCGTCTCACAATAAGGGTCAGTTTGGTAGAGTGGGTTTGAAAGGAAAGGGAAGGGAAGGTAATGGAGGGTTATAAAAAAATTGTGTTTGGGTAAAATTAGTGGAGGGAAAGGGAAGGAGAGGAAAGGGTTTGGAGAGTTATTTATAAACAATGTACAGTGATTTTTTAACCTTCCAAAAATGGGAGGATAAGGAAGGAAAGGGAAGGTAATGGCAGGCAATGGCATAAAAAATATTTGTTAGGCCAATTTTACCCTCAAATTTGCTCTTAATATTAGGGCCTGTATTCAGCGCGGGAACAAAGGAAGGCATATATTCAGCGCGGGAACAAAGGCGCCAAAATTCTGTAGAAGTCTATTTTATTTTTTAGTCTTGCACAGCAATGGAGCCGCCTCCACTCAAGGTAGAGCCTGCCCTCTTCATTCCAGTAGCTAAGGTTTAATGTTAATAGTTGGAGCTCACTCTATCGGAGCTCACTCTATCTAAACTCTTATCCATTTTTTATTTTCTTTTTATAATCCTTATTTTGCCATCGATATGGAGGAAGATCTCAACAACCCAACTGAGATTAACAGGTTTGATTTATGGGTTTCAATTTCTTTTGCTTCTGATTCAAAGCCCTAGTCTTTTAATTCGGTATTTAGTATATTCCTTGCTGTAATGAAGCTCTGAACCTGATATCAACATGTTTAAACTTGTAATTTTTAGTGGAAATTAGCACAAACATAATTCACTATAGAATCTTTTCGTGTCTTTGATTCTTTTCAGTTGAAGATATGGTATTTGCCAGAAATTGGTGGATCTCTATGTTCGATCCACTTCATGCCTTGGCTTCTTAAGTTGTTTTTTTTTTTTTTTTTTTTTTTGAAATGAAGTCAGAAAGAACCCAACTTGCTGTTTTATGTTGTTGATCATCATTGATTACATTTGTGATCAAACCCCTCTCACCCAAAAAAGTAAGAAGCCAAATTTAAAGATTAAATTAATGATCATTTTTTTACTTTTCTCTGTTGTTACTTGCTTGAAGGAAGATCTAGTAATTGGGTTTTCTATGCGATCTGTTGATTGTTTCAGTACTTACCAATATGATTATTTCATTGACTTTATTATTGTTTTGTTGATTTTATCATCTTTTTTGTTGAAGGAAGTTAATCAAACTTTTAAGCGAAAATTCATTTGTGCTCTTGAGTATGAATGTTATTTCAACTTCATTTTAGGAATAAAAGTGAGTTACATTTTATTTATTTATTTTTTATTTTTGGGTAAATTGCATTTCTTTTTTTTTTTGTTTTACTTCTGCCACCTAACATGACATAAAATTGGTTCCCAGAACAATTTTTCTTGAAAGGAGCCGCCTCCCATTTTTGGGAGCCTGCTCTTACTCATATTGGAGCCTCCTCTACTTAAAGTAGAGCCTGCTTCATTCATATTGGAGCTTCCTTCACTTTTACTTGAGCCGGCTCCTTTTATAAGATTTGAAGTACTTTATTAAAAGCAATTAAAGAAGATCTACACTAGTTTTCTCGAAGACTTTTACATTCTCCTCAATATAGTTTAAGTAAGGGTACAAATGTAGTGATCTTCTTCCCATTCTTAATCAGTTGCACACGAGCACATTTTTTGATGGCAGAGTTCGGCTGCTTAGCCTCAATACCACTGCATAAATTAGTTAAGTGCTGTTGAGTTTTGAAATATTGATTTGGAAAAAGAAGATGAATGTGGCATTTGCTACCAAACTGAGCCTTAGAACCGAATCTTGGGGCAAAAATGTTGTTGCATATTTAAATCTAAAAATTTATCTTTTAAAATATAAATATGGCATAATAGTAAATTTATTATTATCCTTCCCTTTCCTTTCTTTTCCCAAACACGATTGCTATCCTTCCATTTCTTTTCCTTCATTAATCAACCAAACACGATTGATGATTAAACTTATCTTTCTCTTCCCTTCCCTTCCCTTTCCCTCATAACTAATGTTATCCTCCCCCTTCAAACCCACCCTACCAAACATAGCCTAAAGGATTCTCAAATGTTATGTTAGATCATGCCAAACTCAATGTTCTAATACATCAGCCCCACGCTAAACCCAAGTTTTGAGTAACCCATTGCATCGTAACCTATACCATATTAGATGGGTTTCAATTGCGTTCGTCCAAAATTTTAATAACTTACTAATAAATAAACATTACATAAATAAAATGTTAAAATACAGAGTATAGTAGCTACATACAATTGACATTAAATACATGACAAGTAAGTTTTTCTTTAGGTGATTAAAACTTGTGGGACTTAATAATATTCTTTTCCATTAGAATTTGGAAATAACGAGAGTGTTGATAGAGCACTCATGTTCTTTCAGCAACCTTTTTGCAAGAATTAAGGTGTCATCCTAGAGTACGCATCAACTGGAGTGTAGTGCCCGAAGTTTGGGTAATCTCTGTTATTTTTCCTTGATGAGGTTTTTCACGTTTAAAAATCTTAGTATATTGTTTTATATTTATTATTTTGTGTAATTGATTTTTTGTTTAATTCGAGAAAAAATAAATAAATTTGAAAATTAACTAAAAGAGCACACTTGTTCACTCTCTTCTAGGTCATCAAATATTTCACACTACTCACCCTTCGTATCAGAGTAAACTTTTCTAAATGACTGAGTTATTTCTTGTAGAAAATTTTCAAAACTAAAACTTTAGTTTTTCAAATATCACTATAGCATCTCAAATGAGAAAGGTTGGATCGAACTTTCATTTGAGAGCCTTTGTTTAATTATTCTACATTCTCAATTTATTATCATTTTTTTTTTCAGGTCGGCAAGCAATTTTATAATAAAGTATAATAATATGTACAGAAAATTGGGGTCCAATGGTTCACATGACCGGCCCAAGACAATAGCATGTAGCCCACCAAAACAATAGACTAACAACCAGGGGCTTAGCAGCCCAAAAGGTTGGAGCTAAAGCCCAGACGGAGCGAAGCACAAATTCTTCACTTAAATAGCCGTTGATTAACTGATGGAGACGGAAATCACAGCCAAAACATTGGCGTTGTCCAGAGATTTCATATGTGTAGCAAGAGCAACTCTAGATCCCACAAATGTCATTTTTTGAGAGCACCAAATTGATATCTTAGATTTGAAAGTGAATGTAATTTTTTTCAATTTTAATTTTAATAAAATTCGATTCTTTCAAATGCAACAAAAGTTAATTCAGGCTATCACCTCCCGACCGATTACTTGCAAATTATTTTGTTTTCTTTTTAACTTTTTCATACGTGGAGAAAACCTAATTTTAACAGTGTCACTAACATGTTCCTGATCAGATCTGTGCAACTAATTGAAGCACATTTGTTGCATCTTATACACATGCACTGTTGAAAAGGAACAAACAACAATATTTAGATCATTGGATCACTTAATTCTCTTTATTCTTGTAACATGAGTTTACACATTTAATACCAACAACGTACATCATCTTCTTTTTTGTCTGTAACACTGCTAGCTATATATACTAAATACACACATCTATAAAGAATGAAAAAAATATATATATATTTGTTTGTTCCTGTGTTATTTATTGATCCCTAGGCTATATATATCTACACTTCCTGTTTCTGAGATATTGTGAGATTGTTAATGGCTGCAGCTTGGCAACATTTGTTTTTGATTACTCGCCACACCAAACCGAACCGCCATGAGCTGGGGGTTCGCAGGAGGAGGACGAGGCATGACATGACCAGCAAAACCCTTGTGGTTGATTGTGTTAGTACTGGGGAAGTAGCCGACTGGATTTGGTGACGGAAGTTGGGGAGGAGCCTTCGGCAGAGATTGCAACAAAAGGTTATCATTTAGGGTTCTACCAGCTTGATATGGTTTGATGTTTACAAGTAAAACTAGTGCTATAATGGCTGAAACAATGCTAAGAGGCCTCATCTTGTTGAGCAAGTATTGTTTTTTTTTTTTTTTTTTTTTTCTTTTCTCGGAAAGTTTAGCAAGTAATGTGTTTTTTTGGGGAAAGATGAGCAAGTAATGTGTTGATAAAACTGAATGTGGAGGAGGATATATATATATATATATATATATAATGCATGGTTTACGGTGTGTATTTATATGCATCAATTAACCCATCAAATTGTATGACTTGAACTTTTCATATTTTTTTGGTTTTAACTGTTGACCAGTACGTAGCTAGGTGAACTAACGGTTTAGCTTGAAATTGAATGGGTCGCTTTAATTTGTTGTAATTTGAAAGAACCGAATTCCTTGAAGAATATTTATGCTAGCTCACTTCTAGTAATTTTGAATACATGAAATAATAAAATTTTCACTTTTTTATGTTTCAATAGAAAACCATATATATTTCCCTGCAGATTAATTTAATTCTGTGTGTGTGTGTTTTTTTTTTAAATCATTAGAATGGATTATCTCAATCTTCAACTCTTGTTCCATTTTTTTTTTTTTGCATTTAATTCATTTTTTTTTTTAAGGAATAATTAACTAGGAAATAAAGTTTTGACGAGTAAAATGTCTAAGCATGTAAACCAACAAAATTTAAACTGATTTTGGACAAGAGGCTATCGAAAAATCTCTCTTTTTTTAAAAAATTATTACTATAGTTTAAAAATGAATGAATAATCTGTTTTTAGAGTCAAAAGTATAGATGTGGACCGACGTAATAAGTTAATACGCTTAAGTTGACCGGGGCGATCATCACGGCTATCTTAGGACTTGTGGAATTGGCATTTGAAGTTTTTCGCGCGGTTCTTTTCTTTAAAAGGAATTCAAATCCGCGGAAACGACTCAAGCAAAGACCCGATCCGTATTCTGTTCCTCTCAAGTTAATACGTTCAACATGCGTATTATGAAATAGGATTTGAAGCTAAAAAAGACAAACTCCCTCCCTTTTAAGATTTTACTCCACTGTGTATGACTCTCCCCTCCAAACTAGAGGTTAGCGAGTTCCCTAAGGTGCAATGTGTGTATTACTTATTTATCACAAAAAAAAAAAAATTGGGATTGTCAATATTCTATTAGGACATTAACTCCTTCAAATTAGCTCTTGGTTTATTATTGTTGAGATTTAAATCACTCATTGATTATATACAGTGAGAGTATCATCACACAAGCATATGCAGGGATAACAATCATACATTTTAATGTATGACATAATATTTTATATAGTTTATCGAACTCTAGGATTACGTTACACCTATAGAGAGAGTGATTTCACTATTATGAATCAAAAAAAAAATTCAAAATCCTAAATGTTAAAAAGAAATAAATTCAAAATCATAAATGTTAAAACTCCACACAACCAACGGGCCAGTGATCTAATAGTATCAACTTCTTACTTCCCAAAGAGAGGTCAGGTCCACACACTCTTTCGCTCTTTCACACACTCATTTACTTTGATCGGACTTTTTTAGCACCTCAGTCTTCATCGCTTCAACAGGTGTGGCCGGTCAGACTTCTTCAGAATAACATTCTTTGACATACTCCACAAAATTCATCCTATAAATGTCATTTTGGTTTCAAAGTGAATATTCATTACACTATGTTGCGTTTGGAAGAACTTTTTGACTTGAGATCGAAGAAAATTTAATTTAAAATTTTAACTAAATTTCTTTAAATTCTAAATCTAAGCCATCGATTCAGAGCCTCAAATATAACAAAATTAATTCAAGGGACCTCAATGAACCAAATGTTTCGGCTTCATAAACCAATACTTTATCAATTTTAAATATATTTTGGCTCTATTTTAAATTATAAGAATATATATATATATATATATATGTGTGTGTATATATTTTTTGGAGTATTCACCTCCGGACAATTAATTTCAATAACAATTAAAAAAAAGAAAAAGAAAAAGGACAAGTACTAAGGCTACGTAGCGATTTTATTTTTTTAAAAAAATTATTTGAAGCTGATCTGGGAAGGAAGGTTCAAACCTAGCTAGTAGCTGCACTGTCAAGCTTGGTCCCTGACAAATGATTCTATCCCTTTTAAGGTTATGGACTAGTGACTACACAAGTTTCATCATTGACCTATTGAAGTATATTATCTATGTGTGTGTGTGTGTATTATATTCCTTTTCGTTCCCTGTTTTTTTACTTATAATATATTTATATTATACATATATATATATTATATTATTCCTTCTTGATTTATTATTATTTTTTTTTCTTTCCTTTTTTCTATTTTGATTTATTCTTTTTTGTCAACTTTATTTCTTATATATTGTGTATCAATACTATGTAAACAAATCAAGAAATACAAGTAATAAGAGAAATGTAGCTTCAGTGATTCTTAATCCATGAATGTAGGTCTTAGTATCGAACCGTGTATATGATGTGTAGCCTTAGTGGCTCTTGATCCATCGATGTAAGTCTTAGTGCTGAACCATATATATACTGTATTTTACATCTTATATTTCTACATCCTAAATTTAATATGGTATCAAAGCAGCGATCCTAGATCGTTTTTTTTTTTTTTTTTTTTTTTTGATTGTAGAGAAAAGTGAAGGAGAAGCCCAGTAAAAACTGATTCGTTTCTGGTTCAGATCTCTTTTTATTTTCTTTTTCGATCAACCACGCGCTTCCAAGCGACGTATTGAACCATTACGCGCCGACGCTCCTGCGAAGTAGATCTGACTTGTGCTTCACGTGCCCACGCGACTCACGCTCCTGCGAGTAGATCTCACTCGCGCTACACACGCCCATGCGCTTCTCCTTCATCGACGGTATTCAACGCTTTGAAGTGGTGACCGGCCACTTCCCTTACTTTGTTCCGGCCACTTCCCTTACTTTGTTCCGGCAACTTCCTTGGCTTTGTTCTGGCATTTCCCCCGCTTTGTTCCAACTATTCCTCGGCTTAGTTCCGGCCTTTTTATCGGCTTTGTTTCAGATCTTTTTCATTTCTTAGATGGATCACCCGGATGTGTCCTATTGTTGCTGCCCATTTCTCGGATTTGTTCCGACCCATTTCTCTGACGTTGTTTCTGCCTTTCAGATGCTTTTCGCTTCATTACCGTTTTCAAGATTTCATCTCCAAATTCAAGTTGGCTTCGAGAAAACCCATCTTGAGTTTGGGGGAGAACATTGAAATATATATTATATATATGTATTATATTCCGTTTCCTTCTCCCTTCTTTCCTTATATTAATATAATATATTATACATATATATTATATTCTGTTTCCTTTCTTTCCTCCTTGATTTATTCCTTTTGTCAACTTTATTTCCTATATATTGTGTATCAATACTATGTAAACAGATAAAGAAATACAAGTAATAAGATAAATGTAACCTCAGTGGCTCTTGATCCATGGATGTAAGCCTTAGTGCCAAACCATATATATGATTTATAGCCTCAGTGGTTCTTGATATATGGATGTAGGCCTTAGTTTCGAACCATGTATATACTGTGTTTTACATCTTATATTTCCGCATTCTAAATTTACCAAAATCCACTTCAACCGTATTTTATTTGATGTAGAACAACACTTCGCCTCCACACCATGGAAATGAGATAAATGATTGAATGTGTGAGTTATCATTGGTTGATTTAATTGTGATTAAATCTCTAAATAATTTAGATGAGATTATTAGGTCAATTTAAATTGTCCAAATTTTGTGATTGATTAATTTACCTAAGCAATATGATAAATTAAACATTTACGATCATAAAGATAAGTACTGAAAAGTAAAGCAAGTAAAGTTTGAGAGATGACACCAGAATTTTTAGTAAGGAAACCCCAATTAGCAGAATAAACCAATTGTTGTGGAAAAACTTCATGGACTATGCAGTTCAAAGCAAAACGATCTACCATATTTGAAGCAAAGTACAATGACTTTTGACTTAGGCTCACACGCTGTCGTTCTACTAAAACCAATTGCTGACAATCTCCGACTTTGCGACGTTGCATCCAATAGCTCTCGACTCTAGACAAAACTTCTTTTTTTTTTTTTTTTTTTTTTTTTTTTTTTTTTTTTAAGTAAGTAAAAGGACAAACTGGGTTAGTGCCCATTCGTAAATTATGACACAAAGTTTTGAGGAGGTAAAGGTCTAAAAGTGTAAAACTTATTAATAAAAAAATGGGAGTAAGTAAAAGGACAAACTGGGTTAGTGCCCATTCGTAAATTATGACACAAAGTTTTGAGGAGGTAAAGGTCTAAAAGTGTAAAACTTATTAATAAAAAAATGGGAAAAAATAATTACCAACTAATTTTAAACTGATTTTGGACAAGGACTGTAGAAAAATCCCTCTTTTATTTATTTATTTATTTTAGTGTAAAAATGAATGAATAAAGGGGCATTAATTAATGTTCCTCCAAGTTTGTTTCAAGATTCAAAAGTATAGATGTGGACGGACATAATAAAGTTAATAAACTGGACCGCGGTTATGTCGTGATGGACTTACTACTACTATATTTGTGGAATTGACATTTGAAGTTTTTAATACGCGACATTCTTGTAATGAATGGTTCAAATCCGCGGAGATGACTCAACTCAAAGACCCGACCCATATTCCTACTAACTTTAGGTTCAACATGCGTGTGACGAAGAAGTATGAAGAAGGATTTGAAACTAAAAGACAACAACAACCTTTTAAGACTAAAAAGTTTTAGATTGTTTTTTTACTGCTTTAAAATATTTTTATTTTAAAAATTGTGTTTAGATACGTTTTGTAATCATTAGAAACAATTCTAATAGTAACTAAATTTGAAGCTAGAATAATTTAAAGTGCATTCTGAGTAAAAGTTGAATATTTTAATTAAATCTTTTTTGTTAGACAATTTTGTCATCTTTATTTTTTATAAAGATAATTACACCAATTCCTTAATAAATTTGTAATTATTAAATATGGTAACATTATATTAAAAGATATTATTGTAAAAGTAGCAATAGAATTATTATAAAATATATTAAAAATAATTTAATTGTAAAAAATAGTTATTATAATGTGTCACCAAACACCTAACATATTTTTTATTGATCACAATTTTTTGATAACTATATTGATAAAAACGGTTTTTTATTTTTTATTTTATTCCAACAGCAATTCCAAACGGACCTGGAGAGTGTGTGATTCTCCCCTACAAAATATAGATGAGCGAGTTCTACAAGAAACAATGTGTCTATTACTTGTTTATTTATTTGACAAAAAATGTATGAAGTTGCCATAACTCACCTTATGCAAATCATCTTGTTTTGAAACTAATTACGTAGTATTACACTTAATTATTTTGAGGAATTAAGACTTAATGGTCCAAATACTTTTTCATAAGCCAAAATACTTTATCAACTACTGTTCTGTAAATGTATCCCGGCTCTATTTTAAATTACGATTTTTTTTTTTTTTTCTTGTAATATTCTCCTTCATAGTAGTAGGACAAGTATTATTTATTCTACTTGCCAATTTTAATTTTTAAAAAAATCAATTGAGGTTGATCTAGGGAGAAAGAGTCGAACCTAGCTACATTGTCAAGCTTGGTCCTTGACTAGGGGCGAATCTAGAAATTCATTAGGGGGGGGGGGGGGGGGGGTTATATAGAGGGATTTTTTCAAAATTCAATGGGGGCAATTTCAAAATTTTATGGGTATAAATACAAAAAAGTACAAATTTAGAGATATAAAATATAATAATAAAAATATTTACGTACTAAACCGAAACTACATCCGTGCATGTCCTTGACAAACGATGACCGGGGCATGTTGTATGTGCCAAAGGGTTAGGCCACTGGGCTGTTGGTGGTTTCGTTTATTAAAATTTCAATCCTTTTAGAAATTAAAATACTATGAAAGTGTTGAGCTTGTTTTGTTTTATTTTTGAAAATTATTTATGTCTTCTTGGTCTCATAATAAAAGATGGGATTCTCAAATGTTGAGTTAGATCATGCCAAACCCAATGTTTTAATACCTCAGCCCAAGTTCTCTCAACTTGCACCATATTAGATGGGTTTCACTTGGGTCATCCAAAATTTTAATATCCTACTAATAAATAAATATTACAGAAATAAAATGTTAAAATATATACAATGGACATTACACGTTTGATATGTGATGTGTTTTAGGCATTATGTTTTTGGTCAATATCAAAACAATCATTGTGTTGTAGGAGTGTTCTGGGTAGAAATCGGAACGATAATTGTACAAATTTAGAGATATAAAATATAATAATAAAAATATTTACGTACTAAACCGAAACTACATCCGTGCATGTCCTTGACAAACGATGACCGGGGCATGTTGTATGTGCCAAAGGGTTAGGCCATTGGGCTGTTGGTGGTTTCGTTTATTAAAATTTCAATCCTTTTAGAAATTAAAATACTATGAAAGTGTTGAGCTTGTTTTGTTTTATTTTTGAAAATTATTTATGTCTTCTTGGTCTCATAATAAAAGATGGGATTCTCAAATGTTGAGTTAGATCATGCCAAACCCAATGTTTTAATACCTCAGCCCAAGTTCTCTCAACTTGCACCATATTAGATGGGTTTCACTTGGGTCATCCAAAATTTTAATATCCTACTAATAAATAAATATTACAGAAATAAAATGTTAAAATATATACAATGGACATTACACGTTTGATATGTGATGTGTTTTAGGCATTATGTTTTTGGTCAATATCAAAACAATCATTGTGTTGTAGGAGTGTTCTGGGTAGAAATCGGAACGATAATTGGGAACGTAAATTTGATTCGGAAAATTTACTTTACTTCCTCCGCTAAATACCAAATCATACAATATCACCAATTTGGTGATATAAGTTTGGGTAAAAAAAATCTAATATGTTATGAACTATTTCAAACTTATATAAGTCGTTCCAAATATGATATGAGCCCCCAATTTGATCATAATTCATGATGAAGTTTAGTGCCCAAATCTGAGTACTCTCTGTTATTTTTCCATGATGGGGTTTTCCATGTCTTAAAATCTTAGTATCATTTATTACTCTTCTTTATTTTATTACTTTATACTCCTTCCGTCCCAATTTAATTGTCGATTTTGGGAAGTAGTAATTTTTAAGGGGACATGTGAGACATGCATTGTCTCCCTGGAAGTTACTTACTCTTTTAAGTTTTGAATATTCAAGTTTGAAATTTTAAACTCAAAGGACATATATAGAAAGATACAAAATATATTGTTTGAAAAAAGAAAGTGGATAATTATTTTGGAGCTATGAAAGTATGACACTTAAGCAACCAGAGGTTAGGCAGCCCAAAAGACTGGAGCTAAAGCCTAGACGGAGCAAAGCATAAATTCTTCACTTAATAGCCGTTGACTAACGGATGGAGACGGAAATCACAGCCGAAACATTGGCGTTGTCGAGAGATTTCATATGTGCAGCAAGAACAACTCTAGATCCCACAAATGTCATGTTTGAGAGCACCGGCCAAATTGACATCTTAGATTTAAAATCGAATGTAATTAATTTTTTTCAATTTTAATTTTAATAAAATTCGGTTCTTTCAAATGCAATAAAAGTTAATTCAGGCTATCACCTGTTGCTTTTACTTGCAAATTATTTTGTTTTCTTTTTACCTTTTTCATACGCTGAGAAAACCTCATCTTAACAGTGTTACTAACATGTTCCTGATCAGATATGTCGAACTAATTGAAGCACATTTGGTGCATATATCTTAATAGCTTGTCTTTATAAACACATATATATATGCACTATTGAAAAGGAACAACCAACAACATTTCGATCATTGGATAACTTAATTCTCTTTATTCTTGTAACATGAGTTTACAAATTTAATACCAACAACGTACATCATCTTCTTTTTTGTCTGTACGTAACACTGCTAGCTATATATACAAAATACACACATCTATAAAGAATAAAAAAAAAAAATTTTATTTGTTTGTTCCTGTGTTATTTATTGATCTCTAGCTATATATATCTACACTTGTTGTTTCTGAGGTATTGTGAGATTGTTATTGGCTGCAGCTTGGCAACATTTATTTTTGCGTACTAGCCACACCAAACCGAACCGCCATGAGATGGGGGTACGCAGGAGGAGGAGGATGAGGCATGACATGACCTGCAAAACCCTTGTGGTTGATTGTGTTAGTACTGGGGAAGTAGCCGACTGGATTTGGTGACGGAAGTTGGGGAGGACCCTTCGGCAGAGATTGCAACAATAGGTTTTCATGTAGGGTTCTACCAGCTTCATATGGTTTGATGTTTACAAGTAAAACTAGTGCTATAATGGCTGAAACAATGCTTAGAGGCCTCATCTTGTTGAGCAAGTATTGTTTTTTTCTTTTCTGGGAAAGTTTAGCAAGTAATGTGTTTTTTTGGGGAAAGTTGAGGAAGTAATGTGTTGATAAAACTGAATGTGGAGGAGGATATATAAAATGCATGGTATAGGGTGTGTATATATATGCATCAATTAGTATGACTTGAACTTTTCATATTTTTTTGGTTTTGACTGTTGACTAGGAGCGCAAACGAATGGTTTAGCTTGAAATTGAATGGGTCGTAGAGGGAAAAAACACTGGCTTTAATTTGTTGTTGTTTGCTAGTAAGTAATTCCTTGAAGAATACGTTTGCTAGCTTCTAGTAATTTTGAATACCTGAAATAATAAAATCTCTCTTTCTATTATTATTTTTAACAAATTATTACTGTAGTTTAAAAATGAATGAATAATTTGGAAAAATTATCTGTCTCCAGAGTAAAAAATATAGATGTGGACAGACGTAACAAGTTAACAAGCTTAAGTTGACCGGGGCTTCCTCATCACGGTTGTCATATGTTTTGCTATACTTGCGGTCAGTTGTGGAATTGACGTCTGATGTTTTGGTTGTAGTACTGGATATAAATTTGACAAGGTTTTACGTGCCATTCTTTTGAAGAAAATGAATTCAAACCGCAGGAATGACTCAAGCAAAGACCCGACCCGTTCCCATCAAGTTACCATGTTCAATATGCGTGTTATGAAATAGGATTTGATGCAAGAAGGAACAAACTCCTGGCAAAGAAACCGCCAAACGGCGCTTACATCAAACATCAGATACATATTCATACAATAAGGAACCACAAAAACTGACAGTACAACTAACTCCGGACAAACCCAACACTAAGATAGGTCACGACAACAGTCGTGATAACAACCTAAAGCTTAACAGGGAGCATTGGGTTGACCCAATCCCACCAACAATGCAAGTCGTGATAAAACCTAAACTTAAAAGTCTGCAATTTGCTTACCAACCACTGGGACCACCAAAATTTATTATTCTTGCCCCCAGTCATTAGAGGATGAGGAACACATATGTCAATAAAAGACGACTTAAGAGACGGTAAATCAAGGAGCCACATAACCCAAGGCAATGACGGAGTAATGACATCATTAATAGAAACTTATGGGATACTCTGTATCACCCCAACTAACAATATTTCGATCATTGGATCACTTAATTCTCTTTATTCTTGTAACATGAGTTTACAAATTTAATACCAACAACGTACATCATCTTCTTTTTTGTCTGTAACACTGTTAGCTATATATACTAAGAGAAAAACCCATGGTGACTTCTACGGAAGAGAAACATGTGCAACCATTGGCAAATGTTGTTCACCCAGGTATACTTGGTAAAGCTTCTGTGCTCTTTGTGACTTTGAAGAACAGTGCTTGAATTATATTGATATAGGTGCATCAGATCATCTGACTAGGGACACTGGTCAATTAAAATCTCTTAACCCCCCTTCTCAATCAGTTATTTCCACAGCTAATGGTAGTACCTCTCCTATTATTGGGGAAGGGTCTGTTACTTTGTCCGATTCTCTCACTTTAGATACTATTCTTGTTATTCCATCCTTTGGATATAACTTTCTTTCTGTTAGCCAAATTACCTCTACCCTTATGTGCACTGTAAGTTTTTGACATTCCTTTTGTGTTTTTTAGGACATTCTAACCTGGAAGATTCTTGGTTATTGTGACAGCCCAAGTTTTATAAACCCGGTGCGTCAGTGATGACCAAAAGATGACCCGATAACGGATCCGAATTGCGAAAACGAAAGAGGATCAAAGTGAAAAGAAAGAAAGGTCTTGAGGCATGGACGAGCGCTTATCGAAAGCCAAAGCACTGAGCACTCGTTCGGCACTCATCAGTACCGAGCACTCGTTCAGCACTCTCCAACACTGAGCGCTCGTTAGGCACTCTTCAACACTGAATGCTCGTTCGGCACTCTTAACACTGAGCGCTCGTTCGGCACTCTTAACACTGAGCGTTGGCTCGGCGCTCTTCTAAGCTAAGTGCTCGCTCGGCACTCTTCAACACTGAGTGCTCGTTCGGCACTCTTCAACACTAAGTGCTCGTTCAGCACTCTGACAAGGTCGGTCGTTCTGACCTACACGGTCAGTTGTTCTGACCTACATAGTCAGGCGTTTTGACTTACATGGCCAAGTATTCTGACTTACATGGTTAAGCGTTTTGACCTACATGGTCAGGCGTTCGGACTTATATGGTCAGGCATTCGGACTAAATAATAATGAAACAGAAACAAGAAATCAATTGAACGATGAAACAGAAACAAGAAATCAGCCAAACGACGAAACAGACAGCAACAAAAGCTGCTACTGCAATGCATGGGGAGGTTTTTGATCCAACCTTAAGGCTATACATGCATTCTAATGATCTGAAACAATTTTAAAAACATTCTTGTGAACTTTAAAATTAATGGCCCTTGGCCTCATGTTATACATACACATAAAATGAATGTCAAAAGGTGTGCTAATGCACACATTACATGTTTAAGATCAAATATACATATTTTGACATATAAGGCTACAAGCGGCACTTCAAGCCAACCTTTACAAGAATAGAAATCTTCAAGTCCACAAATTATCCAAGTATAATGAGAATCTCAATCTTGATTTTCAGTACTTGAAAAATGTCCCCGGTAACTTTGGGATGAGTAACATAAAGCTACTCATAGGAGATGAGCATGCAAGGACCTAACGTTTTACAAGATTATCACATTAAAGTAAAACAATTCAAAAGGTTATGCCACCTAACGTCTATGTCAAAGGTGAGACTCAGGGAGTATCCTAAGCTACCTTAGATCATTTTTAGCATAAATCACATCATTTATGCAATTTCAAACCATATAAGGGCATGTTATATGAAGCAACAAGATATAAATTCTCAAAGCCATCAACTTGAAATCTAAAATACGAAAACAACTAAAGTGGGTCATGCGACTTAATGTCTATGTTCCAAATGAATCTATAGGATCATTCCTAAGTTACATTTGAACAATATAGCATAAATGCACTTAACAACATTAAAAACATCCGATGATTTATTAAAAATCGTAATGCATAAATGTACTTAACAACATTAAATCTCTAATAACTAAAATTACAAGTCACAATTAAACATTGGTTGTCAACTTGTAATTGAATGCGAAATCAAATAGTGAAAAACTTGGACATCAAATCTCGGAGTAAACCAAGACCTAAACAATTATTTCGGGCATTAGCCCACTGGGAATACCACCCCTAGTGCGCACTATAATATAGGGAGCTCTCTATCTCCCATACTAGAGCCAAACTCTAGCCATGTTACTTGTAACCATGTCCCAAGAGAATCCAAAATCAACAAGTAAGTTCACAACTTATACGCAATTAAATGATATATGAAACCACATTCCATGCACAAGTAAGTTGAAACCACACAATCCATGCCTTAGAGTTTCAATTTTAGAATGACATATATAATGTCAAGTCTTTTCTATGATACAATGTACAATAAAATATCATCTACTTAACAATTTAAATCATGCCTCCTTGGTAAACTTTAAACACCAATTCTACGACATTGTAGCAATAAGTTTACATGGCTAATAATATCTATAATTCACAAGTCAAGAATATATTCAATATTAGAAACATGTTCTCGTGACTATTTACATAACAACCAAATTATTCAATGCTTAAAACATAATCAAGTTGAGGAGGCCCCGGATGACATGGGCCAGATCCGACTCGCAAACATAGCATTCAGTCCGTACAGCTGGGCCAGCCCATAGAAGGACACTGCCATATGGGCCGAACGAGAGTAAGCCCATCAAAGGTGACCAAGGCTTACGAAGGAATAGGCCCAGATCCAACAATTAGTAAATATCTTGTAAATATCTTGTAAATATCTATAAATAGGAGATGGAATGAAAGGAAGGGGGATCTTTTTTGGGGTTGAGGTGTAAGAATTCTAGAGAGAGAAAAACGAGAAGGAATTTCTTGCATCTTCAATTGGCGCCGTCTGTGGGAAACGCATGGAAGTTTTGTTGATCAATGAGGAATATCGAATGGATTCAAACCAATTCGGTTGATCGAGACTCGATCTTTGGGATTTGAATCCAGAGCTGAGCGATTGTGACCTGCTCTGGAGGAATTACAATTCTTGAAGCTTTGGAGTGACTTCAGATCTACAAGTTGTTTGATTGTGGCAGGATCTGACGGATTTAGAGTTCAGACAATTCAGATCTCGTAAACAGTGAGCATAATTCGGAGAATTAGAAGCCAGATCTAAAAAATTCCTACTCACGAAGCTCAGATCTACTCGCGAGCTTGAGATTAATGCCTTTACTCCGTTCGGGAATAATGATAGGTGAAAGCTCCAATCCGATGGAGGCTGTCCAGCAAACAAAGCTTGAAGAGTTGATGAACTTGATTGAAGCTCTCAGAAAAGAAAATGCAGAATTGAAAGCTGGACTGCAACATCGGCAAATACCTGCGGTTTCGCATCCACCTCCGGTCGGAGAAGGAGGTGTTCAATCCAATATCGCACATCAAGGCGATCAGAACGAGAACAATCAGTCAGCTCACCACCGTGATGAAAGGATGATGGACAATTTGTCGCCAAATGTTCGTCGAGTTGAAGATCACGAAGGATCGACTCACGTTGATCCGCAGCGGGAAAGGTTTGACCGAGAGGAAGTGATGGAGGTTGATCGCCGTCGAGTAGCGTCGCCTTGGCAAAGAGAGTTCATAGAGGAACGGTCGTTCGATCCGTCTTACCGGCCCTCCATGGTTACTGTCACTCATCACGGTTCGGAGGGCAGAACCGTAACTCACAGAGCTACTGCTGGACTCCAGAGAGAGAATGAAGCTCTCCGATCCGCAGCTCGGACGGTGGATTCACCATTCACCGACGAGATCTTGAATGCGCCGCATCCAAGGAAGTTTGCTATGCCAGTCTTTATTCTGTTTGACGGAACGACCGATCCGATCGATCATGTGTATCATATCCAGTTGAAAATGGCCCTGAATACGGAAAACGACTCTTTAATGTGCAAATGTTTCCCTACAAGCCTGGCCGGACCGGCGCTCAGCTGGTTCAAAAACTTGCCTAGGAGCTCCATTGGCAGTTTCAGGGACCTGTGCGATCGGTTCATAAGCCAGTACTATGGGAACAAACGCCCGCCGAAGGACATCTCGAGCCTGTTCACGATGCGGCAGCACAAGGATGAACGTCTCCAGGCCTTTCTTACCAGGTTTAATCTCACTAAGAGTATGGTGATCGAATGCCACCCTTCTACGGCAGTTCAAGCCTTCAAGTTAGCCATGACACGCGGAACTCCGTTTCACACCAGTCTGGTAGTGAACACGCCGGCTACCATGGATGAACTCAATGAGAGAGCCGATGGCTTTGTGCGCCTCGAAGAAGAGGAGGCAGCTAATGCTCGGACAACGTCGCTTGTGTCGACCGAGGAAAAGTCCAAGGCAAAGATCAGGCAGAAGCAGGCTCAGCCGCAACGTCAGACCACTTGGAAGGCCGAAAAAGGTCCAGGGAGGAAGAGTTGATTACTCCGCTGAAGGTCACTCTGGCGAGGCTATATCAAGAGAACAAGGACAAGTTTCATCCACCACTGCCAATTAGACAACCCCTCGAACAGAGGGATCAAACTAAACATTGTGCTTTTCATTCTGATTTCGGACATCAGACTAACGAATGCAGGAACCTGAGGAGGCAAGTGGAGATGTTGATAGCTAGAGGGGAGTTTGCGAGTTATGTTCAAGGCTCGGCGATGGAGCAGAATCGACCGGTGGAACAAATAAAAAGGAGTCATAAACAAAGCTCCCACAATTCGCAACCAGTTCGTATAATCAATGCTATCCATGGTCGACCCGAGCCTAGTGAAGAGTCAGATGAGCTGCTCCGGGTGCGCCTGCGGCAGGCGCAGATGAAGAAAAGGGTCGGCAATGTGACCACTCTACACCAGCAGAGCCCGTCAATGCAGATAAAGTTCGACTGGACAGACCTGCAGTGTGTTCAACTGCCTCATGACGACCCGTTGGTAGTCAGTTTGACAGTGGCAGATTGCTTGGTGCGCAGAGTTCTGATCGATCCTGGGAGCAGTGCGAATGTTATGCCGAGGGACACATTTGACAGGCTCGACATTAAACCAGAGAGGCTCAAGCCCACCGGAAATCCCTTATTAGGGTTCGATGGGAAGAGGGTGGAACCCGTCGGGATGGTGGAAGTAGAAGTTCAAGCTGCAGAACGAGCTCTTATGGAAACTTTTGTGGTTGTGGAAATTCACCCCTCGTATAATCTCCTGATGGGAAGAGGATGGATTCACAGAGTCCGAGGTGTACCCTTAACTCTGCATCAGGTCATGAGGTGCCTCGGGCCCGATGGAGATAAAGTAATAGACATTCGGGGGGATCAGGTCGCAGCCAAAGAGTGTTATTCCGTCACACTAAAGCATGCTGGGAAAGGAAAGGCGCCCGTCCGTTCGACAAGCCCCAGATAGCAATTACAGGAACCTCCGCTCGAGCAGAATAGGGTGGAGGAGTCAGCTGACTTGACCGAGGAGCCCCTTCTGGATGTGCAGATCGATCAGTCCAGGCCAGAACGAACTACCAGAGTAGGTATAAGACTGACCAGAGAAGAGCAGCAAGAGCTAGTAGATTTCTTGTCCCACAATGTCGACGTATTTGCATGGAGTCACCTAGACATGCCTGGAATTAGTCCTTCCGTATCCTGTCATTCCCTGAATGTCAATCCTAATTTCAAACCAGTGAAACAGAAGCAGCGAAGATTTGCTCCAGAACGTAATCAGATCATAGCGGAAGAAGTCGATAGGCTGCTTGATGCGGGATTTATCAGAGAAGTGCACTACCCTGAGTGGTTGTCCAACGTCGTTGTGGTGCAGAAGAAAAATGGGAAATGGCGAGTATGCATTGATTTCACCAATTTGAACAAAGCCTGTCCGAAGGACAGCTTCCCGTTGCCTAAGATTGATCAAATGGTGGATGCCACCACTGGGTATGAGCGTTTAACCTTTCTGGACGCATATTCAGGTTATAATCAGATTCCTATGGACCCCGCAGATGAAGAAAAAACTTCTTTTGTCACCGAGCGAGGAACATACTGCTACAAAGTTATGCCTTTCGGGCTAAAGAATGCGGGAGCAACTTATCAACGACTTGTTAGCAAAGTTTTTAAGAATCAAATGGGTAAGATTGTCGAAGCCTATATTGATGATATGGTGGTAAAGAGTAGGAAAAAGGATGATCATCTGAAGCATCTGCAAGAGGTATTTGATGTACTAAAGCGATATGGGATGAGGCTCAATCCGACCAAGTGCTCGTTCGGTGTGAGTTCCGGGCAGTTTCTGGGACACGTGGTCAACCGCAGGGGCATCGAAGTTAGCCCCGCTCAAGCAGAGGCTTTGATTAAGAATGCCGAGCCAAAGACGATCAGAGAGGTGCAAGCCCTAACAGGACGAATAGCTGCATTAAGTCGATTTATTTCAAAATTGTCAGACCACTGCAAACCATTCTTTGACACGATTCGGAGCCATGGAAGGTAGGTCTGGGGGGATGAGCAACGACAGGCATTGACTCATTTGAAGCAATATATGCAGAATCCACCAGTCCTGTCAGCCCCAGAACCGGAAGAAAAGTTATTTCTATATCTTGGAGTATCTGGTGTCGCGACGAGTGCCGTTCTGATTCGTTGCAAGGAAGGGGTGCAATACCCGGTATTTTATGTAAGCAAAACACTGATGGAGGCAGAAAAAAGATACTCAAAGGCCGAACGGGTGGTACTTGCACTTGTAAATGCAAAAAGAAAGTTGAGGCATTATTTCGAATCCCACCCCATAGCTGTTCTAACAACTTTCCCAATCAGAACGCTCATGCACAAGCCAGAGCTCTCGGGCAGAATGACAAAGTGGGCCATAGAGTTGAGTTCATTTGACATAACGTATGAGCCGAGAACAGCTGTTAAAGGGCAAGCGGTAGCCGATTTCCTACTAGAATGTGATGCCGAAGATACGGAAGAGGACCTTAGAAGCGGCTCTTGGAAACTTTTTGTGGATGGCTCCTCTAACCAGATGGGGGCTGGGATTGGGATCAAACTGCAAACCCCAGAGGGTACTTCCTTGAGCCAAGCACTCAGACTTGAGTTCCGAGCCACCAATAATGAAGCGGAATACGAGGCGTTGCTAAATGGATTAAAGTTGGCCAGAGAGCTACAGATCAAAAGTTTGACAGTGTATAGTGACTCGCAGCTGATTGTTCGGCAGGTAAATGGTGAGTACGCAACCAAGGATGACATGATGGGGGCATATCGTTCTGCCGTTCTGCGTAGAGCCAAGGACTTTGCAAAGATTGAATTCATACAGTTGCTGAGGGAACAGAATGCAGATGCAGACCGTTTAGCATGCAGTGCTTCGAGTTGCGGTGAAACATTGGCGAGGGTGATTCCAGTAGGAATAGTGACCCAGCCATCCATTTTCGAAGAACCGATGGACTCTGACCCTTGGCAAGTCAACGTCATACCGTATGAACCGAGTTGGATTGACCCAATCATTACCTATATTCGAGATGGCGTTTTGCCTGTGCAAAGGGATGAAGCTAGGAAACTCAAAAAGAATGCTGCCAAGTACGCCATCGTGCGGAACCAGCTGTACAGAAGGTCCTATTCTGGCCCGTACTTGAAATGTGTCACCCCCGCGGAGTCGCAGCAGGTATTGCGAGCTATTCATGAGGGTGTGTGTGGCAATCATTCTGGGAGAAGATCGTTAGCGCATAAAGCAATGACACAAGGGTATTTCTGGCCAAACATGTCAAGAGATGCGGAGGAGTTCTCTCGAAGGTGCGATAAGTGCCAACGATATGGACCATTGATCCACCAACCACCTGAGGAATTGCACGTAATGGCCTCGCCGTGGCCTTTCGCGCAATGGGGGATGGATGTGGTCGGTCCTCTGCCAACTGCAAGAGCTCAGAACAAGTATGTGTTACTGGCCACGGATTATTTCACTAAATGGGTGGAGGCAGAACCGTATCCTAGCGTGACTCAGACTCAGGTGAGACGATTTATCTGGAACAACATTATCTGCCGCTTCGGTGTTCCCAGAACAATAGTCATGGACAATGGCACAAACCTCGACAGCAGGCAAGTAAGAAAGCTGCTGGAGGAGTATGGAATCAACCAGAAGTTGGCTGCAGTAAGTCATCCTCAGGCCAACGGACAAGCAGAAATCACAAACAGAACCATTTTCGCCTGCATTAAGAAGAAGCTGGAAGATCATAAGGGGAAGTGGTTGGATGAACTCCCGAACGTTCTATGGGCTTACAGAACCACCCCAAGGCGGCCGACTGGGGAGAGCCCGTTCGCAATGGCGTATGGTACCGAAGCAGTTATACCGGTTGAGCATTTAGTCCCCACTATCAGAAGCTTAGCATGGAGTCGGGATCAGAACGACAAGATGTTAAGATTGAACCTCGACATGATAGACGAAAGGAGAGACGCAGCGGCTATAAGGCTAGCATCGTATCAGCAAGTGCTGGCGAATAGTCACAACAAGAGAGTAAAACACAGGTATTTTGCCCCTGGCGATCTGGTTCTGAAAAGAAAGGTGGGGATGGTCAAAAAAATGATGCCACCCTGGGAAGGCCCATACAGAATTGCGGAAGTCATTGGCAAGGGGGCATATACGTTGGAAACCATGGCGGGAAGGTTGGTCAGCAAGCCCTGGAACGCCACGTCTCTGAAGAGGTACTACCAATAAAAGCTAAGTTCAGGCTTTAATTGGATGTTATTTGTTGTCAATCAAATACGTATGAATGAGCAAGTTACTGGAATTTACAAAAAAAGAATTTTCTTTTCCAACGGTCTACTATAAAAACTTAAAGCCAAGTGGCAAGTGGCATTCTAGCCGAGCGCCAGGCACTTAAGCAAGATAAGTGGCAGCTGGCACTATAAGCCGAACGCCAGACACTTGCTAAAAATTTAAAGCCAAGTGGCAAGTGGCATTCTAGCCGAGCGCCAGGCACTTAAGCAAGATAAGTGGCAAGTGGCACTATAAGCCGAACGCCAGACACTTGCTAAAAATTTAAAGCCAAGTGGCAAGTGGCATTCTAGCCGAGCGCCAGGCACTTAAGCAAGATAAGTAGCAGCTGGCACTATAAGCCGAACGCCAGACACTTGCTAAAAATTTAAAGCCAAGTGGCAAGTGGCATTCTAGCCGAGCGCCAGGCACTTAAGCAAGATAAGTGGCAGCTGGCACTATAAGCCGAACGCCAGACACTTGCTAAAAATTTAAAGCCAAGTGGCAAGTGGCATTCTAGCCGAGCGCCAGGCACTTAAGCAAGATAAGTGGCAGCTGGCACTATAAGCCGAACGCCAGACACTTGCTAAAAATTTAAAGCCAAGTGGCAAGTGGCATTCTAGCCGAGCGCCAGGCACTTAAGCAAGATAAGTGGCAAGTGGCACTATAAGCCGAACGCCAGACACTTGCTAAAAATTTAAAGCCAAGTGGCAAGTGGCATTCTAGCCGAGCGCCAGGCACTTAAGCAAGATAAGTAGCAGCTGGCACTATAAGCCGAACGCCAGACACTTGCTAAAAATTTAAAGCCAAGTGGCAAGTGGCATTCTAGCCGAGCGCCAGGCACTTAAGCAAGATAAGTGGCAGCTGGCACTATAAGCCGAACGCCAGACACTTGCTAAAAATTTAAAGCCAAGTGGCAAGTGGCATTCTAGCCGAGCGCCAGGCACTTGCCGTAAACAAACACACGGCAAAGCTAATATAAAAGAAAAAGAGAGAAAAGATATGTATGTACTGAAGATAAGTTGAATAGAGCACAACACATAGGGAAAAAGAGTTCTGTCATTTCATTAATATTGAACATTGAGTTTACAAAAGAGAGATGTCCATCATTACAAGAAGATATGAAATAGAAGAATTCGAAGGAGCCCTAGCTAGACGCCTCAGTACCAACAGCATCCTGGTCGTGCCGACTCGTCTCCTCGGCCCCATCAGCCGCCTCACCTTCATGAGGTGGGGAATCAAGGTGAATGACTGAATCGTTCGGCTGGGGTTCAGCGTCAGCAGTGGCTATAGAAGGAACCACGGTTGACGATTGGGGAGCGGTCAGTGGCAGAGCGGTAGGAGGAGCTGTGATGATCCTTGAGGATGCGATGTCCTGGCACTCATCAAATATACGTTCCGCTTCGGTGGGTTCTGGGTCGATATAGACCCCCAGAGGTTCGATCCCCAGATCCTTGTCTACCTCATCCGGAGTGGAGCTGGTCTGTCCCTCATCCGGAACCCGGTCGGCGAAACCTTCCCGGAATCCTTGAGCATACCGAAGAGCACCGACCCTGGAGAACCGAGCGTGAAGGGCCAGCATCCTACCACCCACTCTGCTGATCGCGTCGATCAGAGCGGTACGCTCGTCCAGAGCTCTTTTTTCAAAAGCCATCCGAGCAGACTGTTCATCAGCTAGAAGGCGCTGGAGTTCTGCCTTCTCTTCTCTAATTGATTCCCGCTCAGTCTGCCAGACGCTCTTCTCAAGCTGGAGGGCGTCCTTCTCATCCTGAAGGGAATCATTCTCCTTCTTCAGGACATCTCTCTCTTGCTCGGCTTTGTCAAGCCGAACCAGCACCTCGGTATTCTTCATGGCAAGGAGGTCGTTTTCTTTATTAGCCACATCCAGGCTGTCAGAATACTTTCGGGGCCCTGGCGTTCCCCATCTCCACCTGCTTCTGCATGGCCATCATCCCGAACAATGTCTGCATAGGTGCACAATAAAAACGGTTAAACCAATAGTTAGAACGGGCGAAGGCAAGACCAAGTAATATAAGAGAATTCATGAGTTAGAAAATAAAAGTCACCTCCATAGCAGATTGGGGAAAGCGACTGAACACGTCCTTCTGGGAAAGGCCCTTTGCCGCCTCAAGGTCCTTCGGAGTCCACATGCTCCTGTAGTAGGCCATAGCGGTCTGGCCATCCTTCAGCATGGTCTCGTTCGGTTTCACGAACGTCCCATCCGTTCGGGTGTACCGAGGGGCCCATGGCGGTAAGCTGGGGATAGAAGGGGGGCCTGAAGCAGAAGCAGAGCCACCAGCTGCAGGAGGCCCAGAGGGAGAAGGAGCTCTGATCGCTCGGTGCAAGAGAGTACCCGGCCCAGAGACCCGGGTCCTTCTAATGAGAGGCTCCTCCTCAGGATCGATTTCACTGTCAGGATGAGGCCTTTTGCCTCGTTCTTTGTCCCGACCGCCCCCCGCAGCAGCAGGAGTTATGGTAGCTGGGGAGGGCGCGTTCTGGTTGGCAGCAGGGGCGCTGGCAACAGGGTTAGTAGCCACTGCGCTCGGGACAGTGTCAGATATGGTGGCTGAAGAAGAAGCTGACGCTGGAGAGGAGGTCGCCCCAGCAGCAGGAGTGGCTGGGGGAGTATTTTTCCTCCTGCCAAAAGAGGGAATCTGAAGTCTGCTCATGTTGTAGCCGAGTGATGAGAGCGCTAAGAGGTTGTCTGAAGTGAGGAGATCTGAGCAGGAAGGAATATCGTTCAGAACGTATCTCTTCAAGTAGTTACTCCTATCCCTGCAAACACTATAGCTCAAGTCATCACAAGGTATTCCCAAGGAGCGGCATAAGTAAGTGCAAAAACGAGGAACGCATGTTTCACAGGGGCAGTCATGTTTATGGGATTTGAATTTTTTATAGGAGGAGACAGAGCAGACACCAAAGGCGCTCGGGATTGGGTAACCCTCTGCAGCCGGCGAAGACCAAGCCCCACTAATGCCCACTATGCTATCCCTCCAACCCTTTTCAGATTTTATTGTGTCAGTACATATGGACATCTTCTCGAACGGGTAGAGGTGGTAGAAGGGCTCGTTAATACGGATCTTACTCACCTTATAGCACAGAAGGAGGTCTATGAGGTCGAGGTCCAGATTTCTGTCACGCATCAACAAGAGCATAACAGATATGATTCTAAAGAAGTTGGGGTTGACCTGCAGAGGGGATATCCCCAATCTATTGAAGACATAACTAAAGAAAGGGTGCAGAGGGAACCTAACAACATTCAATTGAAGGTTCGTGAATAAGACTTCGCCGGGCAGGAGGCCGGCGCCGGTCGTAATGTTAACGTCTTGGGGGCAAACCCTAACTTCGATGTTGTCAGGAAGTCTAAGTCTCATACGAAGAACATCCAGATCTACAACCATGGTGGAAGTGATAGAAGAATCTACAAGAGGGTAAATGGAAGCCTGCCGAAAGTAAAAAGAACGAAACTAACCTCGGAGGACTGCAAGATCGCTGGAAGAATGACTCTTGAAGAATTTCACCAAGGAAAGCTTAGCACTGTTCTAGAAAAGAGAGAGACTTGGCTGATGATAGAGACGGTAAAGGGAAGTGAAGTGGAATTCTAGAGCATTATAAAGGCGAGGGGGCCCGAGGGCCGAAGCGTCGGGAAGGCCAGAAATCCCTCGAGCCCCGGAACATTGATGCTGGATCTGACCGTCCACTCCCCCACGTGGTTATCTCGAGCCGTCAACATCATGATGAGACGCCATCAATAATTACCCCTTATTAAATAAGGGGCAATTATGGGGGCAGTTGAGGAGGTCCCGGATGACATGGGCCAGATCCGACTCGCAAACATAGCATTCAGTCCGTACAGCTGGGCCAGCCCATAGAAGGACACTGCCATATGGGCCGAACGAGAGTAAGCCCATCAAAGGTGACCAAGGCTTACGAAGGAATAGGCCCAGATCCAACAATTAGTAAATATCTTGTAAATATCTTGTAAATATCTATAAATAGGAGATGGAATGAAAGGAAGGGGGATCTTTTTTGGGGTTGAGGTGTAAGAATTCTAGAGAGAGAAAAACGAGAAGGAATTTCTTGCATCTTCACAAGTGAAAATACAACAAGTCTAAATCCATGATTTATATATAGAACAACTTCTAAAACATAATTTAATACATGGAACAATTAGATAGAATTTAATTAAATAAAAATAATCAAATTCTCTAGATTTCAAATCAATTCCAAATAGCCTCAATTTAATATACGTTAAGGGACATAGTAGGGTTATTAATAATATCAAGTTAAAACTCCGATTAAGTGACTAAAACACTTAAAATAAAATTAATTAAACTAATTAATCAATTTTCTCTAGATTTCAAAATTTATTTAAATGATCCCAAATTAATATATAACAAGGATTAAGTCATGACCATGCCGTATATCAAGTCTAAAACGGAATACAAGTAAGGTACAATTAAGTAGAATTTAAAGCAAATTAAATTAATTTCTAGAACTTGAATAAAAGCATGCAGACAAGTTATATAAACATCAATAACATGCAAGATAACAAAAATATAAACCTATAACATCCCCTACCTCAATTTGAGATGAAAATCTTAAAAGCCACCAAAATGAAACCGTTTCGAATCCAACGATACTTCGGGGTTTTGTCGGGGACAACACGGTAAACATTAAACCCCAAAGAAGTTCTACCAAAATCCCAACTTGGTTTCAAACCTAAACTCAAGAAATGGTCAAAATAGAAATCTAATAAGGGGGAAAGGAAGATTTCACCAAGGCCTACAATAAATGTTAAGGCCCTATGGCAAAATACCAAAGGGAAGTGGCCGGAAAAGAAGAGAGAAGGGTGGCAGCTCAAGGCTGTCATGGATGGCCGGCCAAGAGAGGGAGGAAGAAGAAGAAAAATTTAACTTTTTCTTATGACACCCCTTATTTATAGAAAAACTCTAAAAGTGTCCCGAACGGGTCCCGCCAGGTCTGGAAAAGTGAAATTTAAGCAGACACACTCAAACAGAAAAACTCTATGAACAAAAAAGAACCAAAATGAGAAAAGATGAACAATGGAAGAAACGGTGTTAAAAACTGAGTCCCGAGCAGAAATATATGCCTCGAACAAGTTTGGCAACAATTGGTATCGGAAACCCTAAAATTGGGGAAAAACGACAGGAAGGAAATTGTAAGAGTAAGCAACTCGACGAAAAGTGAAAATGAATCTTGTACTGGGATCTAGGCTCAAAACAAGGCATTTTTGCAATAGCTTCCATTAATTGCACAATGGCCTCTACAAAAAGTGATAACTACACTAATGACCCAGAATGAAAATATCTTCCAAAAATATTTTCTTAAAAACCCCTGAAATAAAATATATTCAAAAGATATTTATGAAAAACACCTTAAGAAAAGAAAATGTTTTTGAAGAACTATGCATCCATGCCCCTATGGACACTGCGAGCAACCAGAGTATTTTTCTACAAAAGTAAAGATACATATTTTGTGGAAACCACTTAGAATGAAGGTACGTGAAGTTAGAAATCAACTCCGAGCACAAAAAGTGAGGCTATGCCAACAAAGTGACAAACGGGGAAAATGACGAAAAGTGAATAGTGTTGAAAAATGAAAAATGTGGAAATGATACGGTCTTTTAAAGAAGTTGTCAATCCAAAGGAAAGAGTCTCGGAAACCATTCTCGAGCACTCGAGATGACACTAAGTGACGAGAAACTAAACTCAGAAAGAAAAGATTAACGGAAAAAAAATATCCGTAAAAATCTGAGGAAAAATAAATGAAGGAAAATGACCGGGTCATTACAACCTACCCTCCTTAAAGGGATTTCGTCCCTGAAATCTGAAACACACAAAGAGAACCGAACCAGATCGAAGTAAGGTTGAACCAGATCAAAGTAAGGTCAAACCATAAGGTGTGAAGGACAACTTCAAAAGCTTGAAGGTCATCTAAAGGAACGCAAAAACCAAGAATTGAGTGACACTCCCCAAACAAATCGGCATATTAACCCAATGTCAATAACCGAGAGAATCCCAAGATAATGACAAGTCGAATCAAGATAGATGGCTAAGAATGATATGGTAGTATGAACAATGACCAGAACCTGCCCACACTTACTCATCAGTAAGGTAGCATGACAGTATAAGGAACTAGTTCATAACATACCTCCAACAGATCAACCCAGAAAGAAACTTTTCGAAACGAATGACATCAATGTCAAAAATGATCATTACCAAAAACATTACGGGAACCAGGCATCTACAAGGGTTGGGGTAGCTAATCCCAAAACTCTACCAATAATGTTATTGGCATCGTTACGCTTAAGGCCTTAGATCTACAATGTAAGTAGAGTCAACAACTCCTACATTGTAAAACACCCTTATCAACAACCTCCAGTCACGAATCCAAAGCTTGACAAGTCTGTAACCTCAAGCCAATGGATCGGACCCACAAAATCAAAAGACGTTGTCCTAAAGCAGACTTATCCTAAGGTCACAAACGGAAATAAAGTGCTGGATCAAAATTCCTATCATGGATAACTAAATCCTTAAAATGGAAGTCTACTACGTAGCTCACTATTGACAATCCCGACAACCAAGGTCACAAAACCACAACATAAGTGCAAGAAAGATAAAACAGTATAAACCAGATACTCACATAGTATATACTCACAAATTTAAATGACATGCATCAAATAATAACTTAGTACTAAGCACATAGTACACATAAGGTAAACCAAATAAACCACCTATCACATAGGGGTCAAACAAATGATGACACGCTATACACCACTAATAGCACTGGCATGTCAAAGGGATATAGTATATAAAAACGTATCATCTATATCCTTAAACTAACTACCACATAGTCATATATCCTAAACATGTTTCTAAGGCATGCCCCAAAATAATAGGGCTCGTAAACATGTAAAAGTGATCTTAAAAATAGAATTTTCACAAAAAAAGGAAGAAATGAATGGAATGCCTCTCAAAAGGACAACCTCTCAGAAAACGTAACACAAAACCTGGATGAGTCTAATCTCCCATTACAAGGAAAGGAATCACCCCCCCTAACGACCACTAAAGTCCTCGAGACTTAGGGTTAACAAGTCTTTCCCAAGACCAGCTCATACATCGATGGAATCTCAACACCACACGAAACAAGACAACAACGAAATAGATAGCCCCAATGCTAACCGTTACAAGACATCAACAAGAAAACCCCCAATCCAAGATGCCAATGAGTTCGATAGGAACTCTATAGGATTCTACCAGAACCCTAACACAATGCCCTAAGTCTCCAAAGACAAGGGAGAGTAATTAATTACACCAACGTAATTAATTACACGAAACCACTCGCACCCCATCCGAAGCTCGCAAGAGCTGTCCAAGGCAACACAAGAAGGATCTTAGGTCAACACACCTATCCAAATCCCGAAACCATCACCCTAAGAAGGCAAGACACGAGAACCTCGCCCTGAGGCTCACAAGGTAACTCCTGACTCTCCAAGGAAGGACTCGAGTCATTCATGACTCATTGTCCCATGCCACTAGAAATAAAGACCTCAATGACATCATGATGTTAAGACCACTACGAAGTCCTAAGAGATGACACCGACACCTCTAACACTACCATGACTCCATGGCCTACGTTTCAACTTACCAGACGGAGACTACAACTCTAAGCTCACCTGAGCCCTAATGAGAAGACTCTCCGTGAGTCAAGACTGTGACGCTATGTGCATGAAAAGGAAACAAGATCAATAATAACACGAGTTATTATGATTGAATGCAACTCATACTATGAATGCATTAAATAAATAGCACGTCAATGTATGCAACATACGGTCATGCTAAAGCAATCAAAGAAAGCCCTTTAAACAATTAAGCACTTAAGCAAATAAGCATACATGTCAAATAAGGATGCTTTTAAACATATAAGCATATAAGCATAGAGACATGTCATAATACTGAGCGTGTTATCAAGAAACACGTAAACATGTTACAACACCAAAACATATTATCAAAAAGCATGTAAACATATCAAAGTAGATCAACAAAAGCATGATATGCACCCAAAACCCGTTGTCCTAAGGTATTCAAACCTAGGAGCTCTGATACCACTTGTGATGGCCCAAGTTTTATAAACCCGGTGCATCAGCGATGACCTGATAACGGATCCGAAATGCGGAAGCGAAAGATGATCAAAGCGAAATAAAAGAAAGGTCCTGAGGCATGGATGAGCGCTTGTCCAAAGCCAAAGCACAGAGCGCTCGTTTGGCACTCTTTAACACTGAGTGGTCATTCGACACTCTTCAACACTGAGTGCTCGTTCGACATTCTCAACAAAGAGCGCTCGCTCGACACTCTCGACACTGAGCGCTCGTTCGGCACTCTTCAGCACTCTCAACACTGAGTGCTTGCTCGGTACTCTTCAACACTGAGTGCTCGTTCGACACTCTTACAAGGTGGTCGTTCTGACTAACATGGTCAGTCATTCTGACCTACATAGTCAAGCATTCGGACTTACATAGTCAAGCGTTCTGACCTGCATGGTCAAGCATTCGGACTTACATGGTCAGGCGTTCTGACTTACATGGTCAGGCGTTCGGACTTACATGGTTAGGCGTTCATACTAAAGAACGACGAAACCGAAATAAACAATCAGCTGAATGATGAAACAGGATCAAGAAATCAGCCAAACGATGAACCAGACAGCAGCAAAAGTTGTTACTACAATGCACGGGGAGGTTTTTGATCCAACCTTAAGGCTATACATGCATTCCAATGATCCGAAACAAGTTTAAAAACATATTTGTGAACTTTAAAATTAATGGCCCTTGGCCTCATGTTATACATACACATAAAATGAATGTTAAAAGGTGTGCTTATGCACACATTACATGTTTAAGATCAAATATATACATTTTGACATATAAGGCTACAAGCGGTATTTCAAGCCAACCTTTACAAGAATAGAAACCTTCTAGTCCATAATCATCCAAGCGTAATGAGAATCTCAACCTTGATTTTCAGTACCTGAAAAATGTCCCCGGTAACTTTGGGGTGAGTAACATAAAGGTACTCGTAGGAGATGAGCATGTAAGGACTTAACATTTTACAAGATTATTACATTAAGTGATATAATTCAAAAGGTTATGCCACCTAACGTCTATGTCAAAGGTGAGATTCAGGGAGCATCCTAAGCTACCTTAGATCACTTCTAGCATAAATCACATCATTCATGCAATTCTAAACAACATAAGGGCATGTTATACGAAGCAACAAGATATAAATTCTCAAAGCCATCAACTTGAAATCTAAAATACGAAAATAACTAAAGTAGGTCATGCCACCTAATATCTATGTTCCAAATGAATTTATAGGATCATTCCTAAGTTATATTTGAACAATATAGGATAAATGTACTTAATAACATTAAAAACATGTGATGAATCATTAAAAATCATAATGCATAAATATACTTAACAGCAATAAAAACATGCGATGATTCATTGAAAATCATAATGCATAAATGTACTTAACAACATTAAATTGCTAATAACTAAAATTACAAGTCACAATTAAACATTGGTTGTCAACTTGGAATTGAATGCGAAATTAAATAGTGAAAAACTTGGACATCAAATCTCGAAGTAAACCAAGACCTAAACAGTTATTTCGGGCATTAATCTACCGGGAATACCACCCCAAGTGCGCACTATAATATACGGAGCTCTCTATCTCCCATACTAGAGCCAAACTCTAGCCATGTCACTTATAACCATGTCCCAAGAGAATTCAAAATCAATAAGTAAGTTCACAACTTATACGCAATTAAATGATGTACAAAACCACTTTCCATGCACAAGTAGGTTGAAACCACACAATCCATGCCTTAGAGTTTCAATTCTAGAATGACATATATAATGTCAAGTCTTTACTATGATACAATGTACAATACAATATCATCTACTTAACAATTTAAATCATGCCTCCATGGTAAACTTTAAACACCAATTCTACGACATTGTAGCAATAAGTTTACAAGGCTAATAATATCTATAATTTACAAGTCAACAATATACTCAATATTAGAAACACGTTCTCATGAATATAAACATAACAACCATGTTATTCAATGCTTAAAATATAATCAAGTGAAAACACAGCAAGTCTAAATCCATGATTTATACATACAACAACTTCTAAAACATAATTTAATACATGGAACAATTAGATAGAATTTAATTAAATAAAAATAATTAAATTCTCTAGATTTTAAATGAATTCCAAATGCATATATGTTAAGGGACATAGCATGGTTATCAATAATATTAAGTTAAAACTCCGATTAAGTGACTAAAACACTTAAAATAAAATTAATTAGACTAATGAATCAATTTTCTCTAGTTTCAAAAGCTATTCAAACGATCCCAAATTAATATTTAACAAGGATTAAGTCATGACTATGCCATATATCAAGTCTAAAATGGAATACAAGTAAGGTAAAATTAAATAGAATTTAAATCAAATTAAATTAATTTATAGAACTTGAACAAAAGAATGCATACAAGTTGTATAAGTATCAATAACATGCAAGATAACAAAAATATAAACCTATAACATCCCTTACCTCTATTTGAGATGAAAATCTTAAAAGTCACCAAAATGAAACTACTCCGAATCTGACGATACTTCGGGATTTTGTCAGGGACAACACGGTGAACATTAAACCCTATCAAAGTCCTACCAAAATCCCAACTTGATTTTAAATCCAAACTGAAGAAATGGCTAAAACGAAAATCCAATAAGGGGGAAAGGAAAATCTCACCAAGGCCTACAATAAATGCTAAGGCCCTACGACAAAATACCAAAGGGAAGTGGCCGGAAAAGAAGAGAGAAGGGTGGCAGCCCAAGGCTACCATGGATGGCCAGCCCAGAGAGGGAGGAAGAAGAAGAAAAAGTTAACTTTTTCTTATGACACCCCTTATTTATAGAAAAACCCTAAAAGTGTCCCGAACGAGTCTTGCCGGGTCTGAAAAAGTGAAATTTGAGTAGACACACTCAAACTGCAAAACTCCATGAACAAAAGAGAACCAAAATAAGAAAAGATGAACAACAGAAGAAACGACATCAAAAATCGAGTCCCGAACAGAAAGATATGCTCCAAACAAGTTCGGCGGCAACCGGTGCCAGAAACCCTAAAACTGGGGAAAAATGACCGAAAGGAAATACTAAGAGTACGCAACTCGATGAAAAGTGAAAATGAATGCCGTACGAGGATCAGGCTCAAAACAAGGCATTTTTGCAATAATTTTCATTAATTGCACAATGACCCCTACAAAAAGTGATAACTGCACTAATGACCCAGAATGAAAATATCTTCCCAAAATATTTTCTTAAAAATCCCTAAAATAAATTATCTTCAAAAGATATTTATAAAAAACACCCCAAGAAAAAAAAATGTTTCTGATGAACTATACGTCCATGCCTTTATGGACACCGGGAGCAACCAGAGTACTTTTCTACAAAAGTAAAGATATATATTTCATGGAAACCACTTAGAATGAAGGTACATGAAGTCATAAATCAACTCTGAGCACAAAAAGTGAGGCTATGCCAACAAAGTGACAAATGGGGAAAAGGACGAAAAGTGAATAGTGTCAAAAAATGAAAAATGTGGAAATGACGCGGTCTTTTAAGGAAGTTGTCAATCCAAAGGAAAGAGTCTTGGAAACCATTCTTGAGCACTCGAGATAACACTAAGTGACGAGAAACCGAACTCAGAAAGAAAAGATCAACGGAAAAAAATATCCGTAAAAATTTGAGAAAAAAGAAAGGAAGGAAAATGACCGGGTCATTACAGTTATGGTGTTAGACGGAAAAAAGGGGGGTCAACATTCAGTCAAGCGAATCAAATAAGTAGTGAAGATAAAGCTCGAACAATCGTATAGTTTTGTGTTTTTTAGGACATTCTACCCTTAAGTGCACTGTAACTTTTTGACATTCCTTTTGTATTTTTTAGGACATTCTAACTCAGAAGATTCTGGATTATGGTGTTAAATGGGACAAACTTTATTATTTGGAGTTAACAAAAAAAGGGGGGTCAAAGTGCAATCAAGCGAATCAAACAAGTAGTAAAGATAAAGCTCGAGCAATCGTATATTTATGGCACCGAAGGCTAGGGTATCTTTCTTTTGGTTATCTTAAGAAGTTACAATCGCATTTATTTTCATATGTAAGTGATTTAGACTTTCATTCTGAAATTTGTTAACTAGCCAAGAGCCATGGTATTTCTTATTTACTAAGTTTAAATAAAAGTTTAGAACATTTTGCGGTTATTCATTCAGATGTTTGGGGTCTTGAAAAACTTCCTTCACTTTTTTATGTTCGTTATTTTGTTACGTTTATTGATGAATGTACTCGAATGACCTGGATATCTCTTCTTTGAAGTAAGAGTGATGTAGGTACTGGTGTGTCTCTAGTCGTATCGATCAACTAAAGTTGTAATAAAAGTGTGGCCAAGTTTAAATTTATAAAGAGCCACTACTACCTATAACTACTAATATAGCTAGGGTGAGTAGGGATCGTCCCAAGGGATTGAGGGCTATATTAATATGGAAACAAGGTCGGACCAGTAGGTCAAATGATAAGAAGATTGTTTGTTTGGTTAATTAAACTACAATGTAAATGAATTAAATATAAAGCAATTGAAATAAATAAAAGGTAAAGAACAAGAGAGAGAGAGAGAGAGGTCTTGGGATCTAGAGGTCACTACTAAATATCACCATTCTAGACATTCAATGTGTAATGAATGAAGGGAAACATGTGTTGCAATTCAAAGAGGTGTGATTAATTGAATCAATAAGCATGGATTGACTAATTAAGTATACATTGTCTAGACAACCTAGTGAATAGCACAATATATCAAACTAAGACATTCCTTTAAGCTTATAATCAACACACTAACAAGTTAGAGAATTATACTACTTGCATTCATAAATATGGAACATCAAACAATAAGTATGAATTGTCCTCACATCTAAGAAAGTAAAGCAATTACACTACTTTTAAGCTAATGACATAAAAATTAAACTAATTAAACTAAGGTAGAGGCACAATCCATCAAGAAATGAGTATGAACCATCAAACAAACCACAAGAGTATTCTATTTAAGCACTATGCCTTGACAATCTCGAGATTCATAGCATCAATACACATAGGCATGCATCAATATCACAAAACCAAGAGATAAACACCTGAACATCTACTTTACCATACATAGACATATGGATAGAATGAAATGATTAATTGGAAGTATTAATCAACACAAATCATTGTAAGGAGAGAGGAATAAGGATGGTTCTGAAAATTTTTGGGCAGTACTCTCTCTCAGTGAAATCACTGGGATGCACCTGATAATGGAGTCAAGAACAGATAGATGTATTGATATAAGAATTTAAAATCCAAGCATAACATGCATAGAAAGAGATAAATAATGTATAGTACATCACAATATCAGGGCCAACAGACTGGCCACAAAAATAGCAGTATCAAAATAATAGTAATGTATCACAGATATATAAAATGATGAGAGTAAAGAGATAGAGATCAAGCATAGGAAGTAGGGCGAGTGGGGCGTGATCGCCGGATATCTCTAGATAAATCTTGCAACGCAGTCATGACATCTGAGCGGAGGGTAGTCACGTCAGTGCTGAGAGAGGCCACATCCCACCGAAGAAAGACAACTGCGTCCTCCAAGGTTTTGTGTATGCTCTCCTAGGCCAGGTGTCAGAACTGGAGCATCAGGGATAACTGGATCATGAACTGGAGGTAAATCCTGACCCTGCTCCTAAAAATGTAATGGCGACCCTACCAGAGAGTGACGTGGTGACTCTGCTGGAGGCTTTCGCTCTAAATCTATGTCTATGTGTGCGTTCGCAGCCGTTGGTGGGTCTGCTGGATCATGCTCTGCTGCTACTGCCTGCGCTGCCTCTATAACCTCCTCCTCTGCAGCCTCCTTAGCTGCCAAAATAGACTCTTACTCTAAGCTCATGATAAGAGCATTATAGCTCTTGTTCTAATCCTTCTTGCCGTAGTAACAAGCCCTTAACTCAGGATGCTCCTCTGGATAGAAAGGGTAGTGCTGATCTCAGAGGATCTGAGTGATAAGATGTCCAAAAGGGAGGAAAGTGGGTCGCTTTGGCTTGGCCTTACTTATATAGCTCTCGTATAACCTCATCATGACACTTTAGATGAGTGTAGGAACAGAGAACCAATGCTCGGTATAGAAGGCATAAAGAGCAGCCAGAAAATATGAGCGATGTTAGATCTTATGGCCATCCATAGATTCGTTTTGGTACAAGACCGAATTATAGAACCAAGGATCATTGGCCCAATAAGTCCTCGTGGCGAATGTTTCGCTAGCACTGTAGTGGCCAGTCAGAGCAACGACCATGTTTGCATCAGATGACTGCCTGAGAATAGGATAATGAAGACTGGGAGGGTAGATATACGGGCATCGAGAAGAAGTGGCCAATGACTCAATAGTGATACGGATGAGATGGCCATCTATAGTAGTCTGCAGCTCCAATAGGTTACTCAGGGCCGGCCGGAGGTTCTGGAAGAACAACCGAACAAGCCTCGGGTAAACTGGATAAGTGACTGGAGCAAAAATGGCTGATATGCCCCGTCGGTCATTATCATCGAATGCAGCCCGGGTCAGAACTGACAGGGAAAAGAAGGCAATGTCGAAGACCGATTCATGTGTCACCTGAAGGAGTGTATATCTCCTGCTAGGCCTGTCTCGG
The DNA here is from genome assembly GCF_030987335.1 of Cornus florida. Taxonomy (NCBI): domain Eukaryota; kingdom Viridiplantae; phylum Streptophyta; class Magnoliopsida; order Cornales; family Cornaceae; genus Cornus; species Cornus florida. Next base: position 73,581,771 of record NW_026775575.1, on the reverse strand, counting down.
ATTTGGCCTGGCAGTGCTAGTGGTGGTGGAGGTGGTACATGCTCAGCCTCATCAGAAGAAAATGATGCGGAAGCAGACGACTGTAATTTGGTATCGATGAATGAGGACTGAGCTATAGCTGGGTCTTGAGCTGGGTCTTGAGCATGGGAAGGCTGTGTTAGCTCCTCTATCTGCCATCTCACTTTGCACTTATACTGCCTACTGGCGACAGTCTTTACTCGAGCCATGGTCTGCAGAATAAAAAAAAAAAACTTGTAGAAGAAGTCAGTACAGGAATAAGGAATTGAAGTATAATATATAGAAACATGTATGTCAAGTAAGATAGATAACACAGAATAATTGACATGAATCTATGCAAGTTGTAATGCAACCAGGCATGGACAGTGAATGAGTGAAATATGCTAAATATGACAGTTTAAAATGCACCCAATGCGAAAAACACAAGCATTGAGCAAATATAAGATAACATGGAACACAAAAAATGGCATGTGAAGTGGATATGGAAATCTTTGATGTTCGATCGATCAGGAAAAAAAGATGAGATCGATCCAAGTTGGATCGATCTGGAATTGAGTGAGATCGATATTTCTCTGATCGATCAGAGAAGAACGTAATTGATCAAACTCTGCAAAAATACAAAAAGTCACAGATCTGTGACGTGGACAACACGGGGGTACCCAAGCAAACTTGGGGGTCCCTCTACACTTTAACAAATCACAAATTGTCACTTATATAGGCACGTGACCCCTTAAATCGAAATCGGGCAAAATAGATATATATAGATATATACATATATACACATGCTTTGAAACTTCATATATAGCAAGAAATCAATCATAGAATCTCAGATCTATCATGGCAAGTCTCAAATATAGAGATGAAGCTTGAGATTCAACAAGAAAGTGTAAAACTTACCAAATCGGGTGAGAGAAGTGGAGACGAAGGAGAGGTGACAAGATTGAGTGCGAGGATTGGAGTTTCGAAGCTCTAGAAGCTCGCCGGAGGTTGGGAAGAAGGTGGGCAGCGGCGGGAAAAAGCTAGGGTCTGAGATCGATCTTTGAAATCGATTTACATGACCCTTGGCTTCTATTTTTAAAAATTATTTCCGACGAGTTCGATCGATCACTAAGAAATCAGATCGATTGAACAAAGATTGATTTGAAAGGGACTCAGATCGATCTAACCTCGCAAAATGACAAGTATTATTTATTTATTTTATTATTATTATTATTATTTATTTTTTTAGAAAAAAATAAAATAAAAGTAAAAATCAAATAAAAATCTTTTTAGAATTTTTGAAAATATTTTTGAAATAAAAATACAATACAATAAAATAAAGGAAAAATATTTTTGGATTTTGAAAAATTTCTTAAAACTAAAAATATTTCAGGAATTTTTGAGAACAAAATAAAATAAAAAATTCAAAATATTTTTGTATTTATGTTATATTAAATTCAAAATTCAAAGGGCAGTCAAAGTCAAAGTCAAGAAAGGAACACAAATCGATAAATCCAAGATCGATCTGGAAGAGACTTCAATCGATCCAATAGGTAAAAACCTACAGACAAGTTCGAACGATGCACAGAGAGGCCTTTTTTATGGGTTCCAAAATTTTTTCTAAGTATAGAATAAAGATCGATCTGAGAAAATCTCGATCGATCTCAGAACACTCAGATCGATCAGAAATGAAGTTCACACGATACACAGAGAGCTGAAATATGCAGGAAAATTACGTTCGATAGGACAGATAGATGATTGGACGCAGGGTTGGCAGTTCGATCGATCGAACCTCTTTTGAGATCAATCAAATAGGTACAAAATGCCTAATTTGAAAGTGAAAGTGCATGCATTCCCAACTAAAGTCCTTATCAATGTGTATGAACCCAGAATATATCTAGACGACGCAAGAAATGAAAGTTAAAATAGAAATGAGGGAGGACTAGGGTTGTAAACCCTACGAAACACTAGTCTTTAACGTCTCTAGAAAGACGTTGGGTTCTTTTAGCCCGGATTAAAAATCTTATGATGCATCCCCTCCTTGATGGGGTAAATGTCACTTTGAATCCCACCCAACAAATTGTTCCCTAAGAACTCATTGGATTTGAATTAAAGGAGATTGACAATCCTTTGTCCATGCAATTCTTGGGCTTCCATGCCTGATGCGGCGCGTGTCGCCGCACCATATCAAGCTTGAGAGTGTGTGGATTAAGGCGAGGGCCAAGAGTTTTACATTTATAGAAGCCACTACTACCTTCACTATAAATATAGCTAGGGCGAGTAGGGATCGTCCCAAGGGATTGTGGGGATCAGGTAATGTCATGGAATCGCTATTAGGGCTAGTAGGTATAGTGATCAAACAATTGGTTGGTTGGTTAATTAGATAACAACTAAATTAAACTAAGTGATAACAAAAGAATGCAATTAAGAGTAAGTAAGAGAAAGAGAGATATCTTAGGGTTAAGAGATCACCACCAAGCAATGCACTTCTATACCATTGACAAGTGACTAATGAGGGCAAATGGTGCGTTGCAATATTGGTGTGTGTGTGTGTGTTTGGTTGGTTCAACAAGCAAGGATGACCAATTAAGCATGTATTGTCTAAACATCATGTGAAAGGCACAATATATCTAAGTAATGAAGCATATATTGTCTAAACAACATGTGAAAGGCACAATAAATCAAAACAAGTCATTAATCATTTCATTAAGCTCATAATCCAAATACAACACAAGGATAGAGACATATGCTACTTGCATTTAAAAGCTTGGATCATCAAACTACAAGCATAGATTGTCCTCCCATTTAACACTACACTACAACTATACTACATCTACACTACTAGCATGAAAATAAACTAGGGAAGAGGCATAATCCATCAAGAAATAAGTATGAACCATTAAGAAAATCATAAGAGCATTCCTTTAAGCACTATGTTTTGACAATCTCCAAATCTATAGCATCAATACACATAGATATGCATCAATAACACAAAATCTAGAGACAAGCACATGAACACCTATCCTAGCATATATAGACATATGGATAGAATGAAATGATCAATTGGAAGCATTAAACCACATAAATCATTGAATAAACACGATCTATATAATCAAAGTGTCAAAACATTAATTACAACACTAATCCGTCAATAATACACAAGATTAATATATAGAAAGCATGCTTGGGGCTAACTCTAGCCCCAAGAGGATGTCTAGCCACTCATGGTGATGTTGCTCCAACCCTCAAGGGCTAACTCCATGGAAGAGATTTGCTCCTTGTTGATGAAGAACCTCCAATGGTGTATTTAGCCTTGATCGGTTGAGTCGATTACAATTATAAATCAACCTTCGCAATAGCACGAATCATTGTAAAATAGGGCTATTGGTTGGGTAAGTCGAACCACTGGGACTGCGCTAATCTATGGTAACCTAAGTGTCTAGAGTCTTATTAGAATGATAGGGGTGTTCATAAAGGATTTGTTGGTTGTCACTTAAGCTATGAAATTAAGGTGCATAAATTAAAAGTTTGCAAGAGTTTAAGGGAGATGAAATATAAGTAAAGAGGACTAGGGAAGTGAATCCGCCTCCATCCCTATACACATGCTAGATTAGAGCTAAATTGGGGGAAAAACAATATATACTATGGTCATGATACATAACAACACTTGGTAGCTATAATATCCTCAAGAAGTTCATTAAATCTGAAGCAAGCATAATCCATCAAAGGTTAACATGTTTAGACTACCTAACTAAGGTGTAGCTTAACCACATTTACTTGAATGAAAGACTATCAAGCCCTAGATAAAATGATAAAACACATGAAGGTCAGAAATAAGCATAGATCATCAAAGGTTTCACCCAAGCAATGATCTATCAAAGTCCTTATCCACATGCCATTAAACCATTTCATAACCTTGCTTCCATTCTCACCATGAAAACTTAAGCAATATGATTAATATAAGACATCATCTACAACAAGATAATCAACTTAAAGAAATCATCCATACATATATCAACATTCATTACAAGAAATGAAGTGCTTTTGGTTATGAAAAGACCATAAAAATATACATTGTAATCCCCAAAATATAACCTAAATTAGAACATGCTTACAAGGGAGGGGCCTCATCACCTCCCTAGATGGAGGTTTAGTTACCCATGGGAGCCTTAGAAGAAGGAAGAAGCTTGGTTGCAACCTCCATTTTCAAGCTCCCTTTCCTTGGCTTCAAGAACTCTATCTTTTTCCTCCTCTTTCTCTCTCTCCACAAATATTGCAAAGATCAGATATAATGTTATGTGTGGTCCTCTTCCTTTTGTAGACATTCTTCTCCACCAAACAAGGCTCAAAACCCCACCAAAAGACATCTCCAACTAACCCATAAAGATGGAAATCAGAGATGAGGGAAACAAGGTGCAAGTGGGCTGAAATGATGGTTCCCGGAGAGTAGTCTGCCCATAGTTCAAGCGCTCGAACTAAGCACTTCGAGCGCTTGAAGTTAGACCAGTAAACTCATTCCTCTTGACCTGCTTTGCACTACTTTGGTAGAACAGCCATAACTTTCTGGTCCAAACTCCAAATGATGAACCGTTTGAAGATTTGGAAAGTTAATTCAAAGCTCTAAATATATCATGTTTTAATGGAAGTCTAGTTCTTGAGTTTGATCAGTCAAAAATGGTGAGCAAAGTCAGATTCCACTGCTGCCAGAACTTAGCCTTGAGCACATTGCTATTCAAAGATTGAATAAAACACCATTTTTGCTCCTTTTTGGCCAATGAACCTGAAAATATATAAAAACGTGCAAATAAAGATAATTTATAAAGAATAATCAAATAATGGATTTAACTAATGCAGCTAAGGGCGCTTGAATATGCAATATTCGGCGCTTATCACACCCCCAAACTTACATTTTGCTAGTCCCTTAGCAAAACTAAAATGAAAAACTCAATGAAATGACAACAATGGGAATGCTACCACAAAATCAACTATGGCAAAATGAAATATATACATAGCTCGAATATAACTCGAAACAGACACAGGACTGGAGACGGGGTCATTGAGTAGACTACCGTGCATATATGAAGCATTAATACAAAAATTGGTTAAACACATTTCAATATACATGCATCAACATCCTAGTCTATATAAATAACTCAATTGTCATCTCTTGACTGGAAATTAACTCTAGCTTCAGTGAAAGTAGATTGGATTCACAACATGCGGCTTTTACTTTCTTTTTCCAATTTCAAGACGCAAGTCTTCAAATCATTGAATTCCATTTTAAATGAAGTCCCTAAGGCATGAATTAATTTACAAACAACTTTGTTGCTTGTTGACAATTTATTTTAACTCAAAAATGATACATAAAATGGTTGTGCAATGCTGAAATCCTTTAAGCTTTCTAACCAACCCATATAGCAAGCGTTAGGCTAACAACTCCCAAACCAGATGGCTTTAGGGTGCTGAGTGTAGAGACACTCCTAAGGCTTAATAACTCGAATTGGCAAGGCTACGAACTCTAACGAACCATGTTTATAAAAATATTTTTGAATGACCGTGCAATGTCTGAGTCTTTTAAGCTTTCTGACCAACCCATATAGCAAGCGTTAGGCCAACAACTCCCAAACCAGATGGCTTTAGGGTGTTGAGTGCAGAGATACTCCTAGAGCTTAATAACTCAAGTTGGAAAGGCTACAAACTCAAACTGGTCATTATTTTTTATTTTTTTTTATTTTTTATTTTATTTTATTTTATTTTTTCACACCAAAGGTATCCATCTATCAGGTTCATCAATTCAGATTAAATAGGTCAAGATCACGGTTAATCAAGTTACATGCCTCATGGTTAAGTTTCCAATGTGCATCTGTGCATTGTGAAGCATAAAAGAGTGTAAAATCCAGCGAGAATCTAATTGAAACATTTATACAGACTAATTTGAATTCACATGATCACTTTAAATTCACATTTTTCTTTATTTTCAAAAATTCACAATTGCTTCTATATACACGGTATTAAACATATGCTTTATCTCCGACAAGTTTCAAATTATATTGTCATTGCTTAGCAAAAATATGGAACCAACAATGCAACTTGCACCCCCAAACTGGAAGTACACATTGTCCTCAATGTGGGAGACAAAGATGGATACATAAAGGGCATAGGGATAAAAGGAACAAAAATACCAAGTGGAGCGACGAAGGCAAAGGTTTCCAGCTATATAAAAGCGCAAAATGCTTCCCCCAAACTTGAAATGTGCCACCTGTAATGGGACACGAAGAAAAGGTAGAACAACGACAAAAATAGTAACAAACAGTAAAATATGGACGAAAAATTTCTGAAAAGAAGATAACAGAAATGCTAAAGGATTTTTATTCATAATAACATGATTACAAAAGGAACTGAAAGTCAATCATGTTGAACCAGAGCAACTTGTGCATAGCACAATCCTAAAGTTAAAAAGTAAAACAAAAACAGAAAGGAAACATATACAAATACGAAACAAAATGATAAAGTCCAACACTGGCAACTATCTACGGGGCCGGGGGAAAACAGGCGAAGATGGCATTGAGGAGAGATTGAGTCTCACGTCGGTCCTCCTGTGCTATGCAACGGTCTTCCGCCGCAACACGGCAGTCGTCTGCAGCAAGACGACGTCTTCTTCAGCACGGAAGTAGTCCTCACGCACAGTCCGAGTGTAGTCGGCCAAAGAAATCTCAAAACGATCCATCCGCTCATGAATACGGGCAAGACTAGCCCGGATAAAGGCCTGGTCTGGCGGAAGATCAACAGGAGGCTCGTCCCTTTCAGCATCCTCCGCCATGGGGTCATCCTCAGAAAAAGGAGGAGATGGAGAGTAGGGCAAAGGAGGAGCAGCGAGCCGAGGGTTCCGAGAATGGCTTAGAACATTGGTCCACCGGCGGAGAGTAAAAGTTTGAATCTTTTTGCCCCTTGGTTCATGAGGAGGAACAATGAAGCCTTTGTGCTTCAAGAGCTTGATAACAAAGAATGGTAATGGCAAAGGCCGATTTTTAAGACGCTGCTGCCGTGCGTTGATACAGTCGTCCCAAAACCGCATAAATGTGTCCCAAATGAGTTCTGGGACAGAGAACCATTTGCCTTGGTCCATGGCATACAAGGCTTGTAACATCAGGCCTCGGCGCTCGGTGCTGTGCGCCAAGGGGTAAACATTATGCTTGAGAACGGAGTTAAGGAACCAAAAATTTGTTTTCAAACAATTTATTTTAGGGCCAATATATAAGTGTTTAAAAAAAATAATTGGGGGCCAGTAGAAATTTTTAGTGAATTTTAGGAGCACTAATTAGAAATTAACTAATTTTTGGGGTATAAACCTAGTTCCGTCCTAATAGGGTGTAAGGACACATAGCACACCTAGTTAGGTTGGAATAGAACTTTAAAATTAATTTATCTATGTCAAAGAAATCCAAGCAGTTGAAAAATCGAGACTTGGGATCCAGAGTCCAATCGGTTGGAGTTCTGCCAACCAGTTGGAGTGGCCTCGTTTTCTAGATCACGTGCAGGGTCCAACCGTCCAACCGGTTGATAACCAGTTGGAGTGGCTTCGCGAAATTATATTTTTAGGTAAGATTTCAACTCTTTTTCCACCACACGGACGTCCGATTGGAGTTTTACAATGCTTTTTTACTTTTATCGGGACTCTATTGTCTATAAAAACTCCACTTTTTTTTTTTTTTTTTTTTTTTTTTTTTTTTTTTTTTAAATTTACAGATTTGAGAGAGACACCATTGTTGGATGGAGCTTTGAGTAAGTTTTTGAGAAAAAAATCAATCTTAATTTTTTTGAATATTTATTTATTTATTTGTAAGCACATACCATTCATGTGAGTGATATTATGGTTATGTTCTTCATCTAGTGAAGATGAAAAGAAGGTAGTCACGAGTCATTTGTGTTCTTTTAGCAATCCGTTTGCAAGAATTGAGGAGTGAGAGGCAATTGTTGAATCAGCTTCAGATGTGGGTGTGAGACTGACACAGAGTTGATGTAACTTTTGGCTTCGAGTTAGTGGATTGTTTCATCGTAAATAACTAGTCTCCTTTAGTAATTCCTCACTAAAGTTTTTCATGTTAAAAAATCCTAAAAACATTTCTAAGTCTAATTTATTTTAATGTTTTATATTTACTGCGTGGGATTGATTTTTTGTTTTAATTCAATAAAAATGAAATAATATGAAAATCAATCAAAAAGCAAGATAGACCCATTCACCCCATCATATATCTTTTTGTCAGGTAAAAAACACAAAAAAAGGAAAAGAAAAAAAAGTCATAGACTAACAAGAAGAGTTTAAGCAACCCAAAACATTGGATGAAAAGACCAACATAGCAAAGCCCAAATTCATTATATAAATAGCCGTGGCCAACGACCATCGGAATAGCCGTTAGAAATGAATATATTCATCATTCAGCTACTTTCTTCCCATCTACTACACTTCCGGTGACGATTGAGGTGGATCGAGGTAGAAATCACAAGAAGTAATGCCTCTAACATTTCAAAGCAAAAACAACTGCTGTCAACTCTAAATCATGAATGAGATAGTTAAGCTCGTGAATTGTCAACTGTCTAAATCCATAAATCACTATCTTACCACCCAAGGAGGATTAGGTGATATTGGTGGAGGACCACAACACAAAGGCAAGTGATTCCATTCTGCAAGAACGCTGGATTCCGCAAATGTTATGTTCAGGAGGCAACCAATCGGTGTATTGGATTTAAAATTAAAAAAAAATTTAGTTAAAATTGAATTTTCTCCAATTCTAAGACATTTCGGTGCTTTCAAACGCAACAGAAGTGAATTCGGACAATAATTGTTTTTACTTGCATTTTTTGAACCTACTTTACATGCAAATTCAGTTTATGGGTGTTGTGGATTATTTACTGTGTTGTTAACAATGTCACTAATGTTCCTGATCAGTTCTGTGCAACATGTCCAACTAAATAATGCAGCAAGACTCTTATTACGATCATCATCAGCAATTGAAGCCGATTTGGTGCATCTTAATAGCGTGTCTTAAATTATAAACACAAGCAGTATTGAAAAGGAAGAAACACAATATTTTGACCATTCGATCAATTAACTTTCTTTATTATTGTAACATGAACATACAACTTACCCCGCCCCCGCCCCCCCACCCCCCAAAAAAAAAAAAAAAAAAAATGAATATACAAACAGCATCAATCTTCCTTTTTTCTGTGACACTGCTATATATATTAAATACATACATCCAAGGAATGGGGAAAAAAATTTGTTTGTTCTTGTGTTATTTACTGATCTCTAGCTATTTATCTATATAAACACTTTCTGTTTCTGAGGTATTGTGAGATTGTTAATGGCTGCAGATTGGCAAGATTTATTTTTGATTACTCGCCACACCAAACCGAACCGCCATGAGTTGCGGGTACGCAGAAGGAGGAGGAGGAGGCATGACATGACCAGCAAAACCCTTGTCGTTGATTGTATAAGTAGTACTGGGGATGTAGCCGACTGGATTTGGTAACGGAAGTCTGGGCGGAGCCTTCGGCAGAGATTGCAACAAAAGGTTATCATTTAGGGTTCTACTAGCTTCATATGGTTTGATGTTTACAAGTAAAACTACTGCTATAATGGCTGAAACAATGCTTAGATGCCTCATCTTGTTGAGCAAGTAATTTTTATTTATTTATTTATTTTTTTTCTTTTCTCGGAAAGTTTAGCAAGTAACTATGTGTTTTTGGGAAAGTTGAGCAAGTAATGCGTTGATTAACCCACCAATTTGTATCTGAATGTGGAGGATATATAAAATGCATGGTACAGTGTGTATTTATATGCATCAATTAACCCATCAATTTGTATGACTAGAACTTTTCATATTTTTAGTTTGACTGTTGACTAGTAGGGTAAACTAATGGTTTAGCGTGAAATTGAATGGGTCTAGAGGGGAAAACACTTGTTTATGAATAAGAAATTCGTTGAAACATTAAAATGACCTGGGCTACCTTGTTATGGATTTCTCATATTTTTATTTTTATTTTTTTATTTTTTAAATGATAAAACAAATACACACACACTTTTTTTACTCGGGTGAGGACTCGAACCCCTCCTCTCTTCTTTAAAGATGGGAGATGTTATACGATTGGCCAAAGACCCTTTGGTTTGGTGTATATTTGTGAAGTTGACTTTTGAATATAGATATAGATTTGGGTTTATACACGACATTCTTATCAACAATGGAATTCAAATGCGTGGAGATGACCCAAGTTATTGACCCGACCCGTACTCCTACTAAGCTTATGTTCAATTCAAGATGCGTGTTGTGAAGGCGGATTTGAAACTAAAAGAGTTCCACACCCTTTTAAGACTTATTATTTGAGGGTGTTTGACTTTACTTTCTCATGTGTAAGTTTGTACTCATGTTACTTGCTCACCAAAAAAAAAAAAAAATGGGTTGCCATAACTCAGCCTATGAATTTATTATCTTGGTTTGGAAGTGAATATTTGGCTTAATAACCGTCTATTTGGCAATCACGTCTACTAGTTTTTTTGTTGAAGCAATGCAAAAATATAAAACATATTTGGTAACGTGCGATTTGTATAGTACCAAAGCTTTTCTGAAAAAAGGGTCAAAATCGAAAGTAAAAAATTAATATTTTTTCTTTGTTCCGTACTATAGCATAAGCTAGCTTGGATCACAAAAAATAAGATTATATATATATATATATATATATATATATATATATATATATATAAGAAAATGAAAATATTTATTTAAAAAAATAAAACTGATCATCTTAAAAAAAAACGTTAAATTTGTAAATTGTCATTTTTAAATTTAAAAATAATTAAATAAGAAAATAAAAATAATGATCGAAGACATCTTTATTTGTAAATGAGCAATATTGTTCTTATTGTGAAATTTTTTACACGTAGGCAATTTTCAGTATCAAAACTTAGAATAATGGAGTTGTAATTTTATTCTTTATTTTGTATCTTGATCATTGGAGTTGAACAAAAAGAACATCGATGCCGTTGATTTAGACGAGGATGTCAATTAGAACCTGTATGAGTGTGATGACACACATAACAACAACCTAGTTGGATTGAAATAGGACTCTAAGAATAATGATTTAAAACTAATTTTCTGTGGCAAAGAAGTCCAACCAGTTAATCCCAAATAGTTGGCTTAGTTGAAAATATTAGGGCTCTAATGCCTCGTGAAGTATCATGTCGCAAGATCGATTCATGTTGTGCACAAATAATTCTTTGGGGGCCACACATGCGAATATAGTCCAAACCTTACCAGATGCGTGTGTTTTGGGGGGGGGTTCAAGTCTCGTGGATTAGTCGGGGTAAAGCCCTAAACACCTCCATTAAAAAAAGAAGAAGAGAGAAGTCCAACCATTTGAAAAACCAAGACTTGGGTCTACAAAGTCTAATCAGTTGGAGTTTTGCCAACTTGTTACACCCCCAGACCGGAGACCGAATTGTGAACACACCACACGGATAACTAAGGTCTCACTGAGACTAACACCCCTGTAACCTGTCTCACAATACACATCCACCGATTCATTCCCATTTACATTCCGTACATGAAGATAAACAGGTAAGATACATATATTACAACTTTAAAATCTCAAATTCTGTAATAACATTTATTACATAACAGGGATGTAATTGAACCAACATTATACAACATTGTCCCGTCACTATACAACATCCGTTACACAAGAGAAAACACTACAACCACCAGTCCCAAATCTGTCTAAGGCTGGGGAGGAACGTCCTCTACGACCTCCTTGCCATGACCTGAAAAGATGTGTATAAAATAGGAATGAGCACAACTGCTCAGTAGGAGTTGCCTAAAGTGCACTTCTTAATACCTCCGTGAATCCACATATAGAACAAATATAGGATAAAGGGATTATACAAGCTCGGGAAAATAATATCATGTGATGCAATAAAATGGAGTGCAATGCTAATGCCAACGCCAGTGTCACTTCCAAACTTCCTGAAACACCAACCAATAACATTCCTCAACGATTAATGTATCCAGCCTAGAGTAATCTCCAGCACCACGAGAAGAAAACTGGTCATCTATCCATGACCCAGAGTAAACTCCAGCGCCATTTGGGGCCTAGTGATTCAACCATACACAATAAACATTATCAATTCAGTCCTTTCAAAATACTAGCGTGCTCAATAACAAAAATAACATAACATAATCACCTCATGTTCTTGATTTCATTGTTAATACACATAACACATTAAGCATGCTTCTTTTCACCCATTTATAGTAACAATAAGAGGATTTAACACAAAACCAAGTAATCAAGTGTGTTAACCTTGAATCTAAGACTTTTGATGACTACAATTCATTAATGATGTTCTATGCGTACTAATATCTATCTTGAGTTAAGTGACAGATCACAGCTTCAAACAAGATAAGGCACACATGAACAAAAACCTTTGAAGAAATACTTGAGACTCTGAAAGAGCAATGAAGTCCAAAAAGGAAGAAGGAAGCTTTCAAGATCATGCCATATCAAATGGGGTAGCTAAGGTGGTAAGCTTTTAGGAACCTTTGTCAAAGTATGTATGAATCTTTTGAAGCTCAAATACTTAGGTTCATTTATAATTTCACTTGCATCAAAATCAAGAAACATAAAATGAAGTATAAAATCATCTGTTGAATTAAAACATGTTCTTGAAACTGAAATTCCATTTCGACCGACCGAAATGGAGAGATAATCTGAATCGGACGATCGATTCATTAACAAAGTCAGGCAGTAGCTAAGTTAAAATTGAAGTCACAACCGGTCAACCGAAATGCCATTTCAGACGACTGAAGTAAAGCTGCAACAAGGCCTCAGGCTATTTCGGATGACCAAAATAAAAGCCGATTCATTTCGGCCGACCGAAGTGAAAATGCAATAATAGCCTTAGATTATTTTGGCCGACCGAAATAAAGAGCCGATTCACTTCGGGTGATCGAAACAGATATCAAATCTATTTTTCAAAACCAATTTCAAACCTACGACTTATTTGTCTTGTCCCTTGTTTAGTCCACTCATAGTAGCCAAAATTAACTTTGCATTGGTCTACATATCAAGAGGGATATCACTGAATATTTGAAAAGACTTTAAGGGAACATATGAGGCAACAAATTCAAAATTCAAACAGCTTTGTTCTCGACTTTTGTGAACTCCAACAGCTATATCTGACCTTAACTTTTGTGAACTCCAGCAGCTACATTTGACCTTGACTTATCTATAAATCAAGGAAGAAGCCTTCTGAATAAGATACGAATATGAGAGTGGCATATTGCTAAAAAAAATAGAGCCATGCATCATTCTGATCATTTTAATCATATACATCATATTCATCATTAGAGTATTTTGAGCTTCAATCTATTCATATATACTCTAGTGTGAGCTGAATATTGTACTTCTAATCTGTGAGAGATTATATTGTACTAAATCTTATTATTCTGATTTACTGAAAGTCTAAGAGAGAGAGTGCTCTTAAAAAAGGAAGAAGGAGTAAGTGAGCTCCAAATATGTAAGGGCTGGTGTGGCCCAAAAGGAGACTAAGAGAAGGGTATTCTCTTATCAAGGTGAAGCTAGGTGTGCTTCATGTAAATGTTTGCTCTCCACCCATAAGGAGGTGCCATAGTGGATTGGGAAGTCTCAAGAGGGGTCTTGAGCCGAGGAGTAGGAGTTTCCGAACCTCGCTAAAATCGTTGAGCACTTGTTTACATTCTCTCTTCCCTAATCTCATTTACATATATTGTTGAATGCTTAAGCTTCTGTTTTTATGATTACATGATAGAATTAAATCTGTTATAGTATAAAATTTATTCTATCATTGGAGAAAGGCTTTAATAGGATATATATTACTTGCTTATTTATTGAAATCGAAAATTGTTCATTGTTTGCCAAGACTCTATTCACCCCACCTTTAGAGTCAATATTAGGGCAACAAAGTGTACATCTCATCCCATGAAGGAATCCCAATTCAGTTTTCAATTCTAAGTTTCAGCAAAAAAAAATTTTCAATCTAAAATCAATAGAATTGACTCACCAAAGGTAAAGATTGTGAGATTTAGAAAATCCTACCTCAAAGGAAGCTTGAATCTTGATAAAACAATCCAAAATCACCCCAAGAAGGATTTAAACCACCAAAATTAGAAGAAAATGAAGAACACCTTTTTAAAACACAACCACAACCCTCTTCCTTGAAAACAACTTTTAAATTCCCAACAGTGAATAAACGATCACAAGTTGAAATCAAAAGAAAGATTATAACCTGAGGAATATTTTTCATTCACATGCCCCTCTCAAATTCTCAACACAAAGGCCTCAAATTAGAGCTTAAAAATATAAGTATGAAGAGCAACAAAGGTACGAAAAATACAGAATTCCATTATGTAAAACCATCTCAAGCATTATGCAGAGTCATGCCATACACCCCCATATGTCGCCAAGTGTGCAACATGTGTCATGCCCACACAAAGTCAAAGGTAAGATGTGTGATGAGCACTGAAAAGTGCGCATTTAAACCCGTTAAGCTTAAACATTCTAGTACCTTTATCTATCTTACTTTGCCGTTTTAGACTTATTACGTGTTATTTATATTTTCAGGCACTAATCCCAAAATTGAGCTAACTCAGCCAAATAAGAGCTTAATTGAAGCAATCCTGAGATAAACCAAAGGAGGGAGCAAAGTGGAGAAAGAAAGGAGCAAAAAGGAATCAAAGTTGTGTAGCTGAAAAGTTCGATTGATCCAACTTAGAGTTCGATCGATCGAACATCTATGATCGATCACAGTACTTCTCGATAGATCCAACCTTGGCCTTTGCTGAAATTCCAAGTTCGATCGATCCAACATCACCTTCGATCGATCGAACCCTATTTTATCCTATTCAAATGATTGATCTTATCCACAGCTGTACGCCTACCAACCACTTTTGTCCTTTTCCCCATAAATATCTTCGAAATATCTCAGCCTTGTCCTTATCTTCGATCGATCCAAGTTAAGGTTCGATCGATCGAACTTCCTCCAGCGAGAAAAAGTTAAAGTCCAGCTCATTTATTCCGTCCTTCACCCAATCATTGGAGAATATGCCTTGCACGACCACAGCTCATCATAGGGTGTATTTGACCTACCTATATAAGGAATATGATACACTTTTTGGAGAGGGGTCAAGAGTCTCTTGTCACACATTGAAAATCATCTTAGAGGCTCTTCTTGGAGAGGAGGAAGGAGAGAAGCTAGAGCACCATTGGAGGAGATCTTCACCAACAAGGAGTAGCCATGGAGTTAGCCCTTGAGGGTTGGATCATCCCTACCATGAGTGGCTAGACATCCTCCTAGGGCTAGAGTTAGCCCCAAGCATGCTTTCTATACTCTAATCTTGTGTATTATTGAGGTATTAGTGTTGTATGATACATCTTGATATTCATGTATATATAAATCTTGATTATTTCATGGTTTGTATGGTTTAATGCTTCCAATTGACTATTCTATTCTATCCATATGTCTATGTATACTAGAGTAGGATATTCATGTGCTTATCTCTAGATTTAGTGTTTTTGATGCATGTCTATGTGTATTGATGCCATAGATCTAGAGGTTATCAAGATGATATGCTTAATGAATGCTATTTTGGTTCATTTGATGGTTTATGCCTATTCTTGATGGTTTGTGCCTCTCCCCTAGTCTAGATAGCTTTATTTTCATGCTAGTAGTGTAGATTTAGTGTAGTGGTAGTGTAATGTTAGATGGGAGGACAATCTACTCTTGATGTTTGATGTTCCATGCTTGTGAGTCCAAATGGCATATTCCTCTAATATTGTGTTGTATGTGGATTGTGAGCTTAATGAAGGATTAATGACTAGTTATGATATGTTGTATCTTTCATATGTGTTTAGACAATTTATTCCTCTCCCAATAGATATTTTGTACCTCTCACATGATGTTTAGATAATGCATGTTTAACTAAGTCATTCTTATGGATTGCTTGGACTATGAGCTTAATGAAAGGTTCAATGACTTGATTTGATATTTTGTTCTCTTCACATGATGTCTAGACAATATATTCCTTTACCAATAGATGTATTGTGGCCTCACACATGTTGATTGAGACAATTTGCACTTGTTGAGTCACCCTTACCAATTGAATGTCTTTTACACACATAACATTGTTGCAACATATTCATTTCCCTCATTAGTCACTTGATTATGGTTTGGAATAGTATTGTTTGGTGGTGATCTCTACACCCCAAGACCTTTCCTTCTTACTTACTCTTTATTTTATTGCATTTTAATTAATTCTTTTCTAGAAGTAATCAACCAACCCAACTCTCTTTTGTAATCATTTGGTACGCTAGGGTCGAAGTTGAAATTCCAACACGTATAATCCCTTGGGACGATCCCTACTCACTCTTGCTACGTTAGTAGTAGTGTTGGTAGTGGTTTTTATAAATTTAAATTTGACATAAAAGGCTTTTCTTGAACCACACATTCACTACATTCAGTTTGGCGTTTACAAGCGACCTCGTCAATGTGACGTTCCAAATTTTCACAAAACCTGGTTAGTCAATGAGACCTGAAAGTTGACCCGATAACGGATCCAGAATGCGGAAGCAAAAACAAAGAAAACAAGGTTCCTAGGGATGCACGGCATCCCAAGAACGCTAGAGTGACTTTCCATAAAGTCACAGAGTTTAAAAGAAATAAAATGCGGAAGTGATATTTTTAAAACTGAAATTTTAGTCCTAGGGGCAAAATCGTAATTTTCAAAAAGTTATGGATACCACCGAACACATAATTGGATAGACAACAAAAAATTAACATAGTTAGACTCAAAAATCACTTGATTCGAAGTCCGAACGAAGGAGAAAGAGCAAAAATAAAACAAGCATCGTCGCGGCCGTAAAACAGTATTTTGACAACAGTGAACAGTGCTGGGCAAAAAAAAATGCTGAAACATTGTGCCGTTTTGAGGCACTAAATGACGGTTTTTGGAAAAATACAAAGAAAAAACCCCCATTAAAATAATTTTTCCAAACTTACCATATCAAAAGAAAATTTTATTTTGACGTGAAATCCCCAAAATATCCTTGAGATCACACTTTTTTTTTTTTTTTTTTTTTTCTTAAAGAAGTGCGCACCAAGAAATCAGATTTGACGCGGGGTTTTGGAGGCCGAGATGACATTTTTTGGAAAAAAGTTGTGAAGAGACCCCCCCCTAAAATCACATTTTCTATGTGACCATATCAAGAACGGAATTTATTTTCAAAGTAAAATTTCCAAAATGCCCATAAACCAGATTTTGCGAAAAATGTAAAAATGAGAGCAACTAAGTGTTCAAATAACTAAATATGAAGTTGTGGGCTAAAACAATTGTGCACGCAAATATAATAAGTGTTTTAAAGTGTGCAGGAATGGTCCGTGATCCCCAAATATGCCCGATACAAAATCCGACCTATCAAACCTCAAAAATGCCTTAAAGGGAGAAATTTGAAGCCTACTATCAAGCATAACATGCAACTATGATAATTTATGCAACGTGAACATTCTAGTAAGTGTAATATACATAATAAAATGCGTCCCAATGGCCCATGGCCTCAAAATATACCATATGCAAAATATGACATGTCCAAGCCCCAAAATCATGAAAAGTGGCCCTTTTAAGCAAAATTTGAAGTCAACCATCATTGATGCATTCAAAGAATTGTTTGGCCTTGGCCACACGTCATATATGATATAAGAACACTATGAAAAATGATAAAACACAATTCCCACCATCCAACCTGAAATTGTTATGTTAAAGCATTGTATTTTCTAATTTTTTTTTTTTTTTTTTTTTTTTTCATTTTTAAGCATAATATCAAATAGCGTAAAAGTAAAGCATGAGATTCTTGCCCTTGGCCTCATCACATACATGTCAAATAAGTCTCAAATGATGCATTTAGGTATTTATTACATATCCCAAATAGAAGTTACAAGTTTTGACATATTTAACCCAAAATAAAGCAAAATCATGCGAGTAAGTGCATGAATGAAAATACTCCAATCTTATCAAGCCATAAGCAAGCTCAAGGATGTTGTATATCCCTAAAGCAAGGTTCTTTACCTGAAAAATGTCCCAACAATGAGGGTGAGTAAACAAGTTTACTTGTAGGAAATGAACATGCGTATAACCTAAAGTTTTGCAAGTTCTTATAAGTTGATATAAATCAATCCATATGGTTCATTCCACCTAATGTCTATGTCTAAGGTGAGACTAATGGATCATCCTAAGCTACATTATAACATCCATATCATAAACCACAATATATAAGCAACTGAACAATGTTGACCATCAAATGCCAAATAACAAAATATAAATTCACAAAGTCAACAACTTGGAATTTAAAATGCGAAATCAAACAAGTGGAATCTTGGACGTCACGCTGGAATAAAACCGACACCAAGCATTATTTGGGTTACTAGCCCGTGGGTGCTTGCCCCCAAGTGCGCACTATAAATAGAGGGCTCCTTCTGTCCCCCGTACTAGAGCCGAGACCTAACCATAATCATACTTACGACATCCCTAAGCTTCCAAAATCAACAAATTGTGCACAACAAGCATATACACATAAACTAAATGCACAAAATCAACTATCATACACAATCAAATTGCAAAAACACATAAGACATGCTCTAGGTCCTCAACTACCATGACATGTAACATATTAGGCCTTGAAAACATCAAAGATGCAAATAAATCATAATTTCATTAAATGGAAGCTAGTAAAATAAAAATTAATTAATTCTTCTAGATTGCAAAATATCACCAAATGACATGAAATTAATGCATAATAAGCAATATATTATGAAGAACTTAAATATCAAATCAGAAGTCTAATTAAGCTACTAAAACACTTAATTAATTTTTAATTAGCTTAATTAATTAATTAATTAAAAATCTCTAGATCTCAAAAGTCATCCAAAAATTCCAAAAATAATATATGATAAACTACAAGTCATAGGCTCTCCAAATATCATATTATTAATTAAATCTAAGGATGCTTTAACTATGAAATTAAATCATCATTTAATTAAAAGAAAAACTATTTTTATATCTAAACTTTAAACATGCATATAAGTTATATAAACCTCAAAAACATGTAAAACACTAAGATTATAAATATGAAACATCCCCTACCTCACTTTGAGATGAAATCTCAAATTTCACCAAAATTAAACTCCACAAAATGCGACGAAACTCGAGGTTTTGATGAGGACAAGAAGGAGAGCAAGAATCCTTAAGTGAGAAGACCCAAATCCAAGCTTGAACTCTCAGCCCAAAAATCAAAGTGCTGCAAATCAAAAACCGATCGGATAGAAATGACCGCGTCATTGAGGACATCAAAAAAGTATAAACCGCGAAAATGAAAATCAAAGAGGAAATAGATGAAAAGAGGAGAGAGAGAGAGGACAGCCTCCAAGCTCTAGAAATGGTGGTTGCTGCTGCTACTTTAGGAAATAAAAAGTTAGAGATGCTTTCTCTCTTGTCCACTAACCATAAATAGGTCAAAAAGGTGTCCTGAACAGTCCGAACAGGCCCCGTCCGGGTCCAAAAAGTGAAATTAATGAAGACGTGCTCAAATGCCGATGGTCCGTGAACAAAAAAGTTTTAAAATGGAATTTTAAGGTCAACAGAAGAAACAGGGTTGAAAATCGAGTCCCGAACAAAAAGTTATACCCCAAATAAGATTGACAACTAATGGGATTCGAAAATTCAAAACAAATGAAATAAAAATCCAAAAAATATTTCGAAACTGCCAGAGTCCATAAAAAGTGAAAATAAACCCATCATGAAAGTTTGAATCTAAAACGAGAAACTTTTATGAAAACTTTTCATAATTACACAAATGTCCCCCACTAAATAACTCAAAAAGTGAATTTCTCAGAAATCCCAAAAAATATCAAGTGCCATTCAAGAGATACATTTAAAAGAATCTTAAATACAAAATTTTGTCAAAGATAATTGCAAAAAACACCCCAAGTAAAGAAAACAATTTTCAAGAAACTTTTCATTTATACTCCTATGGGTAAAAGTAAACATCTAACATGCTTTTCTACAAAAGTAAAAATGTGGATCGCATAGAAATCAAGTAAAATGAATGTATGCAATGTAAGAATCAAATCCGAGCACGACCCAATAGGTTACACAAAATGAAAAGATAGTGAAAAAGTAACGGAAAAAGAAAACTCGAAAAAAGAAATCAACGGAAAAAAAAAATTATCCGTAAAATTTGAGAGAATGAAAAGGAAAGGAAAATGACCGAGTCATTACATAACACTTTGCGAAATGACCACAAGGCCCCTCCAACTTTCTATAAATACCTTCTATGCCATTTGTATAGTAAAAGTCCACAATGCCCCTCATGAAATAAACAAATGACATCCCACATAATTAATTCAAATAAAGAAAATAACACTAATCTCAACAATAAAATAAAAATGCACAAAATGTGAGAAGTCCGAAAAAATGAAAAAGTGCAAACCATTACAGCCTCTCCAATATAAAAGGATTTCGTCCCTGAAATCAAGTCATACTTGGGGAAGAAAACAAATTTGGATACGCGGAATGAACATCCTGCTCTCTTTCCCAAGTAGCCTTTTCAACACTGTGGTGTCACCACAAAACCTTCACGAGAGACACTGTTTTACCCCTTAACACTTTGTCTTGAGTGTTAAGAATATGAACGAGTCCTTCCTTATAAGAAATGCCCTCATCAAAGTCAATAACAACCCAACTCAACATGTGAGATGGATCCGGCTCATACTTCCATAACATCAAAATATGAAACACATTATGAACCCTGTGGTAATGCTAACCTGTAAGTAACCTCACTTATATGATCCAGAATCTCAAATGGCCCAATGAAATGAGGTGACAACTTGCCACTTTTTCAAAACCGTAGTACTCATTTTCATGGAGAAACCCTAAGAAACACGTGGTCTCCTACCTCAAAGGATAACGGCCGTCTCCGTCTATTTGCATAACAATTTTGTCAGCTTTGAGCTGTAAGTAATCTCTGCTGAATCAACTTAATCTTTTCTGTGGTCTCTAAAACAATATCGGGTCCTAAAGTGGCTGTCTTACCCACCTCAGTCCAACACACTGGAGAACGACGGGGCCTACCATACAACACCTCAAAAGGAGCCATCTCAATACTCAACTGATAGCTATTGTTGTAGGCAAACTTTATAAAAGACAAATGATCCCTCCAACTACTGCCAAAATCAAGTACACAGGCCCGAAGCATATCTTCCAAGATCTTGATAGTACGCTCCGACTAGCTATCTGTTTAAGGATGGAATGTCGTACTAAAATGCAACGGTGAACTAAACGCTGTATGAAGTCCTTCCCAGAACTTCGATGTAAACTTGGCATCCCTATCCGAAATAATGGACATTGGAACCCATATAATCTCATTATTTCCCTGACATATAATCTCCCAAGTGTCTTTACGGTATCTGTTGCCTTAATAGGCAAAAAGTGAGTTGACTTGGTCAATCTGTCAATAACGACCCATACAACCTCATTACCCCTCTGTGACCTTGGAAGCCCTGTCACAAAATCCATGGTAATACACTCGTACTTCCATTGCGTTACAGGCAATGGCTGCAATAAACCCGCAGGTCTCTTATGTTTTGCCTTTATCTGTTAACAGATAAGACATCTAGTTACAAACTGAGCCACATCTTTCTTCATTCCATTCTACCAATACTGGCATCTCAAACTGTGATACATCTTGGTACCACTTGGATGAACAGTAAAACAAGAAGTATGAAACTCCTGTAAAACATCCTCTTGATAAACTGTAGGAACCACAATCAAACCTCTGAACTATAAGCCACCATTCGTGTGTAAGGTCCAGTCCTTTACTATGTCCCCACTTGAAATCAATTGATGAATGGCAGCTAAGTCTGAATTTTGTCTCTGTGACTCAATCACTTGTGTAACAAGAGTACATAGGCAGAGCTACGAGACTAAACAGAAAAGCTGACTTGCTGTCAACAGTATCATCATAACACCGTAATCCCATCTCTACCAGATCCTCCTACATCTTCCATTTATGAAAGGCTAACCCAGCCAAAACTCCATGAGATTTTCGGCTTAAGGCATTTGTTACCACATTTGCCTTATCCGGATGATACTGTAAATCAAAATCATAGTCCTCCAAGTACTCAACCCATCTCCTTTGTCTGTTATTCAAGTCCTTTTGAGAAAAAAGGTATTTGAGGCTCCTGTGATCCGAAAATACCTCGAATCTCTTGCCATACAAGTAATGCCTCCAACATTTCAAAGCAAAAACAACTGCTGCCAACTCTAAATCATGAATGGGATAGTTAAGCTCGTGAATCTTCAACTGTCTAGATCCATAAGCCATTACCTTACTACCCAAAGAGGACCAGGTGATATTGGTGGAGGACGACAACACAAAGGCAAGTGATTCCATTTTGCAAGAATACTGGATTCCACAAATATTATGTTCAGGAGGCAACCAATCGGTGTATTGGATTTAAAATTAAAGAAAATTTAGTTAAAATTGAATTTTCTCCTCTAAGACATTACGGTGCTTTCAAACGCAACAGAAGTGAATTCGGGCAATAATTGTTTTTACTTGCATTTTTTGAACCTTCTTTAATTACATGCAAATTCAGTTTATGGGTGTCGTGGATTATTTACTGTGTTGTTAACAATGTCACTAATGTTCCTGATCAGTTCTGTGCAACATGTTCAACTAAATAATGCAGCAAGACTCTTATTATGATCATCAACAGCAATTGAAGCCGATTTGGTGCATCTTAATAGCGTGTCTTAAATTATAAACACATGCAGTATTGAAAAGGAAGAAACACAATATTTTGACCATTCGATCAATTAACTTTCTTTATTATTATAACATGAATATATAACTCACCAAAAAAAAATAAAAAAATAAAAAAAAAATTGAATATACAAAATTAATACCAGCTGCATCGATCTTCCTTTTTTCTGTAACACCGCTATATATAGTAGCTACATACATCCAAAGAATGGGGAAAAAAATTGTTTGTTCTTGTGTTATTTATTGATCTCTAGCTATTTATCTATATAAACACTTTCTGTTTCTGAGGTATTGTGAGATTGCTAATGGCTGCAGCTTGGCAAGATTTATTTTTGATTACTCACCACACCAAACTGAACCACCTTGAGTTGCGGGTATGCAGGAGGAGGAGGAATGACATGACCAGCAAAACCCTTGTGGTTGATTGTATTAGTAGTATTGGGGATGTAGACGACTGGATTTGGTGACAGAAGTTTGGGCGGAGCCTTCGGCAGAGATTGCAACAAAAGGTTATCATTTATAGGGTTCTACTAGCTTCATATGGTTCGAGGTTTACAAGTAAAACTAGTGCTGTAATGGCAGAAACAATGCTTAGACGCCTCATCTTGTTGAGCAAGTATTGTTTTTTTCTTTTCTCGGAAAGTTTAGCAAGTAATTATGTGTGTTTTTTAGGGAAAGTTGAGCAAGTAATGTGTTTTTTTGGGAAAGTTGAGCAAGTAATGTGTCGATAAAACTGAATGTGGAGAATATATAAAATGCATGGTATAAGGTGTGTATTTATATGTATCAATTAACCCATTAATTAGTATGACTTTTCATATTTTTAGTTTGACTGTTGACTAGTAGGGTAAACTAATGGTTTAGCTTGAAATTGAATGGGTCATAGAGGGGAAAACAATGAAAAACTAGGTTTGAACTTGAACCCAAGAGCTTAAATTTGTTTGTTTGTTTTTCTTGTTTTTTTTGGTAAAAGCGAGCTTAAATTTGTTTGTTTGTTAATAAAAAATTTGTTGAAACCTTAAAATGACCGAGGCTACGTCCTTGTTATGGATTTATCATGTGTTGCTTATATTTGTGAAGTTGATGATATAGATTTGGGTTTATACACGACATTCTTATCAATAATGGAATTAAATTCAGCGGAGATGACTCAAGTTAATGACTCGACCGGTACTCCTGCCAAGCTTTTGTTGAATTCAAGATGCGTGTTGTGAAGGCGGATTTGAAGCTAAAAGTGTTCCACACCCTTTTAACACTTATTACTTGAGGGTGTTTGACTTTACTTTTTCTTGTGTAAGTTTATGTACTTATGTTACTTGCTGACCCGAAAAAGAAAAAAAGGGTTGCCATAACTCCGCCTATGAATTTATTATCTTGGTTTGGAAGTGAATATTTGGCTTAATAACGGTCTATTTGGCAATCGCTTCTACTCGTATTTTTGTAGCAATATAACAATACGAAACATGTTTAGTAACGTGCGATTTGAATAGTACCAAAGCACTTCCCAATTCATTATTCTAGCACTTAATCCCACTGTAAGATTTCCTTTTTGTAGACCATGACTAAGAATGATAGTTCTTCTACTTCAGCCACACCTGAGGCTTATGATCAGATATGTCGCTTAGAGGAGCACCTTTAGAGTTTGGAGGATATGCTGGTTGCCCTTAGAGCTGACATTAGTACCCTTCGTCTGAATATGATGGCTGCCATTAGAGCTGACATTGCTCGCTTCCGTACGGAGATCTTGACTGCCATTGATGACTTAGCCAGGGAGATCCGCGGAGTTCCCTCTGCTTGAGACTCCCAGTCTCTTTATCTTTTTATGCTCTCTATCTATGTTATGTGTCTGCTATATTTGTGATACTATTATTTTTGCAGCCGGGTTTGTCGGCTTTGACACTGGATGTATTGCACTTTATTGTTATTTTTATCTATGATGAATGTTTGTATGCTTTTATTGATACGTCTGTCCTTTTAACTCAATCAGGTGCATCTCAGTGACTTCAGTGAGAGAGTGCTATCCAATTTTCTGGACCACCCTTATACCACTCTCATTTCTTTATCTGTTTATCTTATTTATACTTGCATGTCCACTGTGCACTGATTATCTCATTTTGTTATCTGATAAGTTTATCTAAGTGCCAATTTTCAGGACCACAGTTAATCCCAAGTTTGGGGGGGCCATGCCACCCACTTCGGATACTTCAGTCCCAATCATTCTTGCTTAGTTGTACTGGTATACTCTTTCCTTTGTTCTCTTGCACATTGAGGACATTGTGCCATTTAAGTTTGGGGGGAATGGTACTTTACAGTGTTAGTTTTAAATTCAAATTTTTGAGCATGACTTGTGTATTTGAGGGATATTTCTATGATTGGTCCATATCTAGCTATGATTTTGCTCTTTTGAGGACTATATTGCTTAAAATTTAAAAATTGCTTGACTTGAGAATCTAATACTCCTTGTATGCCTTGTGGATGTCATTTATGAGTAAATTTTTCGGAAGATTGATATCTTGCTTGCACCACATCATCCTAATTTTGTGATTATTTTGAGATTCATTCTAGAATTCTACCTAGCACAAGCGCACACTAACATTCATTTTTGGGGTACATGATTTGTTGATTATTGAATTGGTTATATTCCAATTGAGCTAGTAGTGCATTGAAAGCTTTCATTCTTGATAAAGGTGGATAACAACCCCTTTTCAGTAAGTAGCCGGGATTCTAGCCTCATCAAGCACTGAACTTCTCGCGCCGAAAGGTGGAGGGCCCAAACTCTAGGTTAATAATTGAACTTAAAAATAAAAAATAAAAAAAAGAAAAAGAAAAAGAAGTTGCAAAAGCAATAAAAAAGTGAGGACTTCTCCCAAAAGGTGAGAAGTAGGAAATGATTAGATGGAAGTTGTCTTGATTTGTAGCCTACTTAATTTAAGCTTGTAAGTTCATAGGGGTGTTTGAACGCCTAATGCCCTAAAGCCATCTGGTTTGGGAGTCATTGACCTAACGCTCGACCTCATGAATCGTTAGAAAGCTTAATAGATCAACACATTGCACCATGCTTCCATCTTTGATCCTAAAAAAAAAAAAAAAAAAAAAAATCCTAGATAAATAAAGTTTTAATAAAAGGTCCACTTTTTGTCTTGATGCTCGGTACTAGATTTTTGTGCTAGTTTGAGGGTAAGGATGTGATTAATTATTTAGTTGGCTAAGATAGCAACATATTTGATGCCAGTCTACTAAAAAAGGATTCTAAAGCTGTTTTGATTTGCATGATCATTTTCTTGATGTGTGAAGGACCATATTTGCTTGCTTGATGTTGAGATATTGGGAGATTGCTTAGAAATGTTTGAAAAATTACATACTTGAGGTAGTTTTCTCCCAATGCTTGTTTGCAATATTGGTGCCTTTTTAGAAAGAATGAGTTTAATGTTTGTGGGTACCATTTCTGGAAACCCTCACGAGACTTCACTCATCCACTAGGGGTAACTTAGGGGTTTAAAAGGCTTGTTGCATATGCTAAGTGCAATCGTGTTCCCTACGAAAGTGGCGTTATCCATTTATTATTTTCTAGTTCATAGTTGTATAGTTGTTCATTTCATTCCTTTACTTTCTAGTTCATTACTAAGGACTAGCAATATTTAAGTTTGGGGGTGTGATGAGCGCTGAAAAGTGTGTATTTAAACTCCTTAAGCTTAGGCATTCTAGTACCTTTATCTATCTTACTTTACCCTTTTAGATTGATTTCGCATTAGTTCCATTTTTAGGCATTTACCCCGAAAATAAGCTAACTCGGCCAACTAAGAGCTTAATTGAAGCAATTCTGGGATTAAACAAAGAAAGGAGCAAAGTGGAGAAAGAAGAAAGCAAATGAAGCCAAATGTGGGAAGCAACAAAGTTTGATCAATCCAACTTCAAAGTTCGATCGATCGAACAATGATCGATCTCAGCACTTCAAGAGAGATCCAAGCCTTGGCCCAAAAGCATAAAGTCTAAAAGTTCGATCGATCCAACACCACCTTTCGATCAATCGAACACTTTTGTCCTTATTCAAATGATTGATCCTATCCACAGCTGTACCACCCACTAACCACTTTTGTCCTTTTCCCAAAAATATCTCCCTAAATATCTCAGATTTGTCTTTTCCTAAAAAGCTCAACCAGTTAGATCGATCCAGCCTAAGTTCGATGGATCTCAGCCAGTTCGATCGATCCAAGTCCAAGGTTCGATCGATCGAACTTCCTCTAGTGCGAAAAAGTTAAATTTCCAGCTTGTGCAATCCGTCCTCTATCTAATCATTAGAGAATATTCTTTGCACGACCCCAGCTCATTTTGTGTGCCACTTGACCTACCTATAAAATGAATATGATGCACTTTTTGAGACATATAGACTATTTTAGGGTTTAATCTCTTAGAGAGCAAGCTTAGAGAAGGAGGAGGCTAGAGACATCATTGGAGACTCTTCATCAACCAATGAGCAAATCTCTTCCATGGAGTTAGCCCTTGAGGGTTAGAGCAACATCACCATGAGTGGCTAGACATCCTCTTGGGGCTAGAGTTAGCCCCAAGCATGCTTTCTATATCTTAATCTTGTGTATTATTGAGGGATTAGTGTTGTAATTAATGTTTTGACACTTTGATATATATAGATCTTGTTTATTCAATGATTTATGTGGTTTAATGTTTCAAATTGATCATTTCATTCTATCCATATGTCTATGTATGCTAGAATAGATGTTCATGTGTTTGCCTTTATTTCTTATGTTATTGATGCATGTCTATGTGTATTAATGCTATAGATTTAGAGATTGTCAAACATTGTGCTTAAAAGAATGTTCTTGTAATTTTCTAGATGGTCCATGCTCATTTATTGATGGATTATACCTCTCCCTTAGCTTAATTAGTTTAATTTCATGTCTTAGCTTAATTATAGTGTAGTAATAGCATAGTTGTTAGATGAGAGGACAATCCATGCTAGTTGTTTGATGTTCTATACTTTTGACTGCAAGTAGCATATGTCTCTATCCTTGTGGTGTATTTGGCTTGTGAGCTTAATGAAAAGATTAATGACTTGCTAGATATGTTGTGCTTTTCACATGCTATTTAGATAATATATACTTAATTGCTAGATATATTATGCTTTTCACATGTTGATTAGACAATGTATGCTTAATTGGTCACCCTTACTAACTGAATCAACCAAACACACACACACACACACACACACACACACCAATATTGCAACACATATAACCCTCATTAGTCACTAGTTAGAAGTGTAGAAAAGCATTGCTTGGTGGTGACCTCTTAACCCCAAGATTTCTCTCTTTTACTTACTCTTTGTTACATTCAATTACTTAATTTAATTTAGTTGCTCTCTAGTTTAATTAATCAACCAACCATTTGTTTGATCACTCGACCTACTAACCCTAATTGCGGTTCCACAATCAAGTACGACTCCAATCCCTTGGGACGATCCCTACTCACTCTTGCTACGTTAGTAGTAGTGTTGGTAGTGGTTTTTATAAATTTAAACTTGACCCAAAAGGCTTTTCTTGAACCGCGCATTCACTACATCAATTTGGCGTGTAGGAACGGCCATCTCCATCACAATCCACAATTAAAAAATAATCATCATTGACTACATTCAAGACCCATTATTTCAACATGTTTCATAAATGTCTTGGGTGGTAGTACGTCCATTCTTTAATGGATTGCAATCATAAATTGTGTGCTTATATATTCAATAGAAACTCGTTGATTCTAAATATCTTGTTTAATGATAAAGTATTTTAACTTTAGAATACCTATCATTTTTTATACAAGAAGATCAACAATTACAGCATAAATTTTCAACAATCTGAAAATGGTACCCATAACTCCAAGTCCTAAAATAAATTTTGTAACATAAATTGTAGCCTTAAAGTATGCTACAAATTGAAAATTCATAATAAACAAAGTAATAATAAATTACTTTCCACTTTTTTATAATACTGTTCCTCCAGCTAAAAGGAATAAATAACCAATTATGAATTAATAATTATCCACATATTCATAAAAATGTCTTCCTAAGTGTGAGCATATAATATTTTATTCCTTACCAACTTGTATATACATCAAACTCCACAATATACGCGTAAGGAATATTTTTCGTTTCTTTACCTTCTATCTAACTCATTCTTTGGGATTGCACTAGGTTGAATTTATCCCCTTTTATATATGAAACAATACTGGTTGAACAATGTTCCATACCAAATCTTTCTAGAAATATATGCTTTCTGAGCTAGACAATCCTAAAAATCCACATAATCTATCATGAAATATTTATATTCTTATCACGTAAGATGTCTTATCCATATCTTTCATTTCAAAGTTCTTAGAGATAGCTTTTAGTTTCATATAATAAACTAAAATCACTACTAGCAAACAAAATATCAGAAATATATAGAATCAGAAATATAAACTTACTCCTACTTGCCTTCTGGTATATACACCAATCAACAGTGTTTTTCTTAAAACAAAAAAAAAAAATAATGGTATCATTAAACTTAAAATACTATTGTCGAGAAGCTTGTTGAAGTTTATATATTAACATCTTAAGTTTATAGACCATATATTCTTTACTCTCTAATGTGAAGCCTTCAGGTTGATCCATATAGACTTCCTTTTTCTAAACTCTCATTTAGAAAAGTTATTTTCACATAGTCATCTGGAATAGTAGATCTCATTTCTCTTAGAAATTGTCTTATTGTTATTCCTTATGATTTTTCTACAATCTATTCATTAGTGACAATCTCATTATGTAGTTGTTGATTATTCAATTGTTCTTCATTATTATACGGCTCACCAACTCAAGAAACAATTATTTCTTTCTAAGTTATGGGTAAAACGAATTTGTGCCCTAACTTCTTGAATGATCACATTCTTAATTTTTATCACTCCCACCGATTTTACTATTCTCAATGAATTTGGCATTTCCGATTTAAATAATTCTTGTACTATGTTTAGGACAATAAAACTTGTACCCTTTATATTATTTAACATTCACAACATTATGGGTAACGAGGAATTACTTAACATACTCCTAACCATTTCCATAAGAATAAGATTATGCGTTTCAATTACACGCTTCTACTGTGGCATGTATATCAAAGTGTATTGAACACAAATGCCATACATTTCAAGGAGTTTAGCAAATGATTAGAGTATTAACCCGTTTCATCATACTTTTCATAATATTCACCACCTCTATATGACCTTATGATTTACTTTTCTATCTAGTTACTTTTCAACTTTATTTATGTATACTTCAAGAGTACCCACTGCTTGAGATTTTTCATGTAACAAATAGATATATACATAACATGAAAAATTAACTATAAAGGTAATAAAATGCTTTTATCCACCAAAAGATGGAACATCAGAAAGTCTACAAATGTTTGTATGAATAATTTCAAGAAACTCTGTACTCCTTGTGAGTCATTTCTTTGTGTGTTTGGTTTATTTACTCTTAATATAATATACACACAACAAAATCAGTAAAGTCTAGATTCAGAAGAATCACATCCTTTACTAATTTTCCTAACCTTTCAATAAATATTGTCCCAGTCTTTTATACCACAAGATAAATGAATTTTCATTAATTAAGCTACGCTTAATTCTAACATTATGATGTAAGGTCAAAAGGGTTTTAATAAATAAGCTATCAAGTTTAAATTTACAAAAACATCAACTAGAATACCATAACTCACAAATTAGAATTTCTTAAATAAACATCATTATCAAATTTAAAGGAAAAAACATTAACATCAACTTTTGAAATCAAATCAAATTATGGGAAATTGAAGAAATGTAAAGATTTTAAAATAATTTAAATAAAATTCATTGTTTAAGGCTAAACAAAATGTCTCAATGGTTTTAACAAAACTTTTTCCCAATTCTTATAAATAAGAAATTTGAATTTAAATTTGTGATTTAGACCATAAGAAATCCTTGAATCTATTAGAAATATAAACATTAATAGTTAAGCCAACCTATCATGTATTAGAAAGAATTTCAATAAGTAATTCAAAATATACAAAAGCCAAAGGCTTACTATTCTTTTTTGAATCATTCTTTATGTTTCATTTAATCTTTCTAAAAGTGTTCAATACATAAATGGCACTTTTGCATTATTATAGTCATGCCTTTTTGTAGATTGACCTAAATCTTTTAATTATGGGTGTTGCTCACTTAATGCCTGATGACACTTTTGCATTATTAGATTTATTTCTTTTAATAGATTGACCTAAATCTTTTAATGATGTGTGTTGCTCACTTAATGCTTTTTAGGCTTATTCTCAAATTTATTTCTTGTTTCTTGAATCATTAGATGAACATAATGATTACCTTGCTGCTTAAGTCCTGTCTCCTCCTAAATTAACGTAATTGTTAATTTCTTTCACTTTCCATTTGTCTTAATAGTGTTAATTCGAAATGACCCATACTGAGTAGACAAAAAATTAAGAATAAATTGAATAAGAAAATTCTCAACCACAATCATTCCTAAGGTTTTTAATTTTACAGCAACATTAGTCATCTCAAAATTATGTTCATATATGGTACGAGTATCAACAAAAATGCATAGTAGTGATATCAATTAATAATTTTCGCTTTAGATATTTATTTACAATACGAAAAAATTCTTATAGTCAATTATTCCTTAGCACTATCAACAATTATTCGCATAACCAAAATGCTTAATCTGTTCGATCTCTCCCAAGCTTTATGAAGAATCTTTTCTTCTTGACCGTCTTTACCAGTAATAGCAATAAATTTCTCAATTTAAAATGCTAAATCAAGATTTAACACATCTAAATTTTGAACTTAACTTACTCTTTCCATTATGAGAAGTTAGTACTATTAAGAATCATAACAGATGTAGTATGCGAATTAAGAGAAATAATAAAACAAACATAATAAGATAAAATGTTTATCACAATAATACTTTGAATTAACAACACGTATATATAACTTAAAATATAAATACAATGTATAACTATAGTATACCTTTGGGTGGTAACTAAAAAATACTAATAATGATACTTATATGTTTTTATATGCATACTTTTATTGGTGATTCATTATTTAATTAAATAGATAAGTTCTCTTTGGATATCCTATATCTACCTAATTAAAAAATACATACAACCCCTTAATTTTTATTCAATAACTTGAAAATCAATTCCTTTTGGGGAATTATTTTTCATAGTCAAATAAACTCAATATTCATGAATATCACAAGAAATCATAAGCATCAATAATTAATGAAATATTGCAATTATGTCTACTACTAAAATTAATATTCATCAATTATTATGGTTAGGCCACTTTGGCAGCTACCAACCTTTACGTAATATGAATATTAAATTAGATAGTAATTAATTCATTATTAATTATATTTACTACTAAAAGTAGTATTCATCAACCATTATGGTTATGCCACTTTAGTAGCTACTAAGCCTCATATAACATGAATACTAAATTATCTAGTTACTAATTCATCATTAGTTTACCCATTTAACATTATACACACATACTCATATTGATCGATTCAAATTTAGGTAGGTTTGATCCCATAAACTTAATAGTCCAAAAATTCAATAAAAATATCCTTTTACTTTATATACATTATAAAATATATTAATTTTATTTTCGGACTTGAAGATCATAATTGAATCAATTTAAAATTAATTCTCCAATATGTATGTATGTTTGGATACAAAACAATAATTTACTTACAAGTCCAATAATATTGGATTAAATTTCTAATCTCACACATTAATTTAGAAATTTAAATTTTTAATAAGATAAATAAATACACATACTTTTTGTATTTAATAATTTATTATATTTTAAATAATTAAAATAGAATCTTTGAAATCATTAGACATCAATTAATATAATAATAAGTTTTGTCAGAACAATAACAAACATAATTATATTAATACTTTCTAATTAATAAGTTATTTCAATAACGCACAAATATCAAGAAACTAATACATATCTTGTTTGTTTATTAGTTTGCCATTGCATTGCTCATGAAAATCAATAAATAAATACATGCTAGATGCATCTTGTTTAGATCTATAATAAAGTACAATATGAATCCAATTTCATCATTATCCGCTAACAGTACATCATCCAAATAAATAAATAAATTATATAATTATAATTTTTACTTACACATATTATTTATGCAATCTTTAGTGAAAAATAATGAGCCCCTAAACCATAAGCTCTGATACCACACGTAAACTTTAATTATTCGTGCAAATCATTAATCACAAATATACATGAATTCTAAGATTTTAGAACTTCATTATCTTCACATTGCTATAATGCATAAATAAAGTACTTAAAAATAAATATCTCGATATGTGATTGCAAATATCATAGAGATCAAGTCCAACGTCACGATCTTTTAATAACGAACTAAGTTACAACTCCAAATAATTGGCAAATCGTGGAAACCGATTTTTCTCTGTTGGCCTTTTGTACATTATACGTGTTATTTTATTAGTGTACATAATTGATGGGGGATATGACTTTTTAATGGCAGGGAGATGACTAGTTTTCCTTTTAGTAACTGTGACGGCCCAAGGTTTTTCAACCCGGTGCGTCAGTGATGAACCGAAAGATGACCGGATAACAGATGACCGAATTGCGAAAGAAAAAGATGAAACGACATCCCTAGGGACACAACATGTCACTAGGACACTAAAGAGACCCTCAATGAGATCATGGAACCCAAAGAAAACAAATGCGGAAACAAGATTTCAAAAAATGGACAAAAAGGAACCCAAGGGTAAAATGGTCATTTCCATCATAAAAGTGAGTACTATCGAGCACACCGTTACAAAGATAACAAAAAATTAATGAATTTAGACTCAAGAATCACTTGATTCGGAGTCCAGACGGCAAAGATATCAAGTCTTGAAGTAGAAGGAAGAAAAACCCTATCCTGGTTCGAGCCAAACACTGACACCCCTCCACTAAAATTTGAATATCTTTAGCTACCAATGGAATCTGAAACTCTAATTAGTACCATTAGAAAGCTTATTTCGATGTGGTCAGTTTAGACTCAAGAACGGACTAATTTGGATTTAAAACGAGGAAGATATGACAATTTGAAGTTGAAAGTGCAGTGCTGAACCAAGACACACAGACACACACCTATGAGTAGTACTTCGAGCGCTCGAACTAGGACTTCGAGCGCTCGACCAGTACATGCCCAAGGCCAAAACTTTCTGCCCAAACTTCGAGCGCTCGAACTCTTGTAGCTGCACCTGAAATGCAACCTTGAAAAGCAATTTTGAGGACTTTCTAGGCCTTTTTTGGAAAAAAGTTCCTCTTAAAATCATGTTTTCTGGTTAACCATGTTAAGACCAACATTTATTTTTCAAGTGAAATACCAAAAATGCCCTTGAGGTTTGATTTAACAAAAATATGTAAATGAATGCTACTCTAAGTGTTCATTTCATCAAGAATGGTGTTGTGTGCCAAAGTGAGCATGCACACATATGTAAAATGAGTAAATACACGTGTTCCAATAGCCCATGGTCATATAACACGTCATATACAAAATACAACCTGTCAAACCTCGAATTCTCATCATTTCATAAGACAATTATGGGATTAAACTAGCATACATGTGATATAAATGTACATGGCACTTAGCCTCATGTTATGCATACAAAATAGACATCTTCAAGTGTTCTTAGATATACATTACACATCAAGGAAGCCATCTTAGCTTCTACAATGCCATACATCCATGGTATATAAAATTTAACATCCAAAAGGAAGGCATGCTAAACAAGTACATGTCAACATACAAAAATGCTCTAAATAACTTAAAATCTTCTAAGGATAATAAGCATCCAAGAACATGGTCTCTTTACCTGAAAAACAACCCAAACCACTAGGGTGAGTAATCAAGTTACTCGTAGGAGAAGCATATGCGTATACCCTAAAGTTTCAATATCATTGCAAGATCAATATAGACGAATACAAGGAAGCATTCCACTTAACGTCTATGTTCAAGGTGTTCTAAGGAATCATCTTAAGCTAACTTAAATATTTCTTAGCAACACAATATCAAAATGGATGTACTTAACAACATTAAATTGCATATAACAAAATTTACAAGTTACAAATAACATTGATTGTCAACTTGGAAATGAATGCGAAATAAAAAAAAAAAAAAATTTGAATTCTTGGACACCTAAGCTCGGAATTCTGCCGAGACCTCAACGGTTATTCCAGGCATTAACCCGCAGGGAAGACCACCCTAAGTGCGCACTATCTTAATTGGGGAGAACTCATACCTCCCGCACTAGAGCCAAACTCTGGCCATGTTACTAGTAGCTATGTCCCAAGAGAATCCAAAATATATATCAAGTTCAAAACTTATATATATAAATAATAAGGCATATCAACCACCTTACAAGCACAAGAACTTCGAAACCACACAACCATGTCTTAGGGTTCCAAGTCTAGAATGGCATGATAGATGACAAGTTCTTCACATGATATAATGCACAAAACACTATCATTAACTTATCAATTTAAGCATGCCTCAACAATAAGCCATATATACTAAATGTTTGCATTTTAGCAAATAGCTTCTAAAACAATCATGATTATCAATAGTAATCTACTAGAATATAGGATTACCATCACAATAACATAATAACTCAAATCATTAAGAATTCTATACAACTTCAACAATCCTACTCAAGATATATACACAACATACATGCTTGATCAATGAAACCCTAAGTCAATCATAAGGATTTCATATAGTATGCAATACTACAATTCCAAAAGCATGGATACAATATATATTAAACCCCAAAGGATTTTAAAACACTTAGAAAATAAACATACTACCATCCCTACCTCAATAGAGAATTGTATCTCTATAATCTAAGCTACCAAGCACAAAATGGAAAACAAGTTTAGGGTTCTTGAAGAGGAAAATGAGAGGAAACTTTTCTCTCTCAAGGTTTTTAGTCTAAGGTGTATGGAAGTGAGCCAAATTGAAGAGGTAAGCTATGAACTAAGCTTTCCTCCAATGGTGGATTTGTTAGGGTTCATGTGAGATAATGAAATGAAGAATTAAAGTGTAAAAATGGTGAGTGGAAGGGCTAGAGATCCTCCACTCACTATGTGCTCTTGCACTACCTCTCACACACACACAATGCAAGACTACATCATGGCCTTACACTTGTCACTGATCCAATGCCTCTTCTAAGACTTAATCCTTAGCTTACACTTGTCAACATTCAATGGTTACATATGCACCAATCCAAGTCCAACACATGGATGAATCTCTACCCACCAAATGTCAAGAGGTCATGGTGCCAAGTCTCTTCACCTAAATGCCAACAAATGGCTCCATGAGAGTGTGACACTTGTCACACTTTCCAAAAATTGCAAAATGGTTCTTTTTCAAAATATCTTCTAAAATAAATTGCAAAAAGGTCCCTTAAATGAAAAATAATAATTTTGCATAATTACACTAAAATCCCAAAAGTTATGAATAATTACACAAAAGTAAGCATTCATGCCCTTTATGAAAATAAAAGCAACTAGCATGCTTTTCAACAAAAGTGAAAATACCAATGTCATGAAAATCAAGTATCATGAATGCATGGAAAATCGGAATCAAATTCGAACACCCGAAGTGAGGTTAAGCAAGGAAAAACGATAAACGAGTAAAAGACAAAATAAGAATAAAAAAATGAAAAAAAAGAAAATCACCGAAAATGGAAAAGGAGGAAAAAGACCGGGTCATTACAACCAACCCTCCTTAAATGGATTTCGTCCTCAAAATCGAGCCATACCTGAAAGAGAGAAAATATGGGGATACCGAGAGGGAACCTCATGCTCGAGCTCCAAGGTAGCCTCCTCAACACCATGATGTCTCTACAAGACTTTAACCAATGGGATAGTCTTGGTCCGCAAAACCTACTCCCGTGAATCAAGAATTTGGACTGGACCCTCCTCGTAGGTCACATCCTTATCAACAACAACATCTATCCACCAAAAAACATGCGATGGATCCGGCTCATTCTTCCTCAACATAGATACATGAAAGACGTCATGAACTCTGTCCAAGTCTGGCGGCAATGCCAAATGATAAACAATTTCACCAACGCGCTCTAAAATCTGAAATGGTCCTATGAACCTAGAAGACAACTTGCCCATCTGTCGAAATCTCATAAGTCCCTTCCGTGAAGAAATCTTGAGAAAGACGTGGTCCCCTACCTCAAAAGACAAGGATCTCATCCTCTTATCAGCATAAATCTTCTACCTGCTCTGAGCTGTAGCCAACCGCTGCCGAATCAACTTGATCTTCTCTGTAGTCTCAATGACAATGTCGGGACCTAAGGCGACTGTATCACCTACTTCGGTCCAACAAACTGGAGATCTGCAAGGTCTGCCATACAATGCCTCAAAAGGTGCCATTCCAATACTGGTTTGGTAACTGTTGTTGTAGGCAAACTCAACCAAGGGTAAGTAGTTTTCCCAACTACCCCCAAAATCCAAAATGTAAGCCCGTAACATATCCTCCAATATCTGAATGGTACGGTCCGACTGACCATCAGTCTGAGGATGGAATGCCGTGCTAAAGTGAAGCCTAGTGTCAAGAGCCTCCTGAAAACTCTACCAAAAGTGAGACGTGAACCTAGGATCCCTATTCGAAACAATGGATATTGGAACCCCGTGAAGCCTGACAATTTGCCCTACATACAGTCCACTAAGTCTCTCTGCATTGTCCGTCACTGCGATAGGCAGAAAGTGAGCCGTTTTAGTCAATTTATCAACAATGACCCAAATGGCATCATTCCTTACCTTGGATCTCGGAAGTCCCGTCACAAAATCCATAGTGATGTGCTCCCACTTCCACTTTGCCACTGGTAGTGGTTGCAACAAACCCGCCGGTCTCTGATGCTCTGCCTTCACTTGTTGACAAGTAAGGTATTTAGCCACGAACTGAGAAACATCCCGTTTCATACCCTTCCACCAAAACTGTCTCCGCAAATTGTGATACATCTTCGTACCACCTGGATAAACTGCAAGTCGAGAATGGTGAAAATCCTGAAGAACATCGTCGCGACAAGACAAAGGGACAAACATTCTCCCTTTGTACCTGAGACCACTGTCTGAATGCAAGGTCCAACCCTCTACATTCCCGCCGCCTGAAATATGATCGTGGATGGACTTCATCTCCCCATCCTCCTGTTGTGCCTTAGTAACTCTGCTAACAAGAGCCAGTTGAGCCACAAGGCTAAATAAAATAGCCAGTGAAACATCCTTATACAACTGCAAACCAAGATTTGCAAGCTCTTCTAGCATCTTCCATCTGTAAATGGAAATGCTAGCAAGAGTACCCTGTGACTTCCTACTCAATGCATCGGCCACCACATTAGCTTTCCCCGGATGATACTGCAACACAAAATCAAAGTCCTCTATGAACTCAACCCATCTGCGCTATCTCAAATTTAAATCCTTCTGAGAGAAGAGATATTTGAGACTCTTGTGATCGGAGAAAACTTTAAACTTCTCCCCATACAAATAGTGTCTCCACCCCTTAAGGGCAAAGATAACTGCTGCCAACTCCAAATCATGTGTCGGATAGTTCAACTCCTAAGTCTTCAACTGTCGAGACCCATAAGCCACCACCCATTCAGTCTGCATCAGAACACAACCCAAACCTTCCCGTGAAGCATCACAACTGATCACATAACCCAAACCACGTTCAGGTATGATCAAAACTGGAGCTGATGTCAACCTGACCTTCAACTCCTGAAAGGTAAAATCACAAGCCTCATTCCATATGAACTTGACTCCCTTGCGAGTAAGTCGAGTCATTGGTGCCGCTAGATGAGAGAAATCCTGAACAAATCTCGTGTAATAGCTGGCTAGGCCAAGAAAGCTCCGAATCTCAAACACTGTCTTCGGCTGCTCCCAATCCATTACAGACTTAATCTTTGACGGATCCACTACAACGCCACCCCCTGACACGACGTGTCCAAGGAACTTCACCTCCGGTAGCCAAAATTCGCATTTCTCAAACTTGGCATACAATTGGTTATCCCTAAGGATCTGTAAAACTGCTCTCAAGTGATACTCATGCTCCTCCCTCGAAGCTGAGTACACGAGAATGTCATCAACGAACACCACCACAAACTTATCAAGATAGTCACTGAATACACGGTTTATCAAGTCCATGAAAGCTACTAGAGCATTGGTCAAACCAATTAGCATCACCAGAAACTCATAATGGCCATACCGTGTATGAAAAGTAGTCTTGGATATATCCTCATCCGTAACCCTTAATTGACAGTAGCCTGACCTCAAATCAATCTTCGAAAAGCATGTCGTTCCCTTCAACTGATCAAACAAGTCATTGATCCTCGGCAAAGGATACCTGTTCTTGATCGTAGCTTGATTCAACTTGCGATAATCGATGCAAAGTCTCAAGGACCCATTCTTCTTCTTCGCAAAAAGAACCGGTGCTCCCCATGGTGAAGCACTAGGACGAATAAAGCCCTTAGCTTTCAAATCATCGAACTGACCCTTCAGTTCATCAAGTTCTACTGGTGCCATACGGTACGGTGCCATAGAGATGGGTTCCGTGCTGGGAATGACATCAATGGAAAAAACCACTTCCCTTAAAGGAGGTAACTCTGTCAGTTCCTCTGGAAAGACATCAACAAACTCCTCAACAACTGCCGGAAGAACACGGCCGTAACTGCTATCCTTATCAACTAGCAAACTGGCCAAGTAGGATCTGTAGCGACTCCAGTCACCAATGCTGAAAACCACTGCCGGGTGGAAATCGCTTCGATCTCCCATAAAATGGAAACAATCTCCCTTGGGAGTGCAAATAGACACCCTTTCGTGGAAGCAATCGATCGTAGCCTGAAAGAATGATAACCAATCCATCCCAAGAATGACGTCAAAACCCGTCATGTCGAGAACAACAAAATTAAACTCCAAAGTCCTTCCAGCTATCTCAATAGCAGAACCCCGAAAAACACGATCCAAAGACAC
This sequence comes from Cornus florida, assembly GCF_030987335.1. Lineage (NCBI taxonomy): Eukaryota > Viridiplantae > Streptophyta > Magnoliopsida > Cornales > Cornaceae > Cornus > Cornus florida. The sequence continues at coordinate 73,541,772 of NW_026775575.1, read as the reverse complement.
TGGACCCCCTACTGGTGTGTCAATACAGAGAAAACCGTCCCGAAGTGTGACCTCCAGACCCAATGAATGTGCAAATGATACAGAAATGAAAGAATGTGATGCACTTGTATCAATAAGAACTCATGCCCAAGAACTAAAAACTGGAAAGATACCTCGAACTGAAGAGGTGCCTGCGGAAGCATCCGCCTGTGGAAGAGCGTAGGCTCGTCCCTGAGTCCCTGAGCCCTGTTGTGAACTGCCCTGATAGCCTGGCCGATGTGTAGAAGCAATAGGTGTAGACCTCTGGCTGGATAAGTGCCAACTTGCGCCACTAGCTGTGGTGCCTGAGGAACTCTGAAACCAGACTGAACTACTGCAGACTGAACCGGTACCGTCTGTGAATCTGTGCCACTACGTGACTTATTCAACAACTTTGGACAATCCTTCATGAGATGACCTGGCCGCTTGTAATAGAAGCAAGCTCCCTGCCCTATCTTTGTAGAAACTGAAGTCTGACCGGCCTGTGCCCGAAGCTGTGGGCAACAAGGCTTGATGTGCCCCAACTGCTGACAATGGTAACAAACCACTCCCTGGGTTGATCCCGAAGATACAGGAACTGTGGGTGTAGAACAATTCTGCTGTGATGCCCCCTGTGAGTGAGTACTGTTCCCTACCTTAGCCTTCTTCCACTGACTCCCAGAAGATGATGGATTATCTCCATGAGGCTACTTATGTGAACCCCTGATCCGTAACTGATCCCATTCCTCTGCTTCAACTAGCACAGCCCTTTAAACCACCTCTCTGTAAGTCCTCAAATTAAGAATTGAGACCCGTGGCCTGATGTCAAGATGTAGCCCATCCTGAAACTTCATTGCCCTGGCCTCGTCTGTTGCTACCATATCCTCGGCATAACAAGAGAGAGAAGTAAATCGTGTTTCATACTCAATGACACTCATGGTGCCCTGATAAAGACCTACAAACTGTGTTCTCATCTCCCGCCTCATAGCCCTAAGAAAGAAGCGCTCGAAGAATAAACCCCTAAACTTATTCCAAGTCATCAATTCAACATTGTGAACATTGGTTATAGACCTCCACCAAATATCTGCATCCCCTATGAACAAAGAAGCAGTCAAGGAAATCCTCAACTTGTCCGTGGGTACCGCCATACTGTCTAACTTGCGAACCATAAGGTCCAACCAAGCTTCTGAGACTAGCGGATCTGAGCTCCCTGTAAATGGATTAATCTTGACCCTTTTAAGTCGCATAAAGTACTCTAGTGTCTCATTGCCTATCGGTGCCGGTGCCGGTTATGGAATCTGTATCCCTGCCACCTGCCTGAGTATCATCTCCTATAGGGATTCCGCAATTCCTTGAGTGATACCCTGAGCCACTCGCTCCTCGTAAGTCGGTGCCCGCGGCGGATTAGCATCCGTGCCACGAACTGGAATCCTAGGCCTCCTCGGACCCCTCGTGAACTCGGTGTCAGCCACCAGCTCCTCAATGCCCTGACGTGAAGACTCTCCACGCATGATAACTATGATGCTAAACGTGTAAATGAAGGGAGGTCAACAATAACATAAGTTATTATGACCAAGTGCAACTCACACTATGAATGAACAAGACACGAAGCAAGACACGATATGTAACATACTGTCATGCTAAAGCAATCAAAGAAAGCTCTTAAAACAATTAAGCACTTAAGCAGATAAGCATACATGTCAAACAAAGGTGCTCTTAACCACATAGGCATATAAGAATAAAGACATGTCATACTACTAAGCATGTTATCACGAAACATCTAAACATGTTATAAAGTCAAAACATGTTATCAAAAGCAAGTGAATGCATCAAAGTACATCAACAAAAGCATGATATGCACCCAAAACCCGTCGTCCTAAGGTGTTCAAACCTAGGAGCACTGATACCACTTGTGACGGCCTAAGGTTTTTCAACTCGGTGCGTCAGTGATAAACCGAAAGATGACCCGATAACGGATCCGAATTCCGGAAGCAAAAGATGAAACAACATTCCTAGGGCACAACATGTCTCTAGGACACCAAAGAGACCCTCAATGAGATCACGGAACCCAAAGAAAACAAATGCGGAAATAAGATTTCAAAAATGGATAAAAAGGAACCCAAGGGTAAAATGGTCATTTCCATCATAAAAGTGAGTACTACCGAGCACACCGTTGGAAAGACAATGAAAAATTAATGAATTTAGACTCAAGAATCACTTGATTCAGAGTCCGAATGGCAAAGATATCAAGTCTTGAAGTCGAAGGAAGAAAAACCCTATCCCGGTTCGAGCCAAACACTGACACCCCTCCACTAAAATTTGAATATCTTTAGCTACCAAAGGAATCTGAAACTCTAATTGGTACCATTAGAAAGCTTATTTCAATGTGGTCAGTTTAGACTCAAGAACGGACCAATTTGGAGTAAAAACGAGGAAGATATGACAATTTGAAGTTGGAGGTGCAGTGCTGAACCAAGACACACAGACACACACCTATGAACAGTACTTTGAGCGCCCGAACTAGGAATTCGAGCACTCGAACAGTACATGCCCGAGGTCAAAACTTTCTGCCCAAACTTCGAGCGCTCGAACTCCACTTTAGAGCTCTCGAACTCCACTTTAGAGCTCTCGAACTCCTGTAGCTGCACTTGAAATGCAACCTTGAAATGCAATTTTGAGGACTTTCTGGGCCTTTTTTGGAAAAAGTTCCCCTTAAAATCATGTTTTCTGGTCAACCATGTTAAGACCAACATTTATTTTTCAAGTGAAATACCAAAAATGCCCTTGAGGTCTGATTTAACAAAAATATGTAAATGAATGCTACTCTAAGTGTTCATTTCATCAAGAATGGTGTTGTGTGCCAAAGTGAGTATGCACACATATGTAAAATGAGTAAATACACGTGTTCCAATAGCCCATGGTCACATAACACGTCATATACAAAATACAACCTGTCAAACCTCGAATTCTCATCATTTCATAAGACAACTATGGGATTAAACTAGCATACATGTGATATAAATGTACATAGCACTTGGCCTCATGTTATGCATACAAAATAGACATCTTCAAGTGTTCTTAGATATACATTACACATCAAGGAAGCCATCTTAGCTTCTACAATACCATACATCCATGGTATACAAAATTTAACATCCAAAAGGAAGGCATGCTAAACAAGTGCATGTCAACATACAAAAATGCTTTAAATAACTTAAAATCTTCTAAAGATGATGAGCATCCAAGAACATGGTCTCTTTACCTGAAAAATAACCCAAACCACTAGGGTGAGTAATCAAGTTACTCGTAGGAGAAGCATATGCGTATACCCTAAAGTTTCAATATCATTGCAAGATCAATATAGACGAATACAAGGAAGCATTCCACTTAACGTCTATGTTCAAGGTGTTCTAAGGGATCATCTCAAGCTAACTTAAATGTTTCTTAGCAACGCAATATCAAAATGGATGTACTTAACAACATCAAATCGCATATAAGAAAATTTACAAGTTACAAATAACATTGATTGTCAACTTGGAAATGAATGCGAAATAAAAAAATAAAAAAAATGGAATCCTTGGACACCTAAGCAAGGAATTCTGCCGAGACATCAACGGTTATTCCGGGCATTAACCCGTAGGGAAGACCACCCTAAGTGCGCACTATCTTAATTGGAGAGAACTCATACCTCCCGCACTAGACCTAAACTCTAGCCATGTTACTAGTAACCATGTCCCAAGAGAATCCAAAATATATATCAAGTTCAAAACTTATATATATAAATAATAAGGCATATCAACCACCTTACAAGCACAAGAACTTCGAAACCACACAACCGTGTCTTAGGGTTCCAAGTCTAGAATGGCATGATAGATGACAAGTTCTTCACATGATATAATGCACAAAACACTATCATTAACTCATCAATTTAAGCATGCCTCAACAATAAGCCATATATACTAAATGTTTGCATTTTAGCAAATAGCTTCTAAAACAATCATGATTATCAATAGTAATCTACTAGAATGTAGGATTACCATCACAATAGCATAGTAACTCAAATCATTAAGAATTCTATACAACTTCAACAATCCTACTCAAGATATATACACAACATACATGCTTGATCAATGAAACCCTAAGTCAATCATAATGATTTCCTATAGTATGCAATACTACAATTCCAAAAGCATGTATACAATATATATTAAACCCAAAGGATTTCAAAACACTTCGAAAATAAACATACTACCACCCCTACTTCAATAGAGAATTGTCTCTCTATAATCCAAGCTACCAAGCACAACATGGAAAACAAGTTTAGGGTTCTTGAAGAGGAGAATGAGAGGAAACTTTTCTCTCCCAAGGTTTTTAGTCTAAGGTGTATGGAAGTGAGCCAAATTGAAGGGGTAAGCTATGAACTAAGCTTTCCTCCAATGGTGGATTTGTTAGGGTTCATGTGAGATAATGAAATGAAGAAGTAAAGTGTAAAAATGGTGAGTGGAAGGGCTAGAGATCCTCCACTCACTATGTGCTCTTGCACTACCTCACACACACATACAATGCAAGACTACATCATGGCCTTACACTTGTCACTAATCCAATGCCTCTTCTAGGACTTAATCCTAAGCTTACACTTGTCAACAATCAATGGTTACATGTGCACCAATCCAAGGCCAACACATGGATGAATCTCCACCCACCAAATGTCAAGAGGTCATGGTGCCAAGTCTCTTTACCTAAATGCCAACAAATGGCTCCGTGAGAGTGTGACACTTGTCACACTTTCCAAAAATTACAAAATGGTCATTTTTTAAAATATCTTCTAAAATAAATTGTAAAAAGGTCCCTCAAACGAAAAATAATAATTTTGCATAATTACACTAAAATCCCAAAAGTTATGAATAATTACACTAAAGTAAACATTCATACCCTTTATGAAAAATAAAAGGAACTAGCATGCTTTTCAACAAAAGTGAAAATACCAATGTCATGGAAATCAAGTATCATGAATGCATGCAAAACCAGAATCAAATCCGAACACCCGAAGTGAGGTTAAGCAAGGAAAAACGATAAACGAGTAAAAGACGAAATAAGAAAAAAAAAATGAAAAAAAGAAAATCACCGAAAATGGAAAAGGAGGAAAAAGACCGGGTCATTACAGTAACCTTAATTCAACTTTCCATTAAAGTAAGGAATAAATAGGAAAACACTTCTCCAATAATTAATTACTAAAAAGGTAATTTATAAGTTGACCAAATAATATAATATTAATCTGATATCTATTTACTCAACCATTAATTAATAAAATATATCACATGTCCAAATCATGTGGGCCACACAATTAATAAATAATCTTACACTAGTGCCTCATGAAGTATTAGGTCTCAGAATTGATTCCCACTATGTAGAAATAATTATTTGGGGGCCACACATGAGGACATAGTCCAAGCCTTACCAGATCCGTGTGTTATATTGGAGGGGGGGGGGGGGGTTGGGGTGGGGGGAGGGTGGGAACTTCCAGGATTCCCAAGGATTAGTCGAGGCAAAGTCCTAAACACCTCAGTTATAAAAAAAAACAAAAAAAAAAAAAAAAAGTCCAACCAATTGAAAAACCAAGACTTAGGGCTCCAAAGTCCAATTGGTTAGAGTTTTGCCAACTAGTGCCTCGGACACCCCGGTTATAAAAAAAAAAAAAACAAAAAGAAAAAGAATTCCAACCAATTGAAAAAATGAGACTTTGGTCTGTAGAGTCCAATCGGTTGGAGTTTTGCCACCTAGTTGGAGTGGTCTCGGTTTCTAGACTACATGCAGAGTCAAACCAGTTGGTAATTTCCTAACAAGTTGCACTTGTCATCAAAGCTTCATGAAACTATATTTTTGGATATGATTTTAACTACTTTTTCAACCAAACCCTACTAAAATTTCTAGACTACATTACGTTATAGTTGTGCAACCTTTTTCAGGAATTGTACAACTTTTTTTAAAAACTGTGTAAACTTACATTATTGTTGTGCAACCTTTTTCAGGAATTGTACTACTTTTTTTTAAAAACTGTGTAACCTTACATTATTGTTGTGCAACCTTACATTATTGTTGTGCAACCTTACATTCTGTGCAACCTTTTCAATAAACTGTGTAACTTTATGTTATAGTTGTGCAACCTTTTTTAGAAATTTTGCAACATTCCACTTCTAAGCATAAAAATTTGTTATTTTTTTTATGTTACACAGTCAATATGAATTGCTGAATTCAAATACTCCAATTAATGTTTAGAAGATAAAAAATAAAATACAATTGCTGTTATAGGTTTAGTAATGTGAGACTAAGATTCGAACCTTTGACCTAATTATAGTTCAACAAAACAACAAACCATTGCAGACAAACATAAAAAAAATAAATAAATAAATGATAAGGTACATTTATAAGTAATATTTATATGATTGTGATATTTAAGTATTGAGATTTAATGAAATTACACTTGACGTATTTGTTAAATATATTGACAACAATGCATCAATATATTCAATATAGTTCTTGTCCATCTGTGGTTCTCAGAATGAGTAAAAAACTGATCACATTTTTGTTTTCAACTAACAAAAATCTTTTATAAGACCAAAAAACTGCATTTTTAAGGAAAACCACCAACCAAACCACCTACATTAAAAGGCGTGCAATCTTCCATTATTGTTGTACAATCTTTTCAAGAAATTGTGTAACCTTACATTATAGTTATGCAAAAATTTTCAAAAACTGTGAAAACTTACATTATTGTTGTGCAACCTTTGTTGAAACTATGTAACCTTTGTTGAAAACTGTGCAACCTTACATTTTAGCATGTAACTTTTGGACTATGGGTTTATATAGATAATGTAACGTTGTTGGAGATATACAAATAATGAAAGAGACATAAATGATGTACATATGGTTAACTGAGATAGTGTGGACAATTAGTTTGGAAGATTTGAAGTAAAAGGCGTGCAACCTTACATTATTGTTATGCAATCTTTTTAAGAAACTATGAAATCTTACGTTATAGTTGTGCAACCTTTTTAAGAAACTATGCAACCATACATTATTGTTGTGCAACCTTTACTAGAAACTGTGCAACCTAACATTTTGTACAACATTTTTAAGAAATTGTGCAACCTTACACTATAGTTGTGTAACCTTTATTAGAAACTGTGCAACCTTCACTTTTAAGCATAAAAGTTATTTATATTTTGTTACACAGTCAATATGAATTACTGAACACAAATACTTGAAATACTATTTAGAAGATAAAAAATAAAATGCAATTGTTTTATAGGTTCAGTGATCCGACAGTAAGATTCGAAACTTTGACTTAATGATTGTTGAACAAAACATCAAACCATTGAAGACGAACATCAGAACAATGGTAAAGTACACTTATTAGTAATATTTATATGATTGTGATATTAAGTATTGAGATTTAATGAACTACTACTTGACGTATTTGTTAAATATGTTAACAACAATGTTTTAATATATTTAAAATAGTTTTTGTCCATTCATGGTTCGCAGAATGAGTTAAAAACTGATCACATTTTTACTTTCAACTAACAAAAATCCTTCATAAGAGCAAAAAAGGATATTTTTTGGCGTAAAATACTAACCAAACAACCTACATTAAAAGGCGTGCAACTTTCCATTATTGTTGTACAATCCTTTCAAGAAACTATGCAACCTTATGTTATAGTCGTGTAACATTTTTAAGAAACTGTGCAACATTACATTATTGTTGTGTAACCTTTGTTAGAAACTTTACAACCTTTCATTTTGTTGTACGACCTTTGAACCTTGAGTATATATAGAAAATGTAACATTGATGTTGAAGATATACAACTAATGGAAGAAATATAAATCATGTACATAGGGTTAAGAGAGAGATAGTGGAAAGATAGATTTCGAGGTTGAAGTAAAAGGCGTGCAGACCTTTCATTATTGTTGTGGAACGTTTTCAAGAAACTGTGCAACCTTATGTCATAGTTGTGCAACCTTATTAAAAAATTTTGCAACCTTACATTATTGTTGTGCAACCTTTATTAAAAACTGTGCAACTATACATTTTTTGTGACATTTTCAAGAGACTGTGTAACTTTACACTATTGTTGCACAACCATTTTTAGAAACTGTGCAACCTTCCACTTCTAAAAATAAAATTTAGTTATTTATTTACACAGTTAATGCGAATTGCTGAATACGTATACTCTTAATAATGTTTAGAAGATAAAAAAATAAAATGCAATTATTGTTATAGGTTGAGTAATGCAACTGTAAGATTCAAAACTTTGACCTTATTATAGTTTAATAAAATATTAAATCATTGAATACAAATATCAAAACAATGGTAATGTACATTTATTAGTAATATTTATATGATTAAGATATTTAGTATTAAGATTTAATGAATTAGCACTTGACGTATTTGTTAAATATGTTAACAACAATGTTTCAATATATTCAAAATAGTCCTTGTCTATCCGTGGTTCTAAGAATGCGTTAATTACAAATCAAAATTTTGCTTTAAATTCAACTAACAAAAATATTTCATAAGAGCAAAATAAGGCGTCTTTTGGGGAAATGCACACACCAAACCACCTACATTAAAAGGCGTGCAACTTTTCATTATTGTTATGCAACTTTTTTGAGAAATTGTGCAACTTTTTTAAAAATTGTGCAACCTTACATTATAGTTGTGCAACCTTACATTATTATTGTGCAACCTTTGTTAGAAACTATGTAACCTTACATTTTGTCGTGCAACCTTTGGACCATGGGTTTATATAGAGAATGTAACATTGTTGTTGGAGATATACAGCTAATGAAATAGACATAAATCATGTACATTGAGGGTTAAGAGAAAGAGTGGATAGTTAGATTTGGAAGGTTTGGAGTAAAAGACTTACAACTTTCTATTATTGTTGTGCAACCTTTTTAAGAAACTGTGCAACCTTAAGTTATAGTTATGCAACTTTTTTTAGAAACTATGCAGCCTTACATTATTGTTGTGTAACCTTTGCTAGAAACTGTACAACCTTACATTTTCCACAACATTTTCAAGCAACAGCGTAACCATGCGTCATAATTGTGCAACTTTTTTAAAGCTTTTTGCAACCTTCCATTTCTAAGAATAAATGTTAGTTATTTATTTTTTGTTACATAGTCAATATGAATTGCTAAACACAAATACTATAAATAATGTTTAGAAGATAAAAAATAATTTGAAATGTTGTTATAGCTTTAGTGATGCAACAGAAAGATTCGAACCTTTAACCAAAAGATAGTTCAACAAAACATTAAACCATTGAAGACAAACATAAAAATAATGATAAGGTACACTTATTAGTAGTATTTATGTGATTGTGAAATTAAGTATTGAGATTTAATGAACTGCCACTTGGCGTATCTGTTAAATATGTTGACAATAATGTTTCAAAATATTCAGAATAGTTATCATCCATCATTGGTTACTATAATGACTTAAAAACTAATCATATTTTTGCTTTCAACTAACAAAAATACTTCATAAGAGCAAAAAATGGCGTCTTTGTGGGCAAAACACTGACTAAACCGCCAACATTAAAAGGCATGCAACCTTCCATTATTGTTGTGCAAAATTTTCAAGAAACTGTGCAACCTTACGTTATAATTGTGCAACCTTTTTAAGAAATTATGCAACTTTACTTTATTTATGTACAACCTTTGTTAGAAACTGTTCAACCTTACATTTTATTGTGTAACCTTTGGACCATGAGTTTATATATAGAATGTAAAATTGTCATTAGAGATACATAACTAATGAATGATACATAATTAATGTAGATAGGCTTAAGAGAGAGAAAAAGAGTGGAAAGTCAGATTTGGAAGGTTTGATGTAAAAGGCGTGCAATTAGGGGTGCAACTTGGGTTAGAAACCCAAACCTAACCTGAGCCCAGCCAATCATTCCTACAATTAGGATTGGGCTTGGGTGGAAAAATTTCAACTTGAATTGAATTAGGGTTAGGCTTGGGTTGAAGTGCTAGCAACCCGAGCCAACTCGAACCCGAATTATAATATTATTTTCATATATATATTTACTTTAAAATACATTATATATATTATTTTAAATATGATTGCCTTTTTTCTTTTCAACTACTTTTGTTAAATCTTAACTTATTGTTTGTAATTTATTAAAAATTTACAAAATGTCTTTGAATTTTTATTTATTTATTTATTTATTTAAGAGTGATTTAATCTAAAACTAATTCAAGATCATATTAAATTTTCGGTGTGAAGATTAACCATATGAGTAATCCGAATTAACCTGAAGTTTTAGCAAGAAATCTAAGCCCGAATTATAAGCCTGAATTTAAAGTAGAAGGATGGGTTGGGCTAGGGTTGAGTAGTTAGGGTTGAGGATAGGGTTAGGGTTGTGTTTGGGTTTAACATTTCATATGGTGGGTTGGACTCAAGTTATACCTCAAACCCGCCCGAGTTGCAGCCCTATGTGTAACGTTCCATTATTGTTGTACAACCTTTTCAAGAAACAAAGCAATCTTACGTTATTATTGTGCAACATTTTTTAGAAACTGTACAACCTTCCATTTTTTTTTTTTTTTTTTCTCCCCTGAATGTGTAACCTTTCATTTCTAAGCATAAAAGTTAGTTAATTATTTTATGTTACATAATCAATATACTTTGTTGAACACAAATACTCCAAATATTGTTTAGAACATAAAAAATAAAATGCAATTATTTTTAGAGGTTGAGTGATGCGACATAAAATTTGAACCTTTGACTTAATGATAGTTTAACAAAATATCAATCCATTGAAGACAAACATCAAAACAATGCTGAGGTTCACTTATTAGTAATATTTATATGATTATGATATTAGGTATTGAGATTTAACGAACTATTACTTGACGTATTTGTTAAATATGTTGACAACAATGTTTGAAGATATCCAAAATTGTTCTCGTCCATCCATGATTACATTTTTTCTTTCGACTAACAAAAATCCTCCATAAGAGTAATAAAATGTGTTTTATTGCCCCAAACATTGACCAAACCACCTACATTAAAAGACGTGTAACCTTCCATTATTATTACCCAACTTTTTAAGAAACTATGAAATCTAACGTTATAATTGTGCAACCTTTTTTAGAAACTGTGCAACCTTACATTATTGTTGTGCCATCTTTGTCAGAAATTGTGTGACCTTACATTTTGCCATGCAACTTTTGGACCATGGGTTTAAATAGAGAATTTAACATTATTGTTGAAGATATACATGTAATAAAAGAGATATAAGTCATCTACATAGGGTTAAGAGAGATAGTGAAAGTCAGATGTGGACGATTTAAAGTAAAAGGCGTGTAAACCTTGCATTATTGTTGTGCAATGTTTTTAAAAGACTGTGCAACTTTACATTATAGTTGTGCAACCTTAAATTTATTGTGCAACCTTTGTTAGAAATTGTCCAATCTTACATTTTGTGCAACTTTTTCAAGAAATTGTGCAACTTTACGTTATACCTGTGCAACATTTTTCACAATCTGTTCAACCTTCCATTTTAAGTATACAAGTTGATTATTTATTTTTTATAATATAGTCGATATGAATTACTGAACACAAATACTCCAAATAATGTTAAATAATGTTTAGAAGATAAAAAAATAAAATGAAATTATTGTTATAGGTTGGGTGATATGACAAGAAGATTCGAACCTTTGACCTAATGATAGTTCAACAAAACATCAATCCATTGAAGACAAACATCATAATATTGATAAGGTATAGTTATTAGTAATATTTATAAGATTGTGATATTAAGTATTGAGATTTAATGAAGTACCCTTTGACATATTTGTTAAATATGTTGACAACAATGTTTCAATATATTCAAAATAGTTCTTATCATTCCGTGGTTCTCATAATGAGTTAAAAGTTAATCACAATTTTGCTTTCAACTAACAAAAATCATTCCTAATAGCAAAAAAAGGAAATGTTTTTGGGGCAAAACACCGACTAAGCTTCTAATGTTAAAAAGGCATGCAACTTTCCATTATTGTTGTGGAACCTTTTAAAAAAACCATGCAACCTATTTTAGAAATTTTGCAATATTTCATTATTGTTGTACAACCTTTATTAGAAATTGTGCAACCTTACATTTTGTGCATTCTTTTCTAGAAATTGTGCAATCTTTCGTTATAGTTGCGCAACCTTTTTAGAAACTGTGCAACCTTCCACTTCTAAGCATACAAGTTAGTTGTTTATTTTATGTTACACAGTTAATGTAAATTGCTGAACATAAATACTTAAAATAATGTTTAGAAGATAAAATATGAAATTTAATTTTTGTTATAGGTTGAGCGAGGTGAAAGTAAGATTTGAAACTTTAACCTAATGATAGTTCAATAAAACATTAAACGACAAACATAAGAAAAATGATAAGGTACACTTACTAGGAATATTTATATGATTGTTATGTTAAGTATTATGATTTAATGAACTACCAGTTGACGTATATTTTGATAACACCATTTCCATATATTCAAAATAGTTTTGTTGTAGCGGTGTAAATTAAATTTAAATTTATCGGGAAAAAAAATAGTTTTTGTCCATCCATGGTTTTCATAATGAGTTAAAAATTGATCACATTTTTCTTTCAATTAACAGAAATCCTTCATAAGAGCAAAAAATGACTTCTTTTTTTTTTGGGGCCAAAACACCGACTAAACCACTTACATTAAAAGGCATGCAACTTTCCATTATTGTTGTGCAGCCTTTTCAAGAAACTGTGCAATCTTATGTTATAATTGTGCAACCTTTTTTTAGAAACTGTGCAACCTTTCATTATTATTGTGCAACCTTTGTTAGAAGCTGTGCAACCTTACATTTTGTCGTACGACCTTTAGACCATGGGTTTATATAGAGAATGTAATACGGTTGTTGGAAATACTCCCTCTGTCCCAAAATAAGTGTCATGCTTTCCTTTTTTGTCTGTCCCAAAATAAGTGTTTTCTTTTCTTTTTCAAACAATATATTTCACATCTTTCCATATATGTCCTTTGAGTTTTAAATTTCAAACTTGAAAATTCAAAACTTAAAAGGGCAATTTAGTAACTTTGCAGGGAGACAATGCATGTCCCATATGTCCCCTTAAAAATTACTACTCCCCAAAAACAACACTTCAATTAGAACGGAGGTAATGAGCGCTGAAAAGTGCGCATTTAAACCCCTTAAGCTTAGGTATTCTAAGACCTTTATCTACCTTACTTTCCCGTTTTAGACTAATTTTGTGTTATTGCCCTTTTTAGGTGCTTATCCCCAAAATAAGCTAATTCAGCCAAATAAGAGCTTAAAAGAAGCTAACTCAAGCTGGATGGAAGAAAAGAGCAAAGTGGAAGCAGATTGAAGCAAAGTATGGAATTCAGCACTTCGATCGATCACAAAAAAACTTCGATCGATCGAAAGTTCATCGATCTAAGCAGTTCAAGACGGATATGAGATTTTGTCCTTATCCATAAGATTCCACAAAGTTCGATCGATCTCAACAGCTATTCAATCGATCGAAGTGCTCGATCTTATCCACATGTACTACTCTAGCTGCTACTTTTGTCTTCTTCCCAAAAATATCTCAAAATATCTCAGAGATTTGTCCTTATTCAAAAAGGTGCCACCATAGATGATCGATCTCTGTAGAATTCTACCATTTTTTGATGACAAAGATCGATGCATGGAATTTTCACTCATACTTTCATGCAATTGCCAAACATCATTTTCATGCTTATCATGAAAAGAACCTCCCATGCATCTACCATTCCTTTGTGGTTATCTGGCAAACTTTCAAAAACATATTGGACTAATTATCACTTAGGAATATCATGATGTGAACACTTCCTAAGCAAATCATTAAATCTTTCCCATGCCTCATGAAACAATTCCCCATTCCCTTTAGAAAATTCACGAATGGAAGTTCTCATAGCATTGGTGTTTGATCCTGAATAGTACTTTTTCAAGAACTCGTGTTGCATTTTTACCCAAGAGGTTATTGACAAAGGCCTTAGATTGTTGAACTAATATTTTACTTTATCTTTATGGGTAAAAGGAAAGAGTTTGAGTCTCAAACCCTCTTCCGGCATGTCTGTGTATTTCACGGTGGAACACATTTCAAGAAACTCATCCAAATGCTTATAAGGATCTTCACTTTGAAGTCCATGATAGTTAGGAAGCATTTGAATAGTTTGTGGTTTAATCTCATAGTGATGTGCTCTAAATGGGGGCAATTGAATGCATGTAGGTGTATTATATTCATTTGACACATAATGATCACGCAAAGCAATGGGAGGATTCACAACCGGTGGTGCTAAATGAGCACCATGATTAACTTGAGCAATTGGAGGTTGTGGAGCAAACATTGGCAAGGTATTCCCAATAAAACTTGACCTTATTGTTATGGTGGAATGAATGATCTTGGGATGCCTAATGGGACTTAAATATTGTCATGATACACATTAGGGTGGAGGATACCTTGTTGGTTTATGTGACCAAGGTCCTCCACACGGTCCTTATTAATGTCTTCCATTTATGTAATGGAATGATTAGAATTACCCTTTCCCTTAGAATTACGAACAATGGATTCAAGATTCAAATTAAGTGGGATAAGAGTAGGATTTAACAACCTACGACCATGCATGCACTAACAAACAAAAATAAGCAACAAGCAAGTAGCAATCACTTCGCCTCCGCAACAAATCAATCAACAAATCTCCATATACAATGTTCCCATACTCCCATGCTTTCAACAAGATGCAAGTAAAATAGATATTGCCTTCGCGTGGGCTCACGATCTATCTAAGAAATTAAAGACTTGCCTCCACGCGGGCTCACGATTTAACTAGAGATTGAGTTAGAAATGGCTCACAAAGGGTCCTTAAGCAACTTCAAATTATTTTCCAATTTTTGCTTTGCCATGTTTTGCTTTGCAAATTTTTTAATTTTTGAGCTTTTTATGCTCTTGCTTAGCTTCACTTGACTTTCTCCTTTGCTTTGACTCCTTTTGCTTCACTTCTCTTGGCTTAATGCACTTAGCCAATTAAGAACAAATACAATAAGTAACCAAAATAAAAATAAAGTAAAGACACGATCAAAAGAGTACTAATTCCTAATTGTTTCCAAAGTACGGCGTTGCCAAATCCCCGACAACGGCACCAAAACTTGGTGTCGCCCGTACCGAGTGCATGCAAAAGTGTAGTGTGCCAAGTTTAAATTTATGAAATGCCACTACCACTTCTAACTAAAAATATAGTTAGGGTGAGTATGGATCGTCCCAAGGGATTGGAAGCGTACTTTTGCTTGGAAACGAAGTCGGATTAGTAGGTTGAGTAATCAAAAAGTGGTTTGATTGGTTAATTAAACTACAATTTTAATTAAGTGAAAGCAATGTGAAACAAATAAATTAAGTAAAGTGTAGAGAATAAGAGAGAGGTCTTGGGACCTAGAGTTCAACACTAAGCACCACCTTCTTAGACACTCAATGTGTAATGAATGAGGGGGATTATGTGTTGCAATATTAGTGTGTGTCATTGATTGAATTAACAAGTATGGATGACTAATTAAGTATACATTGTCTAGACAAACTAGTGAATAGCACAACATGTCAAATTAAGCCATTATTCCTTCCTTTAAGTCCACAATCAATACACATCATTAAAATTAGAAAAATATACTACTTGCATTCATAAGTATGGAATATCAAACAATAAGCATGGATTGTCCTTTTATCTAAGAAAGTAAGGCAACTACACTACAACTAAGCTAGGGACATGAAAATTAAACTAATTAAACTAAGAAAGAGGCACAATCCATCAAGAAATGGGCATGAACTATCAAACAAATCACAAGAGTATTCCATTAAAGCACCATGCCTTGACAATCACTAGATTCATAGCATCAACAAACATAAACATGCATCAACATCACAAAATCTAGAGATAAACACATGAACATCTATTCTAGGATACATAGACATATGAATAGAATAAAATGATCAATTGGAAGTATTAAACCACACAAATCATTGTAGAAACAAGATTGATATATAAGCCAAATGTCAAGATAAGAATTACAGCACAAATCCCCTCAAAATACAAAACATCAAAGTCTAGGAGGCATGCTTAGGGCTATCTCTAGCCCCAAGAGAATGGTTTAGCCACTCATTGGTGTAGTCATCCAACCCTCAAGGGCCATCTCCATGGTTGATATGATTTTCTTCTCCTTGATGAAAACCGTAGATGAGTGGAAGAACTCCCAAATGGTATGTGTCTCTCTAATCTCTAAACTCCTCCAACCTCTTTTGTCTAATGTTCCTTTCTCTCCAAGATTGTATATATGTAAAATGGCTCAAAATCCTTATATAGGTAGCTCAAGTGTCACACCTAATGGTCAGTCCTCATGCACTAGGACCTTCAAATGATTGTACCACGAGCACACCTTTTAATTGGCTGGAACTCTGTTTTTTCTCGCATTTGAGGGGGTTCGATCAAACACAAGGATGGTTAGATCGATCGAACCATGGCGGTGCCTTTTTGGAATAAGACAAATCTGAGATATTTTTAGGATATTTTGGGAAAAAGACAAAAGTGGTAGGTCCGGATAAGATCACGGGTGTTCGATCGATCAGAGAAATGTTGGATTGATCGAATATGGGAATTTCCTAAGGATAAGGACAAGAGGCTCGATCCATCTTGAAATGGTTGAAACGATCACTGTGAGATTGATCTGAGCTTGGTATGATTGATCGAAGAATACTGCTTTCCACATCTTTGCTTCCACTTTGCTCCTTTCTTCTATTGAGCTAGAGATTGCATCTTTTATGCTCTAATTTAGTTGGATTAACTTATTTTGGGGATAAGTGGCTGAAAAGGGCAATAACATGAAATTAGTCTAAAATAGGAAAATAAGATAGATAAAGGTCTTAGAATACTTGAGCTTAAGGGTTTTAAATGCCCACTTTTCAGCGCTCATCACTCTGCTCCTGAGAATGTAATGGAGACCCGCTAGAGAGTGATGTGGTGACTTCTCTGGAGGCTGCTGCTCCAGGTTAATGTCCATGAATGTGCCCTCAGCCGCCGGTGCGACTGCTGGATCCTCGGCTTCTAGTGCTGCTGCCGCCCTGCCTCGGCCTCTGCCTGTTATCTCTACCTCCTCGGCTGCTAAGATAGCCTCGTCCTCTAGACTCTTAATAAGAGCATTGTAGCTCTTATTCCAGTTCTTCTTGCCATAGTGGGAAGCCCCTGTCTCAGGATGCTCCTCTGGATGGAAAGGATAATGCTGGTCCTGGAGGATCTGAGTAATCAAATGCGCGAAGGGGAGGAATTTGGCCCGCCTGGCCCTGCTCTTGCTAATGTAGTCGATGTAAAACTTCATCATAACACTCCAATAGAGTGTAGGAACTAAAAACCAGTGGCCTGTGTAGAAGGTATATAAGGCTGCAAGAAAATCTGATCGCCTCTGAATCTTATGTCCCGCCATAAATACATTTTGGTATAAAACTGAATCAAAGAACCATAGGTCATCGGGCAAGTGAGTCCTGGTGGCAAATGTCTCGCCGGCACTAGCTGGGTCATTTAGAGTTGTGGCTATGTCTGCATCAGATGGCCTCTGAAGAATAGGATAATCAACGCCGGGAGGGCAGACGTGTGGGCACGGAGAGGCTGTGGCGAGGGTCTCAACTGTATTGCAGATGTGATAGCCGTCAATAGTGGTCCGTAACTCCGCCAGGTTACTCGGGGCCGGCTGAAGGTTCTAGTAGAACAACCGGAAGAGCCCCGGGTAAACCAGATTAGCTACCGGGGCCAGGATAGGAGAGATGTTGTGTTGGTAAATCTCATTATAGGCCTCCTTAGTCAGAAACGACTGGGAGAAGAAAGTATCATAAAAAACGGACTCATGCGCCACTTAAAGGCGCGAATATCTGCGGTTCATTCTGTTGCAGACTATGCCGGGCTGTGTCAGTGGTGGAATAGGTGATGGGGGTAGTGCCTGCTTGGCCTCCTCAGCCGATGAAGAAGATGAGGATGCGGATGTAGAAGAAGAGGAGTGCTCGGACTGAGCGGGAGCTGGCTCCTCAGTCTCCTCTACCCGCTGCCGTATCCTGCGCTCATATGTATTGCAGGTAGTGGTCTTGACTCGAGTCATGGTCTGCGGAAAAAAAAAAAAAAAAAAGCACTTGCAATTGTAGTTAGTAACAGGAAACAGTATATGAGATACAGAATTGAAAGCACACAGATAGAAACACATTTGTCAAGTTAAGATAGATAACTCAGAATAAATTACATGAATCTATGCAAGTGATAATGCAACCAAGTGTAGAAAGTGACTATTCCAATACAGTGAAACATGCTAGATATGACAGAGCAGAATGCAACCAATGTGGAAAACACATGCATTGGGCATAAAGGAGATATCATGGAACACAAAAGAGGGTATATGAGCTTTATATGCAAAGTAGTGAAGTTCGATCAATCATGAAAAGATGGGATTGATCCAAGTTGGATCGATCATGACACGATTGAGATTAATCGTGCTCTGATTGGTCAGAGCACAAGTGTGATCGATAGAACCTGTGGAGAAACATGAACAGTCATGGATCTGTGATGTGGACAACACGGGGGCATCCGAATTTGCTCGTGGGCCCCTATACACCTCAACAAAGCAAGAATGGTCACTTAAATCGGCACGTGACCCCTGAAATCAAATTCAGAAACAAAATATATACAAATATATACATGTGCTTAAAAACTAAAGAATGACAACAACAAAACATGGGAAGCTCTAGAACTACTTTAGGGAACATGGAAATCACTAGATTAAGCTCGAAAATTGAAAACAAAATTAAAAACTTACCAAAAAGAGAGTGAGAGAAGTACATCGAGAGAGATAAGAAGAGAGGAGATCGGAGATGGAGTTGGGAAGCCTTGGGAAGTCGCTGGAGTGTCGCCGAAAGTGGGGAAGACGATAGAATAGCGATGAGAGAGAAGTTGGGTCCTAGATCGATGTGTAAATCGATCGAAGTGACCCTTGGGTCATTTTTTAAAATGGCTTCCGACATGTCAGATCGATCACACAGATAGTCAGATCGATCTAACACAGATTGATTATGAAGATACTCAGATCGATCTAAAATATTTTTGGATTTTTGGAAAATATATTTTTGAAATTTTTTTTGAAAAATATTTTTAGAAATTGGAAAATATTTTTGAAATATATTTTTTTTTTAATTTTGAAATTTAAAATTCAAAAAAAAGTCAAAGTCAACGGAAGTGGACAGATCGATCGAAGAATGATAATCGGAACTTGATCGATCGAACAGGTGAAAACCTATAGAGATCTTCGAACGATACACAAAGAGATGATTTTTCATGGTTTTAAAAAAAATTTCTAAGTATGGGATACAGATCGATCTGAAGGAAAACTAGATCGATCTAGGAATACTCAGATCGATCAGGAAGAAAGTTCGCACGATACATAAAGTGATGAAATATGCAGAGATTTTCGCACGATGGGACAGGAAGATGGGAATATGCAGGGATAATTTTTCGATCGATCGAACTTCTTCTCAGATCAATCAAACAGACACTAAATGTCTAATTCGAAAATGAAAACACATGCATTCCCTATCAAAGTCTCAAACAATATGTATGATCCCATAATATATCTAGATGACATAAGAAAAGAAAGGTAAAATAGAAATGAGGGAGGAATAGGGTTAAAAACCCTACGAATCACTAGTGTTTAACGTCTCTAGTAAGCCGTCGGGCTCTTTTCGCCCTGATCAAAAATCTTGTTGTGCATCCCTTCCTTAGCGGGGTGAAAAACACTTTGAACCTTACCCAACAAATTGTTCCCTAGAGAACTCATTGGATTTGATTCAAAGGAGATTGATGGTCCTTGATCAAAGCAATTTTTGGGCCTCCATACCCTTTCAACACTTGGTTTGAAAACATTTTTCTTTGAAGTCTTTTTGGAAAGCAAACCATGGGAATGTTCAACATCAATCAAAGACTCAAATTTTTCACATTCATTTTCAATGCATTTTTCAACAACACAAACTTCTTCATGTTTGTCCAAAGAATTGGGGGTTGGATTGAATATGTTCAATTTCACCTTCATATGCCCAAATGAAATTTTTGTTATCCTTGTGCTATAGTTTATGTTGGCATTTGCGGTTGCCAAAAAGGGACGGCCAAGGATAACCAGAATTTGGCTATTGGGATTTGCGACCGGTTCTGTGTCTATGACAATGAAATCGACCGGGAAGAAGAATTTGTCAATTTTGATTAAAACATCCTTAATTATACCCCAGGGCTTTTTGATGGATCGGTCGGCTAGTTGCAAAACCACCGACTTCAGTTTTATATCTCATAAGCCCAATTGAACATACACCCAGTATGGAAGAAGGTTCACACTTGCTCCTAAATCAAGAAGAGCCCAGTTAATGACATGGTCACCAATGATGCAAGAAGTAGTAGGTAAGCTGGGATCCTTAAATTTTGGAAGAGTGTTGTGTTGCAAAATGGAGCTTACTTGCTCGATCAAGACAACTTTCTTTGGTGGTTGGCTCTTGTTATTCCTTTTTTGGGTGCAAAGATCTTTCAAGAATTTGGCATAAATCAGAATTTGTCTGATTGCATCCAAGAGAGGAAGATTAATCTTCACTTGCCTAAACATTTTAATGATTTCATTCACTTTGCCTTGTTGTTTTTTAAGAGAATTAGATATTTTTAAGGCATCTGGGAATGGAGCCTTTGACTGAAAAACCTTTTCAAAATCCTTTTTCAAAATATTTTCAACACAAGAATTTTTCAAATCATTTCTCAAATCTTTCTCAACAAAAGGATCATGCACATGCAATGAATTAAGAATAGGATGTGAGATGGGACAGGTGTCAACTATTGGTTGCACCGGTTCACTCTCTTCATTTGATTCACCAACTTGGTTGTCAATAATTTTTCCATTTCTCAAGGTTATCACCGTATTGACATGCTCGATTGTGTGACCTTCCGATGAGGAATTGGTCTCCACAATAAATTGTTGTTTTGGTGGATTCAAAGGCATTTTCCCTTTTTCCCTAGCATTTAAGGTACTAGCAATTTGTCCAACTTGGGTTTCTAGCTTCGCAATGGATTGAGAATTGGAATGAAGTAATTGGGTGTTTGCCTCCAATGTACCCAAAGCAGTCGACAATTTTTCCTCAAAAGTGGGACTCCTAGAATTTCCTTGAGAATAAAATGATTGATTAGGAAAATGAGAGTTAGAAAATTGGTTTCCATGTGATGATTGAAAAGATGATCTATAACCTTGGGAACCTTGGCATTGCATTGGGGGCGGAACGTACTTGCCTTAAAAACCACCTTGGGGAGGGTTTGAGCCTTCCCCTTGGCTTTTCCAAGAGAAGTTTGGATGGTTCCTCCACCCGGGATTATAATGTGTGCCATATGGATTGTTCCCTTGGTTGAAAAATGCAGCATTCACTTGTTCATGGTTCTCACTTTGCACATGTCCATGGGGAGAATTGGAAGTAGAATGTAAGACACTAGAACAAGTCATGCAAAATTCATTGGAATTATGATGAGAATGATTAAGGGAGGGAGACACTTGATTGAAGTTTGGTTGATAAAAAATTGATCAAATCTTTGAGATAAAGACTTGACTTCGGTGGCTATGTCATTGGAATTGTCAACTTGATATAAGTTGACATTTTTCCTTCCACCTAGATTTCTACTATTTTTGGAAAACAAGGATCGATGCATTGAATTCTCACTCATGCTTTTATAAAGACGGCATACATCATCCTTATGCCTATCAAGATATGAATCACCCATGGAAACATCTACCATTCCTTTAAAATTATCCGACAAACTTTCAAAGAAAAATTACATTAATTGCCATTTAGGAATGTTGTGATGTGGACACTTCCTAAGCAAATCATTGAGGCACTCCCATGCCTCGTGAAACAATTCCCCATCCCCTTGAGAAAATTCTCGAATTGAGGTTCTCGTTACCTTAGTCTTTGAAACTGGATAGTACTTTTTCAAGAACTCTTGTTGCATTTCTGCCCAAGAAGTTATTGAAAAAGGCCTAAGATTGTTAAACCAATATTTTGCCTTATCTTTAAGGGTAAAAGAAAAAAGTTTTAATCTCAAAACCTCTTCCGGCATATCCGTGTATTTCACGGTGGAACACATTTTAAGAAACTCATCCAAATGCTTGTAAGGTTCTTCACTTGGAAGTCCATGATAGTTGGGAAGCATTTGAATAGTTTGTAGTTTAATTTCATAGTGGTGTGTTCTAAATGGGGGCAATTGAATGCATATAGGTGCATTATATTCATTTCACACATAATGATCACGCAAAGCAAGAGGAAGATTCACAACTGGTGGTGCTACATAAGCACCTTGATTGCCTTGAATAATAGGAGGTTGTGGAACAAAAATTGGCCGAGGCATTCCTAATGGAACATGGCCTTGTTGTTGTGGTGGAATGAAAGGTCTTGGCATGCCTAATGGTACTTGAATATTGTCATGATGCATATTAAGGTGGAGAATAACTTGTTGGTTTATGTGACCAAGGTCCTCCACATGGTCCTCATTGATGTCTTCCATTGATGAAATGGAATTACTAGAATTACCCCTTCCCTTAGACTTACGAACAATGGATTCAATATTCAAATTAAGTGGGACAAGAGTAGGATTTAATGACCTACGACCATGCGTGCACAAACAAAACAAAAATAAATAACAAGCAAGTAACAATCACTTCTCCTCCAGAACAAATCAGCGATCAACAATCCTCCACATAAAATGATCCCATACTCCCATGCTTTGAACAACATACAAGAAAATTTAAATTTACTCCACGCGGGCTCACGATCTATTTAAGAATTTAAAAAACTTACCTCCATGTGGGCCAATGATTTAACTAGAGAAAGAGTTTAGAAAAGCTCACAAAGGGTCCTTAAACAACTTCAAATGATTTCAATTTTTGCCTTGCTTTGCTTTGTAATTTTTTTTTAGATTTTTGCTTTTTATACTTAGCTTAGCTTAGCCCTTTGCTTTTGCATTTCCCTTTGTTTCACTTCCTTTGGCTCAATTCACCAAGCCAATCAAGAACAAACACAATAAGTAACCAAAGTAAATAAAAATAAAAACAGGATCAAAAGAGTACTAATTCCTAATTGATTTCCAAAATACGATGGCGCTAAATCCCCGGCAACGGCGCCAAAACTTGGTGCGTGCCTAGCACGAAGAACAAAATGGAGTGTAGTATGGCCAAGTTTAAATTTAGAGATTGCCACTACCACTTCTAACTATAAATATAGTTAGGGTGAGTAGGGATCATCCCAAGGGAAATGGAGTGTATTATACTTGGAAATCAAGGTTGGATTAGTAGGTCGAGTGATCAAAGATGTTTTGATTGGTTAATTAACTACAATGTCAACTAAATTGATGCAAGGTAAAGCAATTGAAGTAGAGTAAAATGTAGAGAATATAAGAGAAGGATCTTGGGACTTAGAGGTCATCACTAAACATCACCTTCCTAGATACTCAATGTGTAATGAATGAGGGGGATTATATGTTGCAATACTAGTGTGTGTAATTAATTGAATCAACAAGCATGGATTACTAAATAAGTATACATTGTTTAGCTAAACTAGTGAATATCATAACATATCAAGTTAAGCCATTATTCCTTCCCTTAGGTCCACAATCAATACCCATCATCAAATTAGAGAAATATACTACTTACATTCATAAGTTTGGAACATCAAACAACATACATGGATTGTCCTCCCATCTAAAAAAGTAAGGCTACTACACTACAACTAAGCTAGGGACATAAAAAGTAAACTAATTAAACTAAGGAAGAGGCACAATACATCAAGAAATAAGTATGAACCATCAAATAAACCACAAGAGTATTCCATTAAAGCACTATGCCTTGACCATCACTAGATTTATAGCATCAACACACATAGACATGCATCAATATCACAAAACCTAGAGATAAACACATGAACATCTATTCTAGCATATATAGACATATGAATAGAATGAAATGATCAATTGGAAGTATTAAACCATACAAATCATTGTAGAAACAAGATTCATATATAAATCAAATGTCTAGACAAGAATTACAACACGAATCCCCTCAAAATACACTACAAGAAATATGGGTTTTAGTGACAGTCGTAAAAACTATCCCTAAAATCGTATTCTTTAGGCATAGCCTTCTAAAACTGTCCCTAAAACATTTTTTTCTTTTGGCACAGTCTTTAAAAATGTCCCTAAAATCATCTTTTTTTGGCACGGTCTTTAAACCTATCCCCAAAACTTTAAAAAGCCCGTCCCCAATACCACAAAAAATTGTGCGGCAAAACTAGGCGCTTCATTCCTTGTTTGGCGTGAGCAAAATTTTAATATATTAAATTATTTCATTTTACAAAATACATCAAACTAAGCCGTTTCAGTCCTCAACCCGCCTTAAGTCCTCACGCTTCTTTCACCCTCGCAGAAGACAGAGGCTAGCTCTTCGACCTTCTTCCACCATTGCAGAAGACAAAGGCTCTTCCACCTTCTTTCAGCAGCAAAGGTTAAATGACCCAATCGTTCCAACAGCTATTCTTAATCTTGAGGTACAAAATTTTTATTTTTTAAAATTTTTAAGGAATATGCCTCGTTCTTCGATTTTCAGAGAACCCCCATCTTCGATTTGACATTCATATAACCCACTTCAGTTTAGTGATCCTAACTATAGTTTTTTTTTTTTTTTTTTTTTTTTTTCTGCAAATACATGTTGTATGGTTTCGAAATTGCAAAAGACCTAACAATCGAATGGGTAAATTACAAATCTGAAGTTGGCTTGTGGTCTGAGTCTAAATTGTTGTGGGAAATACAGGTTTGAGATATAATGAGTTTGACTTGTTATGTGTTTGTTTAAAAACTCGTTATATGCTTGTTACACTGTGAAATCACTTTGACAGAATTTGAATTCTAGGTTCTATTTTTATTTTGTTTGTTGTATTGTGTTCAATTTAGGAAAAAAGTCACATTTACAGAAGCGATTCTTTGTTGGTTATGGCTAATGGTAGTAAATGTACGAATTCCAGTTTGCAAAAATGACATGTTAACATTTCACTTTTTTTCTAATATGAATCTCTCTATATTTGGTCAGAAGTTATGGTTGATTCTGAAAATTTTAAGTGGATGTATAAAGCTCCATGTGCAATGTTTTCTTAAAGCCTTTTATTTGTTTAATTTTCTTCTTCTTTAGCTGGAGTATGCGCTTACCCTATTGGGTTTTTAACTTTCTTGTATAACTTCGTATATGCTTGCTTGTTTATTTGATTGGTTTTCTAGCTTGGATTATTCAGGGTAGTAAAATAAATTCGGGTTTAAATTCATGGTAAATAGTTACACCCTCACATAATTTTGTGGGTCAGTCCCTAGTGTTCCCCAAGTCTGTAAGCTGGTGAAATTTTTGAAACTGATATTAGACGTGGTAGATGTACAACATGGGGCTTGGGATTGTTCTGGGAACGTTTTTAAAGGATGTGATGAATTGAAAGCCATGGCAGCCTGCGTTTCTTCCTAAGCCATTTTCTAAGACTCGTGCTTAAATACTATGCACTGTCTTTCATTGATCATATGGATATTGTAGCTCTATCTCCTGATTTTCAAATGTATGTATAATTTTAATATAGCACACCAACTAAAAGCATAATTATTAAATTCTTTTCATGATAAATCAGGTTACGAATGATGATAAAAACCACTATTTCCATCTGATTGGAATTTAAGAAACACAACAATCTCTTTTGATTTTAGCAATGACTAAATATCATGTTACTTAAAGAGAAATGCAATCAAATTAAACTAGTTGATAAGAGTTTGTATGTCTTCTAGATGGTGAACCCCAATGTTCATTGTTCAGTGTATGTAATGAGTAAGCTTTTTGAGACATAAAATTAAATGATTCAGTTAAATTTGTAATCTTATATATCAAATTAAACTCTGAGTTATGTATTTATAAATATGTTTGTTCTTCTTTTAACATTGATGAATTAATTAGTTGGTGTACACATGTAAAATTGACTCCTCAAATACAATGGGATTACATTAATCTTTCACACTATCTACCTCCTGCTATTAACACCCTAGAATGTAAAGTGAAATGGATTTGTGTACTAGATATTTATATAATGTTCTTGTTTTTCGTTTTACCAGTACTTTGCTTTGTTTTGCTTCGATTCTTAGTTTTAGGATTGAAGAGTAACTTCAATAATAAATATTGAAAGAACCAATAATTGATTAGAAAGATACCAATTGAATATGAAGCTGAGAAATTTGAGATATGTGTAAATATAATATTTCGTACGATAATGCTGAGGATATTTTGTAGGATAATGATGATGAAGTTCCTCCAATTAACCAGTTTAAGCTAAATTTAGTTTTGAAACAAGCACAGTACATGCATTTATGTCATTATATTAGTTAAATCATAAGCATCTGTATAACTGGTTTTTTGGAGTGAATGCATATGCGAATGACACTGATTTTAAGCGAGTAAATAAGGGAATTTCCAGCATATTGAGGAAATATAGACATAAATTGAAAAATCATTTCGAGGAGCATCTTCCCATTGAGAATGCACGCCGTCATCCTTACAATGGTAGTCATGTTGTTTGGCAAAAGTTGTGTGATAGGTGGATGTCACCAAAATTTCAGGTTCAAGTTCTTAACTACTTTCTTTTGACTATTTATTTGAAATCATTTAATATAATAACTTCATTCACTGGCTATTAAGGCTTCCTAACTTGTAATATTATTTGAATTACTACCTAAGAAATAAGTGAAAAAAAACAAAGAAAATCGTTCCAAGAATGAGGTTCCACATTATTCTGGATCGATGTCCTTCGTCAGACATTACGCTTATGTACGTAATATATGAAACAATAATTATAAATTTTTTATTTTATATTCTACATTCTAATCCATATATTTGTCTAATGGTCACTATTACTTTGTACTGTAGGTCAAAATCAAAGAAAGGCAGAGCCAAGAAAATGAGGATGGTGAAAAGGATGAGGATCCTGTTATTCGCTTATACAAGGCCACACATTTTATGGAACAGGGTGGATGGGCACACGAGAAAGCTAAGAGGAATTTTGTAAATTAATTATAAGTTAGCATGTTGGATTATGAAATTTGGATCTCATAATATTTTTGCGGTTTATAGGGGGGCACATGCCTTTAAGTGACCATTTTTGCGGTTTATAGGGGGTCACATGCCTTTAAGTAACCATTCTTGATTTTTTGTGCACAAATGGAGGTGAGGAATTGTTGCGGATGAAGTGTGGTTTTCATTCATTGCATTTCATGTTTAAAAAATAAAAAAATATTATGTAACCTCTTCAACTAAGTGGCGAAAAAGAAGATAAAACAGTAGATGGAAGGAAAAAAAATGATAGAACTCCTTCCCCAACAAAACAAGATAAAACCCATCAGTAATGAAAAACCATCCAAACTCTCAAAATTATCCATTTAACTAGGAAAGACCCTATGACGGCCCAAGTTTTTCAACCCGGTGCGTCAATGATGAACCGAAAGTTGACCCAATGTGACCTTCCATGAAGTCATGGAGCTCAAATAAATAATCGGAAGCGAAAACTAACATGAAAAGGGTCAAATGGTACCCAATGGTACCAATGACAACCAAAAGGACAAAAACTAGTTCAAACTAGACCACATACAAAAAAAAAAAAAAAAAAAAAAAAAAAATATGAGACTTTAAGCCTCACTTGAATCCCCCATTGCATAATCAAACTTAATTATATGCAAGTGTGTGATGATGTTAACATACACGCAATTGTAAAACAACATTTTAAACATGCTGAAATGGCCTATGGCCTTATTACAATTCATTTACGACATTTAATATGTCAAACCTCTGAGTTGGAAAAAAATTACATTTCATAGGCAAAACTTAAACATACTAATACTTGCATGTGAACAAGAATGCTTCTAAAGAAACTTCAATTCTGCAAATCACCAAAGCAAGTGCAAATCTCCAATCTTGTATCTTGTACCTGAAATATGCCCCAGTAACTTTAGGGTGAGCAACATAAAGCTACTCATAGGAAATGAGCATGCATCGACCTAACGTTTTACAATTTTATCACCTAAAGGTGAAACTCGCTAAAGGGGCTCAGGCCATCTAACGTCTATGTCAAGATAAGACTCAAGGAGCATCCTAAGCTACCCTAGATCATTTCTAGCATCAATCACCTCATCTATGCAATTCAAACCACATAGGAGCATGTTATACAAAGCAACATGATATAGATTCTCAAAGTTACCAACTTGAAATCTAAAGTGCAAAAACAACCAAATTGGGTCATGCGACCTAAAGTCTATGTTCTAAATGAATCTATAGAATCACACCTACGCTACATTTGAACAACAAAACACAATCACAATATCTATGCAATTTAACCAACATAGAAACATGCTATACCAAGCAATAAGATATAGATTCTCAAAGTTATCAACTTGAAATCTAATACACAAAAACGACAAAGTGGGTCATGCCACCTAACGTCTATGTTCCAAATGAATCTATCTAGGCTACATTTGAATAACAAGACGCGAATCATAATATCTATGGAATTTAACCAACATAGATGCATGTTATACAAACCAACTAGATATAGATTCTCAAAGTTATCAACTTAAAATCTAAAATACGAAATCAACTAAATATAGCAATTTAGTATAATTAGAATTTCTAATACCACACATCAAGACATAGATTCTCTAGGTTATCAACTAGAAATCTAAAAGTGCGAAATCAAATAATGGATTACTTGTACATCTAAGCTCGGAATTCTGCCGAGACCTCAACGGCTATTACGGGGACTAACCAACTGGTAATACCACCTCTAGTGCGCACCATCTCGACGGTGAGAACTCATACCTCCTGCACTAGAGCCAAACTCTAGCCATGTTATAGTAACCATGTCCTAAGTGACTCCAAAATAAATAAGTTAACAACTTATATACGAAATATATATATACAGCATGAAACTACATTCCAGGCATAAGTAGGTTGAAACCACACAATACATGCTCTAAATTCACAACTACTATAGGATGACAATGTCGAATCTTCAGAGCGCGATTCGTTACGCGTTATAATAACATCACATGTCGAATATGTAGTGTGCGATTCGTTACACGCTATAACAATATAATTCAATATTGAAAACATAAACTAAAGAATCTAATAACATCACATGTCGAATATGTTGTGTGCGATTTAAATATACTTCCAATGCCAAATTCATTATTAAATCAATAGTGCAATAGAAACGGAAATTAATCAAGTAAATTAATTAATATCTCTAAGCTTCAAATCTCAATCAAATGGTCCCTAATTAACACATGTTAATCAACATAGCATGGTCATTGCATATACCAATTCAAAAACTTAATTAGGCCATTAAAACAATAAGATGGAATTTTAATTAAACCATGATAGTCAAATCCAAATATTCTAAAACAATATCAAATGATCCCAAATTAACATATGCTAGTACACAAGCCCTAGTCATCACAAATATCAAGTTAAAAACTTAATTAAGCCAACGAAACCTTTAAATAGATTTTAATTAATCATTTTAATTAAAAACTCTAGATTTTCATACTTAACCAAATGCTCTCAAATTAAAGTATGTTAAATAACATGCCAAGACTTAATTAAAAAGCATGCTACAAGTTAATTTTTATGCAAGGTACATCCATGATAATTAAACTTTCACAAAAGATAATTATTAAATAAAAAGTGCAATTCTTATTCAAATAATTCCAATTTAATATATATTAACAAACATATCAAAAATCAATTTTATAGCATGCCACAATTTAATTCTAAGTTATATAACATCATGAGAATTAAATATTAATCATAGAAATTAAATAAATTAAATTCTAGATTTTAAACAAAAGCATGCATACAAGTTGTATAATCATGGAAACACTTAATATAACACATAAACAATCTAAAAACATCCCCTACCTCAATTTGAGATGAAAATCTCAAAAGCCCACCGAAGAAAAAGTGCTCCGAATCCGACGATACCGAAGCGTTTTGTCGGGGACAACACGATCTACATTAACCCCCAAGAAGCCCCATCAAAATCACAACTCGACTTCAAACCCAAACTCAAAAAATGGTCAGAAATGAATTCTAATAAGGGTGAAAGATAGAGCACGACGAGGGGAACAACAAACGTTAAGACCGAAGATTTTTCACTTAGGAAATCAAGTGGAGGAGAAGAAGAAAAGGTGGCAGCCCAAAGAGCTCCCATGGCTGCCAGTCAAGAGGGGTAGGAAGATGATCAAAATCTAACTTTTCTTCTTTAAGTCTCCTATTTGTAGAAAATCTCAAAAAGTGCCCAGAAAAGGCCCTGCCGGGTCTAGAAAAGTGGAATTTGAACAGACGCACTGAAACGGCAAAACACTGTGAACGAAAAAGATTCAAAATGAGAAAAGATGTACAATGGAAGAAACATTGTCAAAAACTGAGTCCCGAGTAGAAAGTTATGCCCCAAACAAGTTCGGCGGCAACTGGGGCCAAAAAACACCGAAACTGGAAAACAACGACCAGGAGGAAATTCTAAGAGTGCACGACCCGACCAAATGTGAAAATGAATCCCGTACAAGGATCCAGGCTCCAGATGAGGTATTTTTGTAATAACTTTCATTAATTTCACAATGGCCACTCCAAAACGTGAAAACTACACTAATGCCCCAGAAAGAAATTATCTTCGAAAAATATTTTCTTAAAAACCCCTGAAATAAAATATCTTCAAAAGATATTTACGAAAAACACCCCAAGAAAAGAAAATAATTCCAAATAACTATGCATCCATGCCCCTATGGACACCGGGAGCAACCAGAGTACTTTCTTACAAAAGTAAAGATACGTATTTCGTGGAAGCCACTTAGAATAAAGATACATGAAGTCAAAAGCCAATTCTGAATGCAAGAAGTGTGGTTTAGCAAACAAAGTGACAAACAGGGAAAAGATAAAATAGGGAAAAAGACAAAATAGGGAAAAGGACAAAAAGTGAATAGTGTCGAAAAAAGAAAAATGTTGAAATGACTCGGTCCTCAAAGGAAGTTGTCAATCCAAAGAAAACAGTCTCGGAAATCACTCCAGAGCACTAGAGACGACACTAAGTGATGAGGAACTGAACTCAAAAAGGAAAAGATCAATGGAAAAAAAATATCCGTAAAAATCTGAGGAAGGGAAAGGAATGAAAATGATCAGGTCATTACAACCTTCCCACCTTAAAGGGATTTCGTCCCCAAAATCCAGCCCCAAACAAAAAAAAAAGGCAAAACTAGGATAACTACGGAGTACATCTCCGAGTACCCCACACAACACGCCACACCAGCGACCTCAAAGCTGAAAGGAACACACAAACCAGTGTCATATGCACCCACGTGCTCATGACAAAACAACCTCTCAAAGAAAAAGTGACCACATGGCCACACGACTAGTCAGAACTCACACACTGAACCCAAGGCCAGACAAAGGAATGGAAAACTACAACCGTAACCATCCCTCCTGCTGAACCATCAAACCAATTCAAAAACAACCACCAAAGGAACTCCAAGATAACCACATATCAAATCAGGGTACCGAACAAAGACGACATGGTAGTACGAATAGCGACTAGAACCCGCCCACGGCGTACTCAAATGTGCGGTAGCAAAGACAGTGCACAGCGCCTGCCCACACTTACTCGTCAGTAAGATAGCATCGGTGGCAACTAGCACTCGCCCACAACACATAACTTTGTCATTTGCACGCACATGCTCAAAGAAAAAGTGACCACATGGCCACATGACAAGTCAGAACTCACACACTGAACCCAAGGCCAAGATGAGACTCAGATTACATCCTAAGCTACCCTAGATCATTTCTAGCATCAATCACCTCATCCATGCAATTCAAACCACATAGGAGCATGCTATACAAAACAACATGATATAGATTCTCAAAGTTACCAACTTGAAATCTAAAGTGCGAAAACAATGAAAGTGGGTCATGCCACCTAATATCTATGTTCCAAATGAATCTATTGGACCACTCCTAAGCTACATTTGAATAACAAAACACAATCACAATATCTATACAATTTCACCAACATAGAAGCATACTATACTAAGCAATAAGATATAGATTCTCAAAGTTATCAACTTGAAATCTAATATACAAAAACGACAAAGTTGGTCATGCCACCTAACGTCTTTGTTCCAAATGAATCTATAGGATCATTCCTAAGCTACATTTGAACAACAAGACGCAAATCACAATATCTATGCAATTTAACCAACATAGATGCATACTATATAAAACAACTAGATATAGATTCTCAAAGTTATCAACTTGAAATCTAAAATACGGAATAAACTAAATATAGTAATTTAGTATAATTAGAATTTTTAATACCATACATCAAGACATAGATTCTCTAGGTTATCAACTAGAAATCTAAAAGTGCGAAATCAAATAGTGGAATACTTGGACATCTAAGCTCGGAATTCTGCCGAGACCTCAACGGCTATTACAGGGACTAACCCACTGGTAATCCCACCTCTAGTGTGCACCATCTCGACGGGGAGAACTCATACCTCCCGCACTAGAGCCAAACTCTAGCTATGTTATAGTAACCATGTCCCAAGTGACTCCAAAATAAATAAGTTAACAACTTATATACGAAATATATATATACAGCACGAAACTACATTCCATGCACAAATAGGTTGAAACCACACAATATATGCTCTAAATCCACAACTACTATAGGATGACAATGTCGAATCTTCAGAGCGCGATTCGTTACGTGCTATGATAACATCACATGTCGAATATGTAGTGTACGATTCGTTACACGCTATAACAATATAATTCAATATTGAAAACATAAACTAAAGAATCTAATACAAGTCCAAAATCATGATTTAAATATACTTCCAACGCTAAATTCATGATTAAATCAATAATGCAATAGAAACGAAAATTAATAAAGTAAATTAATTAATTTCTCTAAGTTTCAAATCTCAATCAAATTGTCCCTAATTAACATATGTTAAACAACATAGCATGGTCATTGCATATACCAATTCAAAAACTTAATTAGGCCATTAAAACAATAAGATGGAATTTTAATTAAACCATGATAATCAAATCCCTAAATTCTAAAACAACATCAAATGGTCCCAAATTAACATATGCTAGTATACAAGCCCAAGTCATCACAAATATCAAGTTAAAAACTTAATTAAGCCAACGGAACCTTTAAATAGATTTTAATTAATCATATTAATGAAAAACTCTAGATTTTCATACTTAACCAAATACTCTCAAATTAAAGTATGTTAAACAATATGCCAAGACTTAATTTAAAAGCATGCTACAAGTTAATTTCATGCAAGGTACGTCCATGATAATTAAACTGTCACAAAAGATAATTATTAAATAAAAAGTGCAATTCTTATTCAAATAATACCAATTTAATATATATTAACAAATGTATTAAAACTCAATTTTATAGCGTGCCATAATTTAATTCTAAGTCATATAATATCATGAGAATTAAATCTTAATCTTAGAAATTAAATTAAATTCTAGATTGTAAACAAAAGCACGCATACAAGTTGTATAATCGTGAAAATACTTAATACAACACATAAACAATCCAAAAACATCCCCTACCTCAATTTGAGATGAAAATCTCAAAAGCCCACCGAAAAAAAAGTGCTCCGAATCAGACGATACCGAAGGGTTTTTTCGGGGATAACACGATCTACATGAAGCCTTAAGCAGCCCCATAAAAATCACAACTTGACTTCAAACCCAAACTCAAAAAATGGTCAGAAATGAATCCTAATAAGGGTGAATGGTAGAGCACAACGAGGGGAACAACAAACGTTAAGGCCGAAGACTTTTCACTTAGGAAATCAAGTGGAGGAGAAGAAGAAAAGGTGGCAGTCGAAGAAGCTCCCATGGCTGCCGGCCAAGAGGGGGAGGAAGATAATCAAAATCTGACTTTTCTTCTTTAAGTCCACTATTTATAGAAAATCTCAAAAAGTGCCCCGAAAGGGCCTCACCGGGTCAGGAAAAGTGAAACTTTGAGCAGACGCACTGAAATGGCAAAACATTGTGAACAAAAAAGATTCAAAATGAGAAAAGATGAACAACGGAAGAAACAGCGTCAAAACCCAAGTCCCGAGTAGAAAGTTATGCCCCAAACAAGTTCGGCGGCAATTAGGGCCAAAAACCCTGAAATTAGAAAACAACGACCAGAAGGAAATTCTAAGAGTGCACGATTCGATGAAATATGAAAATGAATCCTGTATGAGGATCCAGGCTTCAGACGAGGTATTTTTGTAATAACTTTCGTTAATTGCACAATGGCCTCTCTAAAAAGTGAAAACTGCACTAATGCCCCAAAAAGAAAATATCTTCCAAAAATATTTTTTTAAAAACCACTGGAATAAAATATCTTCAAAAGATATTTATAAAAAACACCCCAAGAAAAAGAAAATAATTCCAAAAAGCTATGCATTCGTGCCCTTATGGACACCAGGAGCAACCAGAGTACTTTCTTACAAAAGTAAAGATACGTATTTCATAGAAACCACTTAGAATGAAGATACATGAAGTCAAAAGCCAATTCCAAATGCAAGAATTGTGGTTTTGCAAACAAAGTGACAAATGGGGAAAAGACAAAATAGGAAAAAAGACGAAATAGGGAAAAGGACGAAAAGTGTATAGTGTCGAAAAATGAAAAATGTTGAAATGACTCGGTTCTCAAAGGAAGTTGTCAATCCAAAGAAAAGAGTCTCGGAAATCACTCCAGAGCACTCGAGACGACACGAAACGACGAGGAACTGAACTCAGAAAGGAAAAGATCAATGGAAAAAAAATATCCGTGAAAATCTGAGAAAGGGAAAAGAATGAAAATAACTGGGTCATTACAACTTTCCCACCTTAAAAGGATTTCGTCCCCGAAATCCAGCCCCAAACAAAACAAAAGGTGAAACTAGGATAACTACGGAGTACATCTCCGAGTACCCCACACAACACGCCACACCAGCGACCTCAAAGCTGAAAGGAACACACAAACCAGTGTCATATGCACCCACGTGCTCATGACAAGACAACCTCTCAAAGAAAAAGTGACCACATGGCCACACGACTAGTCAGAACTCACACACTGAACCCAAGGCCTGACAAAGGAATGGAAAACAACAACTGTAACCATCCCTCCTGCTGAACCATCAAACTAATTCAAAAACAACCACCAAAGGAACTCTAAGATAACCACATATCAAATTAGGGTACCGAACAAAGACGACATGGTAGTACGAATAGCGACTAGAACCCGCCCACAGCGTACTAAAATGTACGGTAGCAAAGACAGTGCACAGCGCCCGCCCACACTTACTCGTCAGTAAGGTAGCATCGACGGCAACTAGCACTCGCCCACAACACACAACTTTGTACGGTAGCATGACAGTATAAGGCATTAGTTCATAACCTGCCCCCCACTAGGTCTACCCATGAAACCTCTCGATACAAATGACATCAATGTCAAAAATGATCATTACCTAGAACACCACGGAGGCCAGACATTTTGTGAGAGTTGAGATATGGTCCAAGGACGTCCGAACGGACCATCCTGGCTAATCACAAACTCTGACAACAAAGCCATAGGTACTGCTACGCTGAAGGCCTTAAATCCTCAATACAACAAAACCAACTACTCCAATGTCTCAAAATACTCCTATTAACAATATCAATCAAGAATTCAAAGCCCGACAAGCGAATTAAAACCTCCAAAAACCAAAATGAACCCCATTACAGGACATTTCATCGAAAGTCCTACAGATCTCCTTGAAACAAATCAACCACAAGACTATACTGAAATCAAACATCAGATCCACATCCCTATCATGGATAACTAAATCCTCGAAACACAAGTCCACCAAGTGGCACACACATCAAAATGCCAACAACCAAGGTCACAAAATGAATCTTTCAAAACCGTGCTTAGCAACACCAAGCTAAATCAAAATTCCTCAATTTCAATCCAAGAACAATCACTGGAACTACGATTCCTCAAGACCACGCCTAGTCATAACTAGGACAAGAAAACTCCACAAACAAGCCATATCCAACAGTGATCCTCCAAAACTCCTCCTAAGAGTTAACCACATCTAGGTCTCCAAAATGAAAACAAATCTCTAAAAGATATTCCCAAAAGAGCATCGAGCTCGTTTCACAAATCGAACAAATCCTCAACGATACGGACACCAGTCCCCGAAAAATCATCTCACACCAACCCACTCACTTTAAGCACCATAACCCATCAACAACCACGGCAAAAACTCCCCAAGGAAATACACGAAGGAAAGGCAACCACCAGTCCTAAGAAGAACAACACCAAGACTTCATCTCTGAAGTGAAAGACAACAATGGCAAAGACTTCACCCCCTATACGGAAGTAAGTCGACCAAAATCCATCAAATCCTCACCAAGGACTCAAGATAACGATAGTGGTCCTTACAAACCAGCC
This sequence comes from Cornus florida, assembly GCF_030987335.1. Lineage (NCBI taxonomy): Eukaryota > Viridiplantae > Streptophyta > Magnoliopsida > Cornales > Cornaceae > Cornus > Cornus florida. Next base: position 73,505,050 of record NW_026775575.1, on the reverse strand, counting down.
AACCCCAAAGCTGTGCACAACGCAATGAAGAGAAGAGACTCACTCCTTATGAAGTCCCTTACTTGAACCAAGAAAAGAGAAGAAATCCTATCTTACCACAAGTGTCGATATGACAAACATGAAAATGGAGCATCCTTCCCACCTTAGGGAAGTGGATAGCCTAAGACAAAACAAATGTGACAACTCCTCTATGAGGAATTTCACAACGAAACCATCGTGGAAACTTGCATGCACACTACGTGTGACCGAAGGAAACAAAAGGGAAAACTGAACCTGGAAGTCATGCACGTGACAGGAAATGCAACTACCAAGAAGGTAAATCTACTCACATAGACAAAATCAAGGATACATGCAACATGTCTCCACGTAAGCACAAAATCATGTCACTAAAATACAGTAACAACATGGCATCACTAAGCATATAAGGAAGGCATACTAATGCCACACAACAAGAAGACAAATGTGGACATATCTCCACTTACTCAAGCATTACAATATCAAATATCAAACTACTAACATGGTAGTAAACGAAACTGTAGAAAATAAAAATGATGCAACAATGAACCCTATGAACATCGTGTCCTAGAGTGTCTAGATGAAAGGAAGGACCAATCCTAGCCATAAACTGACTCCAAAAACCAATGCGACAACAACCTATCTCAAAACAAATGCAAGCCCTTACCACAATGGTAAGACTAACAATTCGTCTCCGAATCTAAATGTGACACTACAAGTGATACTAATAGTGCAATGCTCTCTCTACCCAAAGCATCAATCAATCGACTTGATTCCAAAAGCGTTATCACGCAAGGAGAACTCAAAGAAATGGTAACTATAACCATATCAACAATAACCAAATCAATCACTACGACTGACCCCTAAAACAACCATCATCATCATTGATCATAAAGACAACGCCTATCCAAACAAAATCAACACTGATTCTATCCGAACATTCACTTGTAGCTAGCCAGTATGGTAGCATGACAGTGCCATGTACCAGCCTATAACGTACCCGCCTACGAAAATTACAATCCCAGAGGAATCATTCCGAACAATCAAGGATCCTAAGAGGTCCATAACCTTGTCATGGCCCAAAACCAACAAATCATGCTCTATGGCAATGCCAAATGACTCATCTCACGAGAGTCTAAACAAAAGGTGACCATCCACCGACCCCAAAAACCAATTCTAGGTCGACAACAACCTATACCACCACGAGACTATGACTATAATCACCATCAACCCCAACTCGTACCTCAATAACCAATCCCGGGTCATGCCAAATATGCAATACAGTTATGCATATACCAATCTAATCTAGAATACATCATGTGTCATGCTCTTTACATAAGAATTAAAATCATGCTTAAACAAACTACATACCATATATACCACATAAGCACATAAACATGTTATCAAAACACAACATGTTATCAGGAAGCATATAAACACATAGAGTATGGCAACATAAGCATGATATGCACCCAAACCCATCGTCCAATGTATTCAAACCTAGGAGCTCTGATACCATTTGTGACGGCCCAAGTTTTTTAACCCGGTGCATCAATGATGAACTGAAAGTTGACCCGATAATGGATCTGAAATGTGGAAGTGAAAGATAAAACCAAAGTCTATAAAGATATAAACCATCCCCAAGACACCAATGTGACCTTCCATGAAGTCACGGAGCTCAAAGAAATAATCGGAAGCGAAAATTAACATGAAAAGGGTCAAATGGTACCTTATGGCACCAATGACAACCAAAGGGACAAAATCTAGTTCAAATAAGACCACGTACACCCAAAAAAAAAAAAAAAGAAAGACTTTAAGCCTCACTTGAATCCCCCATTGCATGATCAAACTTAATTATATGCAAGTGTGTGATGATGTGAACATACACACAATTGTAAAACAACATTTTAAACATGCTGAAATGGCCTATGGCCTTATTACAATTCATTTACAACATTTAACATGTCAAACCTCTGAGTTGGAAAAAAATTACATTTCCTAAGCAAAACTTAAACATGCTAACACTTGTATGTGAACAAGAATGCTTCTAAAGAAACTTCAATTCTGTAAATCACCAAAGCAAGTGAAAATCTCCAATCTTGTATCATGTACCTGAAATATGCCCCAGTAACTTTGGGGTGAGCAACAAAAGGTTACTCGTAGGAAATGAGTATGCATCGACCTAACGTTTTACAATTTTATCACCTAAAGGTGAAACTTGCTAAAGGGGCTCGGCCACCTAACGTCTATGTCAAGATGAGACTCAGGGAGCATCCTAAGCTACCCTAGATCATTTCTAGCATCAATCACCTCATCCATGCAATTCAAACCACATAGGAGCATGCTATACAAAGCAACATGATATAGATTCTCAAAGTTACCAACTTGAAATCTAAAGAGCGAAAACAACCAAAGTGGGTCATGCAACCTAATATCTATGTTCCAAATGAATCTATTGGATCACTCCTAAGTTACATTTGAACAACAAAACACAATCACAATATCTATGCAATTTAACCAACATAGAAGCATGTTATACCAAGCAATAAGATATAGATTCTCAAAGTTATCAACTTGAAATCTAATACACAAAAACGACAAAGTGGGTCGTGCCACCTAACGTCTATGTTCCAAATGAATCTATAGGATCATTCCTAAGCAACATTTGAACAACAAGACGCAAATCGCAATATCTGTGCAATTTAACCAACATAGATGCATACTATACAAAGCAACTAGATATAGATTCTCAAAGTTATCAACTTGAAATCTAAAATACAGAATCAACTAAATATAGTAATTTAGTATAATTAGAATTTCTAATACCACACATCAAGACATAGATTGTCTATGTTATCAACTAGAAATCTAAAAGTGCGAAATCAAATAGTGGAATACTTGGACATCTAAGCTCGGAATTCTGCCGAGACCTCAACGGCTATTACGGGGACTAACCCGCTGGTAATACCACCCCGAGTGCGCACCATCTCGATGGGGAGAACTCATACCTCCAGCACTAGAGCCAAACTTTAGCAATGTTATAGTAACTATGTCCCAAGTGACTCCAAAATAAATAAGTTAACAACTTATATACGAAATATATATATACAGCACGAAACTACATTCTATACACAAGTTGGTTGAAATCACACAATACATGCTCTAAATCCACAACTACTATAGGATGACAATGTTGAATCTTCAGAGCGCGATTCGTTACGCGTTATAATAACATCACATGTCGAATATGTAGTGTGCGATTCGTTACACGCTATAACAATATACTTCACTATTGAAAACATAAACTAAAGAATCTAATACAAGTTTAAAATCATGATTTAAATATACTTCCAATGCCAAATTCATGATTAAATAAATAATGCAATAGAAACGGAAATTAATCAAGTAAATTAATTAATTTCTCTAAGTTTCAAATCTCAATCAAATGGTCCCTAATTAACAAATGTTAAACAACATAGCATGGTCATTGCATATACCAATTCAAAAACTTAATTAGGCCATTAAAACAATAAGATGGAATTTTAATTAAACCATGATAGTCAAATCCCTAAATTCTAAAGCAACATCAAATGGTCCCAAATTAACATATGCTAGTATACAAGCCCTAGTCATCAAAAATATCAAGTTAAAAACTTAATTAAACCAACGGAACCTTTAAATAGATTTTAATTAAAAACTCTAGATTTTCATACTTAACCAAATGCTCTCAAATTAAAGTATGTTAAACAACATGCCAAGACTTAATTTAAAAGCATGCTACAAGTTAATTTCATGCAAGGTACGTCTATGATAATTAAACTTTCACAAAAGATAATTATTAAATAAAAAGTGCAATTCTTTTTCAAATAATTTCAATTTAATGTATATTAACAAACATATCAAAACTCAATTTTATAGCATGGCACAATTTAATTCTAAGTCGTATAACACCATGAGAATTAAATCTTAATAATAGAAATTAAATAAATTAAATTCTAGATTTTAAACAAAAGCATGCATACAAGTTGTATAATCATGAAAACACTTAATACAATACCTAAACAATCCAAAAACATCCCCTACCTTAATTTGAGATGAAAATCTCAAAAGCCCATCGAAAAAAAAGTGCTCTGAATCCGACGATACCGAAGGGTTTTGTCGGGGACAACACGATCTACATGAACCCCCAAGAAGCCCCATCAAAATCACAACTTGACTTCAAACCAAACTTGAAAAATGGTCAGAAATGAATTCTAATAAGGTAAAAGATAGAGCACGACGAGAGGAACAACAAACGTTAAGGCCGAAGACTTTTCACTTGGGAAATCAAGTGGAGGAGAAGAAGAAAAGGTGGCAGCCCAAGGAGCTCCCATGGCTGCCGGCCAAGAGGGGGATGAAGATGATCAAAATCTGACTTTTCTTCTTTAAGTCCCCTATTTATAGAAATTTTCAAAAAGTGCCCCGAAACGGCCCCGCCGAGTTTGCAAAAGTGGAATTTGAGTAGACGCATTGAAATGGTAAAAAAACATGAATGAAAAGGATTCAAAATGAGAAAAGATGAAAAATGGAAGAAACAGTGTCAAAAATCGAGTCCCGAGCAGAAAGTTATGCCCTAAACAAGTTCGGCGGCAACCGGGGCCAAAAACCCGAAACTAGAGAACAACGACCAGGAGAAAATTCTATGAGTGCATGACTCGACGAAATGTGAAAATGAATCCCGTACGAGGATCCTGGCATCAGATGAGGTATTTCTGTAATAACTTTCATTAATTGCATAATGGCCCCTCCAAAAAGTGAAAACTGCACTAATGCCCTAGAAAGAAAATATCTTCCAAAAATATTTTCCTAAAAACCCTTGAAAGAAAATATCTTCAAAAGATATTTTTGAAAAGCACCCCAGGAAAAGAAAATAATTCCAAAGAACTATGCATCCATGCCTCTATAGACACTAGGAGCAACTAGAGTATTTTCTTACAAAAGTAAAGATACGTATTTCGTGGAAATCACTTAGAATGAAGATACATGAAGTCAAAAGCCAATTCTGATTGCAAGAAGTGTGGTTTTGCAAACAAAGTGACAAACGGGAAAAAGACAAAATAGGGAAAAAAGACAAAATAAGGAAAAGGACAAAAAGTGATTAGTGTCGAAAAACGAAAAATGTTGAAATGACTCGGTCCTCAATGGACGTTGTCCATCCAAAGAAAAGAGTCTCGGAAATCACTCCAAAGCACTCGAGACGACACTAAGCGACGAGGAACTGAACTCAGAAGGGAAAAGATCAATGGAAAAAAAATATCCGTGAAAATCTGAGAAAGGGAAAGGAATGAAAATGACAGGGTCATTACAACCTTCCCACCTTAAAGGGATTTCGCCCACGAAATCCAGCCCCAAAAAAAATAGAAGGCGAAACTAGGATAACTACAGAGTACATCTCCAAGTACCCAATACAACACGCCACACTAGCGACCTCAAAGCTGAAAGGAACACACAAACCAGTGTCATTTGCACCCACGTGCTCATGACAAGACAACCTCTCAAAGAAAAAGTGACCACATGGCCACACGACAAGTCAGAACTTATACACTGAACCCAAGGCCAGACAAAGGAATGAAAAAAAACAACCGTAACCATCCCTCCTGCTGAACCATCAAACCAATTCAAAAACAACCACCAAAGGAACTCCAAGATAACCACATATCAAATTAGGGTACCGAACAAAGACGACATGGTAGTACGAATAGCGACTAGAACCCGCCCACGGCGTACTCAAATGTGCGGTAGCAAAGACAGTGCACAGCGCCCGCCCACACTTACTCGTCAGTAAGGTAGCATCGACGACAACTAGCACTCGCCCACAACACACAACTTTGTACGGTAACATGACAGTATAAGGCACTAGTTCATAACCTGCCCCCCACTAGGTCTACCCATGAAACCTTTTGATACAAATGACATCAATGTCAAAAATGATAATTACCAAAAGCACCACGGAGGCCAAACATTTTGTGAGAGTTGAGATATGGTCCAAGGATGTCCGACCGGACCATCCTGGCCAATCACAAACTCTAACAACAAAGCCATAGGTACTGCTATGCTTAAGGCCTTAAATCCTTAATACAACATAACCAACTGCTCCAATGTCTCAAAATACTCCTATTAACAATATCAATCAAGAATTCAAAGGGAGTTCAACCAATATTTTGCCCGTCTTTTAATGAGAATGGGAAGAGATGCAATTGGAGAGCATTACCAGGAAAGCCCCTCAACTTGATGGTAGAGCATATTTCAAGGAATTCATCAAGGTGCTTATAAAGGTCCTCATTTCCAAAGCCATAAAAATATGAAAGCATTTGGATGGTGCTAGATTTGATTTCATATTGAGCAGCCTCAATATTTGGCATTACTATGCAAGAGGGAGAAGGATAAGTGGTAGGGATGAAGTGGTCCCTTAGAGTCATTGGAACCACATTTGAAATTTCGGCCCTATCATTATTAATCCCCTCATTTCCGACATTTCCTACATTTTCATCCATTGTGTTAAATTCAGTTTCAAGCTCTCTTATGCTAGAAGATTTCCTAAGGGTTCGTCTAAGAGTTCTTTCAAGAGAATTTATATCAACTGGAGATTCTAGAGTTGGTAGGGAGAGTGATCTAGGACCAAACATCAACAACACACCCCACAATCAATACAATAAATCATCACCATCAACTCTACATACGATGTTCCCTTTTCCTCAATTATCAAGACAGAAATTAATTGGCCACAACAAGGACCGATGCTTTGCAATTGAAAATAAACAAGATTATACATAGACAATATTAACAATTTCGAAACTAAAAGGCCAAGAGATTTACCTAGAGTCCTCTAGACTTACAAATTTGCTAGCGTTCCCTCGGCAAGCATCAAGTCCCTAGAATCTCACAAACAACTTTCAACAGCAAGATGGTCAAAACTGCACAAGAAATATTTACAAAATCACAATATTGACAATCAAACCAAAATTAACCCTAGAACTTCGGTTGCTAAACCGTATGCAAGTCCCCGGCAATGGCGCCAAAAATTGATCGGTTGTCAATTATACATCAACCTTTACAATAGCACAAATCATTGTAAAATAGGGCTATTGGTCGGGTAAGTCGAACCACTGGGACTGCTAGTTTATGGCAACCTAAGTAACTAGAATCATCTTTTAGAATGATAAAGGGGTTTATAGAGGATTTGTTGGATTGTCACTAAAAGTAGGAATTAAAATGTGCATAAATTGAGAATGCATGGGATTACGAGATAAAGACAATAAGAAATGGGAGTTAGGGAGGTGAATTCACTACCTATCACTAAGCATGCTATGGCATGATTTACTTTGGGGAAGTAACATATATAAATTACCAAAGAATATAACAACATAAAGTAGCTATATTTCCTTCAAGAAAAATATAAAATCAATAGGCAAGAATAACCTATCAAAGGACTACATGTTTTGGGTCACCTAAACTAGGATGCAACCTTAGACATGATCACCAAGCCATAGATCATCAAGCCCTTAATCTCATACTAGGAGCATATGAAATAAAAATCAAGAAGAATCTATCAAAGGAAAGCCCTAAGCAATAGATTATCAAAATTCCTAAATATCATGCCAATAAAAACACTTCCATGAACTCATCCCCATTGTCACTATGAAAATGTAGCAATATAATCATGGGAGAAAAATAATCTAAAACAAGATGATTAACCCAAAATGATCATTTATAAGCATTGGAGTTCTTTACATAACATAAATTGCTCTAGTTCATAAAAAAATCACACATATACATTAATCCCCAAATATAAATCAAAATAGAGCAATCCTTACAAGATAGAGCTTCATCACCTCCCTAAATAGGGAGTTAGTTACCCATAATTACAAAGTATGAAGAAGAAGAAGATGAACCACTCTCCATTTTTACACCCTAAACTCAAGAACACTCTTTTTTCTCTCTATCCCTTTGCCTCCCCAAAACTTGAGATATGAGATATGAGATGAGTGCCTCTTCTTTATTCCAATCAAAACCTACTCACCATACCCCCCAAATCTTGAGCTCCCCCCTCTTCATTAAGCTAAGCCACATAAAATGAAGATAAGGAGACAAAAATGCTGAAATTCAAGGGCAGTTGAGCTGCCTGCAGCAGGTCGGTGGGTACCCGCAGGGCTCTGGCGGGCGCCCGCGGTGGCTTGCGAGGGACTGGAGTGTTTGGTGGGCGCCCGTGATGGCGTGGCGGGCTCCCGCGGTGGCTCGCGGGGGCTCAGCAAGGCCCCGCGAAATGGGGCAGAGAGATGAGGGGTTCGGCAGGCACTTGCGGTGGGTGCCCGCGGGAGCTTGCCTCTGCTATATTAGCTGGGTTTCTTGCAAGCCTTCTTCATGCTGGACCGTGGACGCACTTCCACGACGAACACTCAGTCATGACTTCACAAAACGGCAACAGAAGAAGTCAGGTCCAAAAGTTGACTCCCCGACACGGCGCACGTATTTCAATGAAAATTTGTCAAAACCGCTTCTTTGATCATTCTTGGGAAAAAAACCTGAAATCAGAAAGAAATACACAACTGAATTAAAATTGTACGTTATCATCTAATAATGGACTGAACTCATGCAAGAAAGGGCGCTTGAATATATAATATTCGGCACTTATCACACCCCCAAACTTACATTTTGCTAGTCCCTTTGCAAAACAAGACAAAGAGCTTAATGCAAATGACAACCAATGAAATGTTAACACATGCATAAATCATGAAATAAAAATATCGACGAAGCTCAACTATGATTTGGAGCGCAGAAAATTTTAAAGATAGACATTAGACAAACTACCTTGCATATATGAAGCCTTAACACAAAATGGCAAAACAAGTGCAACTTAAATGGATCAATCATCAAGGTCAATATAAACACTTCAATTGTCATCTCTTGAATAACATGAACTCTAGTTTCAGTGAAAGTGAGCTGGCTTCCTAATATGTGGCTTTTACCTTCTTTTTCCAATCTCAAGAACACACTTTCACATCCTTAAATCTCCTTCTAAATGAGGTCTCCAAGGCATAACTTTATTAACTGCACAACTTTTATTGGTTATTGACAATTTTATTGATCAACTCTAAAGATCACCTACTATGGTCGTGCAATGTCAAGAATTCATTAAGCTTTCTAACCAACCCATGTAGCAAGTGTTGTGCTAACAACTCCCAAGCCAGGTGGCTTTAGGGCGCTAAGTATAAAGACATTCCTAGGGCTTCATAACTCGAATTGGAAAGGCTACGAATTTCGACGAACCATCTTTATTTATTTATGAACAACCGTGCAATGTCTAAGTTCTTTAAGCTTTCTAACCAACCCATGTAACAAGTGTTAGACCAACAACTCCCAAGCCAGATGGCTTTAGGGAGCTAAATGTAGAAACATTTATAGGGCTTAATAACTCGAGTTGGAAAGGCTACGAACTTCGATTGGTCATTGATTGAAATTTTTTATCTTTTATTTTTATTATTTTTATTTATTTATTTATTTATTTATTATTATTATTATTTTTAATCTATGCCAAGGATATCCATTCATTAGGGCCATTAATTCAGATCACTGAGTCTCGATCAGGGTCAATTTGGGTTGCATACCTTACAATTAGGTTTTCGGTGTGCAAATGTGCAATGTGAAGCATAACAAAGTATGAAATCTGACAAAAAATTAATTGAATTTTTTATACAAACCGACTATGAATCAACATGTTTAATTCCAAAAAAATTTCTTTATTTTCAAAAAATTTGTCTTGGCTTCTATACACAAAATATTAAGCACATGCTTTATCCTTCAAAAAGTTCCCTTTAAACAAAATGATTTTATTAACTTACTAGCATAAAAAATGAGCAAAAATATCAAATGAGAAAAGAATATCGAAACTGCAATAACATGCTCAAGCAACCCCAAACTTGAATGTCACATTGTCCCCAATGTGAGAAGACAAAAGACAAGTAAAGAGAATGAACAAAGGGGGAAAGGAACAATAGTACCAAGTTGATAGGATTGGAGTGGCGGTGCAAAAATAGGCCAGCTCGCAAATTCCCAGAGCATGCGCCCAAACTTGGTTTCAAAAACCTGTCAAAAGATATCTATACAAGGCAAGAATCATATGAATCCAAATTCAATGAAAATAACTGCAATTTATTTGACTAAAAACGATAAACCATGCAAAATAGCAAAAGTGATGCAGTTATAAGTGCTAAAGAAAAACTGAAAAGCAAATGCCAAACGCGGCCCAAAATAAGTCTAAAAAGTACTCCTGAAACAGCAAATATGAATAATGAAATCACTCCACCATTGGAGTAGAGGAGGAGGGACCAGGTGGGCCAGGTGCACGGTCAATCAATGACTGGAGCATAGCCTGCAAAATCTCTTGATTCTCCTGAGTTTTCTGGACGACACCCTTTATAGCATCAAAGCGCAAGGAAAAGGTATCGAGACGAGCATCCAAGGCGAGATAGTCGGCGCGAGTCATGACATCCGGCGGCGGGACAAAAGGGCTGAAGCTGAGCTGTGCTGGACTTCTAGACCCCAAGGTTGAAGTTCAACACATCTTTCTCTTTCTGTTCACCACGGGGAGCTCGGAACCCCATGTTTTTTAGCAACCTTGTAATAAGGTATGGAAATGGGAATGCCCAGGTGGTGGTGGTGCGCGACCGAACCAAGATTAATTCATTGTAGATTTTTAGCAATTCGTCCTAGATAAGTTGTGGGACACAAAACCAACACTCCTTTTCAGCATAGTAGAGGGTTTTCAGAAATTCCCCCTTTTGCTCGGAATGGCCTGGCACGGGTAGGACGTTCTTGGCCAGGACCGAATCGAGAAACCATAGTCGGCATGGTAAGAAAGATTTATTGGTGCTTGTGGTTCTGTTTTCAGTGAATTGACCATGACAAATTTCTCCCACAATGTCTGCTAATGTAGGCTGGTCAGGACCTTCAACATAAAGGGCGAGGCCCGCCTCATCCACCGGCGAAACCAAGGGGTAATCCATAGCCATGGCAAGGTCATTGAGGTTTAATATCATAGCCATCAATGGTGGTTTTGATTTTGTCCGGTTCCTCACATGAGTGGACCATGTTGGCATAGAACAGACGGACCACACGCGGGAAGTAAGAATAAGCGCGTGGTTTGAAAAGAGAGGCAAGGCCACGGGCCCTCAATTCGTGGACGGACCATGCAGTCTCCAAATTGCTCTCGAAAGTAGGTGTAATGTCAAAATGAGCTTCGGTTTCAATTTGCCATTCAGCCCAATTTGGGGTTGGAGGAGCATTAGAAGGGCCCTCGAATGACCAAGCATGCTTGGAAATAACCCTAGGAGCCATTGGAATGAAGAAAATTGGTTCAGGACTTTTGTCAAACACCTGGTATGCAGCAGAAATTAGAAGAGAGCAAAATGAGGTTAGAAAGGTGAAAATTCCCAAAAATTTGTACCTAGAATCAACCATACACAAGCCCAACAAATTCTACAACCTTCACCACATCAATCTTATCCTCCATTGGTCATAAAAACAAAAAAACAAAACGAGAGGAGAGACGTACCCAATGTGGAAGAACAAAGTTGTTTTATGCTTGATGATGATACAAGATAATGAGGGAGGATAGAAGATGGTGGGTGAGATGAAAGAGGGAGGAGGTTAGAGATAGATTGGAGGATGGTTTGAGGGTTTGAGAGGGATGGGGGCGAGAGTAGAGAGGGAGAAGGGTTAAAGAGAGAATAAAAGAGGGAAAAGTGGGCTTGAAAGCCCATTTAAAACCCTTTCTGCGAAGGCGGCGGGCGCCCGTGGTCGCACGGTGGGCTCCACGGAACAGATGGCGGGTCCCCGCGGGGGCTTGGTGGGCCCCGCGAGAGCTGGTTTGCGTACTACCTCATTTGGCAGGCTCCCGCGGTGGCACAGCGGGCGCCTGTAGGAGCTCTCTACAGCTGCCTTGTGCAGCTTATGATGGCCTTGCAAGGCCTGGCCGGGGTCAAAAGCAACCAAATTTGAAAGTTTAAATGTCTAATGACCCATGATACCTCGTAGAACCTACGAAACAGGAATTGAAGCGCATTTTCAAAAATGTTAGACTTGAGGTCCAAATCTCCCGTTATCTTTGGATTTGTCGAGAAAATTGCCGGAATGACCTTGGAAAAGTCTGAAAATTGCACCGAGACCTTAAAATGACTAAGAAAACCGCATGTGACCTTTGGAATGCAATTCGAGACAATTCCGTAAGAGGTCACATTTTGGCTATACTTAGCGAATTTCTGGAAAATTCTTAGCCAAGGCAACTTGAAGGAGGGAAGCTTGGAAATTAGAAGAATTGCTTCCTATGAGTGCTAAATTTATTGTCGATAGCTAGATGAACCAGGCATTGCATGGAACACTAATCCTCGTAGGTTGGGTCCGTCAATAAGACTTTCTCAACTTTTCGAAAAGGGATTATGTCATCAATGTAAGGCTTAAGCCGTTGGCCATTAACTTTGAAGAGAGATCCATTGGTAGGATCTTGGAGTTCGACGGCACCATGAAGAAAGACGGCTGTGATGACATATGGACCATCCCACCGTGAACGGAGTTTACCGGGAAAGAGTCTCAATCTAGAATTGAAAAGCCAAACTTTTTATGCAAGGGCAAAAGACTTTTTGACAATGTGCTTGTTATGAAAAGCCTTAGTCTTTGCCTTATAGATTTTGGCACTTTTATACGCATCATTTTGAAGTTCCTCAAGTTCATTGAGTTACAATTTACGAGTAGAGCCGGCTTGTTTGAGATCAAAGTTGAGCCTTTTATGGCCCAATAAGCATGGTGCTCTAGTTCAATGGGGAGATGACACGCCTTGCCAAAGACAAGTCGATATGGCGACATGCCAATGGGTGTCTTATAAGCTGTCCAGTAAGCCCAAAGCGCATCGTTTAGTCTTTATGACCAATCTTTGTGGTCCGGTCGAACCGTTTTTTCCAAGATGTGCTTAATCTCCCGATTAGAGACTTCCACTTGACCACTCATTTGAGGATGGTAAGGTGTGGCAACCTTGTGGATGACGGAGTACTTGGAGAAGACGGATTTAAGATAACGATTTCGAAAATGAGTTCCACCGTCACTAATGATTGCCCGGGGTGTACCAAAACGACTAAAAATGTTAGACTGAATGAAGTTGATCATTGGTTTTGGTAACTTCGGCTTCAACCCACTTGGAAACATAATCCACCACTATAAGAATGTACTCATAGCCATAAGAAGATGGAAATGGTCCCATGAAGTTGATCCCCCACACATCAAAAATTTCTATGATTAAGATGGGAGTGAGGGGCATCATGTCTCTCCGGGACATGGATCCGAGCTGTTGACATCGCTCCAAGATTTGCAGAAATTGTATGCATCCCGAAACAAGGATAGCCAATAAAATCCGCTTTGAAGGACTTTGTCGGCGGTCTTTTTGGCACTAAAGTGTCCCCCACAAGCAAGAGTGTGACAGAAATTTAGGACACTTGTGGTTTCATTGTCGGGAATGCATCTCCGGATGATTTGATCCGGGCAATATTTGAATAACTCCGGATCTTCCCAAAAGAAATGCTTAACTTGGGAAAAGAACCAGTCTTTCTCTTGTTTGGACCAATTGGATGGAATTTTGCCTATCGTTAGATAGTTGACAATATTCACATACCAAGGGAGAGTGGAATGGGAAATCTGAAAAAGTTGCTCATCCGGAAAGGAATCATGGACTGCAACAAATTCAGAAGATTTTTAAATGAGTAAACGAGAGAGATGGTCTGCGACAACATTGTCGGTCCCTTTTTTGTCCCGGATTTCAATGTCAAACTCTTAAAGTAAGAGTATCCATCGAATTAGACGGGGTTTGGTCTCTTTTATAGCAAGTAAGTGCCGAAGAGCGGCATGATCCGAGAAGACAATAACCTTGGATCCAAGAAGATAAGAACGGAATTTATCCAAGGCATACACCACAACTAGCAATTCTTTCTCAGTGGTGGTGTAATTTAACTGAGCATCGGAGAGAGTCTTACTAGCATAATAGATGACGTATCGAAGTTTTTCCACACGTTGGCCCAAAACCGTGCCTAATGCATACTCGGATGCACCACACATGATCTCAAATGGAAGAGACCAATTAGGCGATTTCATGATTGGGGCGGATGAGAGAAAAGTGCGTAGTTTCATGAAAGCTTCCATACAAGCTTCATCAAAATTGAATGGAACGTCCTTGGCAAGAAGATTACACAAGGGCCGAGAGATTTTGCTAAAATCTTTGATGAAACGCTGATAGAAACCGGCATGTCCAAGGAAGGAACGGATTTGACGGACCAAATTTGGAGGTAGGAGGTTAGAGATTAACTCCACTTTGTCTTTGTCAACCTCAATTCCCCTTTTTGAAATGACATGTCCTAAAACAATGCCTTCTTGGACCATAAAATGACTTTTCTCCCAACTAAGAATGAGATTTGTTTCCTTGCACCTTTGAAGCACAAGAGATAGATTTTGGAGACACGAGTCAAAGGAGGATCCAAAGACAGAGAAGTCATCCATAAATACCTTTAGGAATTTTTAAACCATATCTGAAAATATGGACACCATGCATCTTTGGAACGTGGCCAATGCACTGCATAGCCCAAAAGGCATGCGTCTATAAGCAAAGGTTCCGAAGGGGCATGTGAATATGGTCTTCTCTTGATCTTGCGAATCAATTGTCACTTGGTTATAGTCGGAATAACAATCAAGGAAACAAGAAAAGCTTTAGCTGGCCAACCTCTTTAGGATTTGATTAATGAATGGAGTGGAAAATGATCCTTCCTAGTGGTAGAGTTAAGTTTTCGGTAGTTAATGCACACACGCCAACCGGTGGTGGTGCGTTGTGGCACGAGCTCTCCCGCGGAATTTTCAACGACGGTGAGGCCGGATTTCTTATGAACAACTTGAGTGGGACTCACCCATTTGCTATCGAAGATAGGGTAGATGATTCCTGCATCTAATAGCTTGATCACTTCTTTCATGACCACTTCCTTCATGTTAGGATTCAACTGGCGCTGCACCTCTCTAGAAGGTTTAGCGTCCTCCTCCATATGGATGCGATGCATGCAAATAGAAGGGTTGATTCCATTCAAATCAGCCACTGCCCAGCCAATAACTTCTTTGTGCTCTTGTAGTACCGCTAAAAGGCTAGTTTCTTGATCCTTTAAAAGGTTAGAAGCAATGATGACTGGAAGAGTTTGATTAGCACCAAGAAACACATACTTGAGGTGAGCCGGGAGCGGCTTTAGCTCAAGTTATGGAGGAGACTCCAAGGAAGGGACCGAAGGAGTAGAAAAGAGTTGAGGAAGCAGTTCTTTTAGAATTTTCCATGGAGGAGTATCCATGATATCATTAATGTCAAGCAAGGAATTGACTTCTTGGATTGATTGGTCAATATCAAAGTTTGAGAAGTCGAAATGAGACATGCAAGTTTCCAAAAGATCTTTGCTTATAATGAAGGGGAGGGATTCTTCGACCACTTTATCTACCACATCGACAAGGAAACAATCATCCTCATCGGAAGGATGTTGAGTTGCATGGAAGATGTGGAGTTTGACTTGCATATTTCCAAAAGCAATATCCATCACCCCGGTTCGGCAATTAATTGAAGCGTTAGCCGTAGCTAAAAATGGCCTACCATAGATCACGGGAATATGCTTCTTTGGGTCATGGACCGGTTCCGTGTCAAGAACCATAAAGTCTACCGAAAAGTAGAATTTGTCCACTTTAATAATGACATCCTCAAGAATGCCTCGTGGGTGCTTGACCGATCTATCAGCAAGCTGCAAGACCACAAAGGTTGGCTTTAGATCTCCCAACCCAAGCTGTAAGTAAACTGAATATAGAATCAGATTTACACTAGCTCCTAGGTCAAGGATGGCCCTTTCTATCTTGTTGTCACCAATGACACACGAGATAGTTGGGGCGCCCAGATCCTTATACTCTGAAGGAGCACTGTGTTGAATGATTGCATTCACATTTTCAGTTAATCTCACTTTCTTTAGCAAATAATTTTTGGAAGTGCGCTTTTGAGTGCAAATCCTTGAGAAATTTTGCATAGGGAGGGATTTGCTTTATAGCATCCAAGAGAGGCAAGTTGATTTTTACTTGCTTGAAAACTTCCCACATGTCTTGAATTTTGCAATTATTGTTCCCAATATGTGTCGACTCTTAGAGACATTGAGGAAATGGAGCTTTAGGCTCATAAGAAGTTTCCACATTTGGGGTGACAAGCTTGGGATTTTCATGAGTAGGATTTGGATTAGAAGCGCTGGGACTTGGATTTAGATTTTTTGAAGGAGAATTTTTCTCATCTTTGTTTCCATCAACCTTGTTGTCAACAACACAACCACTCCTAAGGGTGGTGATTGCTTAGACTTGTTCATGAAGGGATTCATCAATCACATGCATCCCTCTAGGATTTTCAAATGGTTAAGCGGGAAGCTTACCCTTGTCTTTTTGGAGCAATTGATTTATGGAGTTAGTTATTTGGCCCACTTGATTCTCAAGCTTAGCTATGGACTGAGTATGAGAATGAACCATTTGGAGAATGGGTGGCAAAGATGTCAAGAGTTGCTTGTTGGAATCCATCATTTGCTTATTCAATGATTCCATCATTTGCTTTTTTGCAGCCACAATCTCATCAGTTGGGAACATATGGGGTTGATCGGAGACATTTGGATTGTATGGAGGACGGTAGCTTGAGGAGGCCTGAAATTTCCTATTTTGAAATTGAGAAGAGGACTGATTTTGTTGCTCTTGATTTTAAAAATTTAAATTTTGTGGGGCTTGTTGCCTCCACGAGAAATTCAGATGATCTCTCCATCCGAGATTGTAAGTATTGGAATATAGATTATTTCCAGGCCTTGAGAACATTGCATTTGCTTGCTCTTGATTGGAATTAGGAAATTGTTCTGGTATGGGACAATCTTCTGAAAGATGGAATGGAGTAGTACATGATGCACAAACCGCACTTGCCGAATTTTGAGACAAAGAGGGGGAGAGATGTGGTGCCATCAATTGATAGAATTTATGAGCTATGGCATCCACCTGGGAAGATTTCTTCCTCAGTGTTTTTGGTTGACAAGGGTTGGTGTTCTTTGTATTGGTTGAGGTTAAACCACTACGAGAGTTATGCTGCAATGAGTTTTCACTCAAATTTTCAAGTAAGGTCCATGCCTCATCCACACTTTTAGACATGAACATCCCTCCAAAAGATGACTCAACCATGAACCTATGTGGGTTGGTTAACCCAGCATAGAAAGCTTGCACCAATTGCCATTTTGGAATTAGGTGGTGCGGACATTTCCTTAAGAGGTCTTGAAATCGCTCCCAAGTCTCATGAAGTTGTTCCCCCTTGCTTTGTGAAAAGCTAAGAATGGAACACCTCATTAAATTGGTTTTACTCACTGGATAATATTTCTTTAAGAATTTTTGCTGCAATTGAGCCCATGTGGTGATGGAATTGGCAACAAGGGAGTTCAACCAATATTTTGCCTGTTCTTTTAATGAGAATGGGAAGAGACACAATTGGAAAGCATTATCAGGAAAGCCCCTCAACTTGATGGTAGAGCATATTTCAAGGAATTCATCAAGGTGCTTATAAGGATCCTCATTTTCAAAGCCATAAAAACATAGAAGCATTTGAATGGTGCTAGATTTGATTTCATATTGAGTGGCCTCAATATTTGGCATCACTATGGAAGAGGGAGAAGCATAAGTGGTAGGGATGAAGTGGTCCCTTAGAGTCATCAGAACCACATTTGAAATTTCGGCCCTATCATTATTAATCCCCTCATTTCCGACATTTCCTACATTTTCATCCATTGTGTTAAATTCAGTTTCAAGCTTTCTTATGCTAGAAGATTTCCTAAGGGTTCGTCTAAGAGTTCTTTCAAGATAATTTATATCAACTGGAGATTCTAGAGTTGGTAGGGAGAGTGATCTACGGCTAAACATCAACAACACACCCCACAATCAATACAATAAATCATCACCATCAACTCCACATATAATGTTCCCTTTCTCCTCAATTATCAAGACAGAAATTAAATGACCACAACAAAGACCGATGCTTTGCAATTGAAAATAAATAAGAAAATAGCCTCAACAAGGGCTTTATAACTTAACTATTACCAAATTATACATAGACAATATTAACAATTTCGAAACTAAAAGGCCAAGAGACTTACCTGGAGTCCTCTAGACTTACAAATTTGCTAGCGTTCCCTCGGCAAGCATCAAGTCCCTAGAATCTCACAAACAACTTTCAACAGCAAGATGGTCAAAACTGCACAAGAAATATTTACAAAATCACAATATTGACAATCAAACCAAAATTAACCCTAGAACTTCGGTTGCTAAACCGTATGCAAGTCCCCGGCAATGGCGCCAAAAATTGATCGGTTGTCAATTATACATTAACTTTTACAATAGCACAAATCATTGTAAAATAGGGCTATTGGTCGGGTAAGTCGAACCACTGGGACTGCTAGTTTATGGCAACCTAAGTAACTAGAATCATCTTTTAGAATGATAAAGGGGTTTATAGAGGATTTGTTGGATTGTCACTAAAAGTAGGAATTAAAATGTGCATAAATTGAGAATACAAGGGAGTACGAGATAAAGACAATAAGAAATGGGAGTTAGGGAGGTGAATTGACTACCTATCACTAAGCATGCTATGGCATGATTTACTTTGGGGAAGTAACATATATAAATTACCAAAGAATATAACAACATAAAGTAGCTATATTTCCTTCAAGAAAAATATAAAATCAATAGGCAAGAATAACCTAATAAAGCACTACATGTTTTGGGTCACCTAAACTAGGATGCAACCTTAGACATGATCACCAAGCCATAGATCATCAAGCCCTTAATCTCATACTAGGAGCACATGAAATAGAAATCAAGAAGAATTTATCAAAGGAAAGCCCTAAGCAATAGATTATCAAAATTCCTAAATATCATGCCAATAAAAACACTTCCATGAACTCATCCCCATTGTTACTATGAAAATGTAGCAATATAATCATGCGAGAAAAATAATCTAAAAAAAGATGATTAACCCAAAATGATCATTTATAAGCATTGGAGTTCTTTACATAACATAAATTGCTCTAGTTCATGGAAAAATCACACATATACATTAATCCCCAAATATAAATCAAAATAGAGCAATGCTTACAAGATGGAGCTTCATCACCTCCCTAAATAAGGAGTTAGTTACCCATAATTACAAAGTATGAAGAAGAAGAAGAGGAAGAACCACTCTCCATTTTCACACCCTAAACTCAAGAACACTCATTTTTTTTTCTAGCCCTGTGCCTCCCCAAAACTTGAGATATGAGATATGAGATGAGTGCCTCCTCTTTATTCCAATCAAAACCTACTCACCATACCCCCCAAATCCTGAGCTCCCCCCTCTGCATCAAGCTAAGCCACACAAAATGAAGATAAGGAGACAAAAATGCTAAAATTCAGGGGTAGTTGAGCTGCCTGCAGTAGGTCGGCGGGCGCCCGCAGTGGCTTGTGAGGGACTAAAGTGTTTAGTGGCAGCTCGCGGGGGCTCAGCAAGGCCCTGCGAAATGGGGCAGAGAGATGAGGGGTTCAGCGGGCGCCCGCAGTGGTTCGGCGGGCGCCCGCGGGAGCTTGCCTTTGCTATATTAGCAAGGCTTCTTGTAAGGCTTTTTCATGCCAGACCGTGGACGCACTTCCACAATGAACACTCAGTCATGATTTCATAAAACGGCAACAGAAGAAGTCAGGTCCAAAAGATGACTCCCTGACACGGTGCACGTATTTCAACGGAAAGTTGTCAAAACTGCTTCTTTGATCATTCTTGGGAAAAAAACCTGAAATCAGAAATAAATACACAACTGAATTAAAATTGTACATTATTCTCTAATAATGGACTTAACTAATGCAAGAAAGGGCGCTTGAATATGTAATATTCGGCGCTTATCAAAATGCAACTACCAAGAAGGTAAATCTACTCACATAAACAAAATCAAGGATACATGCAGCATGTCTCCACATAAGCACAAAATCATGTCACTAAAATACAGTAACAACATGGCATCTCTAAGCATATAAGGAAGGCATGCTAATGCCACACAACAAGAAGACAAATGTGGACATACCTCCACCTACTCACGCATCACAATATCATATATCAAACTACTAACATGGTAGTAAATGAAACTGTAGAAAATAAAAATGATGCAACAATGAACTCTATGAATATCGTGTCCTAGAGTGTCTAGGTGAAAGGAAGGACCAGTCCTAGCCATAAACTGACTCCAAAAACCAATGCGACAACAACCTGTCTTAAAACAAATGCAAGCCCTTACCACAATGGTAAGACTCTAACAATCCATCTCCAAATCTAAAGGTGACACTGCAAGTGATACTAATAGTGCAATGCTCTCTCTACCCAAAGCATCAATCAATCGACTTGATCCCAAAAGCGTCATCACGCAAGGAAAACTTAAAGAAATGGTAACTATAACCATATCAACAATAACCAAATCAATCACTACGACTGGCCCCTAAAACAACCATCATCATCATTGATCATAAGGACAACGCCTATCCAAACAAAACCAACATTGATTCTATCCGAACTGCACTTGTAGCTAGCTAGTACGGTAGCATGACAGTGCCATGTACCCGCCAACAACGTACCCGCCCACGAAAATTACAATCCCAGAGGAATCATCCCGAACAATCAAAGATCCTAAGAGGTCCATAGCCTCGTCATGGCCCAAAACCAACAAATCATGCTCTACAACAACGCCAAATGACTCACCTCACGAGATTCTAAACAAAAGGTGACCATCCACCTACCCCAAAAACCAATGTTGGGTCGACAACAACCTATACCACCACAAGACTGTGACTATAATCACCATCAACCCCAACTCGTGCCTCAATGACCAATCTCGTGTCATGCCAAATATGCAACACATTTATGTATATACTAATCTAATCTAGCATACATCATGTGTCATGCTCTTTACATAAGAATTAAAATTATGCTTAAACAAATTGCATACTATATATACCACATAAACACATAAACATGTTATCAAACCACAACATGTTATCAGGAAGTAAGTAAACACATAGAGCATGGCAACATAAGCATGATATGCACCCAAACCCGTCTCCAATGTATTCAAACCTAGGAGCTCTGATACCACTTGTGACGGCCCAAGTTTTTCAATCCTGTGCGTCAGTGATGAACCGAAAGTTAACTCGATAATAGATTCGAAATACGAAAGCGAAAGACAAAACCAAAGTCTATAAAGATATAAACCATCCCCAAGACACCAATGTGACCTTCTATGAAGTCAAGGAGCTCAAAGAAATAACCCGAAGTGAAAACTAACATGAAAAGGGTCAAATGGTACCCTATGGCACCAATGACAACCAAAGGAACAAAATCTAGTTCAAACTAGACCACGTATACCATAAAAAAAAATAAAAAAAATAAAAAAAATAAAAAAAGAGACTTTAAGCCTCACTGGAATCCTCCATTGCATGATCAAACTTAATTATATGCAAGTGTGTGATGATGTGAACATACACGCAATTGTAAAACAACATTTTAAACATGCTGAAATGGCCTATGGCCTTATTACAATTCATTTACAACATTTAACATATCAAACCTCTGAGTTAGAAAAAAATTACATTTCATAGGCAAAACTTAAACATGCTAACACTTGCATGTGAACAAGAATGCTTCTAAAGAAACTTCAATTCTGCAAATCACCAAAGCAAGTGCAAATCTCCAATCTTGTATCCTATACCTGAAATATGCCCCAGTAACTTTAGGGAGAGCAACATAAAGCTACTCATAGGAAATGAGCATGCATCGACCTAACGTTTTACAATTTTATCACCTTAAGGTGAAACTTGCTAAAGGGGCTTATGCCACCTAACGTCTATGTAAAAATGAGACTCAAGGAGCATCCTAAGCTACCCTAGATCATTTATAGCATCAATCACCTCATCCATGCAATTCAAACCACATAGGAGCATGTTCTACAAAGTAACATGATATAGATTCTCAAAGTTACCAACTTGAAATCTAAAGTGCGAAAACAACCAAAGTGGGTCATGCCACATAATGTCTATATTCCAAATGAATCTATTGGATCACTCCTAAGCTACATTTGAACAACAAAACATAATCATAATATCTATGCAATTTAACTAACATAGAAGCATGCTATACCAAGCAATAAGATATAGATTCTCAAAGTTATCAACTTGAAATCTAATATACAAAAACGACAAAGTGGGTCATGCCACCTAATGTCTATGTTCCAAATGAATCTATAGGATCATTCCTAAGCTACATTTGAATAACAAGACACAAATCACAATATCTATGCAATTTAACCAACATAGATGCATGCTATACAAAGTAACTAGATATAGATTCTCAAAGTTATTAACTTGAAATCTAAAATACGGAATCAACTAAAGATATCAATTTAGTATAATTAGAATTTCTAATACCACGCATCAAGACATAGATTCTCTAGGTTATCAACTAGAAATCTAAAAGTGCGAAATCAAATAGTGGAATACTTGGACATCTAAGCTCGGAATTCTGCCGAGACCTCAACGGCTATTACGGGGACTAACACGCTAGTAATACCACCCCTAGTGCGCACCATCTCGACGGGGAGAACTCATACCTCCCGCACTAGAGCCAAACTCTAGCCATGTTATAGTAACCATGTCCCAAGTGACTCCAAAATAAATAAGTTAACAACTTATATACGAAATATATATATACAGCACGAAACTACATTCCATCCACAAGTAGGTTGAAACCACACAATACATGCTCTAAATCCACAACTACTATAGGATGACAATGTCGAATCTTCAGAGCGCGATTCGTTACGCGCTATAATAACATCAGATGTCGAATATGTAATGTGCGATTCGTTACACGCTATAACAATATAATTCAATATTGAAAACATAAACTAAAGAATCTAATACAAGTCCAAAATCATGATTTAAATATACTTCCAATGCCAAATTCATGATTAAATCAATAATGCAATAGAAACGGAAATTAATCAAGTAAATTAATTAATTTCTCTAAGTTTCAAATCTCAACCAAATGGTCCCTAATTAACACATGTTAGACAACATAGCTTGATCATTGCATATACCAATTCAAAAACTTAATTAGGCCTTTAAAACAATAAGATGGAATTTTAATTAAACCATGATAGTCAAAACCCTAAATTCTAAAACAACATCAAATAGTCCCAAATTAACATATGCTAGTATACAAGCCCTAAATTTTCATACTTAATTAAGCCAACGGAACCTTTAAATAGATTTTAATTAATCATTTTAATTAAAAACTCTAGATTTTCATACTTAACCAAATGCTCTCAAATTAAAGTATATTAAACAACATACCAAGACTTAATTTAAAAGCATGCTACAAGTTAATTTCATACAAAGAACATCCATGATAATTAAACTTTCACAAAAGATAATTATTACATAAAAAGTGCAATTCTTATTCAAATAATTCCAATTTAATATATATTAACAAACATATCAAAACTCAATTTTATAGCATGCCACAATTTAATTCTAAGTTATATAACATCATAAGAATTAAATCTTAATCATAGAAATTAATTAAATTAAATTCTAGATTTTAAACAAAAGCATGCATACAAGTTGTATAATCATGGAAACACTTAATACAACACATAAACAATCCAAAAACATCCCCTACCTCAATTTGAGATGAAAATCTCAAAAGCCCACCGAAAAAAACGTGCTCCGAATCCGACGATACCGATGGGTTTTGTCGAGGACAACGCAATCTACATGAACCCCGAAGAATCCCCATCAAAATCAAAACTTGGCTTCAAACCCAAACTCAAAAAATGGTCAGAAATGAGTTCTAATAAGGGTGAGATTAGAGCACGACGAGGGAAACAACAAACGTTAAAGCCGAAGACTTTTCACTTGGGAAATCAAGTGGACGTTGCAGGCCAAGAGTGGAAGGAAGATGATCAAAATTTGACTTTTCTTCTTTCAATCCCCTATTTATAGAAAATCTCGAAAAGTGCCCCGAAAGGGCCTCGCCAGGTCTGGAAAAGTGGAATTTGAGCAGACGCGCTCAAACGGCAAAAATCCATGAATAAAAGAGATTCAAAATGAGAAAATATGAACAACAGAAGAAGCGGCGTCAAAAACCGAGTCCTAAGGAGAACGTTATGCCCTAAATAAGTTCGACGGCAACTAGGGCCAAAAACCCTGAAACTGGAAACCAACGACCAGGAGGAAATTCTAAGAGTGCACGACTTGATGAAATGTTAAAATGAATCCCGTATGAGGATCTAGGCTCCAGACAAAGTATTTTTACAATAACTTTCATTAATTGCACAATGGCCCCTCCAAAAAGTGAAAACTGCACTACTGCCCCAAAAAGAAAATATCTTCCAAAAATATTTTCTTAAAAACCCCTGAAATAAAATATCTTCAAAAAATATTTACGAAAAATACCCCAAGAAAAGCAAATAATTTCAAAGAACTATGCATCCATGCCCCTATAGACACCGGGAGCAATCAGAGTACTTTCTTACAAAAGTAAAGATACGTATTTCGTGGAAACCACTTAGAATGAAGATACATGAAGTCAAAAACCAATTCCGAGTGCAAGAAGTGTGGTTTTGCAAACAAAGTGACAAACGGGGAAAAGACAAAATAGGGAAAAAGACGAAATAGGGAAAATGACGAAAAATGAATATTGTCGAAAAACAAAAAATGTGGAAATGACTTGGTCCTCAAAGGAAGTTGTCGATTCAAAGAAAAGAGTCTCGAAAATCACTCCAGAGCACTCGAGACGACACTAAGTGACGAGGAACTAAACTCAGAAAGAAAAAGATCAACGGAAAAAAAAAATATCCGTGAAAATCTGAGAAAGGGAAAGGAATGAAAATGACCGAGTCATTACAGAGCCTAATCATCCTCTTAGATGAGTAAATGGCTATGTGAGTTTCTTGCCAATAAAAATAAAAATAAAAATAAAAAAAATAAAAAAAAAAAAGAAGAAGAAGAAAAAGGAAGAAAGAAATAGTTTGGCTAATTGAATTTTTCCTGTTTCAACCAATTATTCTGATTTATATACATGAAATTTTGTTCTGTGCACAGTAGGATTTGGTAATACATACAAGTTACAAGTTAATTGTATGTGACTATGTGCCACTGTTTAAGACAAATTGTATGAAGTTCGTCAAATGTAAATCTTGCAGATTCAAAAGACTCAGGTTTCAATATTTCTAATTTTAAGATATTAATTATTGTTTTCCTATTTTTGACATATATCTCCACTTTTCTTTCAGTATTACTATATGCCCATATATATTCTGCTATAGGTTGTACACTGCTCCCCTCAAAAAAATTGAGATATATAAAAAATAAAATACTGTATCCCCTATCATATGTTCCCGTGATTTGTTTTTCCTTTCCATCTTTGTTTCATTTTGTTCAGTTAGAAAGCTTCTGTTTTGGAATCTCTTGAATCGTATATGCTGTTTTTAAGATGTTAATGTGATTTTAAGTGTTTTGAATTCTTTACCATCCTAGATATGAATAATGCTTTTGAAATTCTAAAGAATACAACATCTTGATTGCATAGCCATTAATAGAATTGGTAACTTGGATGTAGTAGAGGGTAAGAGATGGGGTCCATTGAATAATGACTGATGAAATTAGATTGACTATGGATATACCCCATTTGGACAAATCAAATTACCTAGGACTCTGATCAGATTGCCAAAATCAACCAGGATTTGCCCAAGATTGTATAGCCACTGATTACAATTTTACTAGCAAAGAAAGCTCATTCACTAAGGCTAAGGTGTGTATGAATGAATATTGTTTTGCAAAAGACTACTTTTGAGATTTAGGATAAAAAAAATTGGATTTAGAGTTTGTTTGGATTACTCAAAACCCTTTTTGAAAAGAAACATTATGAAATTCAATACCTTGACAGTGGTGATAGTAAAAAAAAAAAAAATGAAGGAGTGCATCTAAAATACTTTTTAAAATGGAAAACTCGATTTTATACCTCAATTGTCACATCTATTGTGATGCAATTGGAGGCTATGAAAAAGGAAAAAAAAAAAAGGGGGCTATTAAAAAGGACATTTTTGTTTACAGTTTCTAATATCAAATCTTGAATATGTGTAAAGTATTCAAAATGTTTCCTTAAAATAGATTGTTTTTAGTTAAAAAGTATTTACTATTAATATCAGTTGTCATTTGTCATTGCAGTGCATCCAAACTCATCCTTCCATTTTGAAAATAAGTATTTCAATAAGCATTTTTTTTTTCTCTATTGCGATTAATATTCTAGCTTGCACATGATTCCTATGCCATATTCTTTCAATTTGATAGCGAACTTAAATATTTTGCAGGATGCAATGAAAGAAAAGGCTGCATAAAATTCTCAAAATTCTGATGGTACGAGTCCAATTATAAATGATGTTGAGATAGTACAAAACCAACTAAGCATAAGGAAGGGATATTGCCGTGGATTCGGACATGGTTTCGTGGCTCCAAGGCATCAACGTGCCTCTTCATCATGTGACGAGGCTTCTAGGAAAAGGGCCGAAATTGCTGACGAAAGAAATGTACAATTGGCAGAAAAGATGGATAAACTTGAGAAGATGCTTGAGTAGTACTAGCAACAGCCAGCACCATGGCTCTTCCAATATCAACAGCAGTAGTAGCCGCCACCATGGTTCCACCAACAACAGTCTCCATCAGATTCCCACCAGCAGCAGCAGCAGCCACCACCAACAAGGTGGCAATATCAGCAGCCGCCACTAACATGGTGGCAATATCAACACCACCAGCAAACACCACCATAACAACCAACAGAATGACTAATGCGATAAAGAGATAAATTTTTTGGTACACAAATTTTGGAGCATTCTAATGATCAATTAGTTGATTTCTAAACTCTTTATCATTTTTTGGTTGTATTTTGATGGCTTTGCACCTGGTTTGAAGAGGATGGAACCATTTTTTGTGCTAGCAGATGGTTTTAGTTTTTGTTTAGAAAACTGGATATTTTATGGATCTTGAATGTTATTGTGGATTTATTTTGTTTCATGGCTAGTAATATCTTTTTGAATGTTATTGTGGATCCATTTTGTTTTTGTTTTGCATGTATCCGGAATGGTTAAACCCACAAATCAATTAAGCGTAAAAAATAAAAAAATTAAAATAAAATAATGTATTAGGGACGGTCTATTCGTCCCTAATACAATAATTATACTTAAAAGATAATGTATTAGGGACAGGCCATTCATCCCTAATACTATACGTATTAGGGACAATCCCTGAAACTGTCCCTAATTCATACTTTATTAGTGACAGTATATACCGTCCCTAATAAATTTTAGGGACGATGTTATTTAGGGCAGTAAGTACTGTCCCTAAAGGTCTAAATTATTTCTCACGATCAACTTTGACCATCCCTAAAGATCTCTTATCACGCTATTTTTAATGACGCACCAATTTAAATTTTTGGGACGATTTCTGAGCTTTTAGGGACAGTTTTGATTGTCCTTAAAACCCGAATTTGTTGTAGTGATACAAAGCATCAAAGTCTAAAAGGCATGCTTAGGGCTATCTCTAGCCCCAAGAGAATGGTTTAGCTACTCATTGATGTAGTCATCCAACCCTCAAGGGCCATCTCCATGGTAGGAATAATCTTCTTCTCCTTAATGGAAACCTTAGATGAGTAGAAGAACTCCCAAATGGTGTGTGTCTCTCTAATCTCTAGACTCCTCCAACCTCTCTTGTGTATATGGTTCATTTCTCTAAGATTGTATATGTATAAAATAGCCCAAAATCCTTATATAGGTAGCTCAAGTGTCACACCCAATGGTCAGACCTCGTGCACTAGGACCTCCAAATGATTGCACCATGAGCACACCTTTTAATTGACTGGAACTCTATTTTTCTCGCACTTGAGGAGGTTTGATCGATCACAAGGGTGGTCAAATCGATCGAACTATGGCGGCGCCTTTTTAGAATAATGACAAATCTGAGATATTTTCGGAATATTTTGGGAAAAGGACAAAAGTGGTCGGTGGGGATAAGATAAAAAAGTCCGATCGATTGAAGTAATGTTAGATCGATCGAAGATGGAAATTTCTTGAGGATAAAGACAAGAGGCTCAATCCATCTTGGCATAGTTGGAACGATCACTGTAAGATCGATCTGAGCTTGGTCTGATCGATTGAAGATTATTGTTTTCCACCACTTTGCTTCCACTTTGCTTCTTTCTTTCATTATGCTTGAGGTTGCATCTTTTATGCTCTAATTAAGCTAAATTGACTTATTTTGGGGATAAATACCTAAACAGGGAAATAACATGAAATTAGACTCAAACGTAAAAATAAGATAGGATAAGGTCCTAGAATGATCAAGCTTAAGAGGTTTAAATGCGCACTTTTCAGCGCTTGTCATCCTCCAACCTCTCTTCTCTATGGTTCCTCTCTAAAATTATATATATATATTAATGGCCAAAAATCTTTATATAGGTAGCTCAAATGTCACACCCAATGGTCAGACCTCGTTGATGAGCGCTGAAAAGTACACTTTTAAACCCCTTAAACTTGAGTGTTCTAGGACCTTTATTTATCTTATTTACCCTGTTTTAGTACTTATTTGTGTTTTTCTCTATTTCAGGTCAATAATGTTAAAATGGGCTAAAAATGGATTCTTAAGGCCTTTTTAGAGTCAAACTAAGTCTTAGTGATGATCCGGAGCAAAAATAGGCTGATTCGGAGCAAAAGGAGGTCAATGCTGAAAAACTGCCAAGTTGGATCGATCCAACTTTAACTCTGATCGATCCAACTTTTTCTCTGATCGATCAAACATTGCTGGCAGCGAGCTGTCTTATTCCGTGCGCGCCCAAAAGTCCACCGATCACATAGTATGGGATTAGATATTTTTGGGGCTATATTCCTGACTTAGTGACTAAGAAAATGACCTTTTATATAAAGGGACGGGACCCATTTGTAAATAAGCTTTTTTATCTTTTTATTTTTACATTGTATTTTTTATTTATTTCTCTAGCAAAGTTAGAGATTAGGGTTAGAAGAAAAAGGGGAAGTGGAGGTACATCTCAAGATCCATCTCTAAACCACTCTCTCTCTCCATCTCTAAACCACTCTCTCTCTCCATCTCTAGAGCTTCAAAGAAAAAGAAGAGGAAAAAGAAGATGGAGCCATATTTGGAGCTTGATTTCATGACCACATCTACCTCCTCCATGATTGGCTAGATCTACACTTAAGGCTTGGATGAGCCCTAAGTCTTATGTAATCTAAACCCTTGTATTTCTATTTTTGGGGATTTATATATATTGTTGTGATTAGTGTTCTAGCCTTGTGAATTTCATGAATCTTGGTATATTTTTATGATTTCTATGATTTAATTCTTCCTATTAATTCTTTAGTTTTTTTACATGTCTATGTGTTATTAAATTATGAATTATTTCTTACATGATTCATATGGATTAGTTCTTTCTATTGATTCTCTATTTGATTACATGTTATTTTATGTGTGATTATTTGAGAATTAATCTCTACACTAGTTTTTCTATATTAATTGCATGTCTATGTGTGGTTGATTGAAAATTTAGTGATGGCTAAGCATGGGTTTTCATTGAATAGGTTTGTCAATTAATTAGATGGTTTATACTTATGCTTGATGGGTTGTTCTGCAATTTAATTCATGCTTGTAAGTAGGTAGACAATCTATGCTTGCTTAGATATTCCATGGCTTATTATTGCAAATTCCATGATTCTCTAGATCGATGTGTGCTACAATTGTTGCTACTTAGATGGGTCATGCTTAAAATTGATGGGTTGTGCTACACTTAATTTAGGTAGACAATTCATATGTAAATTAGATGGTCCATGCTTAATATTGCAAATTCCATGATTCTCTAGATTGATGTGTGCTACAATTATTGCTACTTAGATGGGTCATGCTGAAAATTGATGGGTTGTGCTACACTTAGTTTAGGTAGATAATTCATACATAAATTAGATGGTCTATGCTTAATATTGCAATTGGTAGTCGCATTTTGTTCACAACAATGTAATCCCCATTAATGGAAAGCAAGTGGTTAATTACACGAGCTTAGTGGTGATTCCAACACCCTAAGTCTTCTCTTCATATCTCTTAAATCCCTATCTCTAATTAGTTTTATTTCACTTTCATTTTAATTAATTGTTTTCTAGTTTAATCAACCAATCTCTCTCTTTTGCAATCAATTGATACATTAGAGTTGAAGTTAAATTCTAACACGTATAATCCCTTGGGGCGATCCCTACTCACTCTTGCTACTTTAGTAGTAATGTTGGTAGTGGTTTTTATAAATTTAAACTTGACCCAAAAGGCTTTTGTTGAACCGCACATTCACTACATTATTTTGGCATATATCAAGCAGCTTTACATCGTCAAATTTTAGCGCCGTCACCGGGGATTAACGGTTTTGTTGGAATTAAATTAGGCAATAGTGTTCATTCGATTGCTTCTATTTTTATTTTATTTTCCATTGTATATTCTTTTCTCTTGTTCTCATTATTATTTGTTCCATTATTATTTTTTCAATTAGGTACTTGACTACAAGGAAGGCAAACTTTGGAACTTGAAGTAATAATTGGAGCTTAAAGCTAATATTAAAATTTGAAGTTGCTTAAGGACCGTTGTGAGTAATTCTTGGAACTCTTATATTTTAATTGTTTCACTTCTTTGAATGCTTGTGATAGCCCTTGTTAAGGATTATTTTATTGCTTTATTTTAAGTCCAAGTGTAGGCCCTTGTTGAGGCCATTATTTGTTGCATTTGGGTTTTAATTGTGAATGGAGGAATTGTTTGATCCAAGTTTGGGGGGAAATTATATCTCTTCACCTTATGCCCCTCCATCATATTTTAATCCTTATGAGATTGAGTCTAATTCATTTCATGCATCATCTTATTATGGACTTGATCACTCATTTAATCCTT
The DNA here is from genome assembly GCF_030987335.1 of Cornus florida. Classification (NCBI taxonomy): domain Eukaryota; kingdom Viridiplantae; phylum Streptophyta; class Magnoliopsida; order Cornales; family Cornaceae; genus Cornus; species Cornus florida. The sequence continues at coordinate 73,473,883 of NW_026775575.1, read as the reverse complement.
CTTATGACTATTACCCTCCCCCACCATTTTATGAAGAACCAAATCCACCACCTTCTAGGTACTCACTCGGATTTGAAGAATAATTGTTAGCTTTACTTGATGTGCATATTTCACAAACTCCACTTATTAATTCTCATTCTCAAACTTTAGCTAAGCTTAGAACTCAAGTTGAGCAAATTGCAAGTATTCTTTCTCGTCAAAAGGATGAGGAAGAGGCAAATGAAAAAATGGCAAGAACTTTAATGTATATAGATGAGGATGATGAGAGTGAAGAGGATGAAACAAGTGAGCTAATGCCTTGCACTCTATCTTGTATAGAGGAGGAAGTGGCAAGTGAGTTAGTGGCTAATCTAATAGAGCATAACATGATTAATGAGGACTTTCCTTGTTTAGATTATGATTTTATCTATGACATGGCTACTTTAGAGAGTGAGGAGATGTTGACCACACTTGAGGTAGGAGAGAATAAGGAGGAACTTGTTGAAGAGGGCCTTCCTTCTATTATCTCCAATGCCCCTCTTGAGGAATGCCTTTTTGAAATGTATAAAAATTGTGGTTTTGACTTTAAAAGCTCCAAAAATGAAGTGAACTCTCTAATGGACTCCTTAGCTAACTTGAAAGGTGAGGAGATGGTTATTTTTTAGGAAGAGAAAAAGGATGAAGAGAAGGTGTTTCTTGATATTCCAAATAAGTCTTTGAAAGACAATGCCTCACTAATTATCAAAGTGAATAATCCTTTGAATGTGTTTCAAGAACATAACAAAGAGGCAAGCCTAACTATGATTGATTTTGTTTTCAAGACCATGGATGAAAGGAACAATATCATCTCTTTCATTTCTTTTCAAGTCATTCTTTTGGAGGATGATTTCATTGTCATAAGTAGAACATTAAATGAGAAAATGGAAAAGAGAGTCAATAAGGATGTTTCATATCCAGTTTTTGATTCTTTTGATTAGTGAGTTGGCCCAACATCTTGCTAGAGACGTTAAACACTAGTATTCGTAGAGTTTCACAACTCTATTCCTCCCTGAGATACCCCTCGGATCCGAGACACGGGTTGATCAGGCCCAGGCCCAAACCCAAGGGAATATCAAACAATTAATATTTTATAATGAACACGGAATACAAAATAAATTAAGAAATGAAATTAAAGCTGGAAGGAACTAAAAATAGAATCCGCAAAATATTATAATTATTAAAATCCATCAAACCCAAACTCCAAAACTCCATCAGTTTACAACTTGGGAATCCATCTCCAGTGGACCCTTATTAAACATCCAAACGGAAGATAGAACAAATGTAATAAACGTCCAGAAATAAAACTATAGAGAGAGCCCTACATCGTCGGAAGAGTGAATAGAGACCTCTGCTCAGTACGAACACGTCTAAGCTTGGAACTGTCGTGTACCTGAAAAATAGAAGTGGGTCAGGCCCACGCGCAAGTTCTATACTACTACAATCCAAACAGAGGCCCGATACGCATGTACATCCTAAACAATTCAACAATAGCTAATAGTCCATAAATATATATATAGTCACACTAAAGGACTCTCACTGGACTACAGGCCGGTCTCAACCTGAATAGAGGTAACATGCTAAAATGCACATGAAGTGGGCATATGTACCTATACCTAAACAGGGTACACCTCCAACCATCGTAGCCAGCTACACATCCCGATGCATATACGCTCCCTAGTCATCGGTCCTGAGGCTCAAGCTCATACCGAGGCACCATAACAGTACATATATAAAATCCATCCAAAATCCCTGGTATTGCCGCTCAACAAGTAGTTGCCATGACAATACAAATCCACGGGACTTAACTTTTAGTTAATCCCATCCTTATTCCAAGTAGGTGGGTAATGCTATTGTTTTAAAAACCAAACACATCCTTAGTATGCCACCGTCCCATACCGGTGCCTACTTTCCAATCCTCAAGTAGTCAATAATACCAATAAATCAAGTATATATCAACTAAATTCCAACATCCAACATTCAATGTTAGCAGTGATAAAATAAACATTGATAAACAGGGTCACAACAACAACATATACATGCCCAATTTAAGTTGTTCCCTTTAGTCTGATATAAAAACAGAATTAATTAAAACTTCCATTTAACACCTTACAAATGACATACAGATATGTGGGGTATGTATCACAAAATCCTAACCTCCACAGTTGATACTAACTGTGATAATGTAAGCATCAAAACAATATTCACAGTATGTATGTAGACATGCTCAAATTATAGTATTCCACAAAACCGATCTAGTGTTAAACTCAAATCCTCCTAGTGTTTAAGTTCCAACAGTTGCTATTTCAGAAGTTAAGATAGCTATCATCTAGACCCATCCTTCCAATAATTTATACTAGCAGTGGTAAGGAAAAATGTGAACCACAGAACCACAATGCATCCACAAACATGCTTAGTCTAGGTTGAACAAGCATACAACACTACTGTAACTACCAGTTTCATAGCAAAACATATATCATTTTAGTTTGGTTTAATCTTCATTAATCCTGAAATCATTTAAGAGTGCAAAGAGTATGAAGCCTAAGGTAAAGAGTAAGGATAGAATCTTGCCTCAGAAACTTTTGTTCAAAGTTTCAACGTCGTCTTCTTAAAAAATCCCGGCGAGTTCCAAAACCCAGTTACTGTTCACGGGTACGAAATACTATTCCCGAACTCAAAATCTGATCTCCACCGTTCAAATTGTGCGACACTAAGAGATGAACCTATCCACCAAGTTTTAGCTCGATCGGACCACCGACGAAGCAGGATAGGATGTTTGATGAAATCTGGGCAGAATGGAAAAAAAACCTGTTCCAAAACCCGGTTACTGTTCACGGGTACGAAACACTATTCCTGAACTCAAAATCTGATCTCCACCATTCAGATTGTGCGACATTAAGTCGTGAACCTATCCTCCAAATTTCAGCTTGATCGGACCATGGACGAAGTAGGATCGGATGTTTGATGAAATCTAGGCAGAATGGAAAAAAAAACCTATGCGACCCAGTTACTGTTCATGAGTACGAATCACTGTTCCCGAGATCAAACTCTGATCTCCACCGTTTAGATTGTGTGTCACTGAGTCATGAACCTCTCCTCCAAAATTTAGCTCGATCGGACCACGGACGAAGTGGGATCGAAGCTTTGATCAAACCTTGGCAGAATGTGAAAAATTGCGTTTTTCCTTCTCCACTTCCACAAAACGTGTGCTTTGTTTAAAAAAACCCTACACGGACGTCTACCTTATACTTATAGAGTTTTCCTAAACCCTAGGTTCATTTAAGTCCAACTCACAATCCTAACCGGCCCATCCAATTAATGTAGAAACCTACGACGGCTATAATATAAAACCCTAATTTATATTGTAATTAAAACCCTAGTTAGATGTATTTACCTAATTACCCTATTCACCATTAAATACTTAACAAATAATCTAATTGAACAAAATAATAATTAGTAAACCCAATTAAACCAAATAAGACACACATAAAATAAGACACACATAGAATAATTAAACCAATTACACTTAAACCATTAATGCCAATTAAATAATTAAAACACTAACAAGTAATTCTAATCAAATAACTAAACCAATTACACTTAAACCATTAATGCCAATTAAATAATTAAAACACTAACAAGTAATTCCAATCAAATAACTAAAAATAAATATCATTTAAATAAATTAAATCACCACAAAAGAAAACAATTAAGCACCTAATAAAAAAAATAATGACACATAATCAAATAAAATGCACTTAAATAATAAATTAAATACCATTAAATACCAGGAATATCCTTTTTAAACTTAGGGGTATTACACTTCCTCATTTCTTTTTATTTTTCATTTCTTGCGAAGCCTAGATATTTGCTTTGAGTTCATATGCATTGCTAGGAACTGTGATAAGGATTACATGAGCTTTCATGTTGAAATTGTGCATTTTGCATAAGTTCGGTCGATCTAAAATGAGAGTTCGATCGATCGAACTTTATTCCTGCAGCAAACCTGCATCCAAATCACTCTCTGTCTCATCGATCCAAGAAAATCTTCAGATCTCAGTTCTCAGTTAGATCGATCAGAAGACCTTCGATCGATCTAAACATCAAGTTCGATCGATCTTGAGTTTCAACACTTAGAAAAATTTTGAGCCTGCATAAACCCGCATATTTCAGCTCTCTGTCCCATCGATCGAAAATATTTCAAGATCGATCTGAAGTTCTTCGATCGATCCAACTACATCATTGGATCGATCTCAAGTTCCAGCACTTAAAAAATTTCCGAACCCAGAAAACTTGCATATTTCACCTCTCTGTCAGATCAATCGAGCATTTTGTGAGATCGATTGAACATGTCTGTAGGTTTTGAAAATTTATTTTTACTTTTACTTTTATTTTTATTTTTATTTCAAAAATCCCAAAAATATTTCTTTTATTTTATTTAATTTATTTTAGTTATTTTATTTTTCAAAAAAAAAAAAAAAAAAAAAAATTTCTTTTATTCTATTTTATTTTGCTTCATTTTATCTTATTTCCAAAAATCCAAAAATATTTTGTTTAACTTTAATTTTTAATTTTTCTTAATTTTTAAATTTTAATTTAAAAAAAAAAGAAAAAAATCTTTCTTTGCATTTTTTATTTCCTTGCATTTTTACTTCTTGTATTTTTATTTACTTGCCTTTTTATTTTTGTTTGTGTGCATATTTGTTTTGTCTAAAAAAAATAATTAAAAAAAAAACGGTTTTTCAAAGTAGCATTCCATCTTATTAGAGACGTTAAACTTAGCACCCACATGACACATTGTGTCATTTATCTCTTGTTTCATACATGCTCATTTTCATTTTTATTTCTTTATTTTTCTTGCATTTTGTTTCATTGTACATACTTGTTATGTCATAAAAAATATATTTATATAAAAATACAAAAATAAAAAAAAATGAAAAAAAAAGTAAGAAAATTTTGTATATACTTGCATTGTACATTTTGATTTTTTATTTCTTATATTGTTTATATTCTTTCATTGCATTTTGTTTTCTTTATTTTTACTTTTGCATTTTGTTCATACATTTTATTCTTTATTTTTTTTACATTTTGTATATACTTGCTTTCATAAAAAGATTCACCATTGTGCCCTTATGAGTAGTCATGCATACCTTATGATTTATATTGGGCTTGATCTCATGTCTCTCTTTCATCTTGTGTTATATTGCCTTAGAATGCATGATTATTCTTATCCCATTTGATATTTGATGTGAGTTGCTAGTGTGGTTGTTCAAGTAGGTTGTTGATTCCAAGTTTGGGGGAGACGTCTTTCGAATTGGATCACTACCGGGCTTCATATCTTTGCCACCACGGTATACTCTTTCCATCTTTTTCATTGTTCTCATTGCACATTGAGGACAATGTGTGGTGGGGGTAAGGTGTCTTTGTTACATTCTACTTAAAGTTAAACTTTAAATGCATGATTGAGATTGGAGATCCATATTAGCTATGATTTTGATCTTTTGAGGACTATATTGCTTAAAATTTAAAAATTGCGTGACTTGAGAGTCCAATACTCCTTGTATGCCTTGTGGATGCCATTTAGGAGTAAATTTTTCGAAAGATTGATATCTTACTTGCACTTATGGTCCACATCATCCTGATTTTGTGATTGTTTTGAGATTCATTCTAAAATTCTACACTAACACATACGCACACTAGCATTCATTTGTGGGATACATGCTTTGTTGATTATTGAATTAGTTATATCCCAATTAAGCTAGTAGTACATTGAAAGCTTTCATTCTTGATAAAGGTAGATAACAACCCCTTTTCACTAAGTAGCCGGGATTCTAGCCTCATCAAGAACTGAATTTCTCGTGCCGCAAGGTGGAGGGCCCAAACTCTAGGTTAATAATTGAATGCTAAAAAAAAAAAAAAAGTTGCAAAAGCAATAAAAAAGTGAAGACTTCTCCCAAAAGGTGAAAAGTGGGAAATGATTAGATGGTTGTTATCTTGATTTGTAGCCTAGTTGATTTGAGCTTATAAGTCCGTAGGGGTATTTGAATGCCTAATGCCCTAAAGCCGTCTGGTTTGGGAGTCATTGACCTAACGCTCGACCTCATAAATCGTTAGAAAGTTTAAGAGATCAACACATTGCACTATGCTTCCATCTTTGATCCTTTATAAATAAAAAAGATAAAAAAATAAAAAATCGAGTGAAAAGAATAAGTGCACCTAGAACAATAAGCTTTAATAAAAGGTCCACTTTTTATCTTGATGATCGGTACTAGATTTGTGTGCTAGTTTGAGAGTAAGGATGTGATTAATTCTTTAGTTGGCTAAGATAGCAACATATTTGATGCCGGTCCACTCAAAAGGATTCTAGAGTTGTTTTGATTTGCATGATCATTTTCTTGATGTGTGGAGGACCATATTTGCTTGCTTAATGTTAAGATTTTGGGAGATTGCTTGGAAAGGGTTGAAAAATTGCATACTTGAGGTAGTTTTCTCCCAATGCTTGTTTGCAATATTGGTATCTCTTTTGAAAGAATGAGCTTAATTTTCTGGGTATCATTTCTGGAAACCCTCACGAGACTTCACTCGTCCACTAGGGGTAACCTAGGGGTTTAAAAGGCTTGTTGCATGTGCTAAGTGCAATCGTGTTCCCTACGAAAGTGGCGCTATCATTTCATTGCTTTCTAGTTATAGTTGTTTAGTTGTTCATTTTATTTCGTTACTTTGTAGTTCATTGCTAGGGACTAGCAATATTTAAGTTTGGGGGTGTGATGAGCGCTGAAAAGTACACTTTAAACCCCTTAAGCTTGAGTGTTCTAGGACCTTTATCTATCTTATTTACCCATTTTAGTACTTATTTGTATTTTTTGTCTATTTCAGGTCAATAATGTTAAAATGGGCTAAAAATGGATTCTTAAGGCCTTTTTGGAGTCAAACGAAGTCTTAGTGATGATCCGGAACAAAAAAGAGGCTGATTTAGAGCAAAAGGAGGCCAATGTTGAAAAACTGCCAAGTTGGATCGATCCAACTTTTTCTCTGATCGATCCAACTTCTCTGATCGATCAAACTTTTTCTCTGATCGATCAAACTTTTTCTCTGATCAATCGAACATTGCTGGCAACGAGCTGTCTTATTCCGTGCGCGCCCAAAAGTCCACCTATCACATAGTACGGGATTAGATATTTTTGGAGCTATATTCCTGACTTAGTGATTAAGAAAATGACCTTCTATATAAAGGGAAGAGACTCATTTGTAAATAAGCTTTTTTATCTTTTTATTTTTACATTGTATTTTTTATTTCTCTCTCTAGCAAAGTTAGAGATTAGGGTTAGAAGAAAAGGGGGAAGTGGAGGCACATCTCAAGATCCATCTCTAGACCACTCCCTCTCTCCATCTCTAGAGCTTCAAAGAAGAAGAAGAATAAGAGGAAGAAGAAGATGGAGCCATATTTGGAGCTTGATTTCATGACCACATCTACCTCCTCCATGATTGGCTAGATCTACACTTAGGGCTTGGGTGAGCCCTAAGTCTTGTGTAATCTAAACCATTGTATTTCTATTTTTGGGGATTTATATATATTGTTGTGATTAATGTTCTAGCCTTGTGAATTTCATGAATCTTGGTATATTTTTATGATTTCTATGATTTAATTCTTCCTATTAATTCTCTAATTTATTTACATGTCTATGTGTGATTAAATTAGGAATTATTTCTTACATGATTCATATGGATTAATTATTTTTATTGATTCTCTATTTGATTACATGTTGTTCTATGTGTGATTATTTGGGAATTAATCTTTACACTAGTTTTTCTATATTAATTGCATGTCTATGTGTGGTTGATTGAAAATCTAGTGATGGCTAAGCACGGGTTTTCATTGAATGGGTTTGTCAATTAATTTAATGGTTTATACTTATGCTTGATGTGTTGTTCTACAATTTAATTCATGCTTGTAAGTAGGTAGACAATCTATGCTTGCTTAGATATTCCATGGCTTATTATTGCAAATTCCATGATTTTCTAGATTGATGTGTGCTACAATTGTTGCTACTTAGATGGGTCATGCTTAAAATTGATGGGTTGTGCTACACTTAGTTTAGGTAGACAATTCATACATAAATTAGATGGTCTATGCTTAATATTGCAAATTCCATGATTCTCTAGATTGATGTGTGCTACAATTATTGCTACTTAGATGGGTCATGCTTAAAATTGATGAGTTGTGCTACACTTAGTTTAGGTAGACAATTCATACATAAATTAGATGGTCCATGCTTAATATTGCAATTGGTAGTCGCATTTCGTTCACAACAATGTATTCCCCATTAATGGAAAGTAAGTGGTTAATTACACGAGCTTAGTGGTGATTCCAACACCCTAAGTCCTCTCTTTATATCTCTTAAATCCCTATCTCTAATTAGTTTTATTTCACTTTCATTTTAATTAATTGTTTTCTAGTTTAAGCAACCAATCTCTCTCTTTTGCAATCATTTGATACATTAGAGTTGAAGTTAAATTCTAACACGTATAATCCCTTGGGACAATCCCTACTCACTCTTGCTACTTTAGTAGTAGTATTGGTAGTGGTTTTTATAAATTTAAACTTAACCCAAAAGGCTTTTCTTGAACCGCACATTCACTACATTATTTTGGCGTATATCAAACGGCTTTACATCGTCACTCATGCACTAGCACCTCCAAATGATTGCAACATGAGCACACCTTTTAATTGGCTAGAACTCTATTTTTCTCGCACTTGAAGAGGTTTGATCGATCACAAAGGTGGTCATATCCATCGAGCTATGGCGGCACCTTTTTGAAATAATGACAAATCCAAGATATTTTCGAGATATTTTGGGAAAAGGACAAAAGTGGTAGGTGGGGATAAGATCAAAAATATCCAATTGATCGAACTAATGTTGGATCGATCGAAGAGGGAAATTTCTTGAGGATAAGGACAAGAGGCTCGATCCATCTTATTATGGTTGGAACGATCACTGTGAGGTCGATCGGAGCTTGGTTCGATCGATCAAAGAATGCTGTTTTCCACCACTTTGCTTCCACTTTGCTCCTTTCTTCCACTAAGCTTGAGATTGCTTCTTTTATACTCTAATTCAGCTGAATTGACTTATTTTGGGGATAAGTGCCTGAAAAGGAAAATAACATAAAATTAAACTAAAATGGAAAAATAAGATAAAATAAGGTCCTAGAATGTTCAAGCTTAAGGGGTTTAAATGCGCATTTTTTAGCATTTATCACACCCCCAAACTTAAATATTGCTAGTCCCTAACAATAAACTATGAAGGAAATAAAGAAATAAACAACTATACAACTATGAACTGGAAAGCAATAAATGGATAACGCCACTTTCGTAGGGAACACGATTGCATTTTGCACATGCAACAAGCCTTTCAAACCCCTAGGTTACCCCTAATGGACAAGTGAAGTCTCGTGAGGGTTTCTAGAAATGGTACCCACAAACATTAAGCTCATTTTCACTGAAGAGGCACCAATATACAAAATAAGCATTGGGAGAGAACTACCTCAAGTATGCAATTTTTTAACCATTTCTAAGCAATCTCCCAAAATCTCAACATCAACATCTCCCAATTTTTTTTTTTTTTTTTTTTTTTTTTTTCAAGTATTAACCTAGAGAAATTCAGTGCTTGATGAGGCTAGAATCCCAACTATCCAATGAAAAGGGTTTGTTATCCACCTTTATCAAGAATGAAAGCTTTTAATACACTACTAGCTCAATTGGGATATAACCAAATCAATAATCAACAAAACATATACCCCACAAATGAATGCTAGTGTGCGCCTATGCTAGTGTAAAATCCTAGAGTGAATCTCAAAATATTCACAAAATCAAGATGATGTGGATCACAAATGCAAGCAAAATATCAATCTTTTGAAAAATTTACTCCTAAATAGCATCCATAAGGCATACAAGGAGTATTGGACTCTTAAGTCAAGTAATTTTTAAATTTTATACAATATAGTCCTCAAAAGATCAAAATCATAACTAACCATGGACCAACTATAGAAAATCCCTTAAATACACAAGTTATGCTCAAAATGTTGAATTAAATGTAAGCAAAGAATACACATTATCCCCAAACTTAAATGGTACAGTATCCTCAATGTACAAAGAGAACAAAAGAAAGAGGAAAGAGTATACCAGTGTGGATATAGCAAAGAATGACCGGGACACAAGTATCTGAAGTGGGTGGTGTAACCCCCCCAAACTTGGGATTAACTGTGGTCCTGAAAAGATGGCACTGGGATACAACCTCATCAGATAACAAATGGGATAATAATGGTGCGCAGTGGGCATACTAGTGTAAGTGGGATAGTAAATGAAATAAAGAGAGAGAGGAATAAGGGTGGTCCTGAAAAACTTGGGCAACACTCTCTCACTGAAGTCACTGGGATGCACCTAATAATGGAGTCAATCACAAATAGACATATCCATAGAATAATCTGACATCCAAAAATATCATACATAAAAAGAGAAAGGGAATTGCAGGGAATTGCAGGTATAAAATCGGGAATGGGCAGAACATTAAGGTCTTTATAGACCCTTGGTGTGAAGGTCAGTTCTTGGGTGATTTATTTAGTCACAGGCTTTTGAGATATCTCAACAGCAATAAGATGAGTTGCTTAAGTGAGTTCATTTTTAATAACCAATGGGATAATGAGAGATTGTTGAATACAAATCAGGAAGTTATACAGGTGTTCCACAATCAGAAAATACATGGTGGGGAGATACTTTGAAATGGAAAGATAATTTCAGTTTTAAATCGGCTTGGGAGGCATGTAGAAATAAATTTCAGGTGGTTAGTTGGTATATGTTGTGCTGGAGTGGAGGAAGACCGAGATGGTCAATTAACTCAGTTCTAGTAATGCAGAACGCTTCCTATATGAAGAAGAAAGGTTTCTCTTTAGCTTCAAGATGTTATTTGTGTTCATGCTGTGAAGACACTCTTGATCACCTATTTTGCAACTATGAGTTTACATGGAATGTGTGGTTTACTCTATCATATGTTTGTGACTAGAAATTGCAAAGATGCTATGAAGTCAATGAGCTTGTTTTGATGTTTAAACAAAAATTCCAAGGAAAGGGAAAATATAAGATGGCAAGAATTTTGTTCACTGCTACACTTTATTTCATTTGGATGGAAAGGAATGACAGGTTACATAATGATAAATTCAAAAGTCCAAAGATCTAGCAAAGAGTATTTTGTTTGAGGTTTTAGATGTTACAAGGGTATGCCTTCAGGACATTCTTTAACTTTATTTATTTTTCAGAGTTTGTTATGTTTTTCCCTTGTAGGGAGTGCAATTTTTCCACTGTTTTTTGATGAGTGTATGCCCTATTTTCTTCATGTATCATATTGTTTATATTTTTATAAAATCCTTCATTCAGGGGAAAAAAAAAAAAAGGTATAAAGTACATCACAATATCGGGAGAACAGACTGGCCACAAAAATATGGTATCAGTATCAAAATAACAGTCAAAGATTATAGATATATATGATGAAGATAGAAAAAGATCAGGTAGAAGAGGTCAGTCTAGCGGGGCATGAACCACGGATATCTTTGGAAATGCCCTGCAGCACAATCAGTACATCATCACGGATAGTAGTCATATTTGTGCTGAGGGAGGCCACATCTGCTCGGAGGGAGACTACAGCATCCTCCAAGGTTTGGATATGCTCCCCCAAGCCGAGTGTCTGAGCTGAAGCGTTAGGAATGGTAGGATTAGAAAACTGATGCTCACCCTGACTCTGCTCCTGAGAATGTAATAGAGACCCCGTTAGAGAGTGATGTGGTGACTCCTCTGGAGGCTCCTGCTCCAAGTCAATCTCCATATGTGCACCTGCAGCTACCGGTGCGTCTGCTGGATCATCTGCTGCTGTTGCTGCTGCCTCTGCCTCTGCCTCCTTGGCTGCCAAGACTGCCTCGTCCTCTAAACTCTTAATAAGAGCATTGTAACTCTTATTCCAATCCTTCTTGCCATAGTGGCAAGCCCTAGTCTCAAGATGCTCGTTCAGATGAAAATGATAGCGTTGGTCCCAGAGGATCTGAGTAATCACATGCGCAAAAGGGAATAACTTGGTCCGCTTGGGCTTGTTCTTGCTACTGTAATCTATGTAAAGCTTCATCATAACACTGTAATAGAGTGCCGGGACAGAGAACTAGTGGCCTATATAGAAGGCATATAAGGTTCCAAGAAAATCTGGTCGCTTCTGAATCTTGTGCCCCGCCATAAATACATTTCGGTATAAAACTGAATCAAAGAACTATAGGCTGTCGGGCAAGTGAGTCCTGGTGACAAATATGTCACCGGCACTGGTAAGACCATTCAGAGCTGTGGCCATGCCTACATCGGATGGCCTCTGAAGGATAGGATAATCTATGCTAGGCAGGATACATGTGGGCACTGAGAGGAGGTGGCCAAAGTATTAACAGTGATGCGGATGAGATAGCCATCAATAGTGGTCGGTAACTCCGGCAAGTTACTTGGGGCCAGTCGGAGGTTTTGGTAGAACAATCGGATGAGCCTCGGGTAAACCGAATTGGCCACCGGGGCCAAAATAGGAGAGATGTTGCGCCGGTAGATCTCATCATGGCCTCCTTGGTCAGAATCGACCGAAAGAAGAAAGTATCATAAAAAATGAACTCATGGGCCACTGAAAGGCGTGAATATCTGCTGTTCACTATGTCACGGACCATGTTGGGCTGTGCCGGCGATGGAATAGGTGATGGAGGTAGTGCATGCTCGGCCTCCTAAGCTAATGAAGAAGAAGAAGCATATGTAGAAGAGGAAGAGCGCTCGGATGGAGCGGGAGCTAGCTCCTCAGGCTCCGCAACTTGTTGCTGGACCCTATAGTCATATGTCCAGCGGGTAGTGGTCTTGACTCGAGGCATAGTTTGTAAAAAGAAAGAAACACTTGTAAATATAGTCAGTAACAGGAAATAGAAATGAAAGCACACAGATAGAAACATGTTTGTCAAGTTAAGATAGACAACTCAGAATAAAATACATGATTCTATACAAGTGATAATGCAGCCAAGTATAAATAGTGAATGGTCTAATAAAGTGAAACATACTAGATATGACAAGAACATAATGCAACCAATGTGGAAAACACAGGCATTGGGCAATAACATGATAGTATGAACACTAATGAGGGTATATGAGCTCTATATGCAAAACAGTGAAGTTCGATCGATCATGATATAGATAGGATCGATCCAAGTTGGATCGATTATGACATTGGAGGGATCGATCGTACCATGATCGATCATGGTACTGATGTGATCGATAAAACCTGTGGAAAAATATGAATAGTTACGGATTTGTGACGTGGACGACACAAGGGCATCCGAATGTGCTCGTAACCCTCTATACACCTCAACAAAGGAAGAATGGTCACTTAAATCGACACGTGACCCCCAAAATTAAATTCGAAAACAAAATATATACACATATATATACATATATACACATGCTTGAAAACTTCAAAAATGGCAACAAATCAAACATGAAAGCTTTAAATTGAAGCATGGCAACATCCAAAACATATGGATTAACTAGAAAATGAAAAGAGAAAACCCAAAAACTTTCCAATGCGAGAGGAAAGAAGTAGAGATGACCGTGGGAGAGAAAGAGAAGATCAAGAGTAGGGATAAAGTTTCGGAACTGTGGGATGTCGCTGGAGTGGGGAAGATGATGGAGATGCCCCGGGAGAGGGGAAGGGTCTTGGATCGATGTGAAAATCAATCCTTGGGTCATATTTTAAAAACTACTCCTAACATCTTAGATCGATTACAGGGGTGATCAAATTGATCGAATACAGATCGATTATGAAGGTATTCAAATCGATCGAACCTGCAAAACGACAAAATTTTTGAAATTTTTGAATTTTTGAAAATTAAAAATCTTTTTGGATTTTTGGAAAATATATTTTTGAATTTTTTTTTTTTTTTTTTTATAAATATTTTTGAGTTTTTGAAATATTTTAGAAACTGAAAAATATTTTTGAATATTTTTGAATTAAAATTTGAAATTCAAAAAGTCAAAGTCAAATAGGGCACACAGATCGATCAAAGATTGATCGATCGAAAGTCTATCAATCCAACAAGTGAAATCCTACAGACATCTTCGAACGATACACAGAGAGGTGTTTTTTTTCATAGTTCAAATTTTTTTCTAAGTATGGAAAACAGATCGATAGGAAAGAAAGCTGGATTGATCTTGGAATACTCAGATCGATTAGGAAGAAAGTTCGCTTGATACATAGAGTGATGAAATATGCAGAGATTTTCGCACGATGGAACAGAGAGATGGGAATATGCAGGGATGATTATTCGATAGATTGAACTTGATTTATGATATATTGAACAGACACTAAATGCCTAATTCGAAAATGAAAGCACATACATTCCTTATCAAAGTCCCAAACAATGTGCATGATCCCAGAATATATCTAGACGACGCAAGAAATGAAAGTAAAAATAGAAATGAGGGAGGAATAGGGTTGAAAACCCTACGAACCACTAGTGTTTAACGTCTTTAGCAAGACGTTGGGCTCTTTTAGCCCGAATAAAAAATCTTATTGTGTATCTCCTCCTTAGCGGGGTGAAAAGCACTTTGAATCCCACCTAAAAAATTGTTCCCTAGAGAACTCATTGGGTTTGATTCAAAAGGAATTGACGGTCCTTGATCAAAACAATTATTGGGCCTCCATACCCTTTCAACACTTGGTTTGAAAACATTTTTCCTTGAAGTCTTTTTGGAAAGCAAACCATGGGAATGTTCAGCATCAAGTAAAGACTTATTTTTGGCAAATTCTTTTTCAAGGCATTTCTCAACAACACACACTTCTTCATGCTTGTCAATTGAAGTCAGGGTTGGATTAAAAATGTTCAACTTCACTTTCATGTGGCCAAATGAAATTTTCATTATCCCCGTCCTACAATTAATGTTGGCATTAGCGGTTACCAAGAAAGGACAGCCAAGGATAACGGGAATTTGGCTCTTGGGATTTACGATTGGTTCCGTGTCTATAACTACGAAATCGATTAAAAAGAAGAATTTATCAATTTTGATCAACACATCCTCAATAATACCCCGGGGCTTTTTGATGGATCGGTCAACTAGTTGCAAAACTACTAATGTCGGTTTTAAATCTCTTAAACACAATTGAATATACACCGAGTATGGAAGAAAGTTCGCACTTGCTCCTAAATCAAGAAAAGCCTGGTTAATGACATGGTCACCAATGATACAAGAAGTAGTAGGTGAGCCGGGGTCTTTGAATTTTGGGAGAATGTTGTGTTGTAATATTGAGCTCACTTGCTCGGTCAAAACAACTTTCTTTAGTGCTTAGCTCTTGTTCTTCCTCTTTTGGGTGCAAAGATCTTTCAAGAATTTGGCATACGCCAGAATTTGTCTAATTACATCCAAGAGAGGAAGATTAATCTTCACTTGCCTAAACATTTCAATGATCTCATTCATTTTGCCTTGTTGTTTTTCAAGAGAATTAGATCCTTTTAAGGCATCCAGATCTGGAGCCTTTGGCTCAAAAACTTTTTCAAAATCTTTTTCCAACACATTGTCAACACAAGAATTTTTTAAATTATTTTTCAAGTCTTTTTCAACAAAAGGGTCATGCACATGCAATGAAGGAGGAATAGGGTGTGAAGTGGGACAGGTGTCAACTTTTGGTTGCACTGATTCACTCTCTTCATTTGATTCACCAACTTGGTTGTTTACAATTCTTCCACTTCTCAAGGTTGTCACCGCATTGACATGCTCAATTGTGTGACCTTTCGATGAGGAATTGGTCTCCACAACAAATTGTTGCTTGGGTAGTGGATTCAAAGGCATCTTCCTTTTTTCCCTAGGATTTAAGGTAGTAGCTATTTGCCCAACTTAGTTTCTAGCTTCGCAATAGATTGGGAATGGGAATGAAGTAATTGGGCGTTTGCCTCCAACATACCCAAAGCGGTCAAAACTTTTTCTTCAAAAGCAGGACTCCTAGAATTTCCTTAAGAATATGATTGATTTGGAAAGTGAGTATTTGTAAATTGGTTTCCATGTGATGGTTAAAAACATAAACTATAACCTTGGGAACCTTGGATTTGTATTGGGGGCGGAACATATTTGCCTTGAAAACCACTTTAGGGAGGGTTTGACCCTTCCCCTTAGCTTTTCCAATAGAAGTTTGGATAGTTCCTCCACCCAGGATTGTAATGTGTACCATAGGGATTATTCCCTTGGTTGACAAATGCGGCATTCACTTGTTCATCGTTCTCACTTTGCACATGTCCATGGGGACAATTGGACGTAGAATGTAAAACACTAAAACAAGTCATGCAAGTTTCATTAGATGGATGATGAACATAGTTACCGGACATAAAGACTTGACTTCGGTGGCTATGTCATTGGAATTGTCAACTTGATACAAGTCGACATTCTTTCTTACACCTAGATTTCTACCATTTTTAGAAGACAGGGATCGATGCATTGAATTCTGGCTCATGCTCTCATAAAGATGACATACATTGTCCTCATGCCTATCAAGATATGAACCTCCCATGGAAGTATGTACCATTCCTTTAAAATTATCCGACAAACTTTCAAAGAAAAATTGCACCAATTACCATTTAGGAATGTCGTGATGTGGACAGTTCCTAAGCAAGTCATTGAGGCGCTCCCATGCCTCGTTAAACAATTCCCCTTTCCCTTGAGAAAACTCTTGAATCGAGGTACTCATTGCATTGGTCTTTAAAACCGGGTCGTACTTTTTCAAGAACTTTTGTTGCATTTCTACCCAAGAAGTTATCAAAAAAGGTCTTAGATTGTTGAACCAATATTTTGCCTTATCTTTAAGGGTGAAAGGAAAGAGTTTTAGTCTCAAAACCTCTTCCGGCATGTCCGTGTATTTCACGGTGTAACACACTTCAAGAAACTCATCTAAATGTAGGGTTCTTCACTTGGAAGTCCATGATAATTGGGAAGCATTTGAATAGTTTACAGTTTAATTTCATAGTGATGTGCTCTAAATAGGGGCAATTGAATGCATGTGCACATAATGATCTCTCAAAGCAATGGGGGGATTCACAACCGATGGCACCACATGAGCACCATGGTTTTTTTGAATAATGGGAGGTTGTGGTGGAACAAAAATTGGCCGAGGCATTCCCAATGGAACTTGGCCTTGTTGTTGTGGAATAAATGGCCTTGGCATGCCTAATAGGACTTGAATGTTGTCATGATGCACATTAGGGTAGAGGATATCTTGTTGGTCTATATGACCAAGGTTCTCCACATGGTCCTCATTGTGTTCCTCCATTGATGAAATGGAGCCACTAGACTTACCCCTTCCCCTAGGATTGTGAATAACAAATTCAAGATGAAAATTAAGTGGGGCAAGAGTTGGATTCAATGATCTATGACCATGCATGCACAAATAAAACAAAAACAAGTAACAAGTAAACACTTCGCTTCCGCAATAAATCAATCAACAAACCTCCACATACAATGATCCCATACTCCTATATTTTGAACAATATACAAGAAAAATAAATTGCCTCCACGTGGGCTCACGATCTATCTAAGAAAATAAAAACCTGCCTCTGATGAGCATTGAATATATATATATTTGAGCCCCTAAGTACGTATATGTTAGGGCCTAAAGTGATACTTCTATCCATTATTAGACTAATTTATGCTTAATGTGTGTTTTTAGGTACTTTCCCAGATAAATGGTTAAAATCAGGACTTTATGATGATATCGAAGCTTACAGAGTCATTGCCGGTTATTCAGAGCAAGGCGAGAGCTAAATTGCTAAAGTTTGAAGCAATTCAAGCCTTAGAGCTCGAGCCCAAATGTTGAGGCTCGAGCAACACAACAAAGAAAAGAAGAAAAGTCAACAAGGCCCAAATGCTCGAGCATTAGTACCTTGATGCTCGAGCTTTACTGCAAAGATGCTCGAGCATTATTGCAAGGGTGCTCGAGCCTTAACCAAGGTTGCTCGAGCCTTAACCCTGAAGCATCTATGCATAGGAAAGGTGGTTCATTCACACTGTAGTTAAAGTAGGTAGAGTAAGTAGGCGAATAGCCCACGCTAACCGCAGATAGGTTATAGTTAGCTAAATTTGTAAAACACATTTTCTTTAAACTCCGAACTGAACAAATGTTATTGAGTTCAGTTCACTTGAAAATAGAACTGGTTAAAGTCCCAGAGTTGATTCAATTAACCATAGTATAACGGTTGTAGTGAAGTCAAAGCCCTAAGATTTTCCCTCTCTGATCATTTTATTTAGTTTAATTTGCTTTAATTTAATATTTTGTTTAATTCAAGTTTGTTAAATAGTGACAACCAACAAACTCTCCAACCAAGTTTTCTGTAAACCATGAAACTAAGTTAAAGGCTAATACAAATTCCATCTTTCTGTGGGTTCGACATCCTCTTTGCATAGAGCTATATCCTACACGATATCGTACGATTGCAAGAGATACATCAATTTTTGGTGCCGTTGCCAATGAGATTGTTTTTGTTTAGTTTTTAATTAGTTATTTTGGTTTACCGGTCTTCGGACTTTCTGATATCTCATCTTAATTCTTTTGCTTTTCAGGTGCAAATTAGCGGTGAGGATAAAGATGCTTAAGGGAGAAAAAGCTTTAGTTTATTAAACCCTTTTGTGAGTTCTTATTGTTTTTCTATTACTTGGAATATTTTCTTTTTGTTACTATTAGGATTAGTGGAACCAGTGTATGTTAACTCGCTAAACTAGGTCGAAACCTTTAGTGCATGATCCTGAAATAGAGAGAACTTTAAGTTAGTTAAGAAAGCTTAAAAAACACTTGAATAATGTTGATAGTTCCTCTGAAAGTATGGCTGAGCAACGTGATGCATCCGGTAATAATGGTAATGGTAATGGAGAACGGGTTCCACCTGTTCCTCCACCATAACCACAATTGAGGGATCATTTCATTCCTACCACATATACTTCCCCTTCGTGCTTTATTTTTCCGGATGCTGATGCAACCCATTTTGAGATCAAGCCTACTATGACCAAATGCTTTCTAATTTCCATGGCTATACAACAAAGGATCCTTGTAAGCACTTGGATGTGTTTTTGGAATTGTGTTTAACTACCAAGTTGCCCACTCTATCTAATAATTCATTCAGAATGCGTCTTTTCCAGTTCTCTCTCAAAGACAAAACAAGAACTTGGTTACAGTCCCTTCCAACAAATTCCATATCTTCACAGGACATGTTGCAACATGATTTCTTGAAGAAATATTACACTGTAGGTAAAACCACACAAATGAGAAGAGAAATCATGGCATTTTCCCAAATCTCGGGAGAACAGCTCCATGATGTATGGGAGAGATACAATGATCTTTTAAGAAAGTGTCCACAGCATGATATTGCTCAATGGCACTTACTACAGATTTTCTATGATAATCTCTCCGATTCTTATAGAAACATGGTTGATGCATCCAGTAATGTAGCTTTTTTGCGTAAGAGTCCAGCTGACGCTTGGGAACTGTTTGAGGCCTTAAGTGAAAATTCAATTCAGCATGCTTCTTCCTTTAGGTCTAGGTCTACACTTGGAATCTATAAGGTCGAAAATCTTTATGAAGTTGATAAATTTAGAGAGCTGTCCACTCACATAGAGGTGTTAAATCAAAAGTTTGACAAAGTCTTATCAACTATCAGTGCTCTTAGTTCTATTCAGCACTCTTCTTTGCCAAGTGAGGTGTGTTTGATCTGTGCAAATCCATCACACTTTGCTGATACTTGTCCTTTCAGGGACAACTTTCAAAAAATCACCAAGAGCAAGCCAATGCAGCATTCTCTAATCAAGGGTACAATCTATATTCCAATACCTATAACCCTAGTTGGAAAGATAACCCCAATCTATCATGGCGGAATCAAAGCCAAGGTAATACTGTTCCACAATCTCAGGGATAGTACCAAAATTCATCCAATCCTTTGCCCCAAAACAATCATTTTAATCAATCTTCTATATATCTTCCACCACAACTTCGGAATCAAGCTAATCCAACTCCTCTTCCTACTCCTCCTGAGTATTCATCTGTTTTTGAAGAACAAGTAATGAGTACTCTTGCTGAAATTAAAGCAAACACCCAACTTCTTCATACTCATTCTCAAGCCATAGCAAAGCTAGAGGCACAAGTTGGGCAAATTGCAAGTACTTTATCTCCTAGAGAGGAAGGAAAATTTCTTAGTCAGCCAGAGGTTAACCTGAAAGGGCAAACTTACATGATTAATGATACTAATCCTTCAAGTATTCATTATGAGTAAGTTCAAGCCATCACCACTTTGAGGAGTGGACAAATCATTGATAATCAAGTTGAGGAAAAAGGGGAGGACATAGAGAGGCATAGGATTCCCATTATTCCACATCCATATTCTACAGATGTTACCCCAAATTCTATTCCACAATCCACAACATGAGTTAAAGGTGGAGTCACTTCTTAATCTTCTCCCAACCTTAAGACAGCTTATGAGCCAAGAGCACCTTTTCCTGAACGTCTCAAGGAACCCTCTTACTTTGGTAAGCAAGGAGAGAAAATCCAAGACATAATGGATGTCTTCAAACAGGTAAAAGTTAATATTCCTCTCCTAGAAGCTATCAAATAAATCCCAGCCTATGCCAAATGTCTAAAAGATTGTGCACCCAAAAGAGAAAATCAAAAAGCCAAGTGTCTAAAAAAATCTATCTCATTGAGCAAGTCAGTACAATCATTCAGCACAGCATTCCTCCTAAGTTTAAAGATCCTGGTGCTCCTACCATATCTTGCACCATTGGAAATAATGTGATAGACAGAGCACTTTTTGATCTTGGAGCGAGTGTTAATCTTCTTCCTTAGTTTGTGTATGAGCAATTAGGCTTGGGAGAACTTAAACCCACGTCAATAGTGTTGTAACTTGCTGATCGATCTTTGAAGCAACCATGTGGGTTAATTGAAGATATTCTCATTAAAGTGGACAAGTTTTATTTTTTGGTTGATTTTCTTGTCCTGGATACAAAAGCTATCCATCATCCCAATAGATGTACTCCTGTGATCCTCGGTCGTCCATTCTTAGCTACAGCAAATGCCAACATTAACTGTAGGACTAGGGCTATGGATATTTCTTTTGGGAATATGAAGCTCAAATTAAACATCTTTAATGCCACTCCATATTCCTCAGGGAAAGATGAGTGTTTCTTTATTAATGTCATTGGTGAGAATTCAGTCACCATCTTTCCAATAAAAGACCCTCCTCCTTTGATCTCAAATATTTTTTGTCCTTCTGGTGAGTATTCTCACAAACTTGAGCCTAATCCACCACCGGATAAGCTTGAGTATTCTTTCATAGGTCTTGATGGAACCCCATTGGTTCTTCTTGTTTCAAATTTTGTAATCACCCATAGGACTGGTTTTGGGATGAGGGAGGTAGTTGAGTTGTTGGATACAGGCTAAGGAGTGGTGTATAGTCGAGCTAGCGACGTTTGACTTAGCATGTTGTCGAGCTATCAACGTTAAACTTAGTATTTGTATGTTTGTACCATAGTTTATTCTATTCTATTCAGTTTTTTAAGTTTTTAGTTTATTTGTGTATTTTTCTTTTATTTTAAAAAAAATAAAAAAAACACAAAGGGAAACAAAACAAAATTTTTCTTTGTTTCTTAACTTTACATGTTTCCTTTTGTGAGGTGCTTACTTATTCTTTCATTTTTTGTTCAATCTCACATAGTGGTGTCTAGATGTTTTCTTTGATAAGTTTTTGCATTCAAGTTTGGGGGCGTCACCTAGCTTGACATTTGCCTATGCTATGGAAGGTTTACTTTGACATTCTTCGATCCTATGGTAATATTGTTCTAACCCTTTGTCTAGTTTTGTTCTAATTGCACATTGAGGACACTGTGCAGTTCAAGTTTGGGGGTAAGGCAATATAATTGCAAGTTTGGTAAAGGTTTAGTAAAGGTTTGAATGAAATTATAAATTTTTAAAATTTACAAATTATGTGATAAAGTTGAGAGCATGAGATATAGCATAATTTTGAGTCTGTTGATTATTATATACTCCATTTGCAGTCTGAAGTTGGTTAGAAATGGTTTGTATGCTAAATTATTGTGAAAAAGAGTCCTTGAAATTTTTTGAAATCAGTTGGTGGCCTGTGGTTCACTCTGTTAGTATACTTGTTGTTTAATGATGCTGATCTCTGAGATGTTACACTTTTCACAATATTCACACTTGCATGAAGTCTGTGGGGTAGAAATTGGAACTCTTGTTTTGTTTTGAGTTAGATTGAGATAATCAGGTAGATTTGATAGTTTTGATGACCGAGACATATAAAAAAAAATAGAGAAAAAATTGGTATGTATGCAACAAAGAAAAAAAATCTTCACCAATGTGAATGAAAAATAAAAAATAATAAAAAAAAAAGAAAGAAAGAAAAGTAGAAAAGGATCAAGTTCAGGTTTGTACTTAGATTGCTTGAGTGATTAAGTCCTTAGGGGTGTGTTATGACACCTAATACCCTAAGAGCATCTGGTCTGGGAGTCATTGGCTGAAAGTTTGTTACATAAGGGGTTTAGGTTGCCTAGATTACTTGAACAATTAAGTCCTTAGGGGTATTTTAACACTTAATGCCATAAGACCATCTGGTCTTGGAGTCATTGGCTGAAAGTTCGCTACAAGGGTAATTTAGAAAGCTTAATAAACCTGGACATTGCACAAGTATCCTTTTTGAAAAAATGCATACCCGGAAAAAATAATAAAAATGAATTGGGAGTTAGAATTTGAAGAGTCTGCATGTGAATTGAGGAATAACAAGGAATAAATGCAAGTATGGACAGTAAGCCACACGATGAATTACAGGATCACTTTTAAAAAGCATCTTTAGAGATTAAAATTGTTGAATAAATGATTAAACTGATATGTAGGGACTATGGTTGCTTAATTGAGATTGGAAGTTGAAAGTTTTTTTGATTACATGATTGGTACACTTGCTATATTTGACTGATGAATGAACTGCAGGGATGATATGATTTGAAAATAGGCTTGAATAAGCTTATAAGGCACTGATTTGAGAAGTTTGTGGGTATCTTCACTAGAAACCCTCACGAAACTACAACTCGTCCACTAGGGGTAACCTAGGGGTTTAAAGGCTTGTTGTATAGGCTAAATGCAACCGTGATTCCCACGAAAGTGGCTTTTTAGTTCCGTATTGCTAATGGACTAGCAATATGTAAGTTTGGGGGTGTGGTGAGCGCTGAATATATGCATATTCGAGCCCCTTAGTACGTATATGTTAGGGCCTAAAGTGATACTTCTATCCATTATTAGACTAATTTATGCTTAATGTGTGTTTTCAGGTACTTTCCTAGATAAATGGTTAAGACCGGGACTTTATGACGATATCGAAACTTACAGAGTCGTTGTCGGTCATTTAGAGCAAGCCGAGAGCTAAATTGGTGAAGTTTAAAGCAATTCAAGCCTTAGAGCTCGAGCCTAAATGTTGAGGCTCGAGCATCACAACAAAGAAAAAAAGAAAAGTCAACAAGGCCTAAATGCTCAAGCATCAGTACCTTAATGCTCAAGCTTTACTGCAAAGATGCTCGAGCATTACTGCAAGGGTGCTCGAGCCTTAACTAAGGGTGCTCGAGCTTTGACCCTGAAGCTCGAGCATAAGGCGTCGGAAATTAATGAGTTAATTTTAAATGAAAAGGCTATGTTATAGGTCTCGTGCATTACCTCCATGATCAAGCACTATCCACAGAGGATCGAGCATCATCCATTGATGCTCAAGCATTAAGCCCTAGATGCTCGAGCATGGTACCTAGTGCTCGAGCCTATAAAGCTTGGATCGAGCAATGTTAAAGGAAAAAGACGCTTTAGAAAATAATTAAAGAAAATTGGCTAAGTGTTAAACTGATGATCGAGCACCATTCACTGAAGCTCAAGCATCCATCCAAAAATGCTCGAGCATTTGTTCCTGAAGCTCGAGCATAAGCCCTAAAGCTCGAGCATCCATTCCTGAAGCTCGAGCATTCCATGACAGGTCAGATTAAAAGCTGCGGGTTTCCTTTCTTTATTTGTCATATCTCATCCCAGTTGGGCCAGAAGACCTAAAAGCCCACCAAATACATATTTTCTTCTATAAAAGAAGGCGTAAGCTTTGATAGAAAGGGGGGTCCGAGGTCTGAAATTCTAATCTCTTTGACGGTGTTATTCAGAAGGCTGAAGGTGTGGTGGCTTTTAGGGTTCCTACAACCTTGAAAGTGCAGATCCTGAGAAGAGAGGCGCAGTCCGTGACGATGGAGATGAACTCAACACAGATGCTATCCAACCTTATCATGAGTAGCTAATCCCTTTCTTAGGGCACTGATGTAACCCAACGTTATATTATGGTTTGATTGTTTTGACTCTCGGTTTATTTTAATATATTATGTTTTCTTGATTGTATGACTATGAGCACTTGAGACAACTCAAGTGGTTTTCATGTTGTAGTAGAATATAAATTGTTATTACCTTGTCTTAGATATAATAATTTATGTTCTATTCTCAACCTACCTTGTTGTACGGTATTTGGCGAAGCCCTGCCGAACACAAGGATAGAGGTCATATAATGGTGTTCCAATGTATTTTACAAAAGTATGTTTTCATAATTTATGCTTAGGAAAGGTGGTTCATTTGCACAGTAGTTAAAGTAAGTAGAGTAGGTAGGGGAATAGTCCACGCTAGCCGCAAATAGGTTATAGTTAGCTTAATTTGTAAAACATCTTTCTTTAAATTCTGAACTGAACGAATGTTATTGAGTTCAGTTCATTTGAAAATAGAATTGGTTAAAGTCCCAGAGTTAATTCAATTAACCATAGTATAACGGTTGTGGTGAAGTCAAAGCCCTAAGATTTTCCCTCTTTGATCATTCTATTTAGTTTAATTTAATATTTTGTTTAATTCAAGTTTATTAAATCGTGACAACCAACAAACTCTCCAAACCAAGTTTTCTGTAAACCATGATATTAAGTTAAAGGCTAATACAAATTCCATCTCTCTGTGGATTCGACATCTTTTTTGCATAGAGCTATATCAAATACGATATCGTACGATTGCGAGAGACACATCAGCCTCCACACGGGCTCACAATTTAACTAGAGAAAGAGTTTAGAAAAGCTTACAAAGGGTCCTTAAGCAACTTCAAATGATTTTTCAATTTTTGCCATGCTTTGCTTTGCAATTTTTTTAGATTTTAGCTTTTTACATTTTTGCTTAGCTTAGCTTGCCTCTTTGCTTTTGAATTTCCCTTTGCTTCACTTCCTTGGCTCAATACACCTAGCCAATCAAGAACAAACACAATAAGTAACCAAAATAAAATAAAAATAAAGACAAGATCAAAAGAGTATTAATTCGTAATTGATTTCTAAAATACGACGTTACCAAAGTCCTGGGCAACAGCGCCAAAACTTGGTGTGCGTCAAGTACCAAAGTACAAAATAGTGTAGTGTGGCCAAGGTTAAATTTAGAGATTGCCACTATCACTTCTAACTATAAATATAGTTAGGGTGAGTAGAGATCATCCCAAGGGAAATGGAGTGTATTTAGCTTGGAAATCAATGTTGGATTAGTAGGTCGAGTGATCAAAGATATTTTGATTGGTTAATTAAACTAAAATGTCAACTAAATGGATACAAGGTAAAGCAATTGAAGTAGAATGAAATGTAGAGAATGTAAGAGAAGGATCTTGGGACTTAGAGGTCACCACTAAACATCACCTTCCTAGACACTCAATGTGTAATGGATGAGGGGGATTGTAAGTTGCAATACTAGTGTGTGTCATTGATTGAATCAACAAGTATGAATGACTAAATAATTACACATTGTCTAGCTAAACTAGTGAATAGCCCAACATATCAAGTTAAGCCATTATTCCTTCCTTTAAGTCCACAATCAATACACATCATTAAATTAGAGAAATATACTGCTTGCATTCATAAGCATGGAATATCAAACAACAAGTATGGATTGTCCTCCCATCTAAGAAAGTAAGGCACCTACACTACAACTAAGATAGGGACATGATAATTAAACTAATTAAACTAAGGAGGAGGCACAATCCATCAAGAAATGAGTATGAACCATCAAATAAACATCAAGAGTATTCCATTTAAGCACCATGCCTTGACCATCACTAGATTCATAGCATCAACACACATAGACATTCATCAATGTCACAAAACCTAGAGACAAACACATGAACATCTATTCTAGCATACATAGACATATAAATAGAATGAAATAATCAATTGGAAGTATTAAACTACACAAATCATTGTAGAAACAAGATTCATATATATATATATATATATATATATATATCAAATGTCAAAACAAGAACTACAACACAAATCCCCTCAAATTACAAAACATCAAAGTCTAGGAAGCATGCTTAGGGCTATCTCTAGCCCCAAGAGAATGGTTTAGCCACTCATTGATGTAGTCATCCAACCCTCAAGGGCTATCTCCATGGTACGAATGATCTTCTTCTCCTTAATAGAAACCCTAGATGAGTAGAAGAACTCCCAAATGGTGTGTGTCTCTCTAATCTCTAAACTCCTCCAACCTCTCTTCTCTATAGTTCTTCTCTAAAATTGTATATATGTATCAATGGCCCAAAATCCTTATATAAGTAGCTTAAATGTCACACCCAATGGTCAGACCTCGTGCACCAGGACCTCCAAATGATTGCACCACAAGCACACCTTTTAATTGGCTGGAACTCTGTTTTTCACGCACTTGAGGAGGTTCGACCGATCACAAGGGTGGTCAGATCAATTGAACTATGGCGGCGCCTTTTTGGAATAATGACAAATCTGAGATATTTTTGGGATATTTTGGGAAAAAGACAAAAGTGGTAGGTGGGGATAAGATTAAAAATGTCCGATCGATCGAAGTAATGTTAGATCTATCGAAGAGGGAAATTTCTTGAGGATAAGGACAAGAGGCTCGATCCATTTTGGTATGGTTGAAACGATCACTGTGAAATCGATCGGAGCTTGGTTCGATCGATCGAATAATGTTGTTTTCCACCACTTTGCTTCCACTTTGCTCATTTCTTCCACTAAGCTTGAGATTGCATCTTTTATGCTCTAATTTAGCTGAATTGACTTATTTTGTGGATAAGTGTCTGAAAAGTGAAATAACATGAAATTAAACTAAAACGAGAAAATAAAATAGAATAAGGTCCTGTAATATTCAAGCTTAAAGGGTTTAAATGCGCACTTTTCAGCGCTTATCACTGTGCAACCTTACATTATTGTTGTGCAACATTTATTAAAAACTTTGAAACCTTACATTTTGTCGTGGAATCTTTGGACCATGGGTTTATATAGAGAATGTAGCATTGTTGTAAGAGATATATAGCTAATGAAGGAAACATATATCATGTACATAGGGTTAAAAGATAGAGAGTGGAAAGTCAAATTTAGAAGTTTTGAAGTAAAAGGCATGCAACCTTACATTATTGTTGTGTAACATTTTCAAGAAACTATGCAACCTTACATTATAGCTGTGTAACCTTTTTTAGAGACCGTGAAAACTTACATTATTATTGTGCAACCGTTGTTAGAAATTATGCAACTTTTTAAAAAACTATGTAACCTTATGTTATAGTTGTGCAACCTTTTTCAAAAACTATGCAACCTTTCACTCCTTATGTTATAGGTGTGTAACCTTTTTCAGATATTATGAAACATTATTATTGTTGTGCAACCTTTGTTAGAAACTGTTCAACCTTAAATTTTGTGCAACTTTGGGGTTGCACACTAGGTGTTTGATAAAATTACTCAAAGAAGTTTGAAGCCTTAAACCAAAATATTATGTCAATTAAATGGCTCTAAGAATCTCTAAGGAGGCTAAAGGCAAAGGAATTGAAGTTCCGAAAGCTCCTAAGAGATCCAGATTTAGAATTGTTATCCGAGAAACCCAATGAGGTTCAAATGCTCCAATGGACACTTCTCCCACTTCTATGACGACTGATTCTCCGTCACATTTGATACCAGCTGGGTATCCATCTGTTTGTGATACTAGGAAGGTCAAGTTTACAGAAGATCACTTCTATAATGCTCTTGCTTGGAAGGCGTATAATGACATCTACAAAAATGGTCCTATCAAAACTGAGAGGAATGTAAATCTAAAAAAGTTTCAAAACAGTGTTGGGCAGAAGCTGGTTACTTACATTGAGAAAAATAAATGGTTGTTCTTCACAAGGCTCGACAAAGATCATTTTTCTCCGGACATGGTTCATTACTTTTATTCCAATATCCAAGAAATCTATGAGATGTACTTCATCGTGTCTATTTTTTTGACGGATTATATGGTTGATGAAGAAGAAATCCAAGCAATCTTGGATATCTCGGATAGAGATCCAATTTCAAGAAAGGTTTTATCTTTGGGAGGTTCAGGTCCGAAATTGCCTCAAATTGCCAATATCATTTGTGTTCCTGGATTTCCAAGGAATGATCAGTATATTCCTGCTCATTTTCTCACAGATGAACAGCATTCTTTAATCTTTTTTGCCATAGCTAATCTGAGCTACTTTGGAAATAAGGACGAGATCAGTTTAGAGCAAGCACAGATTCTATATTTTCTTGCTACAGGTGAACACATTCAGCTTGCACCATCCATTGTACAATTAATGATGGTTCATTATAAGAAGAACTCTCATCACTATTAATCTCCGTTTTTAATGATCATCATAAGTTTCTATAGGAAACACAAAATCCTGATTCCTCCCAGGGCATACCATCAGACTATCATGACTGAGCTAAATTTCCATGCTTTGAATAAGTCCAAGAAAGCAAGAAAGAATGCTAAGAAAGTAAAGAGAGGATTCGAAGAGATATCGTCATAGGTTCCAGAGATTACATAGCTATTTCCTCCAAAAGGAAATTTTAATAGAGAAGATACGAATTTGTTGTAGTCTTTTCTACTTCAGAATCAAAAGACTCTTCTTCAGAACCAGCAGTCAATGATGGATGATATTCGAGAGCTAAAGCTTGAGATGAGACAGCTTAGAGTTCAGCAGACAAGTGGTTCTTTAGAGGATGTTTACAGACCTACTCCTCCAGATCTGTGTTTGGTGGATGAGGATGATGATGAGGAGTCTGATGATGGTGGTGATGATCAGGATGGTGATGAAGATGATGGTGGAGATTATTGATGTTCTTCTGACTTTATTTTTGGAAGATACTAATGCTTGATATTTTGTCTCTAATCATGCATCATAACATCATATTTTGTTAACATTGTGATTATTCTGTGGACATTATCATCTTTTTGGTTAAATGACATGTTTAAATGCTTTGACTGTTTCTCTCTATTTTCTCTGTTCTATAATTGTTAACTTTGTCAATTTATTCCAAAAAGGGGGAGAAAACTGGATAATCTCTTAAGGTGGAGTCAGGGGGAGTTTTATAAAACTTTCACTAGTAGTTTTGCTTGATAATGTGCAGGAAATTAGGTAGAATATTTTATCCAAGAAATGAAGAGAACAAAGAAGAAATTTCAAAAATTATATGTCCTTGACAAATTGTTATTTACTTTTTCTGCTTGGGTATATTACATATTGTTTTTAGGCTTTTGTCACGAAATTGTCAAAGGGGGAGATTGTGAGATGTAAATTTTGTAATTGGCAAATTTCAAGGTTAAATCAAGTCTAATTGAGTTGTAATTTCAAGTTCAAAATTCAAGATCGAGATTGGCTGCGGAATTGGAAAGTTGTTCAAGTTCGATAAACTTAGATCTACGAAAAAGGAATGAACAACACATTAGGAAGATGAGTGTTAAGGTTAGGAAACTCTCCATATATACTTGGTATGGTTTTCTAACTTACCAAAATAGGTGTCAGACCTTCACAAGTTCAAAACTGGTCATCTTGAACTGGTTTAAGCATTTGGAACCGGTTCAAGAATCAAAAGCTTCCTTCGAAATTTCACTGGCCATCTTGAACCGGTTCAGCTTTCCTTGAACCGGGTCAAGGCTTTTCAGATAGTTTAGGTAACTTTGTTTCCTGCAAAGCTTTTCAGATAGTTTAGGTAACTTTGTTTCTAGTTTTAATTTTTCTTCTTAATTGGTTAAGAAATCTTCCAAAAAATTCTATGTAGGAAAATTACCTTTTCCTTATGCATATCTAGGTCTTTGAAAATTCTATATAAACTTGATTTTCATCTAGGTTGATACGGCTTTTGCATTACATCTTCAGATTTCTAAAAAGCCTATTAGAGAGATATTTTTGTAGAAAATCAAAGTTGATTTTTCTGTTTTTCTTTCTAGAACACACACATAAACACAATAGAGATTTTAGGGTGTTGTTCAAATCCTGATTGTGTTCAAAGTTTATAGAATATTGCATCTACAACGATCAGAGAAAGCAGATCTACTTCTTCTATATCAAATTCAGATCTTGAAGAAAAGGGATGAAGTGATCACACTTTGAAAGGGTCAAAGCATTCGAGGAGTATTGTTTGATCTACCAGCAATCCTTCTATAAAAATCAAGAGTAAGCCTGAGGTCAAGAGTTGTTGGACAGGACGTCGCAAAACTAGAAGATTGTCAACCATTGGTGTTTGGTGGAACGAAAAGGTGTGAGTCTAAGTTAAAGTCCATTGTACTTTGTTTCAAATATAGTAGATCGGTTTACTTTGGACTACACAGTTCACGAGGTTTTTCCTACAAATAGTTGGTTTATTTTACCAATTAGGATTTCTTCGCTAAAATCCTAGTGTCATCTTTAACTTTATGCACTTTGCTTTATTTTATCTTGCATGATATTAATTGATTAATTACTAAAATAAGTAAAATGGTTTAAAATAGAATGACATATATTTGTTTTAAAATTCAAAAATTCTACACAAGTTATCTTCCGCTGCACAACTCACAGTTCCATCAAAATGACACCAGCATGTAATGTAGTTTCGGAACAAAAAATAACTATAAGTCAATTTTTATTTTTTATTATGTTTTTGAGAAGAAAATATAAACATGTGATCAGTTTGAAATCATACAAATAAATCGAAAACCTTTGATTTCTTTTTCTTTTTTACCTAAAAGAAAGTCCCTTACTAAATCATGATATTTGTCCATTTTGAATTTTAAATAAATGATAGAGAAAATTAAGAAATATCTTCTTTTTTTCTTTACATATTTAAAATTTTTTTTTGTTTAAAAAAAAACATTTTGTCATTGTACCATTTTAGTGGTTTGGAATAGATTCCACTTCACAGATGAGGAGACAAGTGAAAATATATATTTTTTACTTTCACCATATAACATTTTTATGTAAAAATTATTAACTTCAGTGGATTATATTGATTTGGAAAAATAAAAGTGATCATCTTAAACATACGGTTAAAATTCGTAAATTGTCATTTTTAAATTTTAAAAATGATTAAATAAGAAAATAAAAATATTGAAAACTTCTTTATTTTGTAAATGACCCATGTTGTTGTTGTTGCCAATTATCGGTATCAAAACTTAAAACAGAGTTGTAATTTTATACTTTATTTTGTGTCTTGATAATTGGAGTTGAATAAAAAGAGCATCAATACAGTTGATTTAGAATCTTAGATGAGAATATCAATTACAACATGTGTGAGTGTACGTGAGGATACATAGCATACCTAGTTAGGTTGGAATAGGACTCTGAATATAGTGGCTTAATTAAAATTAGTTTTCCTAACTCAAAGAAGTCCAACCAATTGATAACAGATTAACAGATTTGAACTCCTTTTTCAATCTTGCCCCTAAGGACCTCCAATAGGAGTTTTACAACATTTTGCTACTCTTATTTGGACTCTATTGTCCATAAAAAATTCCACTTTTCTCCATTTCTGGTTTGTTTAGCGTGGAAGAGAAAATTTTTAGGCTTAATTTTCCTCAAAATGTTTCTCGCAACAAACACAGGGAAATTTTATTTTCCCACTAAAAATGACGCCTTCATATCTTAGTTTCCTATTATGCCCATGCCACTTTTTTCACAAACTTCATTAATAGGTCAGTTCCCTTCTACTGTAAATTGCTTATATAATAATGTAATACTATTTTGATTGTATATAGTTTTATACGTGCATACAAAATTAAAATTTTATTATATTTTTTTCTTTCCAAAATTAATAATGATTTAGAGTAATATATATATATATATATATATATATATATATATATATATATATAAGCAGAGTGTTGGGTGAAAAATTAGGATTAGTGTCTCTACGCATACAATTTAAAATTTAATTTGTACATGTACTTTTTTAAAGATGGACTTCTCTCGACTTTAGGACTCTAAGTAATTAGATGTAATAATTGTTTTTAGTTTAGGCTCAACTTTTTTTTTTCTGTGACTAAAAGTATATATATATTTTTCGGAACAAAATTTTTTATTAATTAAACTTGTACCTATAATCACGTATATACAATTATTAAATATCAGATTCATTGTTTCATTTTGAATTTAAAATTTTAATTTTGTTCATAATTCAGAAAATAGAGCAATGTCTCAAAAGAGTAGAAAATAATCTTATAATTAAAAGGGTAGTTTTGGTAACTGCAGTCACTTTCTTTTCACTTTCATGTTTTCCAAACTCACAAAATAGTATTTTCTTACAACTTTTTTGAAAAAAATTCTTGCTAACCGATGGAAACTTGATTTCCTTTTTCTTTCTTTCACTTTTATTTTCCATCGTAATTTTCCGTCCAACCAAACGGACCCTAAAGAAAATTCACATAGTTGAGAGAGGCACCATTGCCACAGCTTTGGGTGAGTTTTTGAGATAAAAATCATTATTTATGAGCACACATTATTCCCGTGAGTGGTATTATTTAAAGATTATTTTATTCCATCAGAACACCAAGAGTTTATTTTTGTTTCATCTTCATCATTTGTGTGGTTCCAGCAATCTGTTTGCAAGAATTCAGGAGTGAGACTGGAATTCGCAGCAAATAAAAGTGATCACGTTAAAAATAATATTCAAATTCTTAAATTTTGTCATTCCAGAACCTTAAGGAGTAGATAAAATAATTTAAAAAATGAAGACTTTTTATTTATTTATTTTTTTTTGAATTGGGTAAGCTTGTATATAAAAAGAAAAAAGTTTTGTACATTAGTCCATGAGCTCCATGAAGAATGGACAGGACACCAAGGCGACATACAGATACAACATATAGCAATTACATCAAAACAACCATGCCTTGGAAGAACACAACAGTGAAACACACTTGACAAACAAAATTACAATGACAACAAGGATTAAAGCTATCCCACAAGGTCTTCAAGGAGAGCTTCTGCAAATATAGAACCTCACACTGAAATAATTCGAAGAAGGAAACAAGATTGTCTGTGGGCAAAATCACAGCCTTCTGTAAAGAGCTTCTGCAGGTCCCTCCATGAACCAATCTTCCTTAAGTCTGCACCTCTACTCAACTTGATAGAAGCAAGCCTGGCTCTAACATAACTCTTGAATGACCTGACGAGGATATGAAGGGGAAAGGACTTGTTCCTAAATGCCCTTGCATTCCTTTCCTGCCAAATGAAGTAGATAGCTGCTGATAAAAGTAACTTGTGAGTAATGAATCCACTTTGATACCAAGAGTTAGAACATCAAGCAACGAGTCCATTCCAGTTGTTTGGTAGGATGTAGAAGCCAGCAGCATGCTGTATGAACTCCCAAATGACACTATTGTATTTACACTGAAAGAAAAGATGGTCCAGAGACTCCCAACCAGCAAGACAGAGGTAGCAGGCATTGGTATTGTGCTTGTGTTTCATAGGTTTTGAGTCAAAAGTATACAATCTGTGTCTGAGAGCCAACCAAGCAATATGACGAATGTGATGCTTGAACCAAATGAGTTCGGACCATCAAAATAGCAGTGATGGGGGTGTGAAATATTCCATGGTAAGTCTATGTGAGTTGTTGGTGCACTTGGCAGCCATTGGATTAAGTCTTGGGCTGGTGAGGGGTCTTGGAAGAAGATGTAGCTGTGATAGAAAAACTTGTGATTGAAATAATGTGGCATGCTGCATAAATGAAGGGATTGTCCACTGAAAGTTGGAAATTCGGCTATCAACTTTGACTTGATAGTCCAGTTGAAGAATTTCCAATCAGTAAGATTAATCTGAGAAGAAATAGGACCATTTGGGAGCCAGTAGTCCAACCATAAGCTTGTGCAAACCCCTGAGCCAACTCTTTGTCTCAAAAGACCCCCTTTGCCATTCCCCTCAATTTGAGCAATCTTCTCCAAAAACCAAAACTAAGTGTTGTAGCTTTGACAGTCCATATTCATTTGGCTGATACCTATGAACCCAAGCAACCCAAAGAGAGTCCTTCATGTTATATATCCTCCATATGTGTTTGAGACTTGAGATTCTATTGGTCAACTCCAAGCAAGGAAAACCTAATCCACCATTGGCCTTTGGTCTACAAATTGTTGTCCATGCAACCTTAGCCCTTCCCTTCTTAAACTCAACACCAGACCCGTAGAAAATTCTAATTATTTGGTTAATTTGATCAATGACTTTCATTAGAAGAATGAAAGCTTTGGTCCAGTAGGCCTGAATAGAGAAAAAGATTGACTTAATCAACACTGCTCTATCTGCATAGGATAGGAATCTTGAGGTCCACATGCTAATTCTTTTGGTGATTCTTTGCACCAGAGTTTGGCAGTCATTTGCATTGATGGCAGATGACGAGAAGGGTAAACCTCGATCATATTAGATGAAGACTTCCTTTAATATGATCGAGGGTAAAGAGACTGCAATTAAAATAAAAGAAGAAGGTACCTATATTCCTTAAAAGATGTGTCATTCTGAAGAAATGACACAATCGATTGAAGAATCTTTTAGTGTTAATTACTTTATATGCATAGTTGATCAAGCCCTTTCTTCACTTGAGTATAAATTTAAACAATTTCAATAATATAACGATTCTTTTGAATTTTGTTTAATTTGAAGAGGTTGAAGTCTGCAGCTAATGATAGGACATGGTTTCTGATATTGATGGGACATGGTTTCTGATATTGAAAATCTCTTAATATAGGACATGGTTTCTGATATTGATGGGACATAATTATTTTCAGAGTTACAAGTATTAAGAGAAGCTTTGCCAAGAGAACAAAAAAGACAATTGGAGTATTAAATTTTATAAAAAGGCTAGGTTATTATTTTCCAAATGCTTAGATTGCTTGTAGAATATTATTGATTATTTATAGTTACAATTGCATCTGCTGAGAGAAATTTTTCAGAGTTTAAGTTGATCAAATCCTATCTACAGTCGACGATGTCACAAGAGAGATTGAATGGATTGGGTATGATATTTATTGAAAAAAATGTCGGAGAAACTTGATTCCCGCACTTTAATTTAAAAATTTTTAGGTCAAAATGCAAAACGATTACATTTACTTTGATTGAAGCTGAATTTTAATTTTTATGACTAAGTTGTGTTGAATATTTTCTTTTAATTTTTTTATGTAAACTAGATGGTGCTCTTTAAAAGGTATCAAGATAGGGTTTTGTTTTGTGTGTTTTCAACATTAATATATTTTATGTACTTATCTCTCATTTTAATGAAAATCCTACACACTTAAAAAAAATTTGCACGTGTGAAACCTTACGTATAAAGAACCTCACATTTGAAAGTTCGCCTAGGGCCTCTCAAAGTTTTGGGAATCTTAGGACCAGCCCTGAGTGACGATTGAGGTGGATCGAGGTAGAAATCACAGCAATGAAGGAAGATCAGGTGATATATTGGTGGAGCACGACAACACAAAGGCAAGCGATCCCATTCTGTAAGAATGTTGGATTCCACAAATGCTATGTTTAGGAGGCAATCAATTCGTGTATTGGGTTTGAAATTATTATTATTTTAATTTAAATTAAATTTTCTCCAATTCTAATTTCAATGCTTCCAAACACAACAAAAGTGAGTTCGGGCAATAATGCAGCAAGACTCTTATTATGATCATCATCAGCAACTGAAGAAGATTTGGGGCAACTTAATAGCGTGGCTTAATTTATAAATACATGCAGTATTGAAAAGGAAGAACCACAATATTTAGACCATTCGATCACTTAATTTTATTTATTCTTGTAACATGAATAATACAAAATTAATACAAACAACATAATTCTTCCTATTTTCTGCAACATGGCTATATATATTAAATACATACATCTATAAAGAATGGGGAAAAAAATATTTGTTTGTTCTTGTGTTATTTATTGATCTCTAGCTATATATATATATATACAATTCCTGTTTCGGTGGTGTTGTGAGATTGTTAATGGCTGCAGCTTGGCAAGATTTATTTTTGAGTACTCGCCACACCAAACCAAACCGCCTTGAGTTGCGGGTACGCTGGAGGAGGAGGAGGCATGACATGACCTGCAAAACCCTTCTGGTTGATTGTGTTTGTACTGGGATTTGGTGATGGAAGTTGGGGCGGAGCCTTGGGCAGGGATTGCAACAAAAGGTTATCGTTTAGGGTTCTACTAGCTTGATATGGTTTGATGTTTAGAAGTAAAACTAGTGCTATAATGGCTGAAACAATGCTTAGAGGCCTCATCTTGTTGAGCAAGAGTATTGTGTTTTTTTTTTTTTTTCTTTTCTCGGAAAGTTTAGCTAGTAATGTGTTTTTTTTTTTGGAAAGTTGAGCAAGTAATGTGTTGATAAAACTGAATGTGGAGGATAAATATATAAAATGCATGTATAGGGTGTCTATTTATATGCACCAATTAACCCATCAATTAGTGTGACTTGAACTTTTCATATTTTTAGTTTTGACCATTGACTAGAAGGGTAAACTAATGGTTTAGTTAGAAATTGAATGGGTCATAGACGAAAAACAAAAAAACTAGGTTTGAACTTGATCCCAAGAGCTTAAATTTGTTGTCTATTAATAAGGAATTCCTTGAAAAAGACGTAAACTAATACGTAATTTTCAAAATATGAAAGTCAAGTATATATGTGCACTTACAAAATAAGTTAAAGACTTTAAATTGACCTGGCTTCCTTGTCATGGGTTTCTCATGTTTTGCTTTATTTGTGAAGTCGGCGTTTGAATATATAGATACAGCATTACACAACACCCGAATCAAGAATGAAATTCAAATCCGCGGAAATGACTCAAGTCAATGACCCGACCCGTATTCCTACCAAGTTTATGTCCAATTCAATATGCGTGTAGTGAAGAAGGATTTGAACTATTAACGTTGTCAACACCCTTTTAAGACTACTACTTCTCAAAATAGAGTTGAACGAGTCCCAAAATAGAGCTGTGTGGTATGTGTGTAAGTGTGTTCAGATATCAGGTTTGGAAGTGAATGTTACACTAAAATTTAATTGGTGATAGTCTCAATGGACCAAAATTTTGGCTTAATAAGCCAAATACTTTTATTAACTAATATTCTGGCTCTATTTTTTTCGTGTATTCTCCTCTCTATTGGGGGCAAGTAATGCCACATCGCAGTTTTTATATATTTTTTAAAAAACTATTTTGGACCGATTTTAAGGAAAAGAATTGAACTAACTTACATTTCACACTTAGCCAAAATTTTTGAAGGTTTGAAGTAACAGACGTATAATCTTCCATTATTATTGTGCAATCTTACGTTATAATTGTGCAACCTTTTCAAAAATTATGCAACCTTACATTATTGTTGTGCAACCTTTGTTAGAAACTGTGCAACCTTACATTTTGTGCAACCTTACGTTATAGTTGTAAAACCTTTTTTTAGAAATTGTGCAACCTTACACTTCTAAGCATAAAAGATATTTATTTATTTTATGTTACACAATCAATATGAACTACTGAACACAAATACTGCAAATAATGTTTAGAAGATAAAAAATAAAATGAAATGGTTTTTATAGGTTGAGTGATGTGATAGTAAGATTCGAACCTTTGACCTAATGATAGTTCAACAAAACATCAGATAATTGAACACAAATATCTGAGCAATGATAAGGTACACTTATTAGTAATATTTATATGATTATGATATTATGTATTGAGATTTTATGAACTACCACTTGACGTAAAAACTAGTATGCAAATTGAAGAAAAAACTTGTATGGTTTGAAGCAAGTTCCGAGGCTGTGGTACAAAAAGTATGATAGTTTTAGGAAGAGACGTGGCTACAACAAGTGCAACACTGATCATTGTTGCTACTTCAAGAGGTTTAAGTTAAGTTTTATTATCCTTCTACTTTATGTTGATGAGGCAGACTCTAATTTTGAAAAAATTAGCAAATTAAAAAAGCAGTAGTCTAGTGAATTCGAGATGAAGGATCTTTTTGCAACAAAACAAATTATTGGGATGAGGATTAGTAGTGACAAGCTCAGAAAGGTAATTTACAATTGTCTTAGGATGAGTACATTGAACAGGTTCAACATGAATAATGTTAAGGCGGTTAGTACACTTTTAGCTAGTCCCTTCCGATTATCTCAATATTAGTGTCCAAAGAAAGAGGGTGAGAAAAACTTCATGGCTAAAATTCCGTATGCCTCAGCCATTGGAAGTCTAATGCCTGCCACAGTGTACACGAGACCGGACATTATATATGTAGTGGACGCTGAAAGTAATAGGTTCATGAAGAATTCGAGCAAGCTAAACTACGAATCGGTGAAGTGGATATTTAGATACCTATAGAGTACAATAGATAGATGCCTATTTTTCAGAAGGGGCGATGTGAAGTTATAGATTATGCAAATGCAGACTTTGCTGGTGAGATAGATCACAAAAGGAGTACTACCAGGTATGTCTTCATGGTGGATATAACTACAGTTAGTTGAAATTCGCAAATATAAACGATTTTAGTGTTATCTACTACAGAGGCAGAGTATGTGGCGATAACAAAGACCAGTAAGAAGATGATTTGGTTATAGGGATTGTTTTGACAGAGTTGAGATTCGAACAAGTGAGGAATGTTTTGTATAGTGATAGTCATAGTGTAATACATCTAGCAAAGAATTCAACATTTCATTCAATGACCAAGTATATAGGACTTCTGCATCACTTTATCAAATATTCGTTGAAAGATGGGGTGTTGACACTTGAGAAAATACTTGGCAGAGAATCCAGCTAACATGTTGACTAAAACAGTGACGTGGAGAAACTTAGGCTGTGTGCAACTTCGATCAGTCGATCTTCTAACTTGAAGACGGAGATGAGCGTACCGACATGCATTGGACATGTAAGAGAAGATGATGAAATGGGTTTTCTAAGTGTTACAGCCTCTAAGTGGGAGATTGTTGTGGTTTGTGGAGTCTGATCACGTGTTGATTATGTGCGACGTTGCAGATTTGGTTTTGGCTACTGCCAAAAATGCAACTGGTTTCGTTTCCATTTAGGCAATTAATTGCAGAACATTAGTGTATGACAAGCGCAACCAATTGTTTTGTGCGGAACCGGTTGCGTTCCCCTGAGAAATTTCAAAAATTGGTTTGTTTTGATCCGACAAAAGGCAAGTCTTATGGGGCAAGCTGTATTTTTTGGCTGGAACTATTTATGCAATCCTAATAAGACTTTAGGGTATGGCATGAGTGTATGATTGGATTCATTTGTGCAAGATTAAGAGAGAGATTCTTCATTGTAATCCTTCATTTTTCATACTGAAATTTGTTCAGTGCACTCCGTATATGCAATCCTAGTTTTGGGTGAACCACGCATATCTTGTGTTATTGTGGTGATTGCTTTTTTTTTTTTTTTTTTTTTTCGTGATTGCTTATGATTATCCCTCAAATATCGTTGACTTTGGGTTTCCGCCACTCCAGCTGTTGAACAATCCTTTTTTCTTATTTATTTATTTTAGTGTAAAAATGAATAAGGGGCAATTACTCTTTATTCCAATTTTAATTTTATTTTTATTATTATTATTATTATTTAACTTTCAAAAGAGTATATATGTGGATGGACATAAATGGACTACGGAAAGACATATAGATCCTAACCGGTCACGACATCTTGTAAACCGGAAATCTCTTCACCCATTGGCCACCTCGCTCACGCCGAAACGACAACAACCGAAACCTAGAAATATGTCACAGTAAGTTGAAAACCTTAAAATGACCGGGGCTTCCTTGTAATTGATTTATCATGTTTATTTTTGAAGTTGCCGTTTGAATATATAATACCAGCTAAATGTAAACTGATTTTGGACTAGGGCGCTACTGAAAAACCTTGTTTTTTTATTTTATTATTATTTATTTTTAGTGTAAAAATGAATAAACGGTAATTTTTTTTTTTTTTTTTTCAGAAGTATATATGTGGTCCATGTCGATGGACATAATAAGTTAAAAACCTCAAATTGATCGAGATCGGGGCTTCCTTGTCGTGGATTTCTCATGTTTTGATTTGTGAAGTTTGTGAGTCGTACGCAGCGGAATGTACTTAAAAAGTTTTGATTATTTTAAAACAGATCTGTGTTTTTAGCAACTTTTTTTATTTTAGCAATTAATAAATCAATATCATGCAATATAAAATAAAACAACATAAAGTTAGAGATGATACCAGGATTTTAGCGAGGAAACCTTAGTTGAAAAAATACGTCAACTATTATGGGAAAAACCTCATGGACTGTGCAATTCAAAGCAAACCAATCCACTATGCTTGAAACAAAGTATACTGAACTCTGACTCTGGCTCACACCCTATCGTTCTACCAAACACCAACTGCTGACAATCCTCTAGGTTTGTGACTCCCTGTCCAACAGCAACATAACCTCAGGCTTATGCTAGATATTTGTAGAAGTGTAGCAAGTAGATTAGATAACACTCCTCGAATGCTCCAACCATTTCAAAGTGTGATCGCTTTTACTTCTGTTCTTCAATCGTTTGAATTCGTTGTAGAAGTAGATATGCTCTCGTCTGATCGATGTAGATGCAACTGTATAATCACAATCAGGATTTGAACACCACAACTCTAAACTCACTATAGGTTTATGTGTATATGTTCTAGAAAGATAACAAAAAAAAACTACTCTGATTTTTTGCAAAAATAATCTTCCTAAGGCTTTTTAAGAATAATGATCGAATTTGTAGATATATCAAAAGCCGTTCTTAAACCAATGTATATGACATGGTTTATATAGAGGTTTGCAAAGTCCTATTCCTTCTGAAAATAAAGGAAATTTCGTGCATAGGACTTTGGAAGGAAAGTTGGATAAAAAAGGAATTAAACAGAATAAGGAAACCGAAAACCTTTTGCAATCAGGACTTCTGGAACCGGTTCCCAAATCTTGGTACCGGTTCCCACTTGACAGAATCCAACTGAAACTTGGATTTTCTGTATTCTGGTAACTCTGAACATATACCATGTAGGTAATTGTGTCCTAAGTGGGAAATGATGTCCTAGTATATTGTTCTTATCTTTTCGTTGATCAACAATACTTTCCTCTTCTGAACAAACTTCAAATTCCGTAGTCGATGTCGAGCTAGTCTGATATGGTAACTGAAATTTCAACTCGACTAGGACTTGTTTTGTTATCGAAATATGCTAATTACAAAAATATGTCTCACAATCTCCCCATTTGGCAATTTCGTGACAAAACCCTAAAAATAATTTATAATCTACCCAAAGCAAAAAAGTAAATTACAACTGTTTAAGGAAACACGGAATGTTATTATCTCTGTTTGCTTGGATAAAATATCACCTGAATTCTGCACATGAATAAAGCAAAACTACCAGTGAAAGCTTAATAAAACAAGTTTAAAAACTCTCCTTGAATAAATTATCCAAAAGAAAATTAAAATTTTTCTCCCCTTTAATATAACCTTGTTCTCTCCCTTTTTGGAACAAAATTGTCAAAGTAATCGAAACAGGTCATTAAGAGTAGAAACAATACGGAACAGAGAAAACAGTAATCAGTTTA
This sequence comes from Cornus florida, assembly GCF_030987335.1. Taxonomy (NCBI): domain Eukaryota; kingdom Viridiplantae; phylum Streptophyta; class Magnoliopsida; order Cornales; family Cornaceae; genus Cornus; species Cornus florida. The sequence goes on along the minus strand of NW_026775575.1, from coordinate 73,431,910 downwards.
TTACATGTCAGTAGTCAAAAGAGAATATCCAAAAAATATCAGGTCATGACAATGTAAAACTAAACAAAAAATGATGCATATATGATATGAACATAGAATCAAGCATCAGGATCATCTCCAGTGAATGGAAGTTTAAACGTCGGAATGTCCTTATCACCATCACCAGTATCACTCCCACTTCCATCTTCATCATCCCCTATATCAGCATCTGTCTCATCATCCTCATCCTCAGCAACAAGTGACGGATCTAGAGGGGTTGGTCTGTAGACGTCCTCTGAAGTACTACCAGTCCTCTACTCTTGAAGTAATCTAACATCTTTTTGTAAATCAAGAACATCATCCATCATGCCTTCTGATTCTGAAGTATCAGTTAGTAGAGAAGATTAACATCAAATGTGGTGAAATTCCGTTTAGTCAAAAAGAGCTAAGTAATCTCAGGAAGTGATGAAGAAGAAGTAGCTGAACTCCTGCTAGCTTTCCTAGATGAAGCTCTTGCAGATTTAGACTTGTTAAAAGCTCTAGCATCCATCTCAGATATAATCTCAATATGATGAGCTCGAGGTGGAAGTGGAATCCTAAAATGCCGATACAATCTTATGATGATCATAGGGAATGGAGATGACTTCTTCTTGGTATTGTTCTTGTAGTATGCTACCATAAAACCATAGATAGAAGAATCAAGATGTATCAGTGCATCAATAGATAGTAAATATAATACCTTTGCACGATCTGAGGAGATAACATCTTTCTTCCCAAAATAACCGAGATTGGAGATGGCAAACAGATTCAGAAACGCAGCCTCATCTGTAAGATAATGAGATGGAATGTAGTTGGGAAACCTTGGTGAGTCTGGAACATACAACTCATTGCAAATATCTTCCCACTTTAGTCCAGACTTGTCAAGTGGAAGATGATAACCACTGCTTGTAAAACTCTTGGGAATACCGAGAATTTTTCCAATCACATCTATATCAACCACGTAGTCCTTGCCAAATAATGAGACCTCAAAATTTCTAGAATCATGAACTTTTCGGATATTTGAGTAGAAATAGTGAGCCATATCTGGACTATAGGTATTCTCCATCTTGGTAAAGAAAAGCTAATTATGCTTTTCAATATAGTCAACAAGCTTTTTCCTTGGAGTGTCTTTGAGCTTCTTCAAGTTCACATTCCATTCTGACTTTATCGGACCATCTTTATATACTTTAGTGTATACCTTCCATGCAAGCTCATTATAAAAGTGTTCTTGAGTAAACTTTACCTTCTCGATGTCAAATACTAAAGGATACCTAGGTGGTATCTCAGTAGAAGGCGAGGAAGAATGCACGGGAGAAGATGGTTCGTCCCTTGGAGCATGTGAACCTTCTTGTGGTTCCTGGATAGAAAGCATTGTTTGGGCTCTTTTAGGAGGTGGAAGAGAAGCAAGTCCCTTGCCTTTGGCTTTCCGAGACAATTTAGGAGGCATCTTGTGTTCGAGAAATTTTAGTTTGAGGCTCCGAAGCTCACTCAGTAATTTTGTCAAACACTTGGCGTGCACTTCAATACTTGTTCTTGAACAAACAAGATTGAATCTTCAAAACCCTCAAAGATCAACAACACAACAAGCAAATTATGATTCAATCTTAACCCAACCAACTTTCAATCTTCAACAAAGCAAGAATCTTAACCAATCCACTAAGTTCTTGTCAAAAACCCAAACTTCACAAATTCTTTTCAACTTCTAAGCTTCAATCTTCAATTCTTGATGTTGATACAAAAATCATAATATATGATTGAATGTATGCAACAATATTATGAGAATAATGCACTTGAAAATGTGAATATATGTGAGCAATATAGAGAAAGAAAGTGTGTATATAGAGAGAGCAAAGGTGTGTGCAACATAGCCCAACAATTTGCAAAAAGTGTTCCTTTTATGCCTATTCACGCTGCTAGGAACCGGTAGCCAATGTGGGAACCGGTTCCCACTGGACAGTGAACAATTGCAAAGCGAGGACCCTGTTTAACCGGTACCAAATTTGTGGTACCGGTAGCTAAGCTCCAGTAAGCTTTGGCCTTGCTCCTTTGCAACCTTATCAACTACGGTACGTGATGAGCGTTGAAAAGTGCGTATTTAAACTCCTTAAGCTTTAGTATTCTAGAACCTTTATCTATCTTATTTTATCATTTTGTATTGATTTCGTATTATCAGGTACTTATCCCCAAAATAAGCTAACTCAGCCAAATTAGAGCAGAAATGAAACAATTCTGGGATGAGTCAAAGAAAGGAGCAAAGTAGAGCAAAAGGAAGCAAATGGTGGAATTTCAGCAACTTCAATCGATCTCAAGAAAAGTTCGATCGATCCAACTTTCATCGATCTCAGCACTTCAAGATGGATCTAAGCCATGTTTGTCCCTGTTCAAAGATCTCAAAAGTTCGATCGATCCAACTTCCTTCTCTGATTGATCGAACATTCTTGTCCTTATCCAAATGATTGATGTTATCCAATTGTACCACCCTACCAACCGCTTTTGTCCTTTTCCCAAAAATATCTCTCAAAATATCTCAAACTTGTTTTTATCCAAAAAGGCGCCACCATCGTGGATCGATCCAGCCTAAGTTTGATAGATCTCAGCCATGTTCGATTAATCCAAGTCCAAGGTTTGATCAATCGAACTTCCTCCAGTGCGAAAAAGTTAAATTTCCAGCTCACAAAAAGTTATCCTTTATCCAATCATTGGGGAATATTTGTTGTACGACCCCAGTTCATTTTGGGTGTCATTTGACCTACCTATATAAGGATAAGGATTACTTTTTGCATATATCATATCATACCTTGTAGATTCATCTAGAGAGGTTAGAACTCTTAGTGAGGAAGCAAAAGAGAGGAGGAGGCTAGAGACACCATTGGAGACTTTTCATCAACCAAGGAGCAGATTTCTTCCATGGAGCTTGCTCTTGAGGGTTGGAGGACATCATCCATGAGTGGCTAGACATCTTCTTGGGGCTAGAGTTAGCCCTAAGCATGTTTTCTACTTCTTGATTATGTATTTTTGAGGGGATTTGTATTGTGATTCATGTCTTGACACTTATATAAATATAGATCTTGTTTAATCAATGATTCATTCTCTCCTTTTGCTTGGATAAGCTCTTTTGCTAGCTTATTGATTGCCTGTTTGACTTCAATTGTTTCTTCGACCATCTTTTTGAACCTTTCATCATCCTTTTCAGCCTCTTCCACCTGTTCATCATGAACTTTATTGTCTTCGTTATCTAAAATATCAGAGTCAGATAAAAACATGACATGAGGACTTCTACCAAGAAAAGCGACATAAGAAAAATCATTAGTATCATCCTGAAGAAAATCATTATCACTTAAAGTAGAACTTTCAGACATAAAAACTTTCATTGATTTTCCTTTATTCCTATCATTTTGATCTTTCCTAGGACTAGGACAAACATTTGATGCGTGACCTGTGCCACCATAATTCCAGCAAATGAATTTAGTTTCTTTTGATTCTTTTACTTTCTTTTTATTAAACCTAAACTTTGATGTCTTGTCAAAATTTTGAGGATTAATCATGTTGCTATTCCTTTTCCTCTATTGTCTTTGCAAAATCTGACTGAATTGCCTTAACAAGAATGTAATATCATCATCAGAGTTATCATCCACAAAATTCTCAACCTATGTAGATTTTAAAGCAAGATTTTTCTACTTCTGATTTAACTAAAAGTTCTGCATCTTAAAAGTTTTTAATGAACCTACCATCTCATCAACTTTACAGGTAGTCAATTCCCAATGTTCAGTGATGGTTTTAACTCTAATCTGGAATCTTTTAGGTAAAAACCTTAAGATTTTCTCACAGATTTTCTTATAACTAACTTTTTTACCTAAGTGACATAGTTTAGAAATTATTTCAAGAAGACTAGAATAAAAATAAAAAAAATGATTCATCTTTTTTCATCACGATGTTTCCAAATTTATGAGAAAGCAATTGAATTTTGGACTTCACTTTTAAAGTTCCTTCATGAGTAACCTGCAAAATATCCCAAGCTTCTTTAGCAGTTTTATAATCAAAAATTCTAGCATATTCAAACGGAACAACAGAATTAATAATTGAATGTAAAGCTTTGCCATTAGTATCATTACGCTAAGTTTCAATAGCAGTAAAAGCAAAAGTATCTTTTAACTCTTTGACTATTTTACCATCTACAGTTATATCTACTGTAGGAGGTATATAGCCAATTCAACTATTGCCCAAATTTTACCACCAGAATTTTGCAAATAGGCTCTCATCTTTGATTTCCAAAAATTGTAATTATCTCCTTCAAATAAAGGATCATGTTGATTAGAACCGCCTTATTTCAACGCGTCAGACATGATTTTGAAAATATTTTTTTTTGAGAAACAAAACAAAACTTTCCAGCAAGGATCAACTCAGTGTGTAGAGATTGGCTCTGATACCAAATTGTGAGTCATGCGCAGCGGAATGTACTTAAAAAGTTTTGATTATTTTAAAACAGATCTATGTCTTTACCAACTTTCTATATTTTGGCAATTAATAAATCTATATTATGCAATATAAAATAAAGTAAAGTAAAGTTAGAGATAACACCAGGATTTTAGCGAGGAAACCCCAGTTGATAAAATACGTCACTTGTTATGGGAAAAACCTCGTGGACTGTGTAGTCCAAAGTAAACCAATCCACTCTGCTTGAAACAAAGTATACTGAACTCTGACTCTGGCTCACACCCTATCGTTCTACCAAACACCAATTGCTAACAATCCTCTGGCTTTGCAACTCCCCGTCCAACAGCAACTTGACCTCAGGCTTATGCTTGATATTTGTAGAAGAGTAGCAAGTAGATTAGACAACACTCCTCGAATGCTCCAACCCTTTCAAAGTACGATCGTTTTTACTTATGTTCTTCAATCGTCTAAATTAGATGTAGAAGTAGATATGCTCTCGTCTAATAGATGTAAATGCAACTGTATGATCGATCACGATCAGGATTTGAACATCACAACTCTAAACTCACTATAGGTTTATGTGTATGTGTTCTAGAAAGAAGACAGAAAAATCAACTCTAATTTTCTGCAAATTTAAAATATTTCTAAGGCTTTTTAAGAATAATGAATTTGTAGATCAAAAGTCATTCCTAAACCAATGTATATGACATGGTTTATATAGAGGTTTGCAAAGTCCTATTCCTTTTGAAAATAAAGGAAATTTTATGCATATGACTTGGAAGGAAAGTTAGATAAAAAAGGAATTAAACAGAACAAGGAAATTGGAAACCTTCTGTAATCAGGACTTCTAGAACCGGTTCCCACATTTGGTACCGGTTCCCAAAGGACAAAAAAGAGTTCTTTGAATTTTAGCTTCTGGAACCGGTTCCCAAATCTTGGTACTGGTTCCCACTTGACAGAATCCAACTGAAACTTGGATTTTTTGTATTTTGCTAACTTTGAACATATACTATGTAAGTAATTGTGTCCTAAGTGGGAAACGATGTCCTAATATGTTGTTCTTGCCTTTTTGATTATAAACAGTACTTTCCTTTTCTGAACAAACTTCCAATTCCGTAGTCGATGTCGAGTCTGATATGATAACTGAAATTACAACTCGACTAGAACTTGTTTTGTTATCGAAATATGCAATTACAAAAATATATCTCACAAAGTTAGCGTTTGAATGTACAGAAGATACACATTAGGGATATAGGAGACATTGTAATCAGTAATGGAATTCAAATCCGCAGAGAGGACTCAAGTCAATGACTCAACCCATATTCCGACAAAATTTATGTTCAATTCATATGTGTGTTGTGAAGATGGATTTGATGCTAAACCATGTCAAGACTCTTATCCAAAGGTGTTTGACCCTACTTTCCAAAATAGAGTTGAACGAGTCCCAAATAAAGCAGTGTGGCATGTGTTAAGTGTGTACTCATGTTAGTTGCTTACCCGGAAGGATTGCACCCATCCACGACACACCCGCTCATAAGGTCACTACAAAAAAATTTTAATGTCCCAATGAAAATTGAAAAATACGGTTATTCACTTTCAAGGCATAACGTTTCTATGTAAAAAAAAAGTATTATCTTTAATGGATTGCTTTGAAAAAATAAAAGAGATTATGTTTAAAAAAAAAATTAATTCATAAATTGTCATTCTAAAAAAAAAATTAAATTAAGGATTAGATAAGAAAATAAAAACTATGAAGACTTCCTCATATATATGACTCATTTTAAATAATGAAATTCTGTATCAAAATATCATGTAAATTGTGGCATACATCCACATAGCAATAATGGTTGTGACTGAGACAATGCATGAGTTTGTGGCAAAAACTAAACCACAGTTTGTGAACTATTTTTCTATGTAAAAGCAATTGGCGTGTTTTGATGAATGACCAGGCGCTGAATGAGCTGTTGATTTTCTTGCGTTTATGAGATTTCGAGGCCCTAGCGAGATTTTGTTTTGAAATTTCAAATCGAGGAAGATATCATACATTTCCTTGCAATTTTGACGCGATTATATATTCAAGGAGTAATTTGTCCGGAAACTTTAGTTTCTTTATACATTTTTCAATAGTATTAGCTGATCCATTTAATTTGTTTTTTATTTATTTTTTTGTCATCTTTCAAAGAATCTTTAACACTTACTTCCTCGATCCTAAAGGGTATTTTGGAATCCAACTTACAGTAGATTTTTAATATTTTTTATTATATTGATAATAGTTAATTTCTAAATTTGTTTTTATGAAAAAATAAAGAAATATTACTTAATTACTGCTCTTGTTTAATTAAGTCAATATCAAAAGGATAGTTTAAAAATATTATAAAACATATTATATCCATTTTTAAAATTGAATATATTTTAAAATATCCCAATACAAAAAGGATCGATAAAACTTTTACGTCAATATATGTACCAAAGTTTGTGAAGAACATGCATAATAAAGTAGATTAGACGAACATTGAAGAAAAGAAATTATATAATTGAAGAAATCTAAAGGACTAACCCACTACATGAGACTCCCAATTGATAATTAATAACTACAAGAACAAGCGAAAGCTTAATCACAATTCACATGTTTTATTTGAATTCTTGTATCACGAGCATCACAAATACACACCAACATCATACACTTTTTTATACACTACAAAAAAAAATAAAATAAAATAAAATAAAATAAAATATACCCCAACTACATGTACATAAAGAACGAAAAGAATACAATATGGCTTCTTTCTGTCCTATTTAGACAGTACAGCTATACATTGTATTTATGAGAGGTTCTGTGAGATTGTTATCAATGGCAGTTTGCAAGATTAGTCTATTTATTTACCACTTCTAGCCACCCCAAATGGAACCAAGAGGTGTGGATATGGAGGAGGATGAAATATTGCATGACCCGCAAATCCCTTCTGGCTGATGGTGGTGCTGCTAGAGCTGGGGATCTTGTTGGTGCCCGGGTTCGGTGACGGATATTGGGGCGGACCTTTTGGCAGGGATTGCAATAAAAGATTTTCGTTCAGGAGTCTACTAGCTTCATATTGTTTTGTGTTTAGAAGGAAAAGTAGTGCCATTATGAATAGAACAATAGTTGGAGGCTTCATCTTGTTGATAAGCATGCAAAGAAAGAGTAGTTGTTAAAACACAATTATTGGAGAATAGATGCAAGGATAGGGCTGTATTTATATGCATCAAAGCAATTAACTTATATATATATATATATATATATATATATATATATATATATATATGACATTCGGACTTGAATTTAAAGGGCTTTGACTGTTGACTAGCTGGGATTTACTAAAAGATTTGAATTTGAATGGGTAGTATTGGGAAGTCTTACAGGAACAAACTGCTTTTTAACGTGAATCCCGTTAATTTCTTTCCCTTTATTTTTATTATTATTTTTTTTCCCTGAATCTAATTTCACCTTACATTTGATGGTAATTCCACGCAAATGACACCACCATGTAATAGCTTGGGTACGTAAAATAACTAAAAGTAATTTTTTCCTGAGAAGAAAATATAAACATCTGATCAGTTTGAAATCATACAAATAAATAAAAAATCCTTTGATTTTTTTTTTATTAAAAGAAAGTCACAAACTGTAAAACGAAACCAGAGGTCAAGTGAGACCAGAATGAATAGAAATGGAGGCTGACGACAAGTCTCGGAGAATTTGAAGCAAAATGAATATATGGAATTCAAATACGCGGAGATGACTAAAGTCAGAGACCCGACCCCTATTCCTACCTAGTTTATGTTCAATATGCGTGTTATGAAGAAGGATTTTATGAAGCCAAAGAGATTAACACACTTTTAAGACTTTACTCGAGGGTGTATTAATTTACTTCCCAAAATAGAGTTGAAAAAGTCCCAAATAGAGCAGTGTGACTGTGTGACCAAATGCTGTCATGTGCAAGTGTGGCGTATGTTACATGCTTAAAACCAAATAAAAACGTGGGTTTGGAATATTAATAATAAGTGTAAATATTATACTAATTTGAACATGCCTCAATGTACCAAATACTTTGGTTTTAAATGCATTTGAACCTAGCTAAGTCATAAACTTTTTTTTTCTTAGTATTTTCTTTCATATTGGGGACAAGTACTAATGAGTAATGTAACATGCCAATTTTCTTATTTATTTATTTATTTATTTTTGGATGGTAAAGCAAACACACACACACACACACACTTTTTTGCCTACGCCGGGACTCGAACCCTTCCCATCTTCTTTAAAGATGGGAAGGTTATACCATTGGGCCAAAGGCCCTTTGGTATGCCAATTTTAATTTGTGTAATAATATTAGGTTCACTTATCAAAGTAAAACAATTAAGGTTATTGATGGTGAGTGTACACACAAATTTTGTAAGTCTGCAATAGAAACAAAATATGGAACAAAATGGAATTTTATTAATTTATGAATGTGGAGTACAGTCCTTTGTAATATCTTTTACAAAAAAAAGAATGGTCCTCTGATTCGATCTCCTTGTTTTTGGTTGGTTGGATCCAAGGACTGCACGAGCTTGTTCTTGAATCACTGTGGAATTTGATGAAGAACGGCACGTTGTTGGATGTGTTTAATGTTCTTCGCTTTTGGGTTTCGATTCTGAATTTGTGTCTGAATTCTGAGTCTTTGGATTTCTGAGTCTCTGAACTTCTGAATTCTGAATTTGTGTCTGAATTTGTAGACTTCTGAATTTTGAATCCTCTCCCCTTTTTCTTCCTCCAAGCCTCTATTTATAGGCTTCTTGGATTAATAGAATGATGACACGTGTCATCTCCTGATAAGGATAAAACTATAACTGGGCCGGGCCGGTTATATTGTGATAATTATCCTTAAAGATAATTATTCAAAATATATTTTATTAGGAATAATTATCGTTTCATTTAATTATCTGGGCTAAGCTAATTAAATAATTTAAGTGGGCCAAGCCTGGTAAATTAAATAATTTATTTAAACATTAGGCTTTTAGTTAATAGGTCCATTCGTTAAAACCAAAGCCCACTAAATTTTAGTGTCTACAAATTGCCCCCATTTCAAGTCCCAATTTTGACAAGACTTGTCTCTTTTTCCAAGTGGGACTTGAAGTTTCTTTTTTTTTTTTTTCCATCTTAATTGTACTTTCCTATTTAAATTGAATTGTCCAAATCCCAATACAACTTGGAGGTATCTTGTTGCCTATATATACCCTCAATATTGTAGGGTTTGATATCAATTCCAAAAATCTCTGAAGACTTGTCAGATCACAAATAATTGGTACGTGTGTTTCTTCTTCTTCTTTTTTTTTTTTTTTTTCTCTTCTCTTCTCTCTCTTCTCTTCTCTTCTCCATGCTAGCTGGAGCTTCTTCTTTTTTTTTTGTTTTCTCTCCACGCATGTAGGAGAAATTCTTTTTTTTTTCTCTCTCCACACATGTAGGAGTTTTTTTTTTTTTTTTTCTCTCTCTCTCCACGCATGCATGCAGGAGAACATATATATATATATTTTTTTCTCTCTCTCTCTCTCTCTCTCCACGCATGTAGGAGAACAATTTTTTTTTTTTTTTTTTTCTAACCCTTTTTTTTTTCTTTGCAGGGCTTGATTGGGTATAACAACTTGATTTGTGTCACCCGTAGCAGAAATTGAATCTCCTTCTAGACAACACCGATTTGAGCTTTGTTATCCATCATGGTGGTGTTCAAGTGTTTCGCAAAGCAAAAGCTGACTATCTTAGAGAGCACAAATAGTTAATGAGTCCAAGGAACGACATTAAGTGTATATGACTCACTTTTTGGTCGCAATGCTATTCAAGTGTCTGATTCTAACAATAAACATTGTTCATCTCATTGGACATACACGGCCACATGCGAACTCACCGACTTTGGTCCTGATCAGATTAATGAAGAATCTATTGTCTCTAAAGCCTTGATACTAAATTCTTCACTTCATGAGAGAGTTGTTGAAGAAAACTAATTTTCATTATTGGGTCTTAATGTTCAGGCGAAGGAAATATCATGGAGTATTCCCTATAAACTTCCTGCTGAATTGCTATACACCGAACTATATTGGGAGTGGTTAGAAGATGTCTTGGCGCGTTTCCACGACTTTCTATCAAAACAACAACTATATGGTGCTTTATTCGCCTCCCTATTTTCCTATGATCGTCATGAAGATGTATTCAAAGCATTCCTTGAATGTTGGTGCCCAGCCACTAATACACTTCATTGTTCTATTGGCGAGCTATCAATTTCTCTTCGAGATCTATATATGCTAGGTGGTCTCCCTCACCAAGGAACAATTTATGATGAAGTTATTCCTTGTGCAGATGAACTATCAAGAGCTGGCAACAACAAAAATTCTATCCCTTTGAGTTGTCAACACCTATTTTTGGCCTTCCACAGACTTTCCAAGAAGTATAAAGGAGATCAGAATGTGAAGATATCTGACTGGATTAATTTCTGGTTTAAAGGTGCATCAAGACATGTCAAACCTTCAAAGAAATCAACAAAAAATAAAGTTCACCGCCCTATGAGGACTCAAAATCCGTCTGGTGTGATCCCTCCTGTCCGGTCGATGTCCACTAAAGAGAAAGAAGTATTTATCAACCTTGGTGTAGATGAAACATCGAGAGACACCACTTATCTAGCTGCTTTTTTTAGCATGTTGGCTCTGCAAATTTGCCTTACCTGCACACCCTAGCAACATAATTCATCCTGGGACTTTCAAGGTCGCAAGCATGTTAGCAGATGGCTGCAACATTTGTCTTTCCATCCCGGTTCTAGCCAGTATTTACAGAGGCTTGAACGAGATTGTTTCCTCACCAGATCCTGGAAGCTGCTCTGCGATATTTCCTATTCACTATGTATTCAGATGGTTGAGTGAATATTTCAGAACTAATTTCACCATTCCTAATACCAACTATTGGCTTAGAATGACATTATATGCAGGCGAAGGAAGAGTAAGATACATTGCGCCAAAATGACCGTCTTATCATTGAGCCGTATAGTCCACACAGATTTAACCGACAATTTGGGTACCATCAAGATATTCCTGGAAAATTAAAAAATGACTTTCGTACTTGCACCTTAGAGGAATTTTTAAAGCATTGGAACTCATCCGTTCATTATTCTTCTGGTTGTGATGCGTTGCTTCCTTCAACCTTCAACCACCAAAAATCCTCAGTTACCAGAGCATATGCCAAATGGTGGTCCAGCGTATATATTGATCCATTTACACAGAAAGAAACTACCTCAAAGCAATCTAAACGCACGATTTCCCCACCAGAGAAACCAACTAAAATCAGGAAGGTTTTAATTAAGGGGCTGAAGTCAAATCTCCCATCTAAGCCAGTGCCAAAGTTAACCATCAAATCTCATAATGATTGTGACGTTGTTGGAGGATCTAGTAGCCATCACCAAACAGCAGAAGATGTCCCACCACTAATCAATAACCGTCGCCGTCGTCAGTTGTCAATGGAGTTAGATGAGGATGTGAAAGCTTATAATGAGGATCGTAACTGGAAGCATGTCACCGACAAAGTGAGACTTGATTCAGTACAGGAATGTGTTGCCACTTCTCTTGATCAATTTTTTACTGGGGTACCTAGCAGTTCACAACCTATACAGGTAACTGTTATTATATATATATATATATATATATATATATATATATATATATATATATTTGTAGTGCAAATTACCATTATTTATTATTATTTTTTTAATAGATAAAAGACAGTAAGGGATTTCTTGGGGAAGATGTCATCATTGTTACTAACCCAACATGTAGTGAAAAATCTATTTATGGACCGTCTGCCTTAGAGTTGGCCACTGCGATAGGAAAAGGTACAAAGATTTCACTACAAAGAAGTAGAGTTAGTCAACACTCGGATGTTTTGGGGTTTGCTGAAGTGACTAGTCAAGCTATGGAGGTGGTTGAAAATATTGGTAAAGATCATGTAGTTATCCCTTCTTTGATTTTAAGAGAACAGGGTCCACCCTTGCATCGTGTTGCCCCTTCTGAAATGTCAATTTTCAATGTGGAAGAGATCATTCTTGATGTTCATCGTCATGCTGCTTTATTCTTTATTGATTTCATAAATAATATCATACGCGATACTCCTACCGATAAAATACCGTCTCGAGCACCTAAACTTCAAACACTTTATGAAGGACTCGCAAAACTCCCTAGAGACCATTCAGCTTTGAAGAGGCGAATTGACTCATATACCAATAATGCGGCCAATTATATTGCTACATCTTCTTCATATGCCTGTATGATAACTTCAAACTCTCAATCCCAACGATTGGCCAGTATTGATGCACAGCTCACCAACGCTAGGTCTATAGAAGATGATGGTGCTAAGCGTATAGAATCACTTCAATCTAGTTTGAGTGAAGCTGAATTTAAAGAAGCTAGATTAGTGAAAGAATTGCAAGAAGCCAGGGAAGAGACTCAAGGGCTTAAAGTCCTCATATCGACAACGGATGCATAGTTATCTCAGAAGAAGGAAACCATCACCAAACTTTGGGAAGATCGAAAATCAATAGAAGAAGCTAACGTCATCTTGAATCGCGATCTTGAAGTAGTGAAGCAACTGGAAGATATATTATGGCAAGAACGTGACGAAATTATCGCTATAGAATTTTAGTATTGATCATCATTTTTTTTCCAAAAAAAGTTGTAACTTTGAATTTTAGCAATAAAACAAATGATTTATTATCTCCATTTTATTTACAAAGATGGTATCGTTATTTATTTGTTTCACCGTTCACAGTTTATACTCTTGCGGGCCAGGAGTTTATAAAGAATTTTTTGTTTTGTTTTTTTGTTTTTTTTTGCAATCACAGTTTTAACTCATGTAGGCCAGGAGCATAGTGCAGTTTAAGCTCGTACGATCAGGAGCATTGCCTTCATGGGTAGTAGCGCTTCAGGAATTTGCCATTAATGGGCCCCACTCTTACTCCGTCTTCATCAATAATGAGATATGCGCCGTTAGTATAAACTTCGCGAACAACATACGGTCCATCCCATTTGGATACAAATTTATTTCCTGTGCGATTTATGACAATCGGTCTACGAACAGCTAATACTAAGTCTCGAACTTGAAATGACCGAAGTCGAACTCTTTTATTGAACGCTTTAGAAAATCGAGCTTGATAACACTCTAGCTATTGTTGAGCTTCTAATCTCTTTCCATCCAATGCTTCCAGTTCTTGAAGACGTAAGATCGTTTTTTCTTCACTTGTAAGACCTTCTTGTATGGCTATCCTTAATGAAGGGATTTGTTGTTCCAATGGAAGAACTGCTTCTACGCCATAAACCAGAGAATATGGAGTTGCTTGAGTAGGTGTCCGATGCGTAGTGCGGTATGCCCATAATGCTTCTTCCATTCGCTCATGCCAATCTCGCTTTGTTTGGTTGACTACTTTCTTCAATAGCTCACATAGAGTCTTATTGAATGCTTCTGCGAGACCATTTGCAGGGGCATTGTGCATGGAGGATTTACGTTGTTTGAATCCAAATTTCTCACAAAGGTCAGTTACCCAACTGTTTTTAAAATTTGTCCCGTTATCAGTGATGCTGTATCGAGGGACACCATATCGATAAATAATGTTGGACTTGATGAAGTCAACCACTATTTCCTTTTTCACATGTTTATAGGGTGCAGCTTCCGCCCATTTTGAAAAATAATCAGTTGCAGCCAAGATATACAAGTGGCCTTTTAAAGACTTTTCTAAAGGACCAACTACATCTAATCCCCATGCATCGAACGGCCATGACGTCACAGTAGGGTGTAATGGTTCCGGTGGTTGGTGTATGAAGTTGGCATAGAATTGACAGGCTTGACACCTTTTTGCATACTCCAAGCAATCTTTGACCATGGTGGGCCAATAATAACCCATTCTTTTGACGCGAAAGTGCAGCTTTGGACCAGATTGATGAGCTCCACAAATCCCAAAATGTGCCTCCTTCATTGCATGCGTTGCTTCATCATTTCCAAGGCAGCGAAGGAAAAGGCTCTCATAGGAACGCCTATACAATGTATCGCTCTAATAGATGAAACGAGGTGCTCGCCTTCATATTTTAGTCTTATGGTGTAGGTCTTCGGGAAGCTTTCCATGTTCCAGATAATCAATGATAGGGATTCTCCAGTCTTCTTCCTCTTGTGTCTAACAAGAAACCACATTACTTTCTTCAAATTTATCCTCCAAGACTTGTGGCAAGACCCATCTTTGACATACAGGAACATCAACCAGGTTTTCATCAGTTAACGCCAATGTTGTAGCCAAATTTGCCAAAGCATCAGCTATCCGATTTTCTTTTCTTGGAATGTGCTCTAGTATGACACTATCAAATCGTTCCAACAAATGAGAGGCGTAACGATGGTACGGTACTAGGTCATCTTTCTTAACCTCATATTCTTTAAGAAGTTGGTTGATCACCAACTTAGAGTCTCCATATATTTCGAGGTCCGTGATGTTCATCTCATTCGCCATTTGAAGGCCGATAATCAAGGCTTGATACTCAGCTACATTATTTGAGCAGTTTTCAGCAAGTGCAAAAGAGTATGGAATGACATGTCTTTTTGGAGAAACAAAAACTACACCTGCTCCAGCCCTATCTGATCGTGCTGCCCCATCGAAAAACATCATCCATGGAGGGAGGATGTCCACAAGGAAGACTTCTTCATCAGGAAAATCTTCAGAAATTTCCCAATCGGCTGGAATGGGATGGTCAGCTAAGAAATCAGCTAAGACTTGTCCTTTTATTGCTTTTTATGGCACATAAATAATTTCAAATTCGTTGAACAAAATTGACCACCTCACCAATCGTCCAGAAAGGACCGGCTTAGACATTACATATTTGAGAGGATCTGCCCTTGCAACAAGATGTATCGTATGAGCCAAGAAATAATGCCTCAATTTCTTAGAAGCGAAGACAAGTGCGAGGCATGTTTTTTCAATTGGAGGATAATTTCGCTCCGTTGGGGTGAGTCTGCGACTTAAATAATACAATGCCTTCTCTTTATGTTCTTCATTATTCTGAGCAAGTAAGGCACCCAGCGATTCTTCTTGCGCAGCAATGTAAAGTATGAGTGGCTTTCCAGGTACCGGTGCTCCCAATATCAGAGAATTGAGAAGGTACTTTTTGATGCTATCAAAAGCATTTTGGCATGATTGGTCCCAATTAAATGGAACATCTTTTTTTAGGAGTCGATTAAAAGACTGACAACGACCCACTAAATTTGAGATGAACCGACGAATGAATGCAAGTTGACCTTGTAAACTTCTAAGTTCACGTAAATTCTTTGGTGGCGGCATCTTTTGAATGGCCTCAATTTTATTAGGATCAATCTCAATACCACGATGACGTACGACGTATCCCAGGAATTTCCCTGAAGTCACACCAAATGCACATTTAAGGGGATTCATCTTAAGTTGATATTTTCGAAGGCGATTAAAGACAGTACGTAAATCCTGTAAATGATTTCTTCGTTCTTTTGTCTTAACCACCAAGTCATCAACATAACATTCAACAATCTTGTGGAGTATGTCGTCAAAGATCCTTTGCATAACATGCTAGTATGTTGCTCCCGCATTTTTTAGTCCAAAGGGCATAACTTTGTAACAATATATGCCTTTAGGAGTGCGAAAGGCAGTTAACTCCTCGTCCCTCGGAGTCATTCTTATCTGATTGTACCCAGAGTAACAATCCATAAAAGAGAGAGCTTCATGTCCAGTGGTTGCATCTATAGTGAGCTCAGGGATGGGAAGAGGAAAATCATCTTTTGGGCATGACTCATTCAAATCACGAAAGTCCATACAGATTCGAATCTGTCCATTTTTCTTCTTCACTGGAACAATGCTCAAAATCCATGTTGGATATTTGACCTCACGGACAAACCCTACTTCAATCAATTTGTTGAGTTCTTCCTCTATCCTTGGAACTAGCTCTGGACGGAAGAAACGTTGAGACTGCTTAATCGGACGTGTCCCACGTTTGACAGCGAGATTGTGCACTGCAATTTTAGGATCAAGACCGGGCATCTCTTTGTATGTCCAAACAAAGACATCCTTGTACTCAAACAATAATTGAAAGTAATCATTTTCTTCTGAGGGGTTTAGGAATACACTAACAAAAACTGGTTTGGGTTGATCGTCAGTTCCTAAGTTGATTTCTTTGAGTTGATCAACAGTAACTTGCCCCCCATCTTCTAGTGTTGGTGGAGCTTTCTCGATATCATCTGGTTGTTCACAGTCAGGTTCCTCTTCAACAGTGATGTGGTATGAAGTAACACAAGACGATTTGCCAGTGCCTTTTATTCTATCCACTTCTGCTGATTGATTAGTAAATACAATGGTTTGCCTTCGAGCTTTCAATGTAACATCATTGGTGACATCTATCTCTGTCTTACGTTTCATTCACGAAGGCACTAGGCTCTGAACCTCACTATTATTCACCACGTCGATGTTAGCTTCTTCTGACTTCACAATCTTGCTGTTTTTTAGTGGTGCATCATGGATGGTACCAATTCGAGAAAATACTGACTTTCGAGATTGAGGTTGTGCAGATTTTCTTCCTTGGTCATGAAAGCTCATTCTATTAAAAACAGAGTTACGAGGCAAATTGCTGATATGAGAACTTGAAACATTTGATTCTCAGCTTGACAACCTGTTGAATACAGATGTTCGATCGCATGGAGCTCTTATACGGTCAAAGACTGATTTTTGATGCCCAGTCTGCTAATCTTGTTCATCCTCAACTTCTTCAAACCCAATGTATGAGGTGCTTGACTTCTTATCCCTCTTTGTGATTTGAATTCGAAGTGGCTCAGAAGCTACAAAACCGAGACCAGACTTAGGTGAAATGATTTTATGCCCTTGATCTTTCAACTTCTTCTGTGTCTCATTGAGGCCGTGCACCTTCTCACCAGTGACCTTAGCATTCAGTTTTCCAAGGCTTGCAGGATTTGTAAAATCATACCCCGACTTAGCCAAGAGTTGGTATGTTTAGAATCGAATCCTTCGTCGGTCCTTTGTTTTGGAAGTGATAAATGATCAACCATAGATTGAGAAGGCCGCACGAACCCTTTTAACGGAGACTTGGAAGGCGAAGACTTCTGAATCTTAGGGAGAGGAAGAGTTAACTCTCCTTTAAGCTTTTGCATATCTTCTTTTTCCTTGGTTTGTGACATCTTTAATTTCAATTATCTCGATAACAGGTGCCTGCCCTTCTTGTCATTGAGATTTTGGAACATACTTTAAAATAGGTTTCGTCCGATGTGCTTTTATCGAGACCCCTCGCGTTTTAGCTACCTTTACAATGTCTGTCACTGAAACGTCTAGTGGATCACTTAATGCTTCTTTTACTTTTGTAGATTGAATCTCTTGTGTAGACGGAAGGCTTGGGATGGGCACTTCCGAAGGTGTATCATGATCGATATAGAACTTAGCATCGGCAAAATGAGATTCTGCCTCTGTAAATGGCATATGATCCGCCACAACCGTTTGTACGCCATTTTTGTAGAATTTGAAGCACTGATGAAGAGTCGATGGAATGACACCATTACTATGTATCCAAGGCCTTCCCAACAACAAATTGTAGGACGTCTTTGCATCAATCACATGGAATAAGGTTTCTGCTTGGAGCTCGCCAATAGTTAGCTTTGCCCGAATCATGCCGATAGCTCTCTGTCCTCCTTGGTTAAAACCTTGAATAATAAGATGGCTACGCGATAACTCGTCAATTGTGATGCCAAGATTTTTCATCTTAAATTTTGGCATTAGATTCACCGCCGAGCCACCATCAATAAGAATACGAGTAACTCTTCGTTCTTTTATGTAACCGGAGACGAAGAGAGGACAATTGTGCGGCTTCGAACCCAACTGAAGATCCTCGTCTGTGAAAACAATTGGTGCACAACATGACTCAAACGTACCTCTGACCACTTCATCATCATCAGATTTTTCAATGATGGCTGTATTATGGTTCTCTATAGTCTGGACTTCATCTTGATCCTCGTTCTTCTCATCATTAAGGCTTGTTTTCTTAGTTGAAACCATGTAAGTTGTTACAACTTCGTCATTTAGGTATCCTTTTGGAAAGAACTCTTGCAAAGTAATAGGCTTTTGACTCTTTTTGCTTATAGAGGTATGTTTAGTTGACTGTGTCTTCTTGACCCATTTTCTGTTATGGCCAGACTGTTTATGGTGATATTGGGGTTTCTTCTTCCTTTGCCCTCTGTCAGAATAATTAGTCTGAAAAATATCAGCTTGTTGCTTCCGTGGTTTCTTTCTTGTCACCAGAGTCCATCCTTCTTCATCATCCTGAGGAAAAACCCTTCCAAATGTTGAAATGTTACGTACACTCCCTTGGCCAATATAGATTGGGATTGGTTCCAATGAACCAAACTGGATAGTTGTGCAAGATACCTCCGAAGTTAAAGGTTGAGAATGAGCACTCCCTATGACAAAGGTTGTCAAAGTAACAGTAGTATGATTTGAAGTTACAACTTCGTCTGTATCCAACAAGATTTTTCCTTGTTTTGCCAGATTCATCACCACCTCCTTGAAGATAAAACACTTCTCAATTGGATGACTGATAATGCGATGATATTTGCAGTATTTTGGATCGTTGATACGTCCCATCTCTGGAGGACGTTTGCATTCAAGGAGTTCTATAACTTTACTTTCAAGTAAACATTCCAAGATGCCAGGAACATCGGAATCGAGGAAGGGGTATTCTTTTTTCTTTAACTCCTTTAGCGTAGGACGCTGTCTTTCCCTCTCTTGAAACTGGCGAGGCTTTTTATCATCCTTCTTGTCATCTTTAACAGATATCTTGATTGGGGTGGTTGAGATAGCCATTGAATCTTTAGCCGCATTTTTTGATGACTTGTCGCCCTTCTTCCAGTCCTTCTTATCTTTGCGTGGTTCTATAGTCATGGGACTTTTGCCGTCATGGGATTTCATACTGATCTCCATGTCATGGGCACGCGTAGCCAATTCCTCAAATGTGCGAGGTTTTATGCCTTACAGAATGTAGAGCAGGCCTCAATGCATTCCCTGCATACACATCTCCACAGCAGATACTTCTGACAAACGGTCCTTGCAGTCAAGACTGAGGGCTCTCCACCGATTAATGTAGTCGATTACAGGCTCATCCTTCCATTGCTTCGTGTTAGTCAACTCTATCATACTAACAGTACGACGAGTGCTATAGAACCTGTTCAAGAATTCTCGTTCCATCTGATCCCAACTATCAATTGATTCTGACTTTAGGTCAGTGTACCACTCGAACGCGTTTCCTTTAAGGGACCAGACAAACTGTTTGACTAGTAAGTCCCCCTCTGTTCCGGCATTGTTACAAGTCTCGACAAAATGGGCAATGTGTTGCTTGGGGTTACCTTTTCCGTCAAATTACTTAATCTTCAGAGGTTGGTATCCTACATGCATTCTCATACTGTCGATTCTCCTTATATAGGGCTTTGAGTACATGAGAGTGCTCTGTGAGACACCACCATATTGAGCTCGGATTGTATTCGTTATCATATCTTGCAATTGTTCGACAGATAATAAAGAGACTGAAGAAGAGGTATGACTGGTTTGACCAGTCGCTTGTTCTATCCCCAGCGTCTGGTTTTGACTGGTCGCTTGTTCTGTCACCGGCGTCTGTTTGGGATTCTCCCTGTGAGTACCTTATGCTGTAGAATTAGGATTCTCCGTTAGTATTGCTGTGGAAAATGTAGGTTTCCCAGACGGTAGTGGTGTGAAAGTTGCATGATTCCCAGATGGCATTGGTGTTTCACCGAAGGTCTGAACTTCCAATTTATTCATTAGTGTAGCAATTTGCAAGTCCTTTTCTTCAATAGTCTTTGTGAGGTTCTCAATGGAATGAGCCATAGTTGCTAGTTGTTCCTCCACCATAGCAGCTCCAGTCATCATAGCATCAACCACATCTGAGTATGATAGGCCTTGAGAATCCACGTTCCTTGAAGTGATTGATTGCTCCGAAGTCTGACGTGGTGACTCTGGGGGTGAACCGACACTAGAGTGAGCATCATAGATAGAATGAAGTGAATCTGGTGGTGGAGCCTCCTCTGGAACAATGTCAAGGTTTTTGACATGTTGAGTTTTCACGTTCGTTGGTGTTGCAGGATTAGTTTTCACCACATCTTGCTGAAGTTTGAATGACGCCATCGCCTGGGACTTGCTACGTGTCACAGGGCCCGTCTAGGTACTTCCATCGCTTAATTTGGTCTTCGTGCCACTTTTCATAGTGGCTTTAGCGTCGACCTTTGCAATAGCGATGTTCTTTTGGGCTTTCTTGTCTGTCTGAATCTTAGGGGGAGCCATAGAATCTGATAGAGAAGAAACTTGATGGTAGGAGAAAGAGATGAGAGGCAAAGGTTGTCCCACCGGGCGTGCCACAAATTTGTACACATAAATTTTGTAAGTCTACAATAGAAACAAAATATGGAGCAAAATAGAATTTTATTAATATATGAATGTGGAGTACAGTCCTTTGTAATATCTTTTACAAAAAAAGAATGGTCCTCTGATTCGATCTCCTTGTTTTTGGTTGGTTGGATCCAAGGGCTGCACGAGCTTGTTCTTGAATCACTGTGGAATTTGATGAAGAACGGCACGTTGTTGGATGTGCTTGAAATTCTTCGCTTTTGGGTTTCGATTCTGAATTTGTGTCTGAATTCTGAGTCTCTGGATTTCTGAGTCTCTGAACTTCTGAATTCTGAATTTGTGTATGAATTTGTAGACTTCTGAATTCTGAATCCTCTCCCCTTTTTCTTCCTCTAAGCCTCTATTTATAGACTTCTTGGATTAATAGGATGATAACACGTGTCATCTCCTGATAAGGATAAAACTATAACTGGGCCGGGCCGGTTATATTGTGATAATTATCCTTAAAGATAATTATTCAAAATATATTTTATTAGGAATAATTATCGTTTCATTTAATTATCTGGGCTGGGCTAATTAAATAATTTAAGTGGACCAAGCCTGGTAAATTAAATAATTTATTTAAACATTAGGCATATATTTAATGGGTCCATTCGTTAAAACCAAAGCCCACTAAATTTTAGTGTCTACAGTGAGGAATTGTCTTGAATTTAGGCTCGCTTCAGACCATCAATAACCTTAATTATTTCATTATGACAAGTAGACTTAACAAATAAACCTGAATAACATTTTCCTTTTAATTTTGATGAAAAGACCATTTGAGGCTGACTTGGGGAGGAAGAAACAAACCAAATTACATTGTCGTTCTTGTTCCAAGACTGCAGCAAATCAAGCCCATTTTAATATTAAAAAAGACCATTTGAGACTGACCTCCATCGAGAGGAAGAATCAAATTAACCAAAACCCCAAGAGAAGATGTTGAACAAAACTTTCGCACTATTGACCGAAATTTAAGATTTGCTTCATTTTTTCTTTTACGTATTTTAAATTTAAAATAAAAAAATACATGTCACTGTGTCCTTGTGTTATATTTGTTAGAAAAGTGTGAATAAAACTTGCTTACAACATATTCATCATTTTAGAACTGTAATATGAATATGGCTTTGGATGTTCATGTATATGACGTTAACTATAACGTAAATATCAACGGTTTCAATGTGAATATCCAAGAGTCTTTCAACTATTCATGTATTATGTTGTATGGATGTATTTTTGAGTCAGAGAGATTATTCTACAGGGGTGGTTCGTCGTATCCACGGGTTTGAAATACTGTTACTGGTAGATGAGACTTTTGTAACTTGGGAGACAAGCGCCATGGAGACCGTTAGCGTAAATTGTCTTAAGGACATAGTATCAAATACTAGCCCCAGTTTAGGTTCTTTATTTATTATTATTATTTTATTGTTTTAATTTGCATGTTTAATTAAATATATAGTTGCATACTTAATTAATTATTCTTAAGCATATTATTAATTATCTCATGGTATATTAGTATAAAGTTTGTTATATCTTAAATGTCACATGAAGTATATATATTTTTTAACAATCTTAAGACAATTTATTTCGTGCTTTGTTTTATTATATGCTTTTATTTAAGATATAAGCAAGTAAAGATTATACTAATTGTTGAAGAAAAATTCCACTGTGACCGAAAACCTGCAAGAAAAGGTCAAAGGAGATTGAGGTACTTGGCGTAGTCTGTGGGAACCGATAATGGTTTTTCAATTGTGATCTAGAACACAAGTTGGAGGTCAGCACTAACTGCGCCATAACGGCGATCATCAGTTGCACCATGACGATGATTATTAGTTGCACCATGGTGGCGATCATTAATCGCACCCACACAACGATCAATCGCACCATGATGGCAATCATCAGCCACACCATGATGGTGGTTACCAATCCCTCTAGTTACAGTAGGATAGCGATCACCGCTCTCACTATGGGGCGGCCGTGCAATCCAGCCTCATCACTAGGGAGATTAATCCGCGGGCAGAGGTGAATAGTCAGTGCATGCTTTTTATCATGTGAACGTGCCTAGGCATGCTCCAAGGAATTAAGAACATGTCGCAGCGTTGGAGTAACATATTTATAACCTTAGCCAAGGAATGAATCAATTGGTCCAACAAAATGCGGCAATCATGCAACGTCTGGTTGTCCTTCCTCTACCTGTCAAAGGTAATGACGATAATGATAGGATAGAGCATGGCCAAACGGGATTTTGACGAAGCGAGCGACACACTCTAACACCCTATTCCTGACAATAAGATATGTCCTATGATGGGTGTAATGACCCACTCCACCACATGGTTTGATATTGTCTGCTTTGGGCCTGAGCTCGTATGGTTTTGATATGACCCTGTGGGCGGGTGTGCCATGAGCGGGTGCAAGAGACACTGTCAAGCTACCACACTAGCGAGCTACGGGTGCACAAGTCTCACATCGCTTGGGTAGAGGAAAGGTGAAGTGCTTAAATGTAAGTGTGTCATCTCCAATTGGTATGAGGCCCAAAGCGGACAATATCATACTATGTGGTGGAGTGGGTTGTTACACTGAGCCCGTACGGTTTTACTCTTGGGCTTTACCCCAAAAAGCCTCATACCAATTGAAAATGACACACTTCCATATGAGCATTTCACCTTTTCTCTATCTAGGCGATGTGGGACTTGTGCACCCATAACTCGCCAGTGTGGTAGCCTGACAGTGTCTCTCACACCCGCTCACGGCACACCCGCCCACAGGGTCATCACAATCCACCCCCTTTGGAGGCCCGACATCCTCGCCGGCACACTTCTGGCTGGGTCAGGCTCTGATACCATTTGCAGCGACCCACTCCACCACATGGTATGATATTGTCTACTTTGGGCCTGAGCCCGCACGATTTTGCTCTTAAACTTTACCCTAAAAGGCCTTATACCAATTGGAGATGACACACTTACATATAAGCACTTCACCTTTCCTCTACCTAAGTGATGTAGGACTTGTGCACCCGTAGCTCGCTAGTGTGGTAGCCTGACAGTGTCTCTCACACCCGCCCACGGCACACCCGCCCACAGGGTCATCACAATCCACCTCCCTTGGAGGCCCGACGTCCTCGTCAGCACACTTCCGGCTGGGTCAGGCTCTGATACCATTTGTAACGACCCACTCCACTACATGGTATGATATTGTCCACTTTGGGCCTAAGGCCTCATATCAATTGGAGATGACACACTTACATATAAACATTGTCAGGCTACCACACTGGCGAACTACGGGTGCACAAGTCCCACATCGCCTAGGTAGAGGAAAGGTGAATTGCTTATATGTAAGTGTGTCATCTCCAATTGGTCTTAGGCCCAAAGCGGACAATATCATACCATGTGGTGGAGTGGGTCGTTAAAATGGTATCAGAGCCTAACCCAGCTGGAAGTGTGCCTACGAGGACGTCGGGCCTCCAAAAGGGGTGGATTGTGATGACCCAGTGGGCGAGTGTGCCGTGGGCGGGTACGAGAGACACTGTCAGGCTACCACACTGGCGAGCTATGGGTGCACAAGTCCCACATCGCCTGGGTAGAGGAAAGGTGAAGTGCTTATATGTAAGTGTGTCATCTCCAATTGGTATGAAGCCTTTTGGGGTAAAACCTAAGAGCAAAACCGACGGGCTCAGGCCCAAAGCGGACAATATCATACCATATGGTGGAGTGGGTCGTTACAATGGGGAATGCACCGAGGCCACCTATGTGCACCAACAGATCCAAGACCTAAAGTTGAGGGTGAATGATATGGCTCAAACACTAAAAGGCAAAGGCACGACTGCGGTAGATGACATGGTGCACAAGGCTGACTCGCTTTCCACTCACGAGATCATGAGACTCCCGTTGCCACGGAAGTTCAAGATGCCACATCTTGAGAGTTTCAATGAAATAATTCACCATTGAAATGACTTTTGATCTTTTCATTTATCGTCAAGTACTAACTTAACCGTCAGAGGGTACCCGGCCGGCACTATGCCAGTCGTCACTTTTTCTTCTCTTGCAAGAATGGCCCTGACTACGAACTGTGCAGATTTTTTGCATCAACACTAATAATTGAGATATAAGAAAATAATGCTATAAGTATTATTACATAACAATATGCTAAATATTAATGATGTGTTCAATATTATGTGAAATTGAAGCATTTATAATTTCCAACAATATTAATATCAATGTTTTGGTAGAGATTCCTCCTCACCGGGAGGAGGTAAGTAAAATGCACTTCAATGTCCCAAGGAAAAATATGATTATTTACTTTCCACCTACGACATTTCTATTTACATTACAACAAATTAATGATTTACCAGCGCGTTGTTAAAGAGCACTGGTGTTGTGTACTAATTACCAGCGTTCATATAGGAGCGCTGGTGTAGGTACGTTTTTGCCAGCACTTGCTAAAAAAGCGCTGGTATAGGTATGTTTTTGCCAGCGCTGGTATAGGTACGTTTTTACCGGCGCTTGCTAAAAAAGCGCTGGTGTTTTTACCAGCGCTTATCGAAAAAGCGCCAATAAGTGTGAAATTTAGTGCGAGAAATTTCGCGCTCTAACGTTATTTCACTTTTTTATTTCCTTAATTTTCTATTTATTTCTAACCTTATCTCATCCGAGCCCTAGGTTTTCTCTTCAGCCTCCCCAATCGCCTCCATCTCTATTCTCGGTCTCAACTCTGAACTTGCCCCTCTCTCTGTAACTCCCCAATCGTGCGCCTCTATCTCTATTCTCATTCTCAACTCTGAACTTGCCCTCTCTCTCTCTGACTCCTCAATCGCCTTCATCTCTATTCTCATTCTCAACTCTGAACTTGCGCCCTCTCTATCTCTGCAACTCCCTAATTGCCTCCATCTCTATTCTCTTTTCTCAACTTTGAACTTGCCCCTTCTCTCTCTCTGCAACTGCTAACTAGAAAATCTACAAGAATCGGAAGTTTAAAACCATATATTTCAGTTTATTTTGTCTGTCTACAAGAATCAAAAGTTCAAAACCTATTGCACCACAGCCACCACCATCACTCCACCCCATATCATCACACCACCTTGAGGCCAACCCCTCTCTCTCTGTTCGAGCTCTCTGCTATGGGTTTTTCGGTGAGATCTCTGGCCAAACCTTGGCCTCTCACTCTCCGGCCGACCCTTGGCCAAGGAGATAACATTCTCATCTCGCCGCCATCCACCGCTGCAATTTTCGGTCATCTTCTCTGGTGAATCTCAGGCCGTCATCTCATCGTTCTCAGGTTGGTCTCTCTCTCGGATTTTTCTCTTCATTCCTTTGCTCTTCTCTCTATCTTTCGGGTAAGCATTTTTTTCCTGTCATTCATATAAATATATATATGAGTTCATGTTTGAAATTTTTTGAAGGAAGGGTTAATTAAACTGTTTTGGAGATTTTTGGAATTTTATTTTGAAATGGGAATTCGGGATTTTAGTTATATGAGATTTTATATATGTTTTGCCATGTTACAAATATTGTGAAGCATGAAACTGTGATTATGAAGACTGAAAAAATTGAGAAATCACTGTGAACCTGTATTTGATCATTGGGACTGCGATTTAAAGAATACTTTGATATATATTTTGTGATGTTGAAAAAGGAGGATGGTTAGTGATGATGGGCTGTGTTTGAAAATTATTTCTGAAAATTTTGTGAAGGGCTGTGTCCCTAACTTTGGAGATTTGAAGTTCCAAATTTATCTGTGTTGTCATAATAAATTTTTGTGAAGCATGCTCTATGTTTTGATATATTTCTATGTTTTGAGTTTCAAATTTTTGTGGAGGCTACAACCTTGATGACGCATATGTATTGTGTGTGTTGAAAATTTGAAAACTCTGTTTTGATATGCATATATAGTCTGTATTTCCAATTTCCAATAAGGCTGTGAACTGTGGCTATGGAACTGTAATTGTGAAACTGTGATTGGTCGTCAAGTTGGAAAGTTTGATCTAGTTCATGTGGAGTAGTGCAGGATAAACTAAGATTTTGCGGATCAATTGAGATGTCACAGATGAGCGATTAACTAATGTACAAGGAACATGGATTAGCTCTATTGCTGACTATTTTACTATCATTTGTTTGAAAGAAGGATAGACCATTAAATTGAATGCGACTAATTTTAGACCTTTGATTGATTTGCTGCACCTTCCTCTTTTTTTTTTTTTTCTCTCTAATTGCACGTTTTCTTGCAACAACACAATGTTATTCCTAATTTTGTGCACAGGTGAATGATGGGAGGAGCATCAATCCATCTGAGCTGCAAGAGAAGTTGACCGACTTAGTCATCCGGACTTCAAGTTAGATCCCCTTTTAATTTTTGTTTCTCTGATGTTTTTGTTTTCAAACTAGAATGGGGCTTTGAGTTGGATTTTGAAGTGTGAACTTGTGGTGCTTGTGGGGGCTACTTTATACTCTTGGGAAGTTTGTTGTCTATATTTTTGTAAGTCTTCCTTCCTTACATTCCAGATAGTAGTTAAGATAGTGTAGTGACTGTTCTTATACCTAGGAAAATTATTTCATGTTAGGATTGTTGATTGAGACAACATGCATTAATTCTGTTTTTCATGTGTTTTTCTATTTCTCCAGTGTTATGACTCTTAGTTAAAACACATATTCCATTAAATTTTTGATTTGGCTCTATCTTATTATCCTTATTCCTTAATGTTGTACAGATAGAAGCTAGTGATATTTAATTTGCTCACCTTTTATTCATGTAATATAAATCATATTGAACTTTTTTTTGGCAGTTAACTGAGTAAACTATTTCAACAACTACAAATTTTATTTCATTTTCCAAAAATGACATCATCAATAATTTGCCTCTTCCATTTCTGTTTTGATTCCCAGCTAGCTTAATTTAATTACCTTTTTTCCCTCTCCAAGCCAAAATATATGAACTTAATAGATTATTAATACAAAATTTTGCGTACTCACTGGCAGGGGATAGTCTTGGTTTTACATGTTGGAAGAAATCACTTTTCTGAAAAGTGTCTTCATCAACATCTCCTGGCCTACCATTCCTTGTTCATGCACAACATGGAAGTGAATGAAAGCACTATTTGTCTTTATGTTCATATTTCCATCAAGTTATTTTCTATTAACAACTTAATACTACTTATTCTATCTTGATTCATATTGTCCCTTCAAAGAATTCAGGAAAAAACTATAAAGAAAAAAAAAAATGTTGCCTTAAAGTTACTTGTCATAAATGTACATAGTAATGGTGGATTAGTTTCGCATACAATCTGATAAGCTTGTGGGTGGCAGGTGAATCTGTCCCACACCCGGCTCTGAACTTGGAGAGCTTTCACTGCATCACCATAATGGAAGCCGTTAACAACGGCAAGGATCTTCACGTCTCCGTCACCATGCCTTCCATTGAGGTACTTAATTTGCTCAACTAAATTGATCTGTTCTTGGAAACATTGATCTGTTCTTGGATATAAAATAGAGGGCAATGGATATAATATACATATGGTGTTTGTTAGTAATAGATTTGGATTCTTCCTTTGTTCAATTAAGAGGGAAATAACAACTTACAAGGAATATGGGCCATACAACATGTCCAGTTAATTTAAATGGTGTAAAGAATCTATGCTTTCTGGTCTTCTGTGAATAGATCAGATGGTAACAAAAATATTTATTGTAGAGCTTTGTCTTCTCCAATTAATTTTAACTGTAAAAAGAATCTTTGTTTCTTGTGACCATGCAATAGAAATAATAATTATTATTATTATTATTGCAGAGCTTTGCTTAGGGCCCATTTCCCTTTTCTTTTTTTTTTCCCCCTCTTAATAATATAGTATTCAAATTTACAAAGATGGAGAATTTTGTGATGTTTGTCAATGAATTTGTTAGAAGCTTATGCACTAAGATAGAATCATGACTTATGAGTTGATCAGTAAATTATGGCTTTTTACAAGCTGCTAACCTACCATTTTGCATTTGTAGGTGAGGACAATCTCAAGGGAGCAAGTAAGAGCACTAAGGAAAGCTGTTGACGATGTAAGTTGCAATCGTTCACTTTGAATAGTTTCTCCATGCAAACTACGTTTTCAGAGGCAACTTAAAGAAGTGTTTTAGAGAGTTTAAAGTTAAAGCTAGAAAAAAGAAAGTTTGAAGATGGGGTTATGGTTGTGCTTTCTAAATTTCCTTAGCTGATGTGAAAACTTTTAATACATTTTGATGGGTTCTTTTGAGAAAACTTGTGGTTGTGTTTACTACTTTTGTGAAAATTATTTTCATTGTGTATACTTCTTTTGTAAAAACTTGGTGTTCAGTACAGTATTATCAATTAGTAGACATGCAATTTGGATGGTATTTTCATATTTGCAGATTAACTTGTAGTTGCCTAAATCCATTAATATACATCTGGATGATAATTGTTTTTATATATATAAACATGTTTTATAAATGGGTTTCTTTAGGGAAAGAAAAAAAACCAAACCAAAACAAAATAAATAAATAAATAATAAAAATACGAAAAAAAATAAATAAATTGGTAATCACCAGCGCTTTAAAGAGCGCTGGTATAGACCAAAACAAAAAAAAATAATAATAATAAATAAATAAAAAATTGGTAAATACCCCTTTGCCAGCGCTTCTGGAGAAACGCTGGTAAAGGGTCTTTACCAGCGCTTCTGGAGCATTGGTAAAGCCCTACCGACACTGGATTTACCAGAAGCGTTGGTAATTCAATTACCCGCGCTTTTTAAGGCTTTTACCAGCGTTTTTGAGCGCTGGTAAAAGCCAAAACTGTTGTAGTGTTAAAATCGATTATCTTTAGTGGATTGATCTAAAAAAATAATAGTGATCATGTTAAAATTAACATTTAGAATCTTAAATTTTGTCATTTAAAAATAAAAAACTTAAATATATAATATAAATATAATTTTTTTTTTTTATAAACTTTACAATTTGCAATAAATTTTCACAAATATAATATATATATATATATATATATATATATATAGAGAGAGAGAGAGAGCAAAAAACGGGTATTCAAATTCAAAACAATAATAATTTTTAGGATAAACTGTAGAAAACACCCCTATAGTATGTTTGGAGTGTGTATCACATCCCTCATGTACTAAACGACACCATTTTGCTTTCTGTCCATTTTCGTTATTTCACAAAATATGTATTTTAAAATAATATTTAAAATGCGTATATAAGGGTAATTTAGGTAAATTCTGCCTTAAATGTGGCAAATTCTACCTTAAAAGCATATACAAAATAATATTGAAAAAATTTCCACACATATTTTTTTAAAAAATAAAAATGTATTATTATGATCTATATTTGCTTAGAACATTAAATATTCGCATATAGTTTTTAGTCATAACATTGGCTTGAAGATGGTTTTGTAATTTTTAATTTTTATTATTTTTATTTTTATATTGAATAAAAATATTATCAATCATTATTTTTTTTGGATGGAAATCAATCATTATTTTGGTTCTTATATTTGACATGTATTTATAATTATTGTACTATTTTATGATAGTATATACGAGTATTATTTTGTAATTTTTTTTTTTTTTTGTTTGCCCTTTGATTTGAACCATCTATATTTGTTATGTTATTTGATTTGATTTTTTTTATTTTTTTATTTTTTATAATTAAGTACACCCCCACCAAGGAAAAATCCTGGGCTCCGCCCTTGGGTACCTGTTCTCTCTTTGTAGTACTGCATGCCAATTCCTTTTCTACATTCCATACAGAAGGAGAAATAATTAACAACATGAAGCGAAAACATAATTACAATTCACTTCTTTTTTTTTTAGAATATTTCTTCTGTCATGAGGTATGCAACAAGACACACCAATAGCATACTCTCTTATTTTCACGTAACAAATAAAAAATACCCCAACTACATATAGAGGACAAAAAGAATACAATTTGGTTTGTTCCTGTCTTATTTAGTCAGCTGCTATATATTGTGATTATGAGGATCTGTGAGATTGTTATTAATGGCAGCTTCTAGGATTCAGTACTTTATTCACCACTACTATATAGCCACCCCAAAAGGAACCAAGAGCTGTTGGTATGGAGGAGGAGGAGGAGGTATAGCATGACCCACAAAGCCCTTCTGGCTGATGGTGCTACTAAAGGTGCCCTGGTTCGGCGGCTGAGGGACTGCGGGTCCCTTTGGCAGAGATTGCATCAAAAGATTTTCATTCAAGAGCCTACTAGCTTCATATGGTTTGGTGTTCAGAAGGAAAAGTAGTCCCATAATGGCTACAATAGTACTTGCAGACTTCATTTTGCTGATAAGCACGCAAAGAGAATGTAGTTGTTAATGTTGGGAAACGTGCAAGTTTTAAAAACTTTTTGAGGGATTTTAATTCATAGATCTTGATTCATCACATAGAGACAAGTTTTATGTAAAAAAAAATATATATATATGATGTATCACTCAATTAATGATTTGAATACTTACATCAAATGTCTGAGTAAACCTTTAAATCTTTCCTCTAAAGTGAATTTTCTCACTTATTGTAGATCCCCTAGCAAGATGCCTTCTCCTTGGATCTCCATCTTCTTGGTAATTGTTTTGCCTTTAGGAATCACTCATAAGCCTCCACGAATGACCTTGGAAAACTAGGCTTGTGGGAGCCTCCATTAGATGAGAACATAAACCCTAATTTTCTAGAGAGAGAAAATATATATTCATTTTTCCTTCTACTAAAAATCACACCTAAAATATACATAGACCATGTATATTTATAGGCAACATAAAGGTAAAGAAAAGGAAACAACTAATCCTTCTCAATCTCTAATTCACATGTCTCAAATTTAATATGATTCCAATATCAAGTTGGGCTATGAGTGAGAATCCATTGGGCCTATTATTTTATTGGCTACAATGAATTAATAATTGGCCCGGTCCATGGACCCAATTCAATTAATTCATAAATTAATTTCTACTCCACTAAAAGAAATTAATTGAACTCCAATTAAATAATAAATAACCTCTAAGTCAATATTGCACTTTGACCCCTCTATGCATAATTAGTTATCGGATAAATAAAGCCATCAATCCGACTACTTAATTAATATATTTATTTTGGTACCTTTGATTATTTCTGGCTCGATCACAATAAAACATTTGTTTGACAAAAATAATAATTTAAATAAATAAATATATAATAAATCATTTTGTCTAAAAATACACGAAGGCCTTCGAATTTACTTTGTGATCAACCATAATCAATACAAAATAAATACAAGTAGCAATGATGCAAATATTGAAAATATAACCCTCTAACTATTAATTACATAACTACCCAAAGTGTCGGTCTAAGGATCTCGAAGAATCCGCCGAACAAATCAAAGTAATTATTAATTAATAAAAGAGTCTATAATTTTCTCATACTTAAGAGTCAAATGCCATGACGGTGATAGGGAGCAATTGCATACAACGGCTCTCGCAATATATCTCAACCTAACGCGGATCTAGTTCAAATCTTAATTAATTATGAGTCCATCCATAATTACCGACTATGAACCATTTATGATTACTATTTATATATCATGCATTGATTGCCATCACAAACATATATATAAATATCTCTTGTAATCAAATGGACACTATCAATTCTATAATGAATCGAAATATAATACATTGAATTCACCAATTGTATAAAACATAAATATTTCATAAACGTCAGGAACATATGTCACTTTAATCTAAACAGGAATTTGCTATGCCAGGGCATATAAATCCCAACAGCTCCCACTTGCCCTCATAGCCAATTCAAATTGCACCTAACTCCAATGTTATCCAGATGATGATCAAAATTATTGATCAATAACACCTTTGATAATGGATCAACAAGGTTGTGTTCCAATGCAATGTTCTAGTCACAAGTACATTTTCCTCATAGTCAATTCAAATTGCATCTAACTCCAATGTTATCCAGGTGTTGATCAAAACTATTGATCGACGACACCTTTGTTAATGGATCAACAAAGTTGTGTTCCAATGCAATGTTCTAGCCACAAGTACATTTTCTTGCTGGACAATATCATGTAGAATATGATACTTCCTATCAGTGTATTTTGTTCATCTATGGAACCTTGGGTCATTGGTTTGGACTACTTCTGCACTATTGTCGCAATATAGCTCGATAGGCAAGCTAGTATGCTCCACAACCTCTAAATCAGTGAGATCAAACCAATAGGCTTCTTTTGCCGCCTTTAAGGCTGCAATATATTCCACCTGCAGGTTTGAGTCAGCAGTTGAAATCTGCTTAATAATCTACCAACTGATTTCCCTTCCATTAAGTGAACATACACTAAGTCATAAACCTCATAGTATCTACTTCTGATTGAAAATCAGAACTAGCATACCTGACTAGGACCATATCATCACATCCATAAATGAGTATGATATCATTGATTCTCCTTAGGTACTTAATGATATTTTTCACAACAGACTAGTTGTCAAGTCCAGTATTGGACTGATCTTTACTGACTATCCTTACTATGTAGCGAATGTCCTGTTTGGTATAGACCATGGCATATATGAGACTCTCATATGCTGAAGCATATTGTTCCAGTCTCATTTGCTCAATCTCCTTTGATAGTCTTGAAAAACTACTTACTAGAGAGAGCAATCCATATCAATAAAGCAAGAACTCATTCTTTGAGTTATGCACACCAAACCTGATAAAAACTTTTCCAATGTAGGATTATTAAGATAAGCCTATTTTATTTTTAACCTGATCTTGCAAAAGCTTGATCCTAGGAATATAGCTTACATCTTGAAAATTCTTCATTTAAAAGTAATTGAACAACTACCTCTTTATCGATGACAAAACTTCCACATCATTCTAAATGAGTAGGATGTCATATATAAATATAGAATCAGAAAAATAATGACATTCCCTTGTACACTCATGATTTATTCACAAAAAAATCTTCTGGTATCTTTTTGTAGGTTAACTTGCCTTCCATAGGAATCACCCTACTAGAAAGTTCTACAAGATCCCAGAATTTATTAGAATACATAGATTCCAACTCTGATTTTATAGTAACTCGCCAAAACGATCTGTATCCATATCGGTTCACGCTTCCGTGTAGCTTACTGGGTCCAACTCATGTTTAATAGGGATATCCATAATGGTCTCACTTAAAAACATGATTCTGTCGGATTGGATGATAATCCTCCCACTACATTAATGTACCGATGCAGGAATCTGTGTATAAGATGATGCTGACGCATCAATAGAGAATTCATTTATTATTCTCAATCTCTATAATAAGTGTGTTCAAATGTGGGACATCTGATACTCATACCATATTCTCTAACATTATGCTACTAGGTATGTAATTCATAATATGATCCTCCTATAGATAAACAGTGAGTGTAAACAATCAACTTTTATCATTGAGATCATAAAATAATCCATCCTAGTGATTTAAGAGTAGCTATCAAATCTAGCATGCCTATGATTTGCTTCCAACTTACTTGTCCATATCAAACGCACATGTGCAAAACTACCCCATACGTGCATGTGATTCAAACTAAGATTTAGTCAAAAACACAGCTCAACGGTATCCTTGAGACAGACTAAGATGGAATGCAGTTCATAATGCGCATCGATGTCATTAACGCTAAACTCTTAAATGAAAGAGATAATGTGGCATAACTGATCATAGATCTAACCATGTTAAGTGGAATTCTGTTATTCCTATTTGACACCTAAATGCATTTAGCGTCAATTGCGGAAAACTGGTACATAATACCCTCATTGACCATATAGTCTTTGTACTATCCCAAGAAATACTCATATCCTCGATCAGATCGAAGTGTCTTGATAAGTTTACCTAATATGTGCTCCACATCAGTCTTAACCTTCTCAGAATATACCAAGAGTTTAAGACTTGTGTTGCATCAGATAAACTTATCCAAAACGTGAGTAATCTTGCTTGGATGTTCATAAGACCACACGTGTCAGTGTGTACCGACTCCAATTGTCCTTTATGTCTATTTCTTCTGGCTGATTAAGCCCTAAGAGTTATCTATCCTTCAAAACAGGGTTCACAAGTTTGGTTTAGGCTCCCCTGCCTCACTAGGTAATTAACCTTCATTGACCAATCTTTGAATCTTATTTTGATTGATAACAACCCAAAAATAGACATTAAAAATACAATGAGTCAGGAATAACAATTTTTCTCTTAACATTCAATCTAGAAGATGCAACATTAGTTTTTACATCCTGCAAATCTTTAGAGTTTGTAATTATAGTATATTAACCATCTTTCAATGCACCAGAAGCAATCGCATATCTATTCAATTTTATAAAACCAGTTTTAGAAAATAACAACACAGCTTTTATAAACCACAAGTGAAACAAAAATTAGATAGCGTCTAACCACTGTGCATAAAGATAATTCTCTAATACTAATATCCTCATACTCTCTAATTTCAGATGTAATACTCCCACTGACTTAGCTACAACCTTGACATTAGGTCAAGTACAAATATATTCCATATCATCGAGGCTTCTGGATTCTTGAAATCCTTGCAATGAATTGCAAACATGTTTAGTGGCTCCAGAATCTATTCATCAGGAATTAATAGATGCAACCACATAACATGGCTCAATAATTAAATATATATTTTCCTATGCCACGTCATTGCTTAGACAGTTCGTCCTATAGTGTTTCAGTTAGCGGCAAAAGAAACAGTTTCATTCGCCCTCAACATACACTGCCTTATTCCCTTTAACCTTTTAGATACCTATGTTTTGTGCTAGCCTAGTCTTATTATCATCCTTCTTCTTTGCTTTGCCCGTCCACTTGGGCCTAGAAGAAGATGGTATAGACTAGGTTAGATTGATAGGAACGCCCATACTTTTGATTATCCCTTCATCTGTTACCAATTCTATAAGAATATCAGCGAGTGTGAACTCAAACTGATTCCTTATTTAGTTCACTCTAACAGAATCGAATGAGTTTGGTAACAAGGCAATAATCATGTTAACTTGAAACTTACCACTCAAGTCAGCCCTATTGATCTCCAGCTAATTTTTAAATAATAAACAATCATTTTCCAAAATTCGATTTCATACTGGAGTTCCTTAGGCTATCTTGATGCTATTCAAGTCTGATATAGTACTTTGGCATACTCTCTATCTAATCTCACCAAAACATCTTATTGACATTTAACATGATGCTTGAAGAAAATAAAATAATATAAATGTTAACTTTGGAGCGTATTCGAGGTAAACTCTAGAATATTGCACCAAGTCATCTCATTTGCCTTATTTCACTTATTCAAAGCATTAATGTTCTCTTGGGTATCTTAAAGTAAAATGATTGGGTTTAGGAGTAGTAAATACATTTGTACCCTTACGTTGTGAATAAAATATCTAAGTTCATTTTCCAGTCATTATAAATAAGATCCAGTTACATTGAATATGTAAGCAAGCAGATAAACTGGATTAGACATAATTAATCTGAATATAAATGCATTCATACAATATGCAAGGTGAGCTATTAATAATGTCATGCATATTTAAAATTAAAATGAGCTTGTTAACCACATAATACAATAAATCTCAATCGAACAAGAGATCATTATCATTATTGGTGAACAATCCCTTTTAATTAATGCGGGTCCCTTAACTCTGTAGCATAATAAATCAACTAATCAATATGTCAATAACTTATCCTGTTGGAGGAGTTCATTATTACTATTATTGAGATTCATTTGCTATTAAGCGAGCACTTCCATTAAAATAATAATATGTGGGTCCCTTAACCACTGCATGAAAAATCGAATAACCAATACGCCAATAACTTATTCGGTTGGCGAAGTTCATTATTGCTATTGGCGAGCAAATCCCATCATTTCCATATCTCTTAAGACAACGCCTTGTCTATCATATGAAATGATTCCCGATTTAATTTAGCCTTTCTAAAATCACCTAGTATAGACCACTTCGTTGGGAAGCTAACACTATTAATTTTAGATTGAGTGTATAACGTTATTAAAACTCTAATGAAAAATAAAACATTAAATATCTTGTCATTATAATCTAGACTCTTTAAATCATGCGTAGGGCCTTATTTTTAAAGATCTAATTACAATGAACATTTAATAATTTTCATGAGACAACCATTCTTGTAATATTAAGACTCTTCAAATCATGCGTGGGGCCTTATTTTTGAAGATCTAATTACAATGGTGTTAATAACGAAGGCCATGGGGCAATGTATAAAAATCCCCGCTCCCACTCAATTTTTAATCATTCATAATTAGGGTTTTCATTTTATTCATTTACATGATATAATGCATGCAAAACGTCTTGATTTTAATCCAATTAAATTTAGAAAATATTTGGACTTTAAACGATTCACTAATATTTAATTTGAAGCACACTTTAAAAATAATTTACAAAAAAATAATTTTGCGTTTCCCAATAAGTGCCCTCAAATTAATTAGTAATCAAATCCAATTAATTTTCATAACTTAATTAATATAAATCAAGCCATTTAAATAAATATCATGGATCCAATGCATGAATAATAATTAATTAACAATTATATATTCCATGCATTTCATACATCGCATAAATAAACAAATAACAGATAAAGCAAATAAAATGGCCAATGGAATCAGCTTTTAACATTTAACCACTCTAAGTATTGCGCGAGGATCATCCATCGGCTTGCAAACACCCACATAAGGCTGGTACGCACCGGAAGAAGCAAAACACCGCTTGGAACGCGCCTGGAGGGCCCCACACGCGCTTACACGCGCCTGGGGCATGCTGCAGGTGAAGGCACGCGCCCCCACGCGCTGGGACGCGCCCCTACGCCCTGGCACGCACGTGGGGCGCGTGGGACGCGCCTCCACGTGCCTGCACGCGCGTGGAGGCCATACCACCTTGGCTGGCGCGTGCAATGCACGCGCCAGCATATGTCTCCTCCTGGCGCGTGAGGAACACGCGCCAGGCTCACCCCACCTGCACCACATCTGATCCCAGCCTTCTCCGACACCTCTTCTCGCCGCCGGCGATGCTCCGGCCACCGGAAAAACGCCGAAAAATTTCAGAAAAATCAGAAAAATTCCCAGAAAATTAAATTAAGCCTCAAAAAATTCCAGAAAAATTCCAAAAAATTCGGAAAATTTCCAGAAAATTACTGAAGCATAATTTAACCCTTTTGGATCTTCTTGAAGCTTCATAGCATCCTTTGACGAAGATTACATGGCTTTAAAAATATTTACAATTTTAAATACAATGGAAAAAAATTAAATTACATCATTGAACTTTCAAACGGCTAAATCAAAGCCTTAATTACATTCATCCAAAGATAAAATTACATTAATTTAACTTATAAACTTCATCCATGGCCCAACCATACATCATCATTCATTCACAATCATTCATACATCATTATGTATCAATATATATCAACATATTAAATCATACATCAACATACATCAATAAAAATATATATGAATATAATTTTGGATCCATGAATGATGATTTTCATAAAATCATGATCTCTAGTAATGAATCAAACCATGCTCTGATACCACTGTTGGGAAACGTGCAAGTTTTAAAAACTTTTTGAGGGATTTTAATTCATAGATCTTGATTCATCACATAGAGACAAGTTTTATGTAAAAAAAATATATATATATATGATGTATCACTCAATTAATGATTTGAATACTTACATCAAATGTCTGAGTAAACCTTTAAATCTTTCCTCTAAAGTGAATTTTCTCACTTATTGTAGATCCCCTAGCAAGATGCCTTCTCCTTGGATCTCCATCTTCTTGGTAATTGTTTTGCCTTTAGGAATCACTCATAAGCCTCCACGAATGACCTTAGAAAACTAGGCTTGTGGGAGCCTCCATTAGATGAGAACATAAACCCTAATTTTCTAGAGAGAGAAAATATATATTCATTTTTCCTTCTACTAAAAATCACACCTAAAATATACATAGACCATGTATATTTATAGGCAACATAAAGGTAAAGAAAAGGAAACAACTAATCCTTCTCAATCTCTAATTCACATGTCTCAAATTTAATATGATTCCAATATCAAGTTGGGCTATGAGTGAGAATCCATTGGGCCTATTATTTTATTGGCTACAATGAATTAATAATTGGCCCGGTCCATGGACCCAATTCAATTAATTCATAAATTAATTTCTACTCCACTAAAAGAAATTAATTGAACTCCAATTAAATAATAAATAACCTCTAAGTCAATATTGCACTTTGACCCCTCTATGCATAATTAGTTATCGGATAAATAAAGCCATCAATCCGACTACTTAATTAATATATTTATTTTGGTACCTTTGATTATTTCTGGCTCGATCACAATAAAACATTTGTTTGACAAAAATAATAATTTAAATAAATAAATATATAATAAATCATTTTGTCTAAAAATACACGAAGGCCTTCGAATTTACTTTGTGATCAACCATAATCAATACAAAATAAATACAAGTAGCAATGATATAAATATTGAAAATATAACCCTCTAACTATTAATTACATAACTACCCAAAGTGTCGGTCTAAGGATCCCGAAGAATCCGCCAAACAAATCAAAATAATTATTAATTAATAAAAGAGTCTATAATTTTCTCATACTTAAGAGTCAAATGCCATGACGGTGATAGGGAGCAATTGCATACTACGGCTCTCGCAATATATCTCAACCTAACGCGGATCTAGTTCAAATCTTAATTAATTATGAGTTCATCCATAATTACCGACTATGAACCATTTATGATTACTATTTATATATCATGCATTGATTGCCATCACAAACATATATATAAATATCTCTTGTAATCAAATGGACACTATCAATTCTATAATGAATCGAAATATAATACATTGAATTCACCAATTGTATAAAACATAAATATTTCATAAACGTCAGGAACATATGTCACTTTAATCCAAACAGGAATTTGCTATGCCAGGGCATATAAATCCCAACAGTTAAAACATACAATTAATGGAGAATAGAGGATAGGGGTGTATTTATATGCATCAAAGCAATCAACTTATATATATATGGTAATATTATAACTTGAATTTTTCATGGTTTAAACTTGATTAAAGGGCTTTGACCGTCGACTAGCTAGTATATACTGATAGATTTGAATTTGAATGGAAGTCCTAAAGGCGGAAGCAGCATTTTAACGTGAATCTCATGAAAATGACACCACCATGTAATAATTAGTCTGAAATTATACAAATAAATCAGCAACCCTTTGATTTCATCTTTTTTTTTTTTTTTTTTTCTCTGTGTAACTGGAAAAAAACATTGGAAAAAGCCCTTTTTACCCCTGTCAGATGTCTTGTTTGTGGTGATCATGAGTTCAACCACTAAAGGTAGTATCAAATTTAACAAAAGCACAAAAATGGATTAAAATTTTAACACTTAAAATTGAAATGATTTTGGACAACAGCTAGTAATTAAAATGTCCTTTTATGAATACTATTTGCACTTTTTTAATAAATTCTTGTATTCTTTCCTGGTTCCTAGCTACGATAGTTTTGGTTCTGCTACTTGCAGATTTTGTGAGCTGCTTTAGTAGTTTTTGCCCTTTGGTGGCTGTCTTTGCAGTTTTTGTATTTTTATTGTGTTAGAAAATTTCATGTCATTTATGTTAGTTATCTAAGTTTTATAACATGCTAATAATAAATAATAAATAAATAAAATTTAAAAAATTTGTTATTAATGGATCGATGCTAGTATTTGATACTTTGCCCTTAAGAAAAAATTCATCTAGATTCATTCCTTAGGTGTTGAATGATCTTTACTAGCGTTTGTCTTCTAAAATACAACGATCATCTCATTACACCAGTAGCAACACTACACCTTTCACAGTAGCAGTGTACTACCCAACAATGGAACAACAAATATAGGCCGGTAGTAGTACTAAACACCGATGGAACTGCTCTAGACTAAACCTTAGAACCCGTAGGATCAGACTCGAACTACTTGACCATGAACACTTTGGTTAGACTCACTTGACCATGGTTTGGGTTAGGCTTGAAGAGGAGACGACAGGAAATCTGGATTCTGAATATCGAATTTGCATATGGAAGCCTTGGTATTTATTGACCCGAGGTGGTTGTTCCCACGGTTTGACCAGAACAGGCTTTGAGTGTGATGTGGCTCGGTCCGAACCGTCACTGGTTGTGATGGTTCGGCCCAACTACTGACCCAAGTTCTTATTCGAGTAATAATCGAATAATCACCCCCTAACCGTCACTGAATTGGGCATAGCCTATGGCAAATTGAATTAATTTGGATTTTGGAAGGTTTTTGGTTAGCCCAAACGCACCCTAAGGCCCAATCTCTAATAATAATAATAATAAATAATAATAATAATTGACTCTTTTCTAGCTAAAGCCCAAAATAGATAGGCAGGCGGTGTGTGCACGTGTGCTTGTTTTGGATGGCTTAAGCACAACATGGACTAGGGCCCTTAGAGCATCTCTAAGGCAAAATACTATTTTTTTCATGCTAATTAACCTATATTTTGAGAGGAGTTACACGGTCAAAATACTATATTTTTACAATTCTGTTCCAATGATACATTTCATCTAAAATGCTATTTGGAGTGTATTATGTTCATCTACCTGCTATATTTTGAGAAACGGCATCGTATGAGAAAAAGAGACCTCTCAAAATTTTTAGAGAGCTGCTATATATGACAATACTTTTGACAATCTCAAAATATGAGAGGTATTTTGAGAGCCCATTAGAGTGTATTATTTTCATCTACCTGTTATATTTTTTTTTTTTGAAAGGACATTGGAGATGCTCTTACCCACTACACCACTTAATTAGTTATGACATTTCATTTACACCTTTCCATATATAAACACACCAAGTTTTCCTTAAGATTCCAATGTGGAAT
The DNA here is from genome assembly GCF_030987335.1 of Cornus florida. Lineage (NCBI taxonomy): Eukaryota > Viridiplantae > Streptophyta > Magnoliopsida > Cornales > Cornaceae > Cornus > Cornus florida. Next base: position 73,390,008 of record NW_026775575.1, on the reverse strand, counting down.
AAGCTTTCAATACGCCAATTTCACATTTTTAAATGTTTTATCAAACACCTTACTTTCGACTTAATTTCTTATTTACCCGTAAATGGTTTTGAACAAGTAAATATACTACAATTGTTTATTCTCGAAGAGGAGTACATTCCACTATCAACCCACCTCAAAACAATAGTGAGACCCACTTTTATTTTTATCCAAAATTGTCTTGATAATACTAGTTTCTTACAATCCCCAACATGAAAGGGGATTGGCTTCAAATGCAAACAACTTAATAAACATTGTAAAGAGAACATTTTTTTAATGTTGCAGTATCAGGATAGATAACTTTTGGCCTTGAATCTTCTCTAGTATATAATTATTGGATATACCAACTAACCAGTGAACATGATGTCTTGAATTGATTAGTCGTTTGTGTAAACTAAGATGATAGCTAACACATAGTCTCTTTTCGCATAAAGTTAGTTCTCACGGTTGTGTTCATTTTGGCCCTGAACACTTTTGTTATTCATGAGTTCTTTTAGAGAACTTCGCGTTTAAAGTTTTTATAGAATCGGATCACTTCACACTCATACAGGTGACTTCTTATTAAGTGTGACACCCCAAATCCCGTAATTCGGTTCATCGATCATCTAAAATGCGGAAGCTAAGGTTAAAATGGTATAAATGAAGATCTAGGGTTAAAATGGTCATTTGAAGTGATAATGTCGATGAAAAGGTTCATAGTTGTCCCGTGAGTCAATACTAGGCACGCATAGTCCAATCAAACACCTAAATCCAGTTTTAGAATGAAAACAATAAGGTGTGCATATGCAAGGACCTGGGAGCGCTCGGAGGCATTGTGCCAGGGCTCGCACGTACAGTATCCGGGTGCTCGATCCCATGCACGCACAAGGGGCGTGACATGCTCCTAGTGCTCGGAGGTGTCCTGCGAGCGCTTAGCTAAGCAAGTTTGGGCACTGGTGAATAGTTCCCGTGCCCAAGCCAAAATTTAATTTTTTTGAAACTTCCCCCTTTGATAAAATATGGTCCTTAGGACCTTTAAAGCCTATCCCAAGTCAAAATGAAGCAAGATTGAAATGAAAATACATGAAAAGGTATTAAAGGAACCAAAAAACATCCATTAAAGTAAAATGGTCTTTGGTCTCATTACAACATTTGTATTATTTTCAAAAGAGAGTACTAGAGTGGAAATGACTTGGGAAATCTCAAAGGATGTCAATGGGTTCCCGATCCATTTCCTCCCTTCAAATGAGGTATAACATATCCCAATTACAACATGTCTACTAGGTTACATCAAAACATTTCAAGCACATTACATATAAGTTTATCCAAAAGAAGTCTCAAAAGAACACAAGGTACATCCACCAAGAGGGAGGTACATCCAAGTAAAGCATGTTTTTTCCTAAAAAACATTTAATCAACAGGAGTGAGTAATTGACATTATTCTGTATGAAAGTGCATTATAAAGATAACCTAGGGTTCATTGGCCTTGCAAGAATAACACAAGATATACAAGTGTGGTACATGCCTCCTACTCGTTTAATTCAAGGGTAGGTCTAAGGAATCATCCTAAAGCCATCATTAGAGTCATGAAATGAGAAACCAACTCAAGTATGTATATAATGCAAGAAGTATACCACAATAACAAAGTAATCCAAGCTACAACCACATTAAAATGTCAACTTGGAAACCAAATACGAAATCACATAATAGGGATAACACATACCCCCAGTTATACCTATTGCACGAACCGGTAAAATAGTCATTCTCGGTCTACTAAACTGTAGGCGACAAACCTAATGGCAATTTTAAAGTTGGGGAAACCTTGGTTTCCCCTACTAGCGCCAAGCTCTAGCATTCTCAAAGTAACAATTGTCCCAAGTATCACCTAAAATCAACAAGAATGTCCCAATGTATCATATACAGTTCAAGTCAAATAATGTACTCCACAAGCGCACCAAGATTGCAATTCACACAAACCATATCCTAAGGTCCTCGACATTAAGTCATGGCATGAATATAGATAAGATGGTATGTATTGAGATTGTCAATGTCCAAGCAACAAGACTTTCATTATGCTATCAACATAATCATCAAAATAATCTAGTAACCTAATACATAAAATCATTAATATAGAACTCTTGAATTAACACACCATTTCCACACAACTCATCCAAGGATTGAATACATAATGTATAACAATTCATATACATGAGAGTTATATATATATATATATATATATAAATAACTATTCTCAATTGTCAATGAAGTTAAATTAAATTATATAACTTCACTACATGAACAACTTAATTACAAGATTATAAATACTCATACTTTAGAACATCATGTGATCCTAGGTTAAGAGAAAAAATAAGTAAAACCCTCCACAACTCACACAACACAAGCATAGCATATGAAACTCCCCAAAACATAATGAAAATTAAGCCAAGATTAAAATTATACTACACCCCAACCTCACTAGGGAAAGCAACCCTAGGAATCCAAGTAGAAAATGTCACAATGCCAAAACCTAGGAAAGGGTTTTGATGGCCTTTGAGTCCCCAAGCTCGTTCCTTTCTATAGCTAAGCCAAAAGATGAAAGGAAAATGAAGAAAATAAAGGTGGAAGGTGGAGTTTCAATGGAGTTTGTGAGATAAAGTGAGGAAGAAGAAGATTAGGAAAAAAAGAGTATAAAGCAATGATATATATTATAAAATCATATCCTCTCACACATAACCATCCACACCCTCTACTTGTCAACATCCTAGCCCTTCACATGCCTCCAATCCCACTACAACACATGGCCACACTTGACCCGATCTTGGGCCCACTGATAATCGATGAATATGACATATTCGAGTCCTTAAACGTGCGTATGTTAATGCCTTAGTGATACTTTTATCCAGTTCTTATGTTTATTTTTGTTTGTTTGCTTTTCGTAAGTTTTTACCTAAAGAGATGCTCAATTCCATGTATTTACGATGTTCCCGATGCTTAAAGACATGTTTGAGGCCTTCCGGATCAATTTGGGACTCAAATGAGCAAGATTTCTGGAAATTTGGAAAATAGAGCTAGAGTATACTCTGATAGGGCTCGAGACTAAAGATGTTTTGAAACTTTTATGGGTCAAAATTTGGCTAAGTATGGAATAGGGCTTAAACACACTTAACAGTGCTCAAGCACTGATGAAGAATTCTGGACCTGCTTCAGTATTTTAGGCATAACTTTTTACCCTAAACTCCAAATTTGGCAAACTCATCGACTATAGAAAGAAAACTAGAAGGCTGTCGTTTTTTAGTCTAATAGAAATTTTGAGATTTGGACTCCAAATATGTCAAAATAGCGTTACCAAACTACGTGTTGAGATAGTGCTCGAGCACACTAAAATAGTGCTCGAGCCTTATCCCGCTGGGACTTAAAATAAGGTGCGAAAAAATTACAAAAATTAGTCTTTTTTACCTAGACGGGCCCAGATGACCCTAGAAGTCCTAAAGCTCATCCAAGAAGGATTAAGATTCAATTTCTCATATAAAAAAAGATGAAAGGTCACAAAGAAATCTCTCTTCTCTTTCGGTTCTCCTACCTTGTGGTGGCTTAATTTTAGGGTTTTAAAGATTAAAGATTCCAATTGGAGGTCCATGGAGATGGCTTCTACACCAACAATGATGACATCCTTCTTCTCCATGAGTAGCTAAAGCATTCCTTAGGGAATTAATGTAACCCTAGTCTGAGTAGCATGGTTTAATTGTCCTTAACTTTTTTTTTAAACATCTGATTTTAGACAAAAGCTTATTTAAAATATTTGGGCTTAGTCTCATAGTCACCTAAAACAATACAACCTTTTATAATCGAAACTTTCAAAGACTCGCATGGCGTCATTCTAGTTTCTGTGGAAACAGCCCAAACACATATTTTCCTCTTACCTAAATGTTGAACTCCTTCCATGTTATTTTAAAACACAATTTCATATTCTTGAAACTACAAAATTTACTAGCAGAGTACATGGACTTTAAATAATTTTGTATTTAAATAATTTGTGTTTAAATAAATAAAAAATTCTCTTCAAAGCTTAGTATTCTAAAGACAAACTTTTATATGTTTTCAACTCTTTTTAAGAACTCTCTAAGTTCATTTCTTTCCAAAACTCATATATTCAAATATATGTGTGTGTGTGTATATATATATATATATATACATGTATGTATATAAATTAATGCCTACGAAAGCATCGATTTTATCTCTCATGGATAAGGTCAAGCTTCCAAAACAATATTTAGGCATCTTTAGATGCTACATTTACACTTATTTATCATTATTATTATTTTTTTGGAATGCAACATAGAAAGTAAGGTAATTGTAAATTCACGGGTGTGATGGGGTGGCTAACAGGTTCCCCATGCACAATCAAACCCCCGGACCTTTAATATGGATTTTCACAGACTAAAATGGATGTCAAAAAAATAAAAATATTTAATTCTTTTCTAAAGTCTTTAGACGCCCTAGGGTGACCTAACACACTATAACCCTTTGTTAGGTGGCGACTCCAAATAAATAATTATTTGACCATAGTCACTTGTCGAATTCAACCCATTTTCTTCCTCATAAGTGTTTAATATAACCCCAAGAGAGGGCAGAAAAAATCTGGCCGCGACACCGCCGTATGTCTTAGCCAATGGAAGGTTAATGTGTGCCACGGTGTGCACAAGACCGGACATTACATATGCAGTAGGCACTATAAATAGGTTCATGAAGAATTCGGGCAAGCTAAAGTACTATGAAGTAGTGAAGTGGATATTTAGATATCTACGGAATACCATAGATAGATGCCTATGTTTCAGAAGGGGCGATGTGAAGTTATAGATTATGTAAATGCATGTAGACTTTGCTATTGAGATGGATCACAGAAGGAGTACTACCGGGTATGTCTTCACGGTGGATACAACTGTTGTTAGTTGGGTTTCGCAAATATAGAAGATTGTAACGTTACCTACTACAGAGGCAGAGTATGTGGTGATGACAGAGGCCAACAAAAAGATGATTTGGTTACAAGGATTGTTGACAGAGTTGAGATTCGAATAAGTGCATGAAGAATGTTTTGCACGCTGATAGTCATAGTGTAATACATCTAGCAAAGAATTTAGCATTTCATTCAAGGACCAATCATATAGGACTTCAGTATCACTTCATCAAATCTTTGTTGGGGTGTTAACACTTGAGAAAATACTTGGTACTGAGAATCCACCTGACATGTTGACCAAAACAATGATGTGAACCGATAAACTTAAGCTGTGTGCAGCTTTAGCCGGTCTTCTAGCTTGAAGACATAAATGAGCGCACCGACATGCATTAGACATGCAAGAGAATGTGATGGAATGGGTTTACAAGTGTTACAGCTAGCCTCCAAGTGAGAGATTGTTGTGGTTTGTGGAGTCTTATCACATGTTGATTACGTGAAGAATTGGGGTGGTCAAATTTGTTGATTTTCTGAAGTTGTTTTGGCTATTGGCCTATCGCAACCGGTTCCGCTTTAGGGAATTGGTTGCAAAGCGGAACCGGTTGCGTACGACGTTGCAGATTTGGTTTTGGCTATAAACGCAACTGGTTTCGTTTTCATTTGGACAATGAATTGCAGAACGTTGGTGCACGACAAGCACAACCGATTGCGTTCTCCTGGGAAGTCGCGAAAATTGGTTTGCTTTGATCCTACAAAAGGCAAGTCTTGTGGGGCAAGCTGTACTTAATGATGCAAATCATGAGCACTGGAAAGCCAAATTTGTAGATGGTTTACCAACCTTCTTTGCTGAAAGAATCAGGAAAAAGCTTAGAGATATGAACAATGGTATCTCTATCCCTTACAGAAACTATACCTATGGTGGATTAGTTAACATTGTAATCCAGGAAGGTCTAGCTCTCTGTAATGATCTGAAGTTACAATCCCAGTTAAAATCTCAAAGATTAACTGGTCGAAAGGAAGTAGGTGAATTTTGTGATCAATTTGCCTACCATACTCCCTTATCTTATCCTAAACCAAGGAAAAGAAATAAGGTTGAAAAACCTTATAAAAGGAAGTATTCCAAACGAAAGAATTATTCAAAGGAAAAGGATAATTCTAGACAGTATACGAAGCCTAAAAGGAAATATACTCCTAAAGCAAAGGGTAAAGGAAAGCCCAAAGCTGAGGCTAAATGTTTCAAATGTGGACGAATTGGCCACTATGCAAACAAATGCAGAACTAAGGAGAAACTCAGTAGTCTTCACATAGAAGAGGAACTGAGACTTCAATTAAGTAAATTGTTACTTAATACTAGTTCTTCTGAATCAGAATCATCAAGTGATTACGGAGATGTTGTCATGGAATTACAGTCTTCTTCTTCCTCTGAAGCAGAGATTGAAAACCCTAGATGTTCCTGTAATCCTTCGCATAATGATTATTATAAGGCAATTGTTGAGATGAATGGGTTAAGCTTGAATGTTTTGACTTCAACTCAACAATCCTTATTGGATCTTATAGATCATATCCAGGATCCTCAAATCAAGATGAAAGTCTTTGAAATAGGTTCTGCTCTGGCAAGATCTAATGAGGATACGGATAATCCAGATTTTCTGCGAGCAGAAAATCATTACAGTATGAAAGAAGTTCTACGCAGATTAGAACACCAAGGACAAAATTCTCGTCCTACTAATCTCCCTGACCTCAAAATGGAGATTAATCTTTTAAAAGAAGAAATTCGTCAATTAAAATCTCGTCAGACTACGATGGATTTAGAGATTACTCTTTTAAAAGCAAAATCTGCAATCCCTTCTTCATCATCCAATGATGAAGTTCCTCAATCGGAAGGTCCTAATTATCTTCAACTCTTGAATCAAGTTACTTACCAAAAATGGTATATTTCTATTAGTTTGGTAATTAATCAAGAGTACACAATCACTAATGCAATTGCCTTAGTTGATAGTGGTGCAGACATGAACTGCATACAGGAAGGATTGGTTCCTACTCAATATTTTGAGAAAACCACTCAAGGTCTTACCAGTGCAAGTGGAGGTAAAATGCAGATTAAGTATAAACTTAATCATGTTTTCATTTGTAAAGAGACATTCGATCTCGTCAGATTACCGTAAGGAAGGACTCCCTGAAGCAGTTGATTCCAAGCTCAAGCTGAAAGGAATACAACAATCTCCGAATCAAATTCCAAGAGGAGTTTACGAGAAAGCACCAATAGGTATGTCTCGTCGCCAATTTGGAATTGAATTCAGCCCAACTCCATCTGAAATGGGAATCGGAAATGAATCTGTCAAGGATCAGTTTGAAGATCCCACAGACATCAATGACCCTCATGAATATTAGTTTTAATGGATTTTGTCCCTGATAGAATGGCCATTAATGCTGAATTTCAACAGGATCAATATAAAGAATTCAGAAATTGGTATTTCAAAAGTTTTGACCAACATCAGTTACAGCTTTTTAAAACCCAATTTTATGAATTTCTACAAGAACGCAAAATGGTTATACCTTTTGTTTCTTGGTTTTACATGACCAATCATTCTCTTGTTAACATCAACATATTGGATGATTTTCTCAAACCATGGACCACATCTGAAGATAAGGTTTTCCACTCTGTCCATCCTCCCCCTGAACATCTCATTCTGAAAAGAATTGACCCTGACAGTGGTTCTAAAGTGGAAACCAAGGCTTATAGCCAACCTAGAATAATTGATCCATCCTGTAATGCTACTAAAAAGGACATTTCTCATGTTTACAGGCAGAACAATTAGTTAGTATCCCATAACGCTGTTACTCCTTTAGAGTCTTTGCGTATGGCCTTGGGACACATAGTATCAAGTACTTTGTAATGGATGCGATAAATCACACTTATCACTTCCGATCCAGGTAAGTAATCATATCCATAAGTCTGCACCCTAAGACTAACTGCCTCATGGATATTTTTATCTGTTAAAGATAAATTCAGACTAGGATAGACATCAAAATAAACCGGTCCATGACATAGACTGGTTTCCAGTGCTCCCATCAAAGAAGGGTGAAATTTCAGACATCGAGCATCCCTTAGGGTTGCTTGAATGCAGGCATCCATTCCTAACAAGGTTAAAGGTTTAAAAGCAATTTGAATTAAACCTATATGGATGTACTTATATTTATGCATGTGCCTCTGAAGGTCACGGGAAGACAATAACTTAATTATTGTATCCTTAGTGCTTAATTGCATGGTTTGTTCCATGGTCTTAATAGTCCATAGATCAGCTAAATTAAGCATTCCGATTTTGTAAATGCTTTTTGCACTTACTGGAGGGATAGTCCATTTGTTCAATTGATTTTGAACATTGGTCCATTCCACTACTTCAGTATTTTTTACCAGTTCTGAATCCTGGTTATCCTGTAGTCCTAAAGAGGAGGATGAAGATGGTTGTAACATGGCTGTTAATTATTGTTAATACTTTGAGGTCTGTATAGTATAAATATTATAATATTATATAGTGAACAGTAAGTTACTATTCTGTCGTCTTTCTGCTTAAGAGAGATTCTATTACTCGTCTGTCAACGATTTACTGGAAACAATACCCTGTGCAGCAATTTAATGCAAAAACGGGTTAAACATTCCAACGCGACTTTTGGACGACCCATAATTGAATCTAGGATAAACATAATTCAGACAGAATAATATTCATATTGTATTGTTTCTTTACCCTATGAAAAGGGGTTTACCGATAGCATGATTCCTTCTAAAGCTAGTCCCAGCCACATGAAAGCTGACTACCTGGAATTATGTAAAACTGAAATCAGCTCTTTAATGGCTAAGAAGCTTGTCACTACTAGCTACTCCCCCTGGAGTTGCAGAGCTTTTTATGTCAATAAAAATGCTGAAAAAGAACGAGGAATTCCTCGATTGGTTATTGATTATCGGCCACTCAATCTTACTTTAAGATGGATCCGATACCCAATTCCCAACATCAAAGATCTTTTAGATAGGTTACAATCTGCTGTGATCTTTTCTAAATTTGATCTTAAATCTGGATATTACCAGGTACAAATTACAGAAGAAGATAGGTACAAGACAGCCTTTTGCATACCTTTCGGACAGTATGAATGGACAGTAATGCCATTTGGGTTAAAAAATGCTCCTTCAGAATTTCAACATATTTTGAATGACATATTTAATCCTTTTACTGAATTTTCCATTGTTTATATTGATGATATTCTCATATTCTCAAAATCAATAGATCAGCATTATAAACACTTGAAAATTTTCAAAGATGTCATTTACCGAAGTGGTTTAGTAGTTTCTGCTCCTAAACTAAAATTGTTTTTAACAAAGGTCAGATTTCTTGGACATGAAATTTGTGATGGCAAGATTAGACCTATTAACCGCAGTATTGAGTTTGCTTCTAAATTTCCAGATGAAATCAAGGATAAAACTCAACTTCAAAGATTTCTGGATAGCTTGAATTATATTCGAAATCACTACAGAGATCTTGCACAGGACACAGCAATTTTGTACACCAGGTTAAGGAAATCTCCTTCCCCATGGACTTTGGATCACACCAAGGCAGTCCAGAAGATTAAACTAAGGGCCAAACAAATTCCTTGCTTAGCTCTAGCTAATTCTTCATGGTTCAAAATTGTGGAAACAGATGCCTCCAATATTGGATACGGTGGTATTCTTAAACAGACAAATCCAAATACAGGAACGGAGGAACTTGTTCGCTTCACTTCAGGAACTTGGAAAAATGCACAATTAAATTATTCAACCATCAAAAAGGAAATTCTTTCTTTGGTTAAATGCATTTATAAATTCCAAGATGATTTAATCAATCAGAAATTCTTGTTACGCATTGATTGTAGTGCTGCTAAACAAGTACTGGAAAAAGATGTCAAGAATTTAGTTTCCAAACAGATATTCGCTGGTTGGCAAGCTGATTTATCTGCTTTTGATTTTTCTATTGAATATATTAAAGGCAGTTCTAATTCTTTACCTGATTTTCTAACTCGTGAATTTTTGCAGGGTTCATGAATCAGCCCCCCCATGATTAGCAATTGGCTGTGCTGGAACGGCATTAGAAATCGTCCAGTGTTCAGGAAATGTTATCTCACTCCAAGGAATCATCCTTTTTGTGGCAACATTTGATGTGTACATGTGAGACTCCATGGATACCTAATCAAAGGTATATTCAAACAGTATTGGTACTGGATTCTCAAGATGAGCAATGGATGCCAGATCCTTGGGAAGTAAAATCCAGATATTTCCAAACCCAACAATATGCTGCACCGGATGGTCGCCATAGATATATCTATGAAGCCATTCTTACTGAAACTTCCTCTGTGGAGATCAACCACATGAAGCAATTTCCGAATTCCAAAGATAGTCCTCTTACTTATAGTAAAGCTATCTTTAAGAGGCTTATACGGCCTAGTGACTGGGGATTAAATCCCAATTTGCCAAGGAAAATATCCTATGGTCACAGTTACAATTATTGGGATTATATCTCAGCATGGACATATTCGTTCTTTTATCAAAATCCGAAGCATAGGCATTCTTGGTTCTTCAAGATATGTCCTCAATCAGTTAAGGCTGATTTCCCCAACTGGGTTATACCCTGGTGGGCTATATTTGGCCCTGATCTGGATATGTTGCCTGAATCAATCAGTCAATTATATTTACCATGGCAACAATTTCATCCTCAATTACGAGGACAGGATAATATTCCTGTAGGGAAATCCACCCTATTGTTTTTTACTGAATTTGGAATCCCTTGGATTTGGAAATGGGATTTTCAATGTGGTTATACCACTGACAAGTTACCAGTCCTTCAGAGGATCTTTTATTACATATGGTGGTCAGGCATGACTCAAGAACCTATCCAGGCCCTACTCCATCAGATCAGAAAGAAAACAATGGAATATATGGATAAGATTCCAAAGTTAACTATTCCAGAACCTGAAATCTTTAACCCGTTTGAGCTTGTTAAAGATATGATCAGAAAACAACAACCATTAATTACCGAAGCTGATTTAATGGTTAAATGCATGGATTTTATGAGGAATAAATTTGTTAAATCTTTTGAATCCTCTACCCCTACAGTAAGAGATGATGCATCCATGGTATCAGTCTCTAGCCAGACCAGTCAAGATGGAAATCAGTTTTCTTGTCTAGCAGGTTATGCACAAGATCCCAATGAAGATCTTAATTCTGGAGACGAGATTTCAATAGCAGACTATTGGGACTCTCTCACAGGACATTTGAAGGACAAGATGAATCCACCTAAAAAGTAAAGATTCCTCTTATCCTACCGACAGAAGAAGACAAAGAACTTTTCCAAAAAGTCTTTGATTCAACAGTATTCCCTTCATCAGATGTCTACTTTCCATCAGATAAGGAGACAGCATTTAGTGGTGGGCCGACCGACTGCATTATTCTAGCACACGATCCCATACACTATGCGGACTTCAAAATGTTAATTTTAAGTCCATTTTATGTATAAATAGAGGGCAATGTTTCCCTTCAATGTATCTTTCAATTTTCTTTTCTCTCCTCTGTAATATTTCTCTGTACAAGTTTGAAGTTCAATAAAGAAAGTTTTCTGTAAGTCTGTGCAATACTTATTTTGTTATTATAAACTTCTAGTTCTAATCTATCGATCCTTTAAATATATTGCATATATTATATTTTGTCTGGAACTATTTATACAATCCTAATAAGATTTTAGGGTATGGCTTGAGTGTATGCTTGGATTTTATTTTCAGAAGGGTATACATGCTGACCGACATAATAAGTTAAAAACCTTCAAATAATGTGGTCTTCCTTGTAATGGATTTATCATGTTTAGCTATATTTGTGAAGTTGACGATTGAATATATAATACCACGTAAATGTAAACTGATTTTGGAAAGGGCTGTTGAAAAACCTTCTTATTTTATTTTATTATTATTTATTTGTAGTGTAAAAATGAATAAAGGGCAATTTGTCTTTCTTCGAAGTTTTTTTTTTTTTTTTTTTTTTTCTACTTTCAGAAGTATATATGTGGTCCATGTGGATGGACATAATAAGTTAAAAACCTCAAATTGACCGGGCTTTCTTGCCATGGATTTCTCATGTTTTGCTATATTTGTGAAGTTGACGTTTGAATATTTAGATGATACACATTAGGGATATAGGAGACATTGTAATCAATAATGGAATTCAAATCTGCCGAGACGACTCAAGTCAATGACCCGACCCGTATTCCTACCAATTTTATGTTGAATTCAATATGCGTGTTGTGAAGATGGATTTAAAGCTAAACCATTTGAACACCCTTTTAAGATTACTTACTTATCTCAAGGTGTTTGACTCTACTTTCCAAAATAGAGTTGAACGAGTCCCAAATAAAGCAGTGTGGCATGTGCTAGGTGCAGTTGCTTACCAAAAAACAAGAAATACGGGTCAACAACCCATTTATCATCTTGGTTTGGAAGTGAATATTACACTAAAATTGGAGAAAGCATTAATCGGCCATCTTTTTGGCTTGGTTTTTTTTTTTTTTTTTTTTTTTTTTTTTTTTTTTTTGGACTATTCTCCTCCCGATTGGGGGCAAGTACTATTAATGTCACTTGCCAATATTTATTTATAAAAATAAAAAACTATTTTAGACTGATCTTGAGAAAAAGAATTGAACCTATGCTTGACAAATGATTTCTTTTTTTTTTTTTCAAATTATGAGTAGTGATACTCAGACTGAAGAGTAGTACAAAATTATCTAATCGAATGATTTTGATTGGTTATTTAAACAAAATACAAGTAAGTGAAAAGTCACACCCTTATATTTTTTGCATAAATAATCAATTAAAATATATAAATATGATAACTTATTGCAACCGCTCAGTATAAAAATTATTTTCCTAAAATGATACACTAAACAAGGTTCGTCATTGACACAACCTCCCCAACACTGTCTCTCACTCTCCTCCCTTTTCAATTAAAAATATAATCGATTTCAATCTTATTTGAATGTTAAACAATACTTGTCTCTATACTGCCTGAAATCTCTTTCACAATACATTGATATGACTGGCATGTGTCCATTTTGAATTCTCATTAAAAGAGAGAACTAAAATTGAGATTTTTCTTTACATATTTTTTAAAAGAAAAGTTGTAAAAAAACCATGTGTCAATTTGTGATTGTGTCATATTAGTGGTTTGGATGAGATTCCTCCTACTAAAAGTGTAAGGATCCACTACATCACATGATATTGTCCATTTTGAGCCTAAACTGACACCTGTTTTTGAATTTTACCCAAAAAGTTCTCATACTAATAGGAAATAACATAACCACATGTTAGCACTTCACATTTTTCTTACCCAAACAATGTGGGATTATGCACCTGTAACTCTTCCAGTGTGGTAGCATGTCAGTGCCTCGCACCCGCCCACAAGATCACCACAAAAACCCTTGAATGTCTCATTGAAAAATATGGTTATTCACTTTCAAGGCATAACGCTTCTATGTACAAAAAAAAAAAAAGAAAAAAAAAAACTATTGTCTTTAATGGATGGCTTTGAAAAAATAAAAGAGATCATGTTAAAAAAAAAAAATTAAATTCATAAATTTTGTCATTCCAAAAAAATTTAAAATTAAGGATTAGATAAGAAAATAAAAACAATGAAGACTTCCTCATATTTTTTCTTTTGGGAATAATCCAAGATTTTTTTTCTTTAACAATGACTCATTTTAAATAATGAAATTCTGTATCAAAATATCATGTAAATTGTGATACATCCACATTGCCATAACAGTTGTTACTGAGACAATGCATGAGTTTGTGGCAAAAACTAAACCACAGTTTGTGAACTATTTCTCTTTGTAAAAGCAATTGGCGTGTTTTGATGAATGACCAAGCGCTGAATGAGCTGTTGATTTTCTTGCGTTTATGAGATTTCGAGGCCCTATCGAGATTTTGTTTTGAAATTTCAAATCGAGGAAGATGTCATACATTTTTTTGCAATTTTGACGCTAGTACATATTCAAGGAGCATATATAATTTCTGGATACATTTTTCAATAGTATTAGCTGATCCATTTAATTTGTTTTTTATTTTTTTTTGTCATCTTTCAAAGAGTCTTTAACACTTACTCCCTTGGTCCTAAAGGGCATCTGGGAATCAACTTGCCGTAGATTTTTAATATATTTTTATTATATTGATAATAGTTAATTTCTAAATTTATCCTTATGGAAAAAATATATATATTACCTAATTACTATACTTGTTTAATTAAGTCTACGTGAAAAGGATAGTTTAAAAATATTATAAAAAATAGTATATCTATTTTTAGAATTGAATATATATTTTAAAATATCCCAATATAAAAAAAATAGATAAAAATTTTTGGATGGAGAAAGTATGTCTCATCTCAAGCAGACCTGTCAATACTGTTTGGTTATACTACATGGTCTTTGATTGCAAACGAATACGTACCAAAGTTTGTCAAGAACATACACAATGAAAAAGATCAGACGAACATTGAAGAGAAGGAATTATATAATTGAATAAATCTAAAGGACTAGCCCACTGCCTGAGGCTCCTTGATAATTAATAACAACAAGAACAAGTGAAAACTTAATTACAATTCACTTGTTTTTATTTGAATTCTTCTATCACGAGTATGCACAAATGCACACCAACATCATACACTTTTTTATACACTACAAATAAAAAAAAATACCCCAACTACATGTATAAAGAACAAAAAGAATACAATATGGGTTGTTTGTTCCAGTCTTATTTAGACAGTACAGCTATATATTGTGTTTATGAGGTTCTGTAAGATTTGTTATCAATGGCAGTGTCACGCCCCAAAATTTCTAATACAAGACCCTTATCTTATACTAAAATTTGGTGCGTGACTCACATCATACATCCACCAAAAACAATAATTAAATCAGTAAGAATACATTTAATTTATAAATCCATCAATCCAAAGGAAATTTAATACATCCCCAACTAATAAAAATTCCACCACCAATGAATCTTATTACAAAGTGTTTGCTATGACACAATAATAAAATCAAAATGTGGAAATCTGGAAAATCTCCATCTCCCATTGAACCTCCTTTGCAAGCCAAATCCATGTGCACCTGAAAGTAATAAAGGGGTGAGCTCACAAGCTCAGTAAGAAATTGCTAAACACTATCATCGTTCAGCAAGTCAATCTTTACTTAATCTGTATAAATAAACATATATAAATGACCACGAAAATATCTACTATTCATCGTTATTCTATAATATCAACTCAAACTGTAAACTTACAACCCATCTAGAATTTAAATTACTAAAATTCTACTTACCTCACATGAGCCCCTGGCTCCCCTCAACCAGTTGGCGTTCTAATGTCATTACCTCACATGAGCCCTTGACTCCACTCCAATAAATGGTGTGAATTGCATAGTTCCTGACTACCAAATACACATATGTGGCTAGGTTGTACGTCTACTCACCCAAATAATCCCTGATCACGTCCACACAATAAGGGCTCATTAGACCCATGGCCATAACACAAAATAATGCACTCGCATAAGGCTGGTCCCTGACCATGCCTAACTGATCCAATAATCTCGACCAATCATTAAGAGGTTAGTCCTGCACTACCGCTCTTTCTAGTTCACATACCTCATCTAAATACCAAAAGCATTGTTTTAATAAATATTTTTACCATTTAGTAATCATAACTCATAATTTCCCGAGTACACCAAATACCTTAATTAATTACTTAAATAATTAATAAATAAAAAACATACCATAACATACTCATAGTCTAAGATTTTGCAACCTGCTAATTAACTTACATTCTAAAAATTACCCTCATTATCGGCCAATCTGAGTTGAGTTTAACTGCCCTCACCATCATCTATACCATGGCTTAACTTCTAATACTAGTTCAATTTCTTTACTGAAACCCACGGATCCTTAACTGACACCTATATAACCATGGATTATATATACCATAGATTAAATATATCCAATAATTACTAAATCTCTAATCAATCCAAAGTCAATAATTAAAAAAAAATTAACTAAAGCTAACCTCAACGGTACCAAATCTGTAGGCTTCATAGGTAGATTGCCCATATCAAATATATTATCTACTGCCCCATTTGCTAAAATAACTCACTTGCTATAATATCGTGTAATCCCAACTACACCCACTTTTACATACACGCATAGAATATATAAAAGATTAACACCAACTCTACAACTCTAACACTCTAGATCCTTTACACCAGATTATCAAATAATTATCTCCCAATCAATGATCCAACATTCAAGTACTAAAGCACTCTTGTATATGTCAATTAGTACTAAAAATTCTAAATAACAATTTATAATTTAATCAATACGTGCTACTTTCATGGATCAACCCATTATTGTACATTCACCTTATGTACAAGATTAAAATCCCAGAATAAGTATACCCACGATCATGAGTTTATAATTAATTCATAGATAATCATCTTACCATCAATCACATAAAAAAAATATATAAGATATAAGCAAGAATTAACTTGTCTGAATTGCTATCACCATTTGAGCTTTTTCTCGCTTCCCAACAACAAACGCATAAAAATCCTCGGGGATAACAACGTACGTAAAAAAACTAAACTGAATACACAACTAAGTTAAGCAGTTGAGTTCCATAAGGACTCTTTTAAAAAAACAAACTAAACTGAATGATAACGTTATCTCCGTCAAATAATCTACATTAAATAAGCTAGTCAAATAACCTACCTCATTTCGCAGCTTTATCTCCTTATATATATATATAACACGAATCTTAAAAATAAAAAATAAAAAATCATGGTTGTTACAGGCAGTTTGCAGGATTAATTACTCAATTTATTTACCACTCCTAGCCACCCCAAATGGAACCAAGAGGTGTGGGTATGGAGGAGGAGGAGGAGGATGAAATATAGCATGACCCGCAAAGCCCTTCTGGCTGATGGTGGTGCTGGGGATGTTGTTGGTGCCAGGGTTCGGTGACGGATCTTGGGGCTGACCTTTGGGCAAGGATTGCAATAAAAAATTTTCATTCAGGAGCCTACTAGCTTCATATGGTTTTGTGTTTAGAAGGAAAAGGAGTGCCATTATGAATAGAACAGTATTTGATGGCTTCATCTTGTTGATCATAAGCATGCAAAGAAAGTGTTGTCAACTGTTAAAACACAATTAATGGAGAATATATATATGCATGGATAGGGGTGTATTTATATGCATCGATCATCAGGCAATCAACTATTATGACTTGAATATTATTTCCATGGTTTTAACTTGATTAAAGGGCCGTTTTGACTGTTGACTAGAAGGGATACACTAGTACATTTGAATTTGAACGGGTACGTGAGTGAAATAATCCCATCAACTTCTTTCTCTTTCTCTTTTTTTTATTTATTTTTTATTTTTAAAGATTTTAATTTCACCGTACATTTGATGGTAATTCTATCAAAATGACACCAGCATGTAATAGTTTGGGGGGAAAAAAAAAACAAAAAGTCAATTTTTATTTTTTTATTATGTTTTTGAGAAGAAAAAATAAACATTTGATCAGTTTGAAATCATACAAATAAATCGAAAACCTTTGATTTCTTTTTCTTTTTCTTTTTTTACCTAAAAGAAAGTCCCTTACTAATTCATGATATTTGTCCATTTTTTTATTTTAAATAAATGACAGATAAAATTAAGAAATATCTTTTCTTATATTTTCTTTACATATTTTAAATTTCTTTTTTTTTGAAAAAAAACATTTTGTCATTGTACCATTTTAGTGGTTTGGAAGAGATTCCTCTTCACTGAGGAGACAAGTAAAAGTATATATATTTTTACTTTCACCATATAACATTTTTATGTGAAAATTTATTAACTTCAATGGATTATATTGATTTGGAAAAATAAAAGATGTTATCTTAAAGATACCGTTAAAATTCGTAAATTGTCATTTTTAAATTTTAAAAATGATTAAATAAGAAAATAAAAATATTGAAAACTTCTTTATTTTGTAAATGACCCATGTTGTTGTTTTTTTCCGAATAATGAAGCAAATACATTATGGACAATGTTTAGTTACACACCGATGAGTAGCTTCACCCTACTCACCCTTTATGTATTTCAATAATAAAAAACCACATCAGCTTTAATAATAAAATCAGCAAAACAATATAATGGTTGATCCGAGAGACGTGGGTTATTTTGTTATTAAAACTGATGTGTTATTTTGTTATTGGAACACATAAGTAGTGAGTAGGGTGAAACTACTCATAAGTGAGTAGCTAAACATTATCCATTATAAAATACATGGTATAGGGTGTGTATTTATATGTTTTAATTAGGGCTGTAACTTGGGCGGGTTAACCTAACCCAGCCCAGCCCAGCTTCAACCTAGAAATTTTGTAATCTGGACATACAATTCACAAATCAGGTTCATGTTCGGGTTGGGTTTTGTCAAAACCCAGACATATTAGGGTTGGGCTCGGGCTCAACTCGAACCCAACCCAAAAACCCAAAATTAAATTTTTTTTTTTTTTTTTTCTCCTTTCTCCTTTCTCTTTCCTCTTTCTTCTTTCTCTGTCGCCGTACGTCCCGAACATGAAAAAGGGACTTATCCGGCGATGTTGCTTCTTTCCAGCGATGGCGCCTGCCTCCTCGCCGGAGATCTAGGTTTCCTCTCCCTCGCTCCGGCGATTTCGCCAGAGGACGGCCGTCTCTTTAAGACCTTTGTAGGGACCTCTCGACTCTCTGGTTCACTTCTCCATCGTCATCTCCTTTATCGGTTACCGTCGTCGTCGAGAAACTCTCGCTGAAACTGTACAAGTCTGAAACCTCAGAGATGATATCATCTGTTGGTTTAATCATAGCCATTGGTTGGATCTTGGCTTCATCGACTTTAGGCAGCTTGTTGTTGGTGGGTTTGATCTGTGTAGAAATGGGTGGTTTTCGGAATGGGTGTCTCGGAGAGCACTTTTTTGACAGTTTCTTCTTCGAGTGGCGGCGGAGGAGGAGCTCTGCAGTTGGCATCAGATTCCAGCGAGTGGTGGTGATGATTTAGAGGAACCACATCTGGGTTTTAAAATAAATAAATAAAATTAACACTGAGATCTGAAAATATATGGGTTTTGAACTTCTGATTCTTGTAGATTTTGTAGTTTGTAGTTACAGTTGCTGAGAGAGGGAGAGCGAGAGAGTTGAGAATGAGATCTGCGATTGTGGAGGCTAAAATGATTTGTCCTAAAATTTTGTTGTTTTTCAATAATAATATAATTCGGATAAAATAATAATAATAATAATAATAATATAATCAAATATATATAATATATATATATATATATATATATATATAATATAATATAAATTTCCGAAAAAAAAAAAAATTTATTAATTTTTTTAAAAACTCAACCCATTAACCAGACCCGGACGACCCAAAAATATTTGGGCTGGGTTTTACCATAACCTATGTTGGATACAATTCGGGCTGGCTCAACCCAACACGATTCGGGTTGAGGTTGTGTTGGGTCTGGGCTGAATTGGGTCAGCCCAACTTGCAGCCCTAGTTTCAATTAACCCATCAATTAGTATGACTTGAACTTTTCATAATTTTAGTTTGACTGTTGACTAGTAGGGGTAAACTAATGGTTTAGCTTGAAATTGAATGGGTCATAGAGGGGAAAACAAAAAAAACAAAAAAACAAACAACTAACTAGATTTGAACTTGAACCCAAGAGCTTATATTTGTTTGTTTGTTTGTTTTTTTTTTTTTTTGTTTTTTGAAAGAGCAAGCTTAAATTTGTTGTTTATTAATAAGAAATTCGTTGAAACCTTAAAATGACCGGGGCTACCTTGTTATGGATTTCTGATGTTTTACTTATATTTGTGAAGTTGACATTTGAATACATAGATATAGATTTGAGCTTATACACGACATTCTTATCAACAATGGAATTCAAATCAGCGGAGATGACTCAAGTTAATGACCCGACTCGTACTCCTACCAAGCTTATGTTCAATTCAAGATGCGTGTTGTGAAGGCGGATTTGAAGCCAAAAGAGTTCCACACAGACTTACTATTTGAGGGTGTTTGACTTTACTTACTCGTGTAAGTTTGGACTCATGTTACTTGCTCACAAAAAACAAAAGGTTGCCATAACTCAGCCTATGAATTTATTATCTTGGTTTGGAAGTGAATATTTGGCTCAATAAAGGACTATTTCGCAATAGCTTCTACTCGTATTTTTGTTGTGGCAATGTAAAAATAAATGTCAGCATGAGTTGTATTTTTTAATGTATTTATGTAAATTCTTCAAAATTAATTTGGTAATTAATTGTTATAATTAGGATAGTTAACCGATATATTTTAATTTATTTTTTAGGATTCTTTAATTTAGAAAGTTTCCTCTATCCTGTAATTACTGTGTTATCGTCTATATTATTATTGGAAGAGTAGAAAGTAACAACGAATCATTCATTGAAATATACTGTTTGACTTGGTATCAGAGAAACTCTAATAATTTTTTTTCTTCTTCATATTCCGTATTCCGAATATCGTAATTTGAATTTTATTTCTATTGTTAGTCTAAATGGCGTTTACTTCACGCGCAACTACGGTACCAACCATCTAATTCCATCCTGCACCTCACTTTAGAATCTGTCCGAGGGAAGATACTTTCATCAACAATCAAGGACTCCCACATCAGCAGAAGAATTACAAATGAATGAGAGGTACCCGAATCAATTATGCGACCACCAGCTAAATTGCCTAACCAATCAAGGCGAACCTGAAGGGGTTGAGGCTGTGAGGCTTAAAAGCCATGATCACCGGAATTGTTGGCTGTCAACTCCCATATTTAACTGCTTTCCATTCTGGGAACTTTGGGCCTATGTTCGTCGAGGGCTAGCAAATCAAATAGTTGGGTTGGGCTTTGGGCCTTATACTTGAAGTTAGCCTGGGCTAACTATTCTATATTGCCTTTTGTTGTAATCCATCTTCTTTATTTCAATGATATTTAATTTCACTTTTCAAAAAAACAAAAAAAAAAACTACTGTGGACTACGAGACACCGCAGATCATAGTCCACCAAGACAATTCTGCATTTCCAACTAGAATTATATTGGATGAGACTAATTACTCATTATGTCTCATCCTCGTCAATACATGTTTGGTTATATTACATGGTCTTTGATCGCAAATGCATACATACCAAAGTTTGTCAAGAACATACATAATGAAGAAAATCAGACGAACATTGAAGATAAGGAATGATATCATTGAAGAAATCTAAAGGATTAGCCCAATATCTGAGGCTCCGCAATTGATAATTACTATAACAACAAGAACAAGTGAAAACTTAATTACAATTCACTTGTTTTTATTTGAATTCTTCTATCACCAGTATGCACAAATACAAACCAACATCATACACTTTTTTATTACAAAAAAAAAAAAAAAATACCCCAACTACACGTATAAAGAAAAAAAGAATACAATATGGGTTGTTCCTGTCCTATTTAGACAGTACAACTATATATTGTGTTTATTAATGGCAGTTTGCAGGATTTGTCAATTTATTTACCACTCCTAGCCACCCCAAATGGAACCAAAAGGTGCGGGTATGGATGAGGAGGATGAAATATAGCATGACCCGCAAAGCCCTTCTGGCTCATGGTGGTGCTGCTAGAGCTGGGGATCTTGCTGGTGCCCGGGTTCGGTGACGGATCTTCTTGCTGGTGCTCAAATGTTTGTTGCATAAAGGTTCAAAAATGAAGCTTGGCTGCTTGTGTCCTTGTGGACCTCATTCTCCACAGCTAGCCCAATTTGATTTTGACTTAGCTATTTGACACCAACGGAGTTAGAAATGGTGTGAAATGTTATATATACCCTCACTTTTTTAACGCAATTTAATAAAAACTAATATTAAAAAAGATGAAAGTATTATTAAGTACTATATGACTTATGGTTGAAACTACAAGGCAATTGGGCCAGGTACAACCATTCCTCCTTCGAGTCACATAATAAACATTTGTGAGTGTGTCTGAATATTTATTTAATAATAATAATTAAACAAATAAACAAAAATAATTAAAAACAAGCAAAACCTTGATTACAATTCACTTCTTTTTATTCGAATTCTTGAATCACCGAATCTACACAAATACACACCAACAGCATCCTCTTTTTTATACACTACAAATAAAATAAAATAAAATAAAAAACCCAACTACATAAATAAAGAACGAAAAGAATACAATATGGGGATTGTTCCTGTCTTATTTAGACAGTACAGTTATATATTGTGTTTATGAGAGGTTCTGTGAGATTGTTATCAACGGCAGTTTGCAAGATTAGTCTATTTATTTACCACTACTAGCCACCCCAAATGGAACCAAGAGGTGTGGACATGGAGGAGGAGGATGAAATATTGCATGACCCGCAAATCCCTTCTGGCTGATGGTGGTGCTGCTAAAGTTGGGAATCTTGTTGGTGCCCGGGTTCGGTGACGGAAGTTGTGTTGGAAACGGCATTAGAAAACGCAAACTTTGAAAGGATTTTTAAAAAGATTCCGCTAAGAATTTTTTGCGAATCTATTGACGAGCGCGTTCCTCTCTGCGAGGAGATGAACGTGGTATATTTATTTTCTCAAATCCGTTTCCGGGTGAATGAGAAATTGGCTCAAAAGTAAGTGATTTATAAAGCCTAAATGGGTGTGAATAAAGTGGGAAATGCTTGTCCCACATCGAAAAAGTAGTAAAGCAACCTTGAGTATATATATGTCTAGTATGGAATTTGGGTTTGGGTCCAAGGGCACCCAAGTTTTTAAGAGGGGGAGGACCTAGGCTAGCCTGGATCCGAACCAACTACTGCCCGGTCCGGGCTAGGGCGGGGCTTGATTGTGAAATGGGTTTAACATTTTACCCAAAGTTGGGATGGGCCTGTGTGGTTGTATTTTATTTTGTTGCTGGACTTATCAAAATGGGCCTGTTTACTGGGCTGAATTAATGGCCGAGTTGGATTATTTGCTTGCTGGACTGGACGAAATTAAAGGGCTGGGCTGGATCAGAATTAAAAGGATTCAGTTTTAATTTTGAACCAAGAGTTGCACCCTTTACAAATTAAAAACCATCAACAGATTTTTAATTTTGATTGGTCAACAATGGTTGCACCCATTCGGACTATGGGTGCACCCATTCAGAATAGGCACCAACAAGCCTATAAATACCCATCATTGGGTTCATTTCAATTCACACCAATTCAGAAATCTTCTTCTCTTCTTCTGAATTTCTTCTTCTAATTCTTCTTTGTTCGGTTCAGCCACTGGTTTGGGTTCAACCTAAACTGGTTTGGATTGGGTTCGAACCTTGGTTTCCAAGTTTGGGTTCAATCTTGGTCTCCGAGTTAGGGTTCAATCCTGGTCTCCGAGTCTGAGTTCAACAGAGAGTGCTACACCGAGTCGGTTCGCCTATTCCATTGGTTTGAAGTGCTACTACCAAAGGAAGAAAAGTCGTTGTATCCTGGGAGATAGACGCCGAAGAGTCCGTTAGCACCGTAGCGGGGCGTATCTGTCTTAAGGCTATAGAATTAAATTCTAGCCTCGACTTTATCAGGTTCTTTTATAGTATTATTTTCTTGATATTAAACTATATAAATATATATATAGATTATTATAATAAATATTATATTTACAAATAATATTTAAATAAATTATACTATAGTATATGATACATTATTTTATCAACAATCTTAAGACAGATACTTTATACTATAGTAATAATTATTTAATTATTATTGTTGTTATAATTATTATAATTTGACTCGTGGTCTGTATATCAATATATAACAGACAAATGGCAAGTACGAGTATTACCGTGCCTAATGTTCCCGTCAGTCATGGGGAGAAGCCCGAAAAATTCAACGGGACGGAGTTTAAAAGGTGGCAACAGAAAATGATGTTCTACCTTACAACTCTGAATCTAAGCAAGTATCTGACTGAGACTGCTCCAGTGTTAAATGAGGGTGATACAGACATTACCAAGGTTGGAGCTGTTGATACATGGAAGCATGGAGACTTCCTATGTAAGAACTACATCCTCAATGGATTGGACAACACCTTATATAATGTGTACAGTCCAATAAATACTGCTAAAGAGCTTTGGGAGTCGTTAGACAAAAAGTATAAAACAGAGGATGCTGGATTGAAGAAATTCGTGGTTGGACGATTTCTGGACTTCAAAATGATAGACTCCAAGACAGTCATGAGCCAAGTACAGGAGCTCCAGCTGATCCTACATGAGATACATGCTGAGAAGATGACATTGAGTGAATCCTTTCAAGTAGCTTCAATCATTGAAAAGCTGCCACCTACTTGGAAAGATTTCAAAAATTACTTGAAGCATAAGCGCAAGGAAATAGGGCTCGATGACTTAATTGTCAGGCTGAGAATTGAAGAAGATAACCGTACATCTGAAAAGAGAGCCGAAAATTCTTCAATGGTGTCAAAGGCAAATGTAGTGGAAGCAGGACAGAAAAATAAGAAGAGGAAGCACTCTGGAGAAGGTCCTAGCCAAGGAAACTACAAGAAGTTCACTGGGAAGTGTTTCATATGCGGCAAGCTAGGACACCGAGCTAAAGATTGTTGTAGCCGCAAAACACATCATAACCCCAGGAAGAAGACCACTGAGGTGCACATAGCTGAAGAAGATAAGTTGACAACTGATGTATCAGAGTTAAATCTTTCAGCTGTGGTTTCTGAAATCAACCTGGTAAGCAACAACAGAGAATGGTGGGTGAACACAGGAGCTACTCGTCATGTTTGCTCTGAAAAGAGGATGTTCACTACCTATGAAACTATAAATAATGAAGAACAACTCTACATGGGGAATTCTTCTACTGCAAAGGTTGAAGGACAAGGAAAGATCAAGCTACTAATGACCTCAGGGAAAGAGCTCACTCTTAATAATGTGCTACATGTACCAGACATCAGGAAGAACTTGGTCTCTGGGTCACTACTAAGCAAGAATGGGTTCAAGCTGGTCTTTGTATCTGATAAGTTTGTGCTGACTAAGAATGGGGTGTATGTGGGCAAAGGGTATCTAAGTAATAGACTATTTAAGTTCAATGTAATGATTGTTGTACCCAAAGTTATTAATGATAATAATAAAGCTAGTGCTTCTTCTGCTTATATTATTGACTCATGTGATGTATGGCATGGTAGGTTAGGACATGTTAATTATGATACTATTCGTAGATTAATTAACATGGAATCTATACCTAAATTTAATATTGATTTAAATCAAAAATGTCAAACATGTGTAGAAGCAAAATTGACTAGAACCTCATTTCACTCCATAGAGCGAAGTACTGAACCTCTAGCATTAATTCACAGTGATATCTGTGACTTTAAATCTGTGCCAACTAGAGGTGGGAAAAAGTATTTCGTTACTTTTATTGATGACTGTACAAGATATTGTTATGTATACTTGTTAAGAAGTAAAGATGAAGCCTTGGAAATGTTTAAACATTACAAGAATGAGGTTGAGAATCAACTTGGAAAAAAGATAAAGATGTTTAGAAGTGATAGAGGTGGTGAATACGAAGTACCATTCGCTGACATTTGCTCAGAACATGGTATTATTCACCAAACTACCGCTCCTTCTTCACCTCAACAGAACGGTGTTGCTGAACGCAAAAACCGTACCTTAAAAGAAATGATGAATGTTATGTTGATAAGTTCTGGTTTAACCCAGATTTTGTGGGGGGAAGCTTTGCTCTCTGCTAATTATGTTCTCAACAAGGTACCTCAAAAGAAATCAAATGTGACACCTTATGAATTATGGAAAGGTCAAAAACCTTCCTATAAATTCTTAAAAGTGTGGGGGTGTTTAGCTAAGGTTGCGGTTCCTACTCCTAAGAAAGTTAAGATAGGACCAAAAACGTTTGATGGTATTTTCATAGGCTATGCATAGAATAGTAGTGCATATCGTTTTCTTGTGCATAAATCAGACATTCCTGATATCCATGTCAATATAATTATTGAGTCAAGGAATGCTTATTTCTTTGAGGATATATTTCCATGCAAAAATCCTCTTAAAAGAAATTATGATACTGCTAATAGTTATATACAAGAGAATATAGACCAAGAGTCTATAGATGATGAAAATAAGGAAGAACCTAGACGTAGCAAAAGAGCTAGAATGTCTAAGTCATTCGGTCCTGATTTTCTGACATATATATTGGAGAATGAGCCACAAAGCTACAAGGAAGCTATGTCTTCTCCTGAAGCTAATTTATGGAAAGAAGCCATAAATAGTGAAATTGAATCCATCATGCAAAATCATACTTGGGAGCTGGTGGATCTTCCTCCTGGTACTAAACATTTAGGGTATAAGTGGATTTTCAAGAGGAAGATGAAGCCTGATGGTTCAATTGAAAAATATAAAGCTCGACTTGTTGCTAAGGGATACAGGCAAAAAGAAGGCTTGGATTATTTTGATACATATTCACCAGTCACAAGAATAACATCCATAAGATTGTTACTAGCTATTGCAGCACTGCAAAACTTAGAAATACATCAAATGGATGTTAAAACTGCCTTCTTAAATGGTGAATTAGAGGAGGAAATCTATATGGAACAACCTGAAGGGTTTATAGTTCCAGGAAAAGAAAAGAAGGTGTGCAAACTTGTAAAATCCTTATATGGATTAAAACAAGCACCTAAACAATGGCATGAAAAATTTGACAAAGTGATGTTGTCAAATGGTTTTAAAATTAATGAGTGTGATAAATGTGTGTATGTGAAAAACACTCAAAATGGATATGTCATTGTGTGCCTATATGTGGATGATATGCTGATAATGGGTAGTAATGATGTTATAATCAAAACTACTAAAAAGATGTTGACCAAAAATTTTGATATGAAAGATTTAGGTATAGCTGATGTCATACTAGGAATTAAGATTTCTAGAACATCAGATGGTCTAGTATTATCTCAATCTCACTATATTGAGAAAATATTAGAAAAGTTTAATAAAGGGGATAGTAGTCTTGTAAAGACTCCTGTTGATGTAAATCTTCATTTATCGAAAAATACTAGTCCTAGCATATCACAACTTGAGTATTCTCGCATTATAGGAAGCTTAATGTATTTGATGAATTGCACACGACCAGACATAGCATACTCAGTTAATAAATTGAGTAGATATACTAGTAATCCAGGAAAGAACCATTGGACTGCAATAATTAGGGTTCTAAGGTATTTAAAATATACTATAAGTTATGGATTACATTATTCTAGATATCCAGCAGTACTTGAAGGATACAGTGATACTAATTGGATATCAGATACAAAGGATTCTAAATCCACAAGTGGCTATGTCTTTACTATTGGAGGAGGTGCCATATCTTGGAAATCTTCAAAACAAACTTGTATTGCCAGATCCACTATGGAATCTGAATTTATTGCTTTGGATAAAGCAGGTGAAGAAGCTGAGTGGCTTCGTAATTTCTTAGAAGATATTCCAAATTGGCCTAAACCGGTGCCCGCTATATGTATACATTGTGATAGTCAATCAGCAATTGGAAGGGCACAAAGTAATATGTACAACGGTAAGTCTCGACATATACGTCGACGACATAATACCGTTAGACAATTGCTCTCAAGTGGGATAATCTCAATACATTATATCAGGTCAAAAGATAATTTAGCGGATCCGTTTACATAAGGTTTGACAAGAGAGCAAGTATATAGTTCATCGAGGGGAATAGGATTAAAGCCGAAAGCTAACGAGTCATCTTAATGGAAACCCAACCTAGTTGACTGGAGATCCCAAGATCTAGGTTCAAAGGGACAACAGAAATTCTGAATGGCTCACCAGAAGCACTGGGAAGATTCAATCTTCTACCCATTTCTATGATGAGACAGTGTTACCTACAACGATGAGTAGGATAAGCTATGCTTTTAATGACTCTTATACCTTGAAAATTCAAGTGGGGTATGGTAGGATACTCTTAATAAGAAGTCACCTATATGAGTGTGAAGTGGGGCCGTTTATATGAGAACTTCTAAGGCTAAGTTTTCTAGAGCGCTCATGAAATACCAGGCGTTGTTCAGGGCCATATGAACACAACCGTGAGAACCGACTTTGTGTAGGAAGGAATTGTGTGCTTGCTATTGTCTTGGTTTACATCAACGGCTGAACAGTTCAAGACATAATGTTCACTGGTTAGCCAGTAAATCCGATAGTAATACACTAAGGAAGGTTCAAGGCCAAAAGCTATCTATCCCGATGCAGTAACTTTCCAATAGTACTCTCTATAGTGTCTGTATCTTCTCCTTTTGTAATCTGCGCAAATTTTCATTCATGTGGGGGATTGTTGGAAACGGCATTAGAAAACACAAACTTTGGAAGGATTTTTAAAAAGATTCCGCTAAGAATTTTTTGCGAATCTATTGACGAGCGCGTTCCTCTCTGCGAGGAGATGAACGTGGTATATTTATTTTCTCAAATCCGTTTCCGGGTGAATGAGAAATTGGCTCCAAAGTAAGTGATTTATAAAGCCTAAATGGGTGTGAATAAAGTGGGAAATGCTTGTCCCACATCGAAAAAGTAGCAAAGCAACCTTGAGTATATATATGTCTAGTATGGGATTTGGGTTTGGGCCCAAAGGCACCCAAGTTTTTAAGAGGGGGAGGACCTAGGCTAGCCTGGATCCGAACCAATTACCACACGCGCGCGCCGCCTGCCCGACCCGACCCGGTCCGGTCCGGGCTAGGGCGGGGCGGTGCTTGATTGTGAAATGGGTTTAACTTTTTACCCAAAGTTGGGATGGGCCTGTGTGGTTGTATTTTATTTTGTTGCTGGACTTATCAAAATGGGCCTGTTTACTGGGCTGAATTAATGGCCGAGTTGGATTATTTGCTTGCTGGACTGGACGAAATTAAAGGGCTGGGCTGGATCAGAATTAAAAGGATTCAGTTTTAATTTTGAACCAAGAGTTGCACCCTTTACAAATTAAAAATCACCAACAGATTTTTAATTTTGATTGGTCAACAATGGTTGCACCCATTCGGACTATGAGTGCACCCATTCAGAATAGGCACCAACAAGCCTATAAATACCCATCATTGGGTTCATTTCAATTCACACCAATTCAGAAATCTTCTTCTCTTCTTCTGAATTTCTTTTTCTAATTCTTCTTTGTTCGGTTCAGCCACTGGTTTGGGTTCAACCTAAACTGGTTTGGATTGGGTTCGAACCTTGGTTTCCAAGTTTGGGTTCAATCTTGGTCTCCGAGTTAGGGTTCAATCCTGGTCTCCGAGTCTGAGTTCAACAAAGAGTGCTACACCGAGTCAGTTCGCCTATTCCATTGGTTTGAAGTGCTACTACCAAAGGAAGAAAAGTCGTTGTATCCTGGGAGATAGACGCCGAAGAGTCCGTTAGTACCGTAGCGGGGCGTATCTGTCTTAAGGCTATAGAATTAAATTCTAGCCTCGACTTTATCAGGTTCTTTTATAGTTTTATTTTCTTGATATTAAACTATATAAATATATATATAGATTATTATAAAAAATATTATATTTACAAATAATATTTAAATAAATTATACTATAGTATATGATACATTATTTTATCAACAAGTTGGCCGGGGAGGACCTTTTGGCAGGGATTGAAATAAAAGATTTTCATTCAGGAGTCTACTAGCTTCATATGGTTTTGTGTTTAGAAGGAGAAGTAGTGCCATTATGAATAGAACAATAGTTGGAGGCATTATCTGTTGGGAAACAGAAGTTTTTAAAATTTTCTGAGTTAGGGACAAGTTTTATGCATGAAGAACATGATGATTCATTCAATTAGAGATAGAAAATTTACATCAAGGTTTGAGTAAATTTTAAATCTCTTCTTTTAAATAAATGTTGTCACTTATTGTAAATCCCTTTACTAGATGTCTCTTTCTTGGATCACCATCTTGTTGATAATGATCTTACCTTTACGAATCACCCATAAACCTCCATGAATGACTTTGTAGAGTTAAGCTTGTGGGAGCCTCCATCAGATGAGAATACTAACCTTAAAATTCTAGAGTGAGAAAAACTTTTCTTGTCTTTCAAAAATATTATACAAAGACGTAACCTAAAATATACATAGACCCCATGTATATAAAGGCAAAAATAAAAATAATAACTGAAGACAATATATTTTTCGTGATATCTCAAATCTAATGGGCTTTTAATATCAAGTTGGACTATGAGTGAGAATCATTTGAACTTATTATTTTCTTGGCTACAATGAATTAATAATTAGCTATATCCATTATACCATGGACCCAATTCAATTAATTTATAAATTAATTTTTACTCCACTAAAAGAAATTAATTGAACTCCAATTAAATAATAAATAACGTCTAAGTCAATGTTGCATTTTGACTCCTCTATGTATAATTAGTTATCAGATAAATAAAGTCATCAACCCGACTACTATATTAATATATTTATTTTGGTACCTTTGATTATTTTCGGCTTAATCACAATAAAACATTTGTTTGACAAAAATAATAATTTAAATAAATAAATATATAGAAAATTATTTTTTCTAAAAACACACGAAGGCTTTTGAATTTACTTTGTGATCAACCATAATCAATACAAAATAAATACAAGTAACAATGATGCAAATATTGAAAAAATAATCCTCTAACTATTAATCACCTAATTACCCAAAGTGCCGGTCTATGGATTCTGAAGATTCTGCCTAATAAAGCAAAGTAATTACTAATTAATAAAAGAGTCTATACTTCTCTTATGCTTAAGAGTCAAATGTCATGACAGTGATAGTGAGCAATTGTATACGACGGCTCTTGCAATATATATATCTCAACCTAACGCGGATCTAGTTCAAGTCTTAATTAATAATAAGTTCATTCATAATTACCGACTATAAACTATTTATGACTACTATTTATATTCATGTATTAATCGCGATCACATACATATATAAATATCTCTTATAATCAAGTGGACACTATCAATTCCATAATGAATCGAAATATAATACATTGAATTCACCAATTGTATAAAGGATAAATAATTCTGATATGTTAGGAACATATATCACTTTAATCCAAATAGGAATTCGCTAGCTATACCAGGGCATACAAATCCTAACAACTCCCACTTACCCTCATACCCAATTCGAATCTAACTCCCATGTTATCTAAGTGACGATCAAAACTATTGATTAATGACACCTTTGTTAATGGATCAACAAAGTTGTGTCTAATGTAATGTTCTAGCCACGAGTACATTTTCTTGGCGGACAATATCATGTAAGACATGATACTTCCTCTCAATGTACCTTGTTCCTTTATGGAGCCTTGGGTTATTAGTTTGGGCTACTTCTACACTATTGTCGCAATATAGCATGATAGGCAGGTTAGTATGCTCCACAACCTCTAAATCAGTGAGATCAAACCAAAAGGTTTCCTTTGCTGCCTTTAAGGCTACAATGTACTCCACCTTCAGATTTTAGTAAGTAGTTAAAATCTGCTTAACATTCTACTAACTGATTTCCCTTCCATTGAGTGAACATACACCAAGTCATGAACCTCATAGTATTTATATCTGATTGAAAATCAAAACTAGCATACCCGACTGGGATTACATCATCACATCCATAAATGAGCATGAGATTATTTGTTCTCCTAAGGTACTTTATGATATTTTTCACAATAGACCTGTTATTAAGTTTGAGATTAGACTAATATTTACCGACTATCCCTACAGTGTAGCGGATGTCCTGTTTAGTATAGACCATGGCATATATGAGACTCCCACATACGGAAGTATATTATTCCAGTCTTATTTGCTCAATCTCCACTGCTAGTCTTGGAAAACTACTTACTAGAGAGAGCAATCTATGTCAATAAAGTAAGAACTCATTCTTTGAGTTTTGCATACCAAATCTGGTCAAAACTTTATCAATGAAGAATTGTTAAGATATGCCTATTTTTCTTTTAACTTGATTTTGCAAAAGTTTGATCCTAGGAATATAGCTTACATCTTAAAGATCCTCCATTTCAAAGTAATTAAACAACTACCTCTTTACTGATGACGAAACTTCCACGTCATTCTAAATGAGTAGGATGTCATCAATATATAGAATTAGAAAAACAATGACATTACTATATACACACATGGTTCATTCACTAAGAAATCTTCTGGTATCCTCTTGTAGATTAACTTTCCTTCCATAGGTATCACCCTACTAGAAAGTTCTACAAGATCCCAGATTTTATTAGAATACATAGATTCTAACTTTGATTTCATAGCAACTTGCCAAAACGATCTGTATCCATATCGGTTCACACTTCCATGTAGCTTACTAGGTCTGACTCATGTTTAACAAGGATGTCCATAGAGGTCTCACCTAAAATCATGATTCTGTCGGATTGGATGATAATCCTCCCACTACATCAATGTACCGATGCAGGAATCTGTGTACTAGATGATGTTTATACATCAATAGGGAATTCATATATAATTCTTAATCTCTATAATAAGTGTGTTCATATGTGGTACAACTGGTACTCTGACCATCTTCTCTAACATTATTGTGCTACTAGGTATGTGATTCATAATATGATCCTCCTATAGATAAACAGTAGTGTATACAATCAACTTTTATCATTTAGATTGTAAAATAATCCATCATAGTGCCTTTAGAGTAGCTATCAAATCAAACATGCCTACGATTTGCTTCCAACTTACTTGTCCATATCAAGCGCACATGCGCAAGACTACCCCATAGGTGCATGTGATTCAAACTAAGATTTAGTTAAAAGCACAGCTCAAAAGGTATCCTTGAGACAGACTAAGATGGAATGCAGTTCATAATGTGCATTGATATAGTCAAGGCTAAATTCTAAAATGAAAGAGATAATGAAGCATAACTGATCATAGATCTAACCATGTTAAGCAGAATCCTGTTATTCCTATTTGACACCTCAATTCATTGAGCATCAATTGAGGAAAACTGGTACACAACACCCTTATT
The DNA here is from genome assembly GCF_030987335.1 of Cornus florida. Classification (NCBI taxonomy): domain Eukaryota; kingdom Viridiplantae; phylum Streptophyta; class Magnoliopsida; order Cornales; family Cornaceae; genus Cornus; species Cornus florida. The sequence goes on along the minus strand of NW_026775575.1, from coordinate 73,356,943 downwards.
GACCATATAGTCTTTACACTATCCCAAGAAATACTCATATCCACGATCAGATCGAAGTGTTTTAATAAGTTTACCTAATTTGTGCTCCGCCTCAATCTTGACACTCTCGGAATATACCAAAAGTTTAAGACTTGTGTCACATCAAGTAAATGTATTAAAAATGTTAGTAGTCTTGCTTAGATTTTCATAAAATCACACATGTTAGCGTGTATTGACTCCAATTGTTCTTTATGTCTATTTTATTTGGTTGATTAAAGCCCTTAGGGTTATCAATCCTTCAATACATGATTCATAAGTTGGTTTAGGCTCATCTGCCTTACTAGGTAATAAACCTTCTTTAACCAATCTTTGAATCTCATTTTGACTGATTACAACCCAATAATAGACACTAAAAATACAATGAGTCAGGAGTAACAAATATTCTCTTAACATTTAGTATAGAAGATGTAACATTAATTTCTACATCATGCAAATATTAAGAGCTGGTGGTTATAGTATATTAACCATCTTTCAATACACCAGAAACAATCGCACATCTATTTAATTTTATAAAAGCAGTTTTACCAAAAGTAACAGCACAGTTTTTATAAACAAAAAGTGAAACAAGAATAAAATTGCGTCTAACATCTGTGCACAAAGATAGTTATCTAATACTAATATCCTCATACTCTCTAATTTCAGATGTAATACTCCCACTGACTTAGCTACAACCTTGGCATCAAGTCAAAAGACAAATATATATCCATATCATCGAGGTTTCTGGATTTCTAAAATCCTTGCAACGAATTGCAAATATGTTTAGTGGCTCCAGAATCTATCCATCAGGAATTAATAGATATAACCATATAACATGGCTCAATGATTAAATATACATTTTCCTTTGCCACGTCATTGCTTAGACAGCTAGTTCCTTGAGTGTCTTAGTTAGCCGCAAAAGAAACAATTTTCTTCGCCCTCAACATACACTACCTTATATCCTTTGATCTTTTGGATCCCCATATTTTGTGCTAGCCTAGTCCTATTATCATCCTTCTTCTTTTCATTTGCCCCTTCCACTTAGGCCTAAAAGATTTGGGACGTAAGATTTGGGACAGATGTTTTTCTGTCCCGATTAAGTATTTGGGACGGTAATTTTTCAGTCCCAATTTTTGTCCCAATTAACTATTAAGTATTTGAGACAGAATTCTTTGTGTCCCTAATTCCATTTTTTTATTATTTTAATGGTGGTATGCCCGACTAGTATTTCAGTAGTCCAAATTTCTTTTTGCTTGCTTGTTATATCTTATATATCCATTGTTCATTCATTAAAACTATAAAGAAGGTAAATGTAAAGTAAAAATTAATACAAAAAAGTTAAATTTAATAACCATTAATTTAAAAACAAAATGATATCAATTATGGTCATATCAGTACCTAATAGCATAATATGTAAATATTAATAACATAGTTAGAATCATTCATCATTTGTTGGTGATGTGTACGGACCAAACTGGCCAAACATCGGTGGCTGTGGATTATTTAATAGGCTGCCAAAAGGTCCATAAGGAGGCTGCCTGTAACAACCTGAACCCGTAGGTTCGAACCGTTAACCGGGTCCTTACCCGAACCCGAGGTCAACTAAGGGTAATACCAACCTTTCATAAGCTCACAGGTAGAACGCGGATCATCCTAAGGTCCAAGATACTTCATAATATAGTTTGGAAGGAGAAATCCAAGGTGCTGGTCAAAGGGACAAGATCAACCGGCTGATGGCCCTTCGTCGGCTGGCTGATAGAGCATGTTCGGTCGGCTGATGGAGATAATCAGCTGGCCGAAACGATTCCCATAATTGCATGCTCTCAGGACTTTGCCAAATTGAACTGTCAGCTGACTGATGATGAATTTCGGTCACCTGAAGATGGAGGTTCAGTCAGTCTGACAGGCATAATCGTTTGGCTGACCTACCTGGTCTGTCGGTTTGACCTACATGGTCATTTGTTCTGAAGGAAAGGTTCGGTCAGCCGAAGGAAAGGTTTGGCCCTCCTGAAAGAAAAGTTCGGTCGGCAGAAGGAAAGGTTTGGTCGTTCTGAAGGAAAGGTTCGAGCATTCTGAAGGAAAGGTTCGGCCCTTCTGAACCTCGGGTTTCGGTCAGCTGATAGTGAGGCTCAGCCGGCCGAAACAAGGCCTCTCACCATGGAACTCTCTAGAATGACCTCGGATGGTTCTGTCGGTCGGCTAGTTCTCCTTGTCAGCCGGCCGACAGGCCCTGGATAGCTGTTATATGCAGCCTAATAGTCCAGAACCCTGGACTCGTAGTGAGCTGAGCCTGACAAACAACTTGATATGCAGCCATACCCAAGTTCACATCAATAAAACATGACATGTATAATTGAAAGACATCTACAATTGATCAAAACATAACTCCATTACCCATTCCTCATGAAAAAATTTTACATAGTCTCATTTTACTTCAAAAGTATGGGCTTAAGGCCTTACATGAATCCAAATACTTGAGAAGTTTCACTAAATACATATTCCTTTACATTATAAACGTTTACATCGAAATATCAATTTCTAAAGAATTAAATACAAGAATAAGGCCTCCATGGCAGATTTACATAGCTTTAATTTAAATAAAATGAAATGAATTCCTAACTACATCAATGTCCATGGATGTACATCATTTACCGACTTGTCTCCGAATTCCTGAAAAATGTTAATGATAATAGGGTGAGCTCAACAGCTCAGTAGAAAAAGCCTAAAGTACATTTCTAAAAATCCTGTGAGCCACATCCAAAGAAGACGAGATCATGAAAAGGGATCATGGGAATACAAGCCATAACATCATACATGAATTTCACAAATTCACAAACCATTTCATCACCAATCAGGTAGATCAAGAATATATCATGCTTCACAACTCAATACTTGACAAAACTAAACATGCTCACAACAATAAGATTTACATGTAAATAACACATATGAAACTCACTAAAACTATAGGAATTTGTAGTTTAGACTTCCCCTACCTCAAGATAGCAAGCTAAATCTCTAAGCTCCAAACTCAAATCCTACCAAAAGCTTGCAATACCAGTACTAAAATGTAGCCCTTGCAATGATCTACAATTAGCTAACTCCGGCTTAAACCAATTCTTCTTCCAGCACGAAGAAATTATAGAGAGAAGGAAGAGAGTAATATAGAGAGAGAGAAAAAATGGAGAAAGAAAGAGCATGTCTGCCGAAAATGAAGGAAAAAGAAGAATGGGCTAAAATGAAGCCATCCTTTTTGGTCTCTAGAATTTTCTAGGTTGGTCCATAAAGCCAAAATGACAAAAATGCCCCTTAAACTTCTTTATAACCTCAACAATACCATAAAATAACACCCTCCATATAATACGACTAATACAACATACAGACATGAATGTAAACACACACACACACACACGTGAAATGCCGATGATGCCCCACCCTTAAGATAAGAAAACCGGGAGAAGTTCCTGAGTCTAGAAATCGTCCCGACTTCTAAAAAATTCTAAAAATGAAACCGTCATTTCTAGTTGACTTAAAATGATTAAATATATATATATATATATATATATATATACACACACACAGAGACACACACACTTCTAAAACCCTCGATTCAAAAATGACCGAAACGCCCCTCGGGGCTCACGTGGCACGCAAAATGAGGCAAGGATTAAAATAATCCAAAAAAATCAAATAAATTCCTGAAATTAGAAAATAGGAAAAATCAGTAACATTACACTACTGCTGTTATGAGCTGCCAAGTGTAGGACAATATCCACCGAATGGTGTGAACATGAATTGAGAAGAAGACACTATTTGATTCTCCAAGATACCTTTCACAGTTGCCTTCAATTCATTTACGGACTCCATCAATTCATTATATTTTTGTTCCGCTCCATTAGACTTCCTCATTTCAGCCTCCAACTCTGCCTTCCACTCAACATTTATCTTCCTCTTACGACTTAAGGATGCTGGAGTCTTCTTTCCATAACCGAAGCCACAAAAATATGTACCATTTCCTGGTCCAAGACAATTCTCCAAAATCTGCTCATCCACTAGGACTGAACTACTAGCATCCACATAAATAGATGGATCTAATGATTGGGCCACCATTTTGTCCTGCGTTTTGCAAAATAAATTTAGTAAATTAAATAAACAATTATCAGCCATCTCCAAAAACATCATACTACAATTATTAACAAAGCACTCTACTTTAAATTTTCACCACTCATCCACCAACACATCATACTAATAATGTTTCATCAATTTCCATTTCTATGACCTCAACACAGATAGAAAACCAAGCCATACGGTGAAATGAAACATAAAACCAAACATAGATAGATAAATTACAGAGAGAGAAGAATGGTTTTAGTATGAATATTAAAAGAGAAAGCTAGGAATAGAACTGGGGCTTTTTAACTTTCTAAAACAGTCATTAATTGTCTTCAATTATTTGTGTGAAGCAACTTAAAAATATTATCTCCTCCAGTTCTCCATTCTCTTCACCAACATTTGGAGATCAAAATAGATAAAATGAAAAGAGGGATTTGCTTAGCCTTAATTTAAAGTTGTTGTTAACTAATTCCTCAACAAAGTTCCATAATTAGCATTCAATCTAAGAGGATTTTATTGCGTCTGGTCCCCTCTGGGGTACCAAAACTCCACCTAACATCACGGCTAACTTTTTCACCATGACTACTGGAAGAAACGTCACTACCAGAACCACGTTCTCTGACACATGACATTCTTCAATTTTGCTAATAAAAAATAAAATGTTTGTTTGCTTCTATTGTTGCATGAAAACATCTTCTTAATTAGCAAATTTCTATTAATTAAGTATCATGGAGTACTTATGAAGTATATATATATATAACCAAAAGCTAGGGAATTTTCTCTTATCCCTAAAAATATCTTCGGTAAAGAAATGATATCGCAAGTCACAAATTTCATTATAACACAAAGCATAACTATATTGCATATTTTAATTCTTTTTCTAAAGAATAAGGAAAAAAAAAAATGAAAGAAAAAGTCCCATGGACTGACTGACTTTACTATAAAATTTAACCACCATATTAACAATTCCACACTAGTTACTTCTATCAAAACCCAAGACAAGTAAAACAAAAAAAAACTAATCATCTGAAACCCAAAAATGTATAGATCAAGTGGAAGTACTTCTCAATTCTTCAGCCACTTATTGACCGTAACATTGCAATTTCTGAGTCTGCCTGGTAGTGTCCCATTTAATTTTATGGGACATACTGTAAACTCAATCTTCACATCCTTGCAAGTCACTGTCATCCAATACCGATCGGACCACACTTTTATAGGGTCAAATAATTTGATCAATATAATAAGTTACTAACTCTATAAAATATAGCACTCAATATGGCTCACTAGTAGCCAGCTATAATAAAATTTTCATTAACCAAAATCATTTTGACAAAGACATAATGGACACAATATCACACATTCATATATTACTTCACAAACTTAGTTTTAACTTCCACCGACATAGTTTAAATCATGTACCTCCATTGAATTTTAGCTTCAAATTTTTAATTTTTGTACCAGTCTACCAGCTTTCATTAAAGTTGTCTTCTTTGCTTTTGAAAAATGTACATTAAAGTCTTCTTAAAACCCGATAATTTTTTCTATGGGGTAAAAAAACTCGTAACGTACATATGTTTTGCGAGCATCATCATGAATCCATCCACCATCTTCTTTGTAATGTGTTTTCTTGTACATTTTGATGGCAGGTCCTTCAAGATGATGTTCATCGCCTTCATCACTATGTTCATCCTCATTAACTTCTTTCTGTAATTTTTTTATTTTTTTTAATACATTACAATGTCTGGTTGTAGAATGAGAACAAAATACCCAAGCAAAAATAAAGTATTGTTTTATATATTACCAACTCATAGTGAATTTTGGCAAAAGACTTTGACCCAGCAGAAAGTAACATCTCTACCTTTCTCCTGTTTTCTTTGTTTCTAGCACTAATTTCCTATAATGTAATTTAAAAAATAAACAAATGAGGAAAAGAAAGAAACAGTAATAAAAAAAACATATAACTAGATAGTTTATATTAACCTGAAATTTGTCTGTCATCCACCTATCGCATTTGATTTTCCAGTCCTTGTAGAGTACACGAGGGTCTGGGTTACGGCGTGCACTTTCTTCTGTCTCATACCTGTTAAAATGATCTTTCAAATGGTTCCTGAACTTTCTATGAGCAGTGGCCAATGAAAGATCTGCACCCTCCTTTGCTTTTTCATCAACATTGCAGTCAATTTCGAATTCCCCCTTTATTTTTCACATGAATAAGCAAAAAACAAATGTCATTTAGAAGAAGTATAATTAGTAACAAAATTCATGAAAATATGGTCAGCTACGCATCTTTGTAAGCAAATTATCTCCCAATTAAAAACAAAATAAATAGAACTTTCATCCTATTACATCAGTAAATAAACTAAAAATTTACAACAAAATTATACGTTATAATAGCAAAAAGGAATTAAGATATGGGTTAAGCAAGGTAGACCATTATTTTAGTGTAACAGAACTTTTTATGATAGTCTAGGACATCTGGCCAAGTCTCATAGCATAGTGATATATGTTCAAGAGCAATCATCCCAAGCTCTCTCTCCCAAACATCTGAATTTTCCTCCACTGGTTTCAAATAACCATCTATAAACTTAATGTTGGAAACAGGGGCATTAAAAACATAAACTTTTGAAATGATTTTGAATAGATTTAGCTAAGAATTTTTTGCGGATCTATAGACGAGCGCGTTCCTCTCTACAAGGAGATGAACGTGGTATATTTACTTTCTCAAATCCGTTTCCGGGTGAATGAGAAATTAGCTCCAAAGTAAGGTGTTTGATAAAGCCTAAATGGGTTTGCAAAATGTGGGAAATGTTTGTTCCACATCAAAAAATTATTAAAACCAAATTGAGTTTAAATAAGCCTAGTATGGGATTTGGGTTTGGGCCAAGGGCACCCAAGTTTTTAAGAGGGGGAGGACCTAGGCAAGCTTGGGTCCGAACCAACTACCACACACGCGTGCGCCGCCCGACCCGACCTGGTCCGATCCAAGCTTGGGCTAGGGCGGGTCTTGATTGTGAAATATGTTTAATTTTTTATTAAACGAAATAGGGCTTGTGTGATTGGATTTTAATTTTAATTTTGCTAGGCTTATTAAGATGGCCGAATTGGGCTTGCATGCTGGGCTTCATAATGAATTAAAATAGTTCTGGTATTTAATTTAAATTAAAACCATAAAATAGTTTTTTATGAACCATTATGAACCAATGGTTGCACCCTTTTGCAAAATAAACGCCTGCAGTTTTTCCTTAACCATTGTGAACCAATGGTTGCACCCATTCAAAAAAGGCACCATTTAGCCTATAAATACCCCTCATTGGGTTCATTCCAAATCATACCAAAATTCAGAGAATTTTTCTCTTCTTCTAAATTTTATTCTTCCTCCTTCTCTCTTTAGTCTGTGGGTTCGAGCCTTAGAATTTGGGTTCGAGCCTTAGTCAGTCACTCTGAGTCCGAGTTTGAGTCAGAGAGTACTACACCGAGCCGGTTCGCCTATTCCTTTAGTTTGTAGTGCTACTACCGAAGGAAGACAAGTCATTGTATCATGGGAGATAGACGCCACTGAGCCTGTTAGCACCATAGCGGGCCGAATCTGTCTTAAGGGCATAGAATCAAATTCTACCCTCGACTTTTAATCAGGTTCATTTATAGTTTTATTTTATTATATTAAACTATATTATAAGAAATTATATATTTATAGATTATTATTTTATATTTACAGATAATATTTAAATAAATAATACTATAGTATATAGTATACTTAGACTATGTTTTGGATAACAATCTTAAGACAGATTCGGATTATATTATAGTTTAATTATTTAAATATTGTTGTTATTTTATTTCTGTAAATTTGACTGTGGTCTGTATATTTAATATATATCAGACAAATGGCAAGTACGAGTACTACTATGCCTAATGTTCCCGTCAGTCATGGGGAGAAGCCCGAAAAATTCGATGGGGCGGAGTTTAAAAGGTGGCAACAGAAAATGATGTTCTACCTTACAACTCTGAATCTAAGCAAGTATCTAACTAAGACTACCCCAGTGCTAGATGAGGGTAAGACTGACATTACCAAGCTAGGAGCTATTGATACATGGAAGCATGGAGACTTCCTATGCAAGAACTACATCCTTAATGGATTGGACAACACTTTATATAATGTGTACAATCCAATGAATACTGCTAAAGAGCTTTGGGAGTCATTAGACAAGAAGTATAAAACAGAGGATGCTAGCTTGAAGAAGTTTGTGGTTGAACGATTTCTGGACTTCAAAATGATAGACTCCAAGACAGTCATGAGCCAAGTGCAGGAGCTCCAACTGATCCTATATAAGATACATGCTGAGAAGATGACATTGAATGAATCCTTTGAAGTAGCTTCAATCATTGAAAAGTTGCCACCTACTAGGAAAGATTTCAAAAATTACTTGAAGCATAAGCGCAAGGAAATGGGGCTCGAAGACCTGATTGTCAGGCTAAGAATTAAAGAAGATAAGCGTACATCTGAAAAGAAAGTTGAGAATTCTTTAATGGTGTTAAAGGCAAATGTAGTGGAAGCTGGACAGAAGAACAAGAAGAGGAAGTACTCTGGTGAAGGTCCCAACCACGGAAACTACAAGAAGTTCACTGGAAGTGCTTTATATGTGGCAAGCTAGGACATCGAGCTAAAGACTGTCGTAGCCGCAAAGCACAACACAACCCAAAGACAAAGACCACTGAGGTGTATATTGCTGAGGAAGATAAGTTGATAAATAATGTGTCAGAGCTAAATCTTTCAGCTGTGGTTTCTAAAATCAACCTGGTGAGCAACAATAGAGAATAGTGGGTGGACATAGGAGCTATTCGTCATGTTTGCTTTGAAAAGAGGATATTCACTACATATGAAGCTATAGATAATGAAGAACAACTCTACGTGGGGAACTCTTCTACTGCAAAGGTTGAAGGACAAGGAAAGATCAAGCTACCAATGACCTCAGGGAAAGAGCTCACTCTTAATAATGTGTTGCATATACCAGACATCAGGAAGAACTTGGTCTCTGGGTCACTTCTAAGCAAGAATGGGTTCAAGCTGGTATTTGTATCGACAAGTTTGTGCTGACTAAGAATAGGGTGTATGTGGACAATGGGTATCTAAGTAATGGACTATTTAAGTTCAATGTAATGACTGTTTTACCCAAAGCTATTAATAATAATAATAAAGCTAATGCTTCTTCTGCTTATATGATTGAATCATCTGATGTGTGGCATGGTAGGTTAGGACATGTTAATTATGATACAATTCGTAAATTAATTAACATAGGGTCTCTACCTAAATTTAATATTGACAATAAAAAATGTCAAACATGTGTAGAAGCAAAATTGACTAGAACCTCATTTCACTCTATAGAGCGAAGTACTGAACCTTTAGCATTAATTCATAATGATATCAGTGACTTTAAATCTGTGCTAACTAGAGGTGGGAAAAAGTATTTCATTACTTTTATTAATGATTGCACAAGATATTGTTATGTATACTTGTTAAGAAGTAAAGGTGAAGCCTTGGAAATGTTTAAACATTACAAGAATGAGGTTGAGAATTAACTTGGCAAAAGATAAAGGTGTTTAGAAGTGACAGAGGTGGTGAATACGAAGCACCATTCGCTGACATTTGCTCAGAACATAGTATTATTCACCAAACTACCCCTCCTTATTCACCTTAGCGGAACGGTGTTGCTGAATGCAAAAACCGTACCTTAAAAGAAATGATGAATGCTATGTTGATAAGTTATGGTTTAACCCCAGAATTTGTGGGGAGAAGCTTTGCTCTCTGCTAATTATGTTCTCAACAAAATACCTCAAAAGAAAACAAATGTGACTCATTTTGAATTATGGAAAGGTAAAAAATCTTCCTATAAATTCTTAAAAGTGTGGGGGTGTTTAGCTAACGTTGCAGTTCCTACTCCTAAGAAAGTTAAGATAGGACCAAAAACCTTTGATGGTATTTTCATAGGCTATGCACAGAATAGTAGTGCATATCGTTTCCTTGTGTATAAATCAGACATTCTTGAATCCATGTCAATATAATTATTGAGTGAAGGAATACTTATTTCTTTGAGGATATATTTCCTTGTAAAAATTCTCTTAAAAGAAATTATGATATTGCTAATAGCAATATACAAGAGAATATAGACCAAGAGTCTATAGATGATGAAAATAAGGAAGAACCTAAATGTAGCAAAAGAGATAGAACGTCTAAGTCATTTGGTCCTAATTTTCTATCATATATATTAGAGAATGAGCCACAAAGCTATAAGGAAGCTATGTCTTCTCCTGAAGCTCCTTTATGGAAAGAAGCCATAAATAGTGAAATTGAATCCATCATGCAAAATCACACTTGGGAATTGGTGGATCTTCCTCCTGGTACTAAACCTTTAGGGTATAAGTGGATTTTCAAAAGGAAGATGAAGCCTGATGGTTCAATAGATAAATATAAAGCTAGGCTTGTTGCTAAGGGATACAGGCAAAAAGAAGGCTTGGATTATTTTGATACATATTCACCAGTCACAGGAATAACATCCATTAGATTGTTACTAGCTATTGCGGCATTGTAAAATTTAGAAATACATCAAATGGACGTTAAGACTACATTCTTAAATGCTGAATTAAAAGAGGAAATCTATATAGAACAACCTGAAGGTTTTATTGTTCCAGGAAAAGAAAAGAAGGTGTGCAAACTTGTAAAATCCTTATATGGATCAAAACAAACACCTAAACAATTGCATGAAAAATTTGACAAAGTGATGTTGTCAAATGGTTTTAAAATTAATGAGTGTGATAAATGTGTTTATGTGAAAAACATTCAAAATGGATATGTCATTGTGTGCCTATATGTGGATGATATGCTAATAATGGGTAGTAATGATGTTATATCAAAACTATTAAAAAGATGTTGACCAAAAATTTCGATATGAAAGATTTAGGCATAGCTGATGTCATACTAGGAATCAAGATTTCTAGAACATCAGATGGTCTAGTATTATTTCAATCTCACTATATTGAGAAAATATTAGAAAAGTTTAATAAGGAAGATAGTAGTCTTATAAAGACTACTGTTGATGTAAATCTTCATTTATCGAAAAATACTGATCCTAGCATATCACAACTTGAGTATTCTCACATTATAGGAAGCTTAATGTATTTGATGAAGTGCATACGACTAGACATAGCATACTCAGTTAATAAATTGAGTAGATATACAAGTAATCCAGGAAAGAACCATTGGACTGCAATAATCAGGGTTCGAAGGTATTTAAGATATACCATATGTTATGGATTACATTATTCTAGATATCCAGCAGTACTTGAAGGATACAGTGATGCTAATTAGATATCAGATACGAAAGATTTTAAATCCACAAGTGGCTATGTCTTTACTATTGGAGGAGGTGCCATATCTTGGAAATCTTCAAAATAAACTTGTATTTCCAGATCCACTATGGAATCTGAATTTATTTATTTAGATAAAGCTGGTGAAAAAGCTGAGTGGCTTTGTAATTTCTTAGAATATATTCCAAATTGGCCTAAACTTGTGCCCACTATATGTATACATTGCGATAGTCAAACAACAATTGGAAGGGCACAAAGTAATATGTATAACGGGAAGTCTTGACATATACGTTGACGACATAATACCGTTAGACAATTGCTCTCAAGTGGGAAAATCTCAATAGATTATATCAGATCAAAAGATAATTTAGCGGATCTATTTACAAAAGGTTTGACAAGAGAGCAAGTGTATAGTTCATCGAGGGGAATTAGATTAAAGCCGAAAGCTAACGAGTCATCTTAATGGAAACCCAACCTAGTTGACTGGAGATCCCAAGATCTAGGTTCAAAGGGACAACAAAAATTCTAAATGGCTCACCAAAAACACTGGGAAGATTTAATCTTCTACCCATTACTAAGATGAGACAGTGTTACCTACAACGATGAGTAGGATAAGCTATGCTTTTAATGACTCTTATAACCTTGAAAATTCAAATGGGGTATAGTAGGATACTCTTAATAAGAAGTCACCTATATGAGTGTGAAGTGGGGCCGCTTCTATGAGAACTTCTAAGGCTAAGTTTTCTAGAGCACTCATGAAATAACAGGAATTGTTCAGGGCCATATGAACATAACCGTGAGAACCGAATTTGTGTGGGAAGGAACTGTGTGTTTGCTATTGTCTTGGTTTACATCAACGGCTGAACAGTTCAAGACATCATGTTCACTAGTGAGCTAGTAAATCCAATAGTAATACACTACGGAAGGATCAAGGCCAAAAACTATTTATCTTGATGCAGTTAGTTTCCAATAGTACTCTCTCTAGTGTCTATATCTTCTTCATTTGCAATTTACACAAATTTCCATTCATGTGGAGGATTGTTGGAAATAGAGGCATTAAAAACATAAACTTTGGAAGAGATTTTGAATAGATTCTGCTAAGAATATTTTACGGATCTATAGACGAGTGCGTTCCTCTCTGTAAGGAGATGAATGTGGTATATTTACTTTCTGAAATCCATTTCCGGGTGAATGAGAAATTAGCTCCAAAGTAAGGTGTTTGATAAAGCTTAAATGGGTTTGCAAAATGTTTGTCCCATATCAAAAAATTATTAAAACCAAATTGAGTTTAAATAAGCCTAGTATGTGATTTGGGTTTGGCCCAAAGGCACCCAAGTTTTTAAGAGGGGGAGGACCTAGGCAAGCTTGGGTCCGAACCAACTACCACACACGCGTGCGTCGCCTGCCCGACCCGGTCCGGTCCGGGCTTAGGCTGGGGCGGGGTGGGGCTCGATTGTGAAATATGTTTAATTTTTTATTAAATGAAATAGGGCTTGTGTGATTGGATTTTAATTTTAATTTTGCTGGGCTTATTAAGATGGCCAAATTAGGCCTGTTTGCTAGGCTTTATAATGGATTAAAATAGTTTTGGTATTTAATTTAAATTAAAACCATAAAACAGTTTTTTAAGAACCATTATGAACCAATGGTTGCACCCTTTTGCAAAATAAACCACTTGTAGTTTTTGCTGAACCATTGTGAACCAATGGTTGCACCCATTCAAAAAAGGCACCAGCTAGCCTACAAATACCCCTCCTTGGGTTCATTTCAAATCACACCAAAATTCAAAGAATTCTTCTCTTCTTTTGAATTTTCTTCTTCCTCTTTCTCTCTTTAGTCTGTGGGTTCGAGCCTTCGTATTTGGGTTTAAGCCTTAGTCAGTCACTCCAAGTCTGAGTTCGAGTCAGAGAGTACTACACCGAGCCGGTTCGCCTATTCCTTTGGTTTGCAGTGCTACTACTGAAAGAAGATAAGTCGTTGTATCTTGGGAGATAGACGTCACTGAGTTCGTTAGCACCATAGCGGGGCGAATCTGTCTTAAGGACATAGAATCAAATTCTAGCCTCGACTTTTGATCAGGTTCATTTATAGTTTTATTTTATTATATTAAACTATATATTATAAGAAATTATATATTTATAAATTATTATTTTATATTTACAAATAATATTTAAATAAATAATACTATAGTCTATAGTATAATTAGACCATATTTTGGATAATACTTAATTGGAACAATCCCCCATTGCGCTTTTTTATTTCAATTTTTTTTTTTTTGTTTACAGATTTGCCACACCTCTTGACATTTATTGAAGGACCTGAAAAATGAAATTCATGAGAGTAACACGTAGGAGTATTTTGGAACCAAGTTCAAATGTAAGGACAAGTTTAGCAAATGTAAAGATCATAAATAATCACCTTCCACTGCTAGTTGTGGCTGGGAAGATGTATGAATATTTTGGGTAAGGTCATTGTTGGATCTTAAGGACCGACGATTGGAAGCCATAGTAGATTATAACAATAAGAGAATCAAATCTTTTATAACATGTTATGAGACAAATAGATTAGAAAATAAAAATGAAGTAGCAAAGGAAATTAATGAAGCGATGACACAGACATTTGATCCTACCTAGCCAATCTGTATGTCTTTTAGTGAACTTAATGAAGTCTCTTATGCCTTTATGATACTCTTTACTACCCCTGGTGTGATGATGAATCCAAGCCTTATCCATGTAACTGGTAAAAAAATAAATTCAATTATGGATATAATATAATTGATGCAAGTTGAATATAAACAAAAATTAAATATATAAATAAAATAAGAGAGAGAGAGACCTTATTGAGAACACTGAGACAATAACTATGGAACCAGATGAGTTTGGTTTACAAGAAAGAGAGTAAAACAAGGCTCTGAGAATATACATGCATATACTGCATAATTATGAATGTCAAAGGGAATTTGGGGGGAAAACAATAATCCTTACAGAAGCTTTGTCAAACGTGCTGAATCCTACACCAATAGCAATGACTGGAAGGTCCCGTCAGAAAAGATAGTCACTACATGTTACTAAGAATACATGAGAGAACAACACAGTTCCATCGGTTGCATTTTTATAAACAAATTTAACTACATTAGACGTACTAAGATATACAGACAAAATACATAAATGCTGGAAATGAGATTAATCTGGATCAAGAATAAGCACCTCTCTTGTGTAATCTGATAGTCCTACAAGTTGTGAATCTCGCACTGCTCTGTACAAATCAGTAGGAGCAATGGGCTTCTATGCATAGAGAAGCAACCAAATCAAAACATAACGACTAATTGATTTATGGTGCGCATCATTACTTGGACAAGATATCACCAATATACATACAAAATATACATCCAAAACAATCATTTTGCACATAGCCATCTAACGGTGGAGATACAATGGTTGTGTTTACTATGTTGAAAAAGTGCGGGAGAGAATGTTGGGGAGGTTTTTTCTTTTTCTTTTTTTACCATAAATTTAGTGAACTTAAAACTTCCATGCCATCTCCTTCAAAAGTTCATTTAAGAATCTGTTTACACAAATACATGAAAAAAATTACACTAATGCTTTTCAAGGGATTGAATACCTCCGAATCAAAAGACAATCATAAAATCAACTTGATACCCACTGAACAATTCAATGTAAATCAGTTTTTCAATTTCTTAACATGGATTCCAATTTTTTGTCTTTTCTTCATTTGAGGTCATTAATATTTCAACATGTTGATTTCAAATTTCAGTTTCGGGATGTTAAACATAGCCCACCTACGTATATGGATTCAATTGCTATTGTTTGCATAAAAATTGAAAAAGAAAAAAAAAATAAAAATAAACAAGGTACTAAAACACATACCTAATATATATATATATATATATATACATATATACATGCCTCTGAAAATTAGGGGAAATTTATCAAAAGTGTGGAGGCCATTGAAGAAATTACGCACACAATAACCGTAAGATTGATTACGAAAACTCACGGATAGTTGTCGATTTCAATCATCGATCGAGAGAGAGAGAGAGAGCTCTGATTAATACGAGAGATATTAGAATCAGCAAAAAAGCAGACCTTCCAAATTCAATCGATCCTCCTCACTATGCTTCTACAAATGAATTCCTTCTTAGCCATGGTTTTTGGTATGTGTATCGCTTCACACCGAGAAGAGTGTGGTAAGCCAAACCGGCATAAAGTAGCTACAACTAGTGTTGCGCCGTCGACTGTACAGAGAGAGTATATGAGTGAGAGAGATGAGGATGAGAAGCCGAACTAGCTGGCGTGAGATGGTTGCAACTGGTGCGGCGTCGGCTGTACAGAGAATAGATAGATGATATATGTGTGGGTTTACAACTTTACAATATCCAAAACGGTGTAGTATGGAAATTTTTTAATATTTTACACGTGGAAATTTGGAATTAGTGAGGGAGGAAAATCAAGCGTCAAATTTTCCTAGCCAAATTTCCCACTAAATTATTTTTTAGCTCATTTGGGACAGTAAATATGTTGTCGTCCCAAAAATCAGGATCATTTGAGACAATTTTTAAGCCGTCCCAAATAAAATGTCCCAAGAGCCTCATTTTCCCACCAAAAATATTCCTGGTCCTTTTTTTTTTTTTTTTTTTTTTTTTTTTTGGGACGGTGATATGTAATGGTCCCAAAAACCAGGCTCATTTGAGACAATTTTTAAACTGTCCCAAATAATCCGTCCCAAAAGCCTCCTTTTCTTGTAGTGTTCAAGTCTGACATAGTACTCAGGCATACGCTCTATCTAATCTCACCAAAACATCTCATTGAGATTTATCATGATGATTAAAGTAAATAAAATAATACAAATGTTAGCTTTGGAGCGTATTCGAGATAAACTCTAGAATGTTGCACCGAGCCATATTATTTGTCTTATTTCACTGATTAAAAGAATTAATGTTCTCTTGGGTACTTAAAATAAAAGGATTAGGTATAGGAGTAGTAAATACATTTTGGACCCTTACGTTGTGAGTAAAATATCTAAGTTCTTAATTCCTTTTTTCAATCCGTATAAATGAGGTCCAGTTACATTGAATATGTTAGCAAGCGAATTAAATGAATTAGATATAATTAATCTGAATATAAATGCATTCATACAATAAGTAAGGTGAATTATTACTACTATCATGCATATTTAAAATTAAAATGAGTTTGTCAACCACATAGTATAATAAATCTCAATAGAATAAGAGTTCATTATCACTATTGTTGAATAATCCCTTTTAATTAATGCGGGTCCCTCAACTTCATAGCATAATAAATCACACAATCAATGCGTCAATAATTTATCATGTTAGAGGAGTTCATTATTATTATTCCTGAGCTTTATTTGCTATTAGGTGAACGCTTCAATTAAAATAATATGTGGGTCTATTAACCACTGGTCATGAAAAATCGAATGACCAATACGCCAATAACTTATTCGGTTGGCAAAATTCATTATTGCTATTAGCGGGCAAATCCTATCATTTCCATATTTCTTAATACAATGCCTTGTCTATATATGAAATGATTCCTAATTATGTTTATCCTTTCTAAAATCACCTAGTTTAAATTATTCCGTTGAGGAGCTAACACTATTGATTTTAAATTGAGTGTATAACATTATTAATGCTCCAACAAAAAATAAAACATTAAATATTTTGTCATTATAATCTTAGACTCTTTAAATCATGCATAGGGCCTTATTTTTAAAGATCTAATTACAATGAACATTTAATATTTTCATTTTCATGAGACAACCATTCTTGTAATTTTTAGACTCTTCAAATCATGTGTGGGGCCTTATTTTTTAAGATCTAATTACAATGAACATTTAATATTTTTATTTTCATGAGACAACCATTCTTGTAATTTTTAGACTCTTCAAATCACGCGTGGGAATAACAAAGACCATGGGATAATGTATAAAAATTCCCGCTCCCACTCAATTTTTAATTATTCATAGTTAGGGTTTTTCATTTATTCACATACATGATATGATGCATGCAAAACGCCTTGATTTTAATCCAATTAAATTTTAAAAATATTTGGATTTTAAATGATTCACTAATATTTAATTTGAGGCACACCTTTTAATAAAAATAAAATAATTTTTCAAAAATAATTTTCCATTTCCCTGGCCTTAAGTAGCCTATAATTAATTAGTAATCAAATTCAATTAATTTTCATAATTTAATTAATATAAATCAAGTTATTTAAATAAATATCATGGATCCAATGCATGAATAATAATTAATTAATGATTATATATTCTATGCATTTCATATATCACATAAATAAATAAATGACCGATAAAGCAAATAAAATGGAATGGCCAATGGACTTAGCTTTTAACATTTAAATGCTATAATTACTAAGTGCTATAATTATTACACCCCATTAAACTCCAACTATCTTTAAGTAGTGGAGAATAACTTTAAAATCTACTTTGGGGTAATAATTCACTCTTTAATGAGTAAAAACAGTACAAAATAATCATAAAAACAAGTTTAGAGGTCCATCGTAAAGTCCTGTGTGTCTGTAGAAGCCTAGAAATTAGTCCCAGCAGCCCCCAGGCTCGCCCCACAAACCCCAACGCTCCACACACGCCTACCATGTGTCCCCACGCACTGCCACGCGCCTGTGCAAGGTGGCAATGCGTGGCATGCATTGCTACACGCCATGTGTAGTCGCTATCCTTACCTGGCGCGTGGTTCTTACGCACCAGATGGTTGGTGCGCATGGAGTGCACCATGAAGCCTGCCATACTAGATCCTTCTTTAGTCGTATCAATTGATCCAACAGTCGTTGATCTGGGCGTGTTGATGTGGTTTGCTCTTTGAATGACAAATATTTAGTCTGAAGGCTATCTTGAGGATTGTCCTTGATTACAAAGTTCTAAAGGATTTGAAGCATGATAATTTGTATATAAGGGTATATTAGTGTTTCTATGTATGAAGTAATCTTGTTACAATTATCTTGGACACTACATTGCATTACAAAGTTTATACAAGGGTTGATTTGCATTTACAAGAGGCTGCTGCAAAACAGTTTTGGTTTAAGTAATATATGGTCTCGGCAAGGGCATTTCAGTAATCTTACCTACATCCTCATTGGTATCTCAGTCAATTCAGTTGGTAGAGACAATTTAAATCCCTTGTATGAAGGTACATTGTATCAACTAGGCTAAGAATTACTAAGTCTCTTGTATGCAGAACAAGTGTCAAGTTGAAGGGCAATTCTGGAAGTCCATATACAATTATGGTCACAAAGCTGTACGATGAATATTCCAATAACACATACATAGTGGTCCTTTAGAGAGAGTGTGATATCAACCTTGCTTTGTCTCTAAGGAAAAGAATTTCAAAAACAAGTCTGCTATGTGTATTTGTGAACTGTGAATGAAGAGGTGATACAAGGAAATTGGTGAGCTGTCCAAAAGGGGTATTACAGTCCAATCCACTAAAATATCTTAATATTTACTGTCAAATGATTGGTGGATGGTTACTGAATCCTATCCACACTAGGGCAACAAATGTTAGTATAAATATACTATTATATTGGCTGCATCAGGTGTGCACAGACTTTAGGCCTTATGAGCTTTATTTGAGCTGCTGTGAATGAGAGACTCAAGAGCTAAAATGTTGAGTGTATTTTAGAGAGTTTAAGTGAGGTTCTAAGCTGAATTCAATCATTGAAATCATCATGGAGTGTGGACTAATTCATTGAAGAAAAGAAGGGTCTGTGATGCTGAGTTTCTGGTGCAAGGAAGAGGTTCTGAAGGTGAAAATTAGCTGTGGGCATTTATGAGGCTAAGACAAGGTTCAAGCAAGCTTGGTCGGGGGTTTTTACATCTGCTGGAGGTGCTCACTTGTACAAAGTTGAGCTAAAGTAAGATTTCATATCTCAAACCCTCATTAAAGCTATTTTATTGGTTTAGCCTTTTAATTTGAGTTCACACTGGTTGTATCTTGCTATAAACCATCTGTCGATCATTTTAGCAAGTTTCTATAATTGATTAAAGGCTATTAAAGTTCAAGGTTTATCCGAAATATGACTTGTTTGATGTTCAGCCTAGTAAACCTAAGTTATTAGTGTATTTGGCCTGAAAACTGATATTTGAATTGTGAAGATGTTATACCATGCTAGTCTTGATGTGATTTTTATCTGAGCATGTGTATTAACCTAAAATATGACTGAGAATCTCAAGTACATGACAGTGCAGCTGTGAAATTACATTTCAGTCCCTAAGTGCAAGGTTCAGCAGAAACTAATCGATAACAGTTTTTGATACTGAATTTGATATACTTATTGATGTGCTCAGCCTCTGAGATTTTGTGTGAAGATAAACTGAACATGTGTCAGTATTTTCCATGCCTGAGACATAGCAGAGTACCACTTATACCCTTAGAGTAAAGGCATAACAATTCACTAAAACTGAGTCTGCAATGAACTATTTTGTTGCTGATTTGATACTATATTGTCCTAATCTTGCTTTGTTAATTGAGAACACTTCCTGAGAAAGTGTATAATGATCTCATAAGAGTTTGAGAAGCTGAACAAACCCTGTGAAAAGTTAAATTTCCAAAATTGCCCTTGAAATCAGGTTGCTGCTATCTTCAGTTTAATATAGCCTGTTGTGTGCTGTGAACTACTGAAATTTGTATTGAACATTTATAACTTGCTTGGTTTTTGAATCTAATATGTTGAGCAAGTGTAAAGTGAAGCTTGGGAGTAGAGATTGCTGAGGTTTGAACTGAGCGAAAGGGCTACATTGTTGAGTATCTGTGTTGCTGCCAATTGAAGCTTGTTTACTGAACACAAACTGTTTTGGGGCTGACATTATTTTATCTTACTGTGATTAATGTATCTTTCATTTGTGCAAGTGTGTTTTAAGATTATAAAGCCGTGAAGACAGAAAAAGGGGACCTTGAAGAAGATATTATGTGAGTTGACTGATTTACCTATTGAAGAGGGTTTGAAATCTAATTGAGCTGAATTGTTGAAGGAACTTGCTAATCATTGTCCAATACTTAATTGAGTAAGTTTACTAAGCTGAATCAAGACTGTGGGATCCTAGTATGAGTATTAGTTGAAGCTGCATTGTGTCATTGAAGAAGTATAGATTGTAGAAGAAAGTTAGCTAGGGTTTCACATTGTTCCACTTAAGGCTGTGTATTGCATTCTTACATTGTGTTGCAGCTTAAATGTATTGAATTTTATGTATTGACACTTCATTGTAAATGGTAGTGGGGCTTTGATACATCACCCCATTGTTGATTAAGCTATTGAGAGCTTGTAAGTCCAAGCAGGGTTGTTTAGGACAGGGGGAGTGCATATGTGCTTATTGTTGAAGCATGTGTGTGTAGAGGGAGTGAAAGTTAGTGTCCTAGTGAGTACAAGGTGGTTGGAAAGTGGGGCAGCTAAGTGAGTAACTACTTGCATACAATAAGTGTTGTTGATTAGCTAGTGTGTGTATTGGTTGTGAAAGTTAGTGTCTATTCTGGTGTAAGGGTGTGTGTAGAGAGTGAGACAGTTGAGTGTACGTGTAACAAGATACTTACAACTAGTGGAGGCTTTTATTGACTGAGACCAAGAACCAAGGTTTTTCACTATTCAGAGGGTTTCCTTGTATATCTTGTGTCATATGCATCATTTGTGTTTGATTTGTTTGAATTGATTTGTTTAAAGAAGTTGAATCAGACCAATTCACCCCCCTCTTGGTCTAACAGGGCGCACTACATGCTGATACACTGTGCCACACCAGATATGCTAGCCTCACTCCAGTGCTGCCCTTGTTGGCAGCGGCGCTTCGGCTACCGGAAAACGCCAGAAATTCTAGAAAAAATTTAAAAAATTTCCAGAAATCATTATTTAGCCCAAAAAATTCCGGAAAAATTTTAGAAAAATTCAAAAAAATTCCAGAAAATTTCTAAAGCCAAATTAAACCCTCTTGAACCTTCTTGAAGTTTCATAGCATCCTTTTATGAAGATTAAATGGCTTTAAATAAATTTTACAATTTGAAATATAATGGGAAAAAATAAAATTTCAACATTTAATTTTCAAATAGCTAAATCAAAGCCTTAATTACATTCATTCAAAGATAAAATTAAATTTAATTAACCTATAAACTTCATCCATCGCCCAAGCATACATCATCATTATTCAATCACAAATATACATACATTATCATCATATATTAATATATACATATGCCTATATAAATTTGGATCCATGAATGATGATTTTCTTCAATAAAAAAAATATGAACTCTATACATGAATCAAATCTAGCTTTGATACCACTGTTGGGGAAACTAAACTTTTTAAAACTTTATAAGTGAATTTCAAATAAAGATCTTGATTCATGTGTAAAGACAAGTTTTATGCATGAAGAACATGATGATTCATTCAATTAGAGATAGAAAACTTACATCAAAGTTTGAGTAAACCTTAGATCTCTCATCTAAAGTGAATGTTCTCACTTATTGTAGATCCCTTTGCTAGATGCCTCTTCCTTGGATCTCCATCTTATTGATAATGATCTTGCCTTTAAGAATTACCCATAAACCTCCATGAATGACCTTGTAAAGCTAAGCTTATGGGAGCCTCCATCAAATGAGAACACTAACACTAAAATTCTAGAGAGAGAAAATTTTTTATTGTCTTCCAAAAATATTGCATAAAGACGTAACCTAAAATATACATAGACTCCATATATATATAGGCAAAATAAAAATAATAATTGAAGACAATATATTTTTCTCAATCTCTAAAATTAACGTGATATTTCAAATCTAATGGGCCTCCAATATCAAGTTGGGCTATGAGTGAGAATCCTTTAGGCTTATTATTTTGTTGGCTACAATGAATTAATAATTGGCCCTATCCATTATACCATGGACCCAATTCAATTAATTCATAAATTAATTTTTACTCCACTAAAAGAAATTAGGGTAAAGTACACTAACACCCCTTGAGGTTTGATAAAATGACACACAAATGAAACTTAGTCTATTTTGGGACAATGACACCCCCTTAAAAAAATTCCATCGAAACAAGGCCTTAAATCATATGAAAAGACAAATTACCCCTTGATATTAAATTTAGAATTATGGTAAAAAAACAGACTTGTTAAAAGGACAAAATTGCCCCTGAATGGGAAAATGAGAGAGAGGGATTGTAGACAGAGCGATGTAGAGAGAAAAATAATAGTTTTAGAGAAAGAAAGTGAGGGTTGCTAAAGAAAATAGAAGAGTTCATTCAAGAAAATAGAATTGAGTTAGGGAATTTTGTGGCACGTGAGACTCTAATCGATCAAAAATTTTGGGTGAGTTATATATATATATATATATATATATATATTCTTATGAGATATATTCTAAGCCATGAAATTTCTCAGTATTTCTTATTTTCACAAATGACTCTAGCATTAGATGGAGGCTTTACTGTTATAAATCCAACTTTTGGCTTGTTTTCAAGACCTGTTTAATACATTTTTAATCTAGTTTATGAGTTGGATCTACATGTTCTAATTTTAGGTTCTGTTAATTGGATTTGGGGAGTCTGATGTTTACGATTTTAGTAAAATTTTATGTTTCTTATTTTCTTAATTTGTCCATTCGATCATTTCAGTAACAAGTTTTTTCCCCATTTGTTTTATTATGCGGCTCTTCTGCTTGATGAACTGTAACCTAGTGATGGAAATCATGGAATGAATCATTGACACAGTTTTGATATATATATATATATATATATATATATATATATATATATATATATATATATATACACACACACGCGCGCGCGCGTGTTTGTATTATATATAAAAAAAATGGAAGGATGAAGGAAGAGAGAAGGGAGAGAGGAGAGAAGGAAAGAAATGGGTTACTAAGGTTAGAAATGTAATTTCAACATTTAAATGGGATAATATAAAAGTCAAAGGGCAAAAATGTCAATTCATTACCATTTGGGTGTCTTTGGTAACTGTATGAAACTTAAGGGGGTGTCATTGTCCCAAAATAGACTAAATTTCATTTGTATCCTTTCGTCAAACCTCAGGGGGTGTTAGCGTACTTTACTCAAGAAATTAATTGAATTCCAATTAAATAAAAAATAACCTCTAAGTCAATATTGCATTTTGACCCCTCTATACATAATTAGTTATCGGATAAATAAAGTTATCAATCCGACTACTAAATTAATATATTTATTTTGGTACCTTTGATTATTTTTGGCTTGATCACAATAAAACATTTGTTTGACAAAAATAATAATTTAAATAAATAAACATATATAAAATTATTTTGTCTAAAAACACACGAAGGCCTTCGAATTTACTTTCTGATCAAGTATAATCAATACAAAATAAATACAAGCAACAATGATACAAATATTAAAAATATAACCCTCTAATTATTAATTACATACATAATTACCCAAAGTGCCGATTTATGGATTCTGAAGATTCCGCCGAACAAATCAAAGTAACTACTAATTAATAAAAGAGTCTATACTTCTATCATGCTTAAGAGTCAAATGTCATGACAGTGATAGGGAGCAATTACATACGACGACTCTCGCAATATATATATATATATATATATATATATATATATATATATATATATATATATGCCGATTTATGGATTCTGAAGATTCCGCCGAACAAATCAAAGTAACTACTAATTAATAAAAGAGTCTATACTTCTATCATGCTTAAGAGTCAAATGTCATGACAGTGATAGGGAGCAATTACATACGACGACTCTCGCAATATATATATATATATATATATATATATATATATATATATATATCTCAACGTAACGCGGATCCAGTTTAAGTCTTAGTAAATAATTCCATCCATAATTATCGACTACGAACTATTTATGATTACAATTTATATTCATGTATGAAAACCATCACATACATATATAAATATCTCTTGTAATCAAGTGGACACTATTAATTCCATAATGAATCAAAATATAATCCTTTGAATTCACCAATTGTATAAAGTATAAATATTTTAGATATGTTAGGGACATATGTTACTTTAATCCAAATAGAAATTTGCTAGTTATGCCAGGGCATACAAATCTCAACAATTGGGCTAGGTTTAACCATTCCTCCAATAGAGGGCAGCTGAGGAATTTGAGTCACATAATTGACATTTGTGAGTGTGTCTGAATATTTATTTAATAATAATAATTAAATAAATAAACAAAAATAATTAAAAACAAGAAAACAAGCAAAACCTTGATTACAATTCACTTCTTTTTATTCGAATGCTTCTATCACCGAATATACACAAATACACACCAACAGCATCCTCTTTTTTATACACTAGAAATAAAAAAATAAAATAAAAAACTCCAACTACATAAATAAAGAACAAAAAGAATACAATATGGGGATTGTTCCTGTCTTATTTAGACAGTACAGTTATATATTGTGTTTATGAGAGGTTCTGTGAGATTGTTATCAATGGCAGTTTGCAAGATTAGTCTATTTATTTACCACTCGTAGCCACCCCAAATGGAACCAAGAGGTGTGGATATGGAGGAGGAGGATGAAATATTGCATGACCCGCAAATCCTTTCTGGCTGATGGTGGTGCTGCTAGAGCTGGGGATCTTGTTGGTGCCCGGGTTCGGTGACGGAAGTTGGGGCGGACCTTTTGGCAGGGATTGCAATAAAAGTTTTTCATTCAGGAGTCTACTAGCTTCATATGGTTTTGTGTTTAGAAGGAAAAGTAGTGCCATTATGAATAGAACAATAGTTGGAAGCTTCATCTTGTTGATAAGCATGCAAAGAAAGAGTAGTTGTTAAAACACAGTTGACCAGCTGGGATATACTAAAAGATTTGAATTTGACTGGGTACGTATTGGGAAGTCTTACAGGAACAAACTGCGTTTCAACGTGAATCCCATTAATTTCTTTCCCTTTATCTTTTTTTTTTTCTTTTTTTTCTGAATTTAATTTCGCCATACATTTGATGGTAATTCCATGCAAATGACACCACCATGTAATAGTTTGGGTACGTAAAATAACTAAAAGTAATTAAAAATCCTTTGATTTTTTATTTTTTATTAAAAGAAAGTCACAAACTGTAAAAAGAAACCAGAGGTCAAGTGAGACCAGAATGAATACGGAGGCTGACTACAATTATCGGAGGATTTGAAGCAAAAGGAATATATGGAATTCAAATACGCGGAGATGACTCAAGTCATAGACCCGACCCGGATTCCTACCTAGTTTACGTTCAATATGCGTGTTATGAAGAAGGATTTTATGAAGCCAAAGAGATTAACATACTTTTAAGACTTTACTCGAGGGTGTATTAATTTACGTCCCAAAATAGAGTTGAAAAAGTCCCAAATAGAGCAGTGTGACCAAACACTGTCACGTTTAAGTGTGGCGTATGTTACATGCTTAACACCAAATAAAAACGTGGGTTTGGAATATTAATAATAAGTGTAAATATTATACTAATTTGATCGTGCCTCAATGTACCAAATACTTTGGCTTTAAATGTATTTGAACCTAGCTAGGTCATAAATCTTTTTTTTTCTTAGTATTCTCTTTCACATTGAGGACAAGTACCATTGAGCTAGTAATGTCACATGCCAATTTTATTTGTCAAATAATATTAGGTTCACTTATCAAAATAAAACAATTAAGGTTATTGATGGTGAGGAGTGTGTCCTGATTTTAGGCCCACTTCAGACCATCAATAGCCTTAATTGTTTGAGTATGACAAGTAGACCTAACAAATAAACTCGAATATTATTTTCTTTTTAATTTTGATGTAGAGACCATTTGAGGCTGACTTGGGAAGGAAGAAACAAAGCAAATTACATTGTCATTCTTTTTCCAAGACCAGCAATTCAAGCCCATTTTAATATTAAAAAAGACCATTTGAGACTGACCTCCACCGAGAGGAAGAATCACACCAAATCCCAAAACCCCAAGAGAAGATGTTGAACAAGACTTTCGCACTATTGACTGAAATTTAAGATTTGTTTTATTTTTTCTTTTACTTATTATAAATTTAAAATAAAAAATACTTGTCACCGTGCCCTTGTGTTATATTTGTTAGAAAAGTGTAAATAAAACTTGCCTACAACGTACATATTCATCATGTTAGAACTGTAACGTGAATATGGCTTTGGGTGTTCATGTATATGATGTTAAACTATAACGTAAATATCAACTGTTTCAATGTGAATATCCAAGAGTTTTTCAACTATTCATGTATTCTTTTGTATAGATGCATTTTTGAGTCAAAAAGAGTATTACACAGACGAGGTTCGCCGTATCCACGGGTTTGAAGTGCTTCTACTGGTGGATGGGACCGTTGTACCCTAGGAGATAAGCGCCATGGAGACTGTTAGTATCATACAGGGTGTAAATTGTCTTAAGGATATAGTATCAAATACTAGCCTCAATCCAGGTTCTTTATATATTTATTTATTATTATTATTTTATTACTTTAATTTGCATGTTTAATTAAATATAGAGTTACATATTTAATTAATTATTTTTAGCATATTCTTAATTATCTCATGGCATATTAGTATAAAGTTTGTTATATCTTAAATGTCACATGAAGTATATATATTTTCTAACAATCTTAAGATAGTTTATTTCGTACTTTGTTTTATTATATGCTTCTATTTAAGATATAAATAAGTAAAGAATATACTAATTGTTGAAGAAAAATTCCGCTGCGACCGAAAACCTGCAAGAAAAGGTCAAAGGAGATCGAGGTACAGGTTTGATACCAGTAGGAGGGGCTCCGTCGATCATGACGAGCAATGACTCAAACCCAAAGACCCTAGTTGACAGGAGAAGTGGGCATCTTACTCGAAGCCCATCCTGTCGGTACCACACCGATACCTCAATCGCCTTTGACCTTTTTTTACAGGTTTTCGATTGCAGCGGAATTTTTCTTCAACAGTTGGCACCGTCTATGGGAACCGATAATGGTTCTTCAGTTGCGATCTGGAACTCAAGTTAGAGGTTAACACCAACCGAACCATGACGGCGATCATCAGTTACACTATGACGATGATCATTAGTTGCACCATGGTGGCGATCATTAATGGCACCCAGAAGGCCGGTGATCGGTCGCACCATGATGGCGATCATCAGCCATACCATGATGGCGATTACCAATCCCTCTAGTCACAGCAGGATAGCTATGATACCTCTCGATTCTAGAGCCACGGGTGATCAAGTCCGAGCACAGATCCAAGGGATACCAAACAATGAAAGTATTTAATCGAACACAGAATACAAAATAAATTTAAGAATAATAAATAACTGAAAGAAATTAAATAAATAATCCTTAACTTAAATAAATAAACAATCTTCCAAAAGAAACATCCAAATCCTATGATACCATTACAACTTGGGAATCCATAATGTGGATCCCTAAATTCCAAATGAATAAAATAAATAAATCCAAAAACTAGAACATAAAGAGAATCCTACGTGGAATTGGAAAAATGATGTGGATTGTCTCTGCTTAGCACGAACAAGCTTTATGTCTGAAACTAATGAACACCTGAAAAATAATATTGGGTCAGGCCCACGAACAAGTCCTTTCTAAGGCAACCCAAATAGAGTTCAGAGAAACTACACATCTATAGCTAACCCATGCAATAACTATATAGTCCATAAATATATATAGATACACACTAAAAGGGCTCCTTCTGGACTATAGGGCGTCCTCAACTTAAATAGTAGGTAACATGCAAAACACATATATAGTGGGCATGAGTATCTAGACCTACGTACCAAGGCATACTACAATCCACTATAGCCAGATAACCACCCTATGCACTATATGTGATACCCCTTGATTCTAGAGCCACGGGTGATCAAGTCCGAGCACAGATCCGAGGGATACCAGACAATTAATATATAATTAAACACGGAATACAAAAATGAATTTATAAAATAAAATAATAAAAGCTGAAAAGAATTCTAAATATGAAAATCCTCAAAAAAATTATAGATTAATATAATTTAAACTTTCCAATATCCGTACAACTCGAGAATCCATCTAGTGGACCCTTCATAACCCTAAATGAAAGTACAATACAGAACCAAAATCCAAAACTAAAATAAGAATGGAAATCCTACATAGTCAGAGGAATGAGTGACTGTGTTTAGTCAGCACGATCAAGCTCTAAGCCTGGAACTAACGAACACCTGAAAAATAAGAGTGGGTCAGGCCCACATGCAAGTTCTATCCTACTACAATCCATATAGAAACATGATACGCAGACACATCCTAGATAGCTCAACAATAACTAAAGTAGTCCATATATGTCTCAGCCTGAGTAGAAGGTAACATGCAAATCGCACGTAACGTGGTCATGTATACCTAGACCTACCAGGGAACATCATTAGGTCCAGTTATCCATCCTAGGCGATTGATAAGCGCCGAATATTGTATATTCAAGCGCCCTAAATTGCATTAGTAAAGTCCGTTGTATGTTAATTTATGTAGATTATCTTCATTTCGATGTTTTTATGCATTTTCAGGTTCATTGGCCAAAATGGAACAAGAATAAGGCCTTGTGGAATCTTGAGCAACAAAAGGTGCCAATGCTGAATTCTGGCAGCAGTAGAACCTGGGCTTTGTCGCCATTTTCGACCTAGCAAACTCAAGAACTAGACTTCCATCATAACATGAAAGATTTAGATCTCTGAATCAGCTTTCCAAATCTTCAAGTGGTTCATCATTCGGAGTTCGGAGCAGAGAGTTATGACCTTCGTAACAGAGGTGCGCAGAACTGCCTGGCAGCACTGAAGTACTGCCTTTCTCCCCATTTTCGACCAACCAGACTTGAGAATTGGGTCTTCATCAAAACATGAAGTTTTTAAAGCACTGAATCAGCTCTTCAAATCTTCAAGTGGTTCATCATTCAGAGTTTGGGGCACAAAGTTATAGCAGTTTTACCAAAATAGGTCAGCGCTGAGCAAGAGGAGCATGTTGCACATTGCACTAAGTTAGAGTGCTCGAGATCACCAAGCGAGTGCTCGAAAATCAGGCAGAATGCCCTTCGGAAATGGCTCATTTCAGCCCACTTGCACATTGGTTTCCTCAATGCCATCTTCCTTCTTTATGAAGTGGTTGGAGGTGTTCCTTGGAGGAGAGAGGGTGTTGTTGGAGCATAAAAAGCTACCCAAGGGCCACACATTAGGATTCTTTGATCTTTAGCAAGATAGAGGAGAGAGAAGAGAGCAAGAAGAAGAGGGTTCTTGGAGCAAAAGGAAGGGAGCTCGAAAATGGAGGAAAAGGGCAAGCTTCTTCCTTCTCCTAGCTCACTCATGGGTAACTAAACCTCATCTAGGGAGGTGATGAAGCCTCCCCTTTTGTTCATGTTCTAGATTAGGTTCTATTTTGGGGATTATAATGTATAAACTTTGGTCTTTTCATAGTTTAAGAGCTTATTACTTCTTGTAATGAACATTCATGTTTAAATGATTGATGTGAGTTATTTAGCTTGTCTTGATGATTCTTACATTAGTCTTATTGCTTTTATTTTCATAGTGACAATGAAGATATTAACTATGAATGGTTTTCAAGGCATGTTAATTTTGAAACTTGATATTCCATTGCTTAGGTACCTCCTTTGATGGACTATGCTTGATTCTTACTTTCATGTGCTTCATCATTTGATTGAATGCTTGATGGTCTTTTGCTTAAGTTAATGTATTTGATACTACACCCTAGTCTAGGTAGTCCAAATGTGTTGTCTTTTGATAGACCATTCTTGTTTTAATCTCATGAACTTTTTATTGGTTATGAAGCAACTATGTGTTGCTACATAATTCTTGATCATTGCTTATATAGTGTTTATCCCCAATTTAGTCTTGATTTAGCATGTATTTAGGGCGTAGGTGGATTCACTTCTCTAGTTTCCCCTTTTATTATCTCTAACTCTCATTTACTAGCACTACTATTTTATGCATTCTAAGTTCTAAGTTTAAGTGACAAACAACCAAAACCCTCTATAAACCCATTATCATTCTAAGAACAATTCTAGACACTTAGGTTGCCATAGACTAGCGCAGTCCCAGTGGTTCGACTTACCCGACCAATAGCCCTATTTTACAATGATTCGTGCTATTGCGAAGGTTGATGTTTAGTTGATCAACCGATTAATTTTTGGCGCCGTTGCCGGGAACTTGCATACGGTTTAGCAACCAAAGTTTTAGGGTTAAACTTAGTGTGATTGTTAATATTGTGTTGTGCATATTTCTCGTGTGGTTTAACCATTTTTATGTTGTAAGATTCTAGGGACTCGACTCTCGCCGTGGGAACGCTAGCAAAGTGTAAGTCTAGAGGACCCTAGGTAAGCTTCTTGACCTTTTAGTTTCGCATTGTTATATTTTGTGCATGTGTTAAGCTTAAAAGTAGTTAATTCATTTGCAAGCATCGGTCCTTGTTGAGGCCATTTATTTTCTGTCTTGATAATTGAGGAGAAAGGGAACATCGTATGTGGAGTTGATGATAAAGATTTGTTGTGATGCTGTTGTTGTGAATTGTTGATGTTTGGCCGTAGGTCACTCTCTCTTCCCACACTTGACTCGCCTATTGATATAAATTCACTTGAAAGAACTCTTAGACGGAACCTTAGGGAACCCACTTTTACAAGGGACCTTGAAACTGAATTCAATATAATGGGGGATAACGTAGGAAATCCGGGGAATGAAAGGGCTGAAATTCCTAATGTAGAACCAATGACTCTTAGAGATCATTTCATTCCTACCACCTATGCTTCTCCTTCTTGTATAGTGATGCCAAACATCGATGCAGCTCAATATGAGATCAAGTCTAGTACCATTCAAATGCTTCCATCATTTCATGGCTTTGATAATGAAGATCCATATAAGCATCTTGATGAGTTCCTTGAAATCTGTTCGACCATCCGGTTGAGAGGTTTTCCGGACAATGCACTTCATCTCCATCTTTTCCCATTCTCCCTAAAGGATAGGGCAAAATATTGGTTGAACTCCCTCGCTCCCAACTCTATTACTTCTTGGGCTCAATTGCAACAAGAATTTCTTAAGAAGTATTATCCGGTGAGTAAAACCAACCAAATGAGGCGTTCCATTCTAAGCTTTTCTCAAGTTGATGGAGAACAACTCCACGAGACTTGGGAAAGGTTACAAGATCTTCTTCGGAAGTGTCCTCATCATTTGATGCCAAAATGGCAATTAGTGCAAGCTTTCTATGCTGGCTTGACCGAAACCCATAGATTCATGGTTGATTCTTCTTGTGGTGGGACGTTCATGTCCAAGAATGCGGATGAGGCTTGGACCTTACTTGAGAATTTGAGTGAAAATTCACTTCAACACAATTCTCGTAGGGCTCCGACCACAACCACTCCAAACAACACCAACCCTTGTCAACCAAAGTCAATAAGGGATGAATCATCTCAAGTGGATGCCATCGCTCATAAATTCTACCAATTGATGGCACCACATCTTCCTCCTTCATTGTCTCAAAATTCGGCAAGTTCAGTTTGTGCTTCATGTACTAGTCCATTCCATCTCTCGGAAGATTGCCCCACACCGGAGCAATTTCCTAGTCCCAACCAAGAGCAAGCTAATGCCATGTTCTCGCGGCCCGGGAACAATCCATATTCCAACACCTACAATCCGGGTTGGCGAGATCATCCGAATTTCTCGTGGCGGCAACAAGCCCCACAGAATTCCCAATTCCAAAACCAAGGGCGGCAAAATCAGCCCTCTTCTCAATATCAAGGTAGACTTTTCCAAGCCTCTTCAAGCTACCGTCCTCCTTACAATCCAAATGTCTCCAATCAACCTCCTGTGTGTCCAACTGACGAGATAGTAGCTGCAAACAAGCAAATGATGGAATCATTAAATAAGCAAATAATGGATGCCAACAAGCAACTCTTGGCATCCTTGCAGCCTACTCTCCAAATGGTTCACTCTCATACTCAATCCATAGCTAATCTCAAAAATCAAGTGGGCCAAATAGCTAACTCGATGAATCAATTGCTTCAAAAGGACAAGGGCAAGCTTCTCTCTCAACCTTTTGAAAATCCTAGAGGAATGTATGTGATTGACGAAACCCCTCCTCCGAGTGGGCCGACTCATGAACAAGTTCAAGCTATCACCACCCTTCGGAGTGGTAGAGTGGTTGACAACAAGGTCGATGGAGACAAAAGTGAGGAAGTTTCTCCTTTGAAAAATCCAAATTCAAGCTCTTCTAATCTAAATTCTTATCCAAATACCATTCACGAAAATCCCATACATGTCTCCCCAAATGTGGAAACTACTTATGAGCCAAAAGCTCCTTTTCCTCAACGTCTTCAAGAGTCGACACATTTTGGGAACAAGAATTGTAAAATTCAAGACATGTGGGAAGTTTTCAAGCAAGTGAAGATTAACTTGCCCCTCTTGGATGCTATCAAGCAAATCCCTCCCTATGCAAAATTTCTCAAAGATTTGTGCACTCAAAAGCGCATTTCTAGAAATCATTTGCCAAAAAAAGTGAGGTTGACTGAAAATGTTAGTGCTATCATTCAGCACAGCACTCCCCCGAAGTATAAGGATCCGGGTGCCCCCACAATCTCGTGCGTCATTGGTGACAGCAAAATCGAGAGGGCCCTCCTTGACTTAGGAGCTAGTGTGAATTTAATTCCATACTCGGTCTACCTACAACTTGGTTTGGGAGATCTTAAGCCGACTTCCGTGGTTTTGCAACTTGCCGATAGATCGGTCAAGCATCCACGAGGTATTCTCGAGGACGTTATCATCAAAGTGGACAAATTCTACTTCCGGTAGATTTTGTGGTTCTTGATACGGAACCGGTCCATGACCCAAAAAAGCACATTCCCGTGATCCTTGGTAGGCCATTTTTAGCCACGGCTAATGCATCAATTAATTGCCAAACCGGGGTGATGGACATTGCTTTTGGAAACATGCAAGTCAAACTCCACATCTTTCATGCAACTCAACATCCCTCTAATGAGGATGATTGTTTTCTTGTGGATGTCATCGATGAAGTGGTCGAAGAATCTCTCCCCTTCATCTTAAGCAAAGATCCCTTTGAAACTTGCATGTCCCATTTTGACTTCTCAAACTTTGATGTTGATCAAGCCATTCAAGAAGTCAATTCCTTGCTTGATATTAATGCTATCATGGATGTACCTCCTTGGAAAATTCCAAAAGAACCACTTCCCCAACTTTCCACCACTCCTCCGGTCCCATTATTGTTATCTCCGCCACAACTTGAGCTTAAGCCGCTCCCGGCCCATCTCAAGTATGTGTTCCTTGGTCCAAAGCAAACCCTTCCGGTCATTATTGCCTCGGACCTTCGAAAAGACCAAGAGACCAACCTTTTAGCGGTGCTCCAAGAGCATAAAGAAGCTATTGGTTGGACAGTGGCAGATTTGAAAGGAATTGACCCCTCCATTTGTATGCACCGCATTCATATGGAGGATGACGCAAAGCCTACTAGAGAGGTCCAGCGCCGGTTAAATCCAAACATGAAGGAAGTGGTCATGAAAGAGGTGATCAAATTGTTAGATGCGGGAATCATCTATCCTATCTCTGATAGCAAGTGGGTGAGCCCCACACAAGTTGTCCCCAAGAAATTCGGGCTCACCGTTGTTGAAAATTCAGCGGGCGAGCTCGTGCCACAACGAACCACCACCGGGTGGCGTGTGTGCATTGACTATCGTAAACTCAACTCATCAACTAGGAAGGATCATTTCCCACTCCCATTTATTGATCAAATCCTAGAAAGGTTAGCCGGCCAAAGCTTCTATTGTTTTCTTGATGGTTATTCCGGCTATAACCAAGTGGCCATCGCCCCCCAAGATCAAGAGAAAACAACATTCACATGTCCCTTTGGTACTTTTGCCTATCGACGCATGCCTTTTGGTCTATGCAATGCACCGGCAACGTTCCAAAGGTGCATGATGTCCATATTCTCCGATATGGTTGAAAGGTTCTTGGAAGTTTTCATGGATGATTTTTCCGTATTTGGCTCCTCCTTTGACTCGTGTCTCAAAAATTTATCTCTTGTGCTCCAAAGATGCAAAGAGACGAATCTCATTCTAAGTTGGGAGAAAAGCCACTTTATGGTCCAAGAAGGCATTGTTTTAGGACATGTCATTTCTAAGCGGGGAATCGAGGTAGACAAGGCAAAAGTTGAGTTAATCTCTAATCTTCCTCCTCCAAATTCCGTCCGTCAAATCCGTTCTTTTCTTGGCCATGCCGGATTCTATCGTCGCTTCATCAAAGATTTTAGCAAAATCTCACGGCCCTTGTGTAATCTCTTAGCCAAGGATGTTCCGTTCAATTTTGATGACGCTTGCATGGAAGCTTTCATCAAACTTCGCATTCTCCTCTCCTCTGCCCCGATCATGAAACCCCCTAATTGGTCTCTTCCCTTTGAGATCATGTGTGATGCATCCGACTATGCATTAGGGGCGGTTTTGGGCCAACGTGTGGATAAACTTCCGCATGTCATTTATTATGCTAGCAAAACTCTCTGCGATGCCCAATTGAACTACACCACCACTGAAAAAGAATTGCTAGCTGTGGTGTACGCCTTGGATAAATTTCGCTCTTATCTTCTTGGCTCCAAGGTCATCGTCTATTCAGATCATGCTGCTCTTAGGCATTTGTTAGCGAAAAAAGAGACAAAACCCCGCCTAATTCGATGGATCCTCTTACTTCAAGAGTTTGACATTGACATCCGGGACAAAAAAGGGACCGACAATGTTGTCGCCGATCATCTCTCTCGCTTACTTACTGAGAAATCTTCAGAATTTGCAGCCATCCATGATTCCTTTCCGGATGAGCAACTTCTTCAAGTTTCACATTCTACTCTTCCATGGTTTGCGGATATTGTAAATTATCTTGCGGTTGGCAAAATTCCAGCTCATTGGTCCAAACAAGAGAAGGACCGATTTTTCTCCCAAGTCAAGCATTTCTTTTGGGAAGATCCAGAACTATTCAAGTATTGCCCGGACCAAATCATCCGGCGATGTATTCCTGAAACCGAGGCCACAAGCATTTAAAATTTTTGCCATACTCTTGCTTGTGGAAGCCATTTCAGTGCCAAAAAGACCGCTAACAAAATCCTTCAAAGCAGATTCTTTTGGCCTACCTTGTTCCGGGATGCATACAATTTTTGCAAATCGTGTGAACGATGTCAAAAACTTGGATCCATGTCCCGAAGAGACATGATGCCCCTCACCAACATTTTAACTGTTGAAATTTTTGATGTGTGGGGGATTGACTTCATGGGACCATTTCCATCTTCCTATGGCTATGAGTACATCCTTGTAGCGGTGGATTATGTGTCTAAATGGGTTGAAGCCGCGGCTACCAAAACCGATGATCATAAAGTCGTGATCCATTTCATTCAATCTCACATCTTTAGTCGTTTTGGTACGCCCCGAGCAATCATTAGTGATGGCGGATCTCATTTCCGAAATCGTTATCTCAAATTCGTCCTTGCTAAGTATTCAGTCATTCATAAGGTTGCTACACCTTACCACCCTCAAACGAGTGGTCAAGTAGAGATTTCTAACCGGGAGATTAAGCACATTTTAGAAAAAACGGTTAGACCGGACCGCAAAGATTGGTCATTAAGGCTAAACGATGCACTTTGGGCTTACCGGACAGCTTATAAGACACCCATTGGCATGTCACCATATCGACTTGTCTTTGGCAAAGCATGTCATCTCCCGGTAGAATTAGAGCACCGTGCTTATTGGGCCATAAAAAGGTTCAATTTTGATCTCAAACAAGCTGGCTCTAATCGTGCGTTGCAATTAAATGAACTTGAGGAATTGCGTAATGACGCGTATGAAAACGCAAAAATTTACAAGGCAAAGACTAAAGCTTTTCATGACAAACACATCATCAAAAAGTCTTTTGCCCCGGGACAAAAGGTCTGGCTTTTCAATTCCCGCTTGAAACTCTTTCCCGGTAAACTCCGGTCAAGATGGGATGGTCCATACATTGTCACTACCGTCTTTCCTCATGGAGCAATCGAACTTCATGATCCTGCAAGTGGATCACTCTTCAAGGTAAATGGCCAAAGGCTTAAGCCTTGCATTGACGGCACAATTCTAACCCGAAAAGTTGAGGAAGTCCCCTTGACGGATCCAATTTATGAGGATTAGTGCCTACTCTAGCTTGGTCTAGCTATCGACATTAAATTTAGCAAAGCAAGGGAATAAATTCTTTCGATGTTCCAAGCTTCCTTCTCTTTGAAATTGCTCGTGCCTTAAAAAAAAAAAATTTCTGGGAAACGGTTTAGAAAAGCCCAAAATTTGATTTTTCTTAGACCTTCTCAACTCTAATTTTCATTCCCGGAATTCTCCATCGCTTTCTAGCAATTTCATTAGATTTTTCAAATGCGACTCATGTGCATATTTTCTCATTTTTACTAAAAAGTTTGAAAATTTTCTCAAAATTCTTCATGCATTTGAGATGTTTAAACAGTTGAAAAATTGCAAGGTTTCAAAACAAAACTTTCAAAATTTCCCATGCATTGGAATGGAATGAATTTGCAAGTTTATAAATTTTCTCCGGAAATTTCATTCATGCATTGTGTGATGTTGCCAAGGTTTGAAAATTTTCTTACATCCACCCATGCTTTGTGTGATGTTCTGAAAGTTAGCATTTTTTTCCATGCATTAGATATTGCAAAGTTTGAAAAAAAAAAAAAAAAAAAAAAAAAAAAAAAAAAAAAAAAAAAAAAAAAATTCCATGAATTGTGTGATGTTGCATTGAAGAGATATTCACCATTTCCAAAATTTTCAAATTCATTCCAAGTCTGGAAATTTTCCAAAGATGATGCAATTTGA
Organism: Cornus florida; assembly: GCF_030987335.1. Lineage (NCBI taxonomy): Eukaryota > Viridiplantae > Streptophyta > Magnoliopsida > Cornales > Cornaceae > Cornus > Cornus florida. The sequence goes on along the minus strand of NW_026775575.1, from coordinate 73,319,530 downwards.
AAATTTTCTTCAGTTCATTCAAGCATTATGAGACAATTTGAAAATTTTCAGAAATTCTTCCATTCCATTCCATTGCATTTCCAAGTCGCCACCTTGCAAAATTCCTGGAATGATGTTGCAAATACATCAACATGCATGAAAATGCATGCAATAGTGCTCACTGTCTCCCATGGAATGAGATTGCAAATGCAAATGCATGGAATTTCCATGCATGGACTCCATTTTGAACAGCTTCCATTTCCATGTTGCTCACATTCCATATTCCTTTGCAACAATTTCAACTTCCATGGTGCTCACTGTCTTGCATGTTGTTCCCTTCACTCCTTGCTTCAGTCCTCCCAGTCGAGCTCACCCTAGCATACTGAGCCATTTTCGAGCACTCTATATTCTAGTTTGAGTGCTCGAATTTCATGCCCCAACACACCCAGCTCACTGCTCTCATTTCGAGCACTCGAGCTCCCTCTTCCGAGTGCTCGAACTCCCCATACAAACCACCCGTGCCTACTGTCTCCATGCAGAGCACTCGACCACCCCCTTGCGAGTGCTCGAAGCACCTCAACCCAACACAGGCACCTCAATCCATGTAGAGCTTTCGAATCACCAACCTCAACCCTCCTGCATGCATGCATGCATGCCCCTCAACCAACCCAACCCATCTCCATCACCATCTCTCTCTCGCCAACACACCCAACACTCACCACCTCACCAACCTCACACAAACTATGCAGCCTTGTCTGCATCACAACCACCCCACCCCAACCCATGCAAAACAACTTCCACCTCTTCACCAACCCAGCCTCAACCATAACAACCCTCCCAGCCACCCCCATGCACCAAAACCTCCACCAACTAACCCACCTCCTAACCTCTACCAACTCACACAACCTTCCTCATCTCCTCTCGACATCATGCATGCACACCCCATGCATGCATGCCACCCACAACCCACCTAAGCCTAACCAACTTACCTCTCGGCACCACCTCTCTCAGCCACTCCATGCACACCCCATGACATCCATGCATGCATGCAACCTCCATACATACATGCCAAACCAAACTCCCTCACCATCCCACCCCCAAGCTCACCACCCTCTCGGCATTTACAACCCACCACAACCATCCCAGCCACCCCCATGCACCAAAACTCTCCACCACACAACCCACCCCTCCCCACCCAAGCATGCAAGCCATGCATGCTCCCCACCACCTTTCTTCCCCTAGCAACCAACCTCCTCTCAACCCCAACCCACACCAACCCACCTCCTCCATGCACACACCATACCAAACACACCCACGCACCATGCAGCCTTGTCTGCACCCAAAACCACCACCTTCCTTCCTCCACACTTCACCACCCCACCATGCAACCCACACCAACTACAAAACCCACACCAACACAAACCCAACCCTCTCTGCCAAATTTTCGAGCACTCGAACCCAAGCTTCGAGTGCTCGTAGCTGATTGAGTCCTCTCACCCCTCGGCTCCCAACTCTCTGCCCCATTCTAGAGCACTCGAAGTCCAACTTCGAGTGCTCGAACCAAGCCTTCCTCTTTTAAAACCCACTCCACCCAACCACACACCAAACACCACCCCACCACCTTCCCCCTCCCGGCACCCAACCTCCTTCTCTCTCTCTCACAAGCACCCATCCTCAACCCAACACCCACACCACTTCTCACTCACCTCAATACCCCACCCCCCCATCCTCTCACCTCCCTCTTCCTGCCTTCCTTCTTGCTCTCGGATACCCTGAAATTCAGGTTTGTGTCCTCTTCATTTGTTTTTCTTTTCCTTTGTTCATTCATGGTGTTTTACAAGGAGGATGGGCTTGTAATGTTGGAGTTTGGTTCTGTTGATGCTTTGTTGTTGGTTTGTTGATAATAGGGCTTGTTTGTTTGTCAAAAATTTTGGGTTTCCTCCTCCTCCCCACTCATTTTCACCTTCTCCTTTTTGTGGTGCACACTAGGTGTTCGCTGAAATTCCTCAACCAAGTCCACCTCTCTAAATGTCTCGTGCCGGTCCTTCTCGCCCTCCTCGACCCTCTTCAGGTGCCCATGCTGTCACTCGTGAACGACCACGTGATCCTTGGGATCGCAAACAACTCAACTACGAACTCTCATTTCCGCTCACGGATGCCTTTGACATTCTACCCACAACTTCGTGGGCTGTAGCCGAATTGACTAACCGGCGTCTGCAACACATTTGCGCACCCCTTGCCAGGGTTACCTACCCTCGTGTAGTGCGCCTCTTCTACCAGAATCTCCAATGCCCTGAAGAGCCACCCATTTCTCTCACTACATCCATTGATGGCACCGCCTATGCTTTCACTATGACCGACATCATTCAGGTTTCTGGTTGCCCCATTGAGTGCCCCGATGACATTGTCAATCATGAGAATCTCCCTTTATATGAGGAGCTGGATACATTAACTGTGGCGCAGATTGCCGCTGCCATTTGCACTATTGACGATCCTACTCGGCCCCGGTCTTTTATCCGCAAAACCAATCTTCCGGAACGCCTATGGTTCATTGACACTGTCTTCAAGCACAATGTCTGCCCTTTGGTGCATAGCACCGAGCGTCGGGGCCTCTTTCTGCAAGCCTTATATGCCATGGACCAAGGCCAATGGTTCTCCATCCCAGAGCTCATTTGGACCACATTTATGAAGTTTTGGCATGATGCTCATAATACACGGGCTCCGCGAGTTGAAAATCGAAAATTGCCTTTGCCGTTTTTCATCACTCGGCTCCATCAGCACAAGGGTTTCGTTGTTCCTCCCCATGAACCAAGAGGCGACAAAATTAAAATTTTTACCCAGCGCCGGTGGATCAATGTTCTGAGCCATTCTAGTACCCCTCCGCCTCCTGCCCCCCTGTTCATCCACGCTCCACCTCCTCCTCCTTCTGAGGCAGTTTCCACCGCCACAGCCACTGCGAGGGTAGAGCCTCCGGTTGACTCTCACCAGGACCAGGCTTTCATCCGGGCTTCTATTGCCGGTATTCATGAGCGACTAGATCATTTTGAGAATTCTTTGTCCGCGTGCACTCAGACTCTGTGTGAGACTCTTCACATGCTGAAGAAGATCGTCGTCTTGCTGCTGAAGACCGCTGTGTCGCTGCTGAGGACCGTCGTTTGGCTTCCGTTGAACGGCGTAAGACTCAATCTCTCCTCCATTCCATCCTCGCCCGTTTACCTTCTGGATAGTAGCTTGTTGCGAGTGTGGACCTTCTCTTTTTGTTTCATCTGTAACTATTTCTCTTGTATCTTTTGTTTTCCTTTTAAACTGTAAGAATTTGCTATGTATAGGTTGCTCTAGTCGATATGATCCCTGTACAACTCTTTTTGTCATCATGTAAACTCTTTTTACAATGCAAATTCTTTCTGTTCTGTTAACTTTCGCTACATTCTTTTTCTGTATTTATGCTTGTGCTATTAATGCTGTGTGTGGTTATTTCTTTTTGTTCTTCATCTTGCTCTCCAGGTTGCGCAGTCCAATTCAAGTTTGGGGGTTTTTGTCTCAAAATGTCGTTCCTCCCCTTGGGTATTTTTGTTCCTTTTATACTCTTTGTCATTTTTGTCTCTAACTTGCATCCATGTCCCACATTGAGGACACTGTGTAGTTTAAGTTTGGGGGTGCATCAAAGCATTCTTGGCATATTTTTGGTTCCATAATTTTTGCTAAGCAATGATAGTATAACTTGACACTTGTCGGAGATGAAACATATGTTTAATACCTTGTGTATAGAAGCAATTGAAATTTTTGAAAATAAAGAAAAAAATTTGAGTTGAAATGATCATGTAGATTCAAACTAGTCTGTATAAATGTTTCAATTAGATTCTTGCTGGATTTACACTCTTTTAAGCTTCACAATGCACAGATGCACATTGGAAACTTAACTGTGAGGCATGCAGCTGATTAACCTTGACCTTGGCCTAGTTAATCTAATTTGATGGACCTGATAGATGAATATCTTTGGCATGATTTAAGTCAAAAAAAAAAAATAAAAAAAATAAAAAATGACCAGTTGACGTTCGTAGCCTTTCCAACTCGAGCTATTAAGCCCTTTGGAGTGTCTCTACACTTAACACCTTAAAGCCGTCTGGTTTGGGAGTTGTTGCCTAACGCTTGCTACAAGGGTTGGTTAGAAAGCTTAAAGGACTTAAACATTGCACGGTCATTCAAAAAAATTGTAATAAACATGGTTAGCTGAAGTTCGTAGCCTTTCCAACTTGAGCTATTAAGTCCTTTGGAGTGTCTCTACACTTAACACCCTAAAGCCGTCTGGTTTGGGAGTTGTTGGCCTAACGCTTGCTACAAGGGTTGGTTAGAAAGCTTAAGGGACTTTAGCATTGCACAACCATTCTATGTTTCGCTTATGTGTTGAAATAAATTGTTAACAAGCAACAAAAGTTGTCTTGAAAATAAAATCATGCCTTAAGGACTTCATGTAAAAGGGAATTCAATGATTTGAAAACTTGTGCTTTGGAATTGGAAAAGAAAGTAAAAGCCGCATGTTGAGAATCCAATTCACTTTCACTGAAGCTAGAGTTGATTTCCATTCAAGAGATGATAATTGAGTTATTTATATAGACTTTGATGTTGATGCATGTATGTGGAAATGTATTTAGCCAATTTTTGTATCAATGCTTCATATATGCAAGGTAGTTTTCCCAATGACCCCATCTCCAGTTTTTGTCTGTTTCAAGTTGTGTTTGAGCTATGTATCTATCTCATTTTACCATGGATGATATTTTTGTAGTAGCATGCCCATGGTTGTTTTTTCATTGAAGTATTCATTGTAGTTTTGCTAAGGGACTAGCAAAATGTAAGTTTGGGGGTGTGATAAGCGCCGTATATTGTATATTCAAGCGCCCTAAATTGCATTAGTAAAGTCCGTTGTATGTTAATTTATGTAGATTATCTTCATTTCGATGTTTTTATGCATTTTCAGGTTCATTGGCCAAAATGGAACAAGAATAAGGCCTTGTGGAATCTTGAGCAACAAAAGGTGCCAATGCTGAATTCTGGCAGCAGTAGAACCTGGGCTTTGTTGCCATTTTCGACCTAGCAAACTCAAGAACTAGACTTCCATCATAACATGAAAGATTTAGATCTCCGAATCAGCTTTCCAAATCTTCAAGTGGTTAAGTATTCAGAGTTCGGAGCAGAGAGTTATGACCTTTGTAACAGAGGTACGCAGAACTGCCTGGCAGCACTGAAGTACTGCCTTTCTCCCCATTTTCGACCAACCAGACTTGAGAATTGGGTCTTCATCAAAACATGAAGTTTTTAAAGCACTGAATCAGCTCTCCAAATCTTCAAGTGGTTCATCATTCAGAGTTCGGGGCACAAAGTTATAGCAGTTTTACCAAAATAGGTCAGCGCTGAGCAAGAGGAGCATGTTGCACATTGCACTAAGTTAGAGTGCTCGAGATCACCAAGCGAGTGCTCGAAAATCAGGCAGAATGCCCTTCGGAAATGGCTCATTTCAGCCCACTTGCACATTGGTTTCCTCAATGCCATCTTCCTTCTTTATGAAGTGGTTGGAGGTGTTCCTTGGAGGAGAGAGGGTGTTGTTGGAGCATAAAAAGCTACCCAAGGGCCACACATTAGGATTCTTTGATCTTTAGCAAGATAGAGGAGAGAGAAGAGAGCAAGAAGAAGAGGGTTCTTGGAGCAAAAGGAAGGGAGCTCGAAAATGGAGGAAAAGGGCAAGCTTCTTCCTTCTCCTAGCTCACTCATGGGTAACTAAACCTCATCTAGGGAGGTGATGAAGCCTCCCCTTTTGTTCATGTTCTAGATTAGGTTCTATTTTGGGGATTATAATGTATAAACTTTGGTCTTTTCATAGTTTAAGAGCTTATTACTTCTTGTAATGAACATTCATGTTTAAATGATTGATGTGAGTTATTTAGCTTGTCTTGATGATTCTTACATTAGTCTTATTGCTTTTATTTTCATAGTGACAATGAAGATATTAACTATGAATGGTTTTCAAGGCATGTTAATTTTGAAACTTGATATTCCATTGCTTAGGTACCTCCTTTGATGGACTATGCTTGATTCTTACTTTCATGTGCTTCATCATTTGATTGAATGCTTGATGGTCTTTTGCTTAAGTTAATGTATTTGATACTACACCCTAGTCTAGGTAGTCCAAATGTGTTGTCTTTTGATAGACCATTCTTGTTTTAATCTCATGAACTTTTTATTGGTTATGAAGCAACTATGTGTTGCTACATAATTCTTGATCATTGCTTATATAGTGTTTATCCCCAATTTAGTCTTGATTTAGCATGTATTTAGGGCGTAGGTGGATTCACTTCTCTAGTTTCCCCTTTTATTATCTCTAACTCTCATTTACTAGCACTACTATTTTATGCATTCTAAGTTCTAAGTTTAAGTGACAAACAACCAAAACCCTCTATAAACCCATTATCATTCTAAGAACAATTCTAGACACTTAGGTTGCCATAGACTAACGCAGTCCCAGTGGTTCGACTTACCCGACCAATAGCCCTATTTTACAATGATTCGTGCTATTGCGAAGGTTGATGTTTAGTTGATCAACCGATCAGCGATATACGTACCCTAACCATGATCCTGATTCTCAAGCTCATATCATAATGCCGCAAGTATATATATAATATCCTTCCTAATATAGAATATAAAACAAACATCCGATATGTCGTTCAACTGTTTTAGTTGACAAGACATGAATCCATGTAGGATTTAACTGTTTTAGTTAATCCATTCCGTATGTATGAACAAGTAGGAATTAGTATTTTGATCTAATCCATTCCTAATATGCCACTGTCCCATACCGGTACATATAATGCATATGATCCATAAATGATGCACACTCATTTGAACATCAAATACATCCAGAGACAAACATAATAGAAGTTAGATATATGCAAGATCTTATTATGCACCCAGTATATGTTTATAATCATATAACCTCCGTTTAAATTGCTAGAGTAAAAATAAACAATTTAAATCATCCATATCCATATAATTGACAGAACATAAATTAAAATAGTTCATCAATTGAAAATCCAAAACATGATATAATGATCACCAGAAATATAAACTGTGCACATTATACAAAATCCTAAAAGTACTTTCATACTCGTCCATTTAATTTGCTAAAACATAACTAGCAATTTAGAGCTTTCGTAATCCCTGACAGCATGCAAATTAATACTTAAATGTCATAATGTCCCTTTAATTCTCAATTATAAATCTAGAGCATGATATAATGATACTCAGAAGTATAAACTGAGCACATTATATAAAATCCCAAAATTATTTTTATGCTAGTCCATTTAATTTGCTAAAATAAAACTAGTAATTAAAACCTCCACCACTCCTGACAGCATACAATTTAGTGTTTAAATTTCATGATGTCCATTAAAATAGCATAAACCAACATTCGTGAGCCTTAAATACGTTGTATAAATCATTTAAAAACCTCCAATGAAATTCCAGAATTACACATTAGCCCAGGAGTCAGAAAAACCTCAAAAATACACACCCGTAGGGTGTTCCAGTAAGGGAGCCAGGTTTCATAGGAGCTGGCTCTCACCCCTCTAGAGCCGGCTCTCCCTCATGAAGAGCCTACTCTCTCACCTAGGGAGCCGGCGCTCTCCTTAAGAGCCGTGCAACGCTCCTTCTATTCGTTTTCTTTGCTTCTGGCAAAGTATCGAACCCTATGTACTAATTTTATTAAGATTCTTAGAATCCAATTTAAGTCTCAAAAGTTCTAGAAACTCCTCAAATTCTAATACGAATTGCTTGACAAAAATCAAAAACAAAATCGATAACAGTTTACGCAATAAAACAATTTCAGTTACACAAAAACGTAAAACAGTTTACAGCCTGATTTAATATGCATGGACATCCATTTTAAAAGTTTGATTAAATTCCTAGAGACTATATAGCATGCACAGAACACAGGTTTAAGGGAAGGAGTTAGAAAAAAACTTACCTTCGGTGTAAATTTTGAAACCTTAAACCACGGTCTCTGAGTTCCGGCAAATCCCAAGACTGTTCTCCTCCTCTGTTCACTATTCTCCTCCTCTGTTGCCTCTTGGTTCAACCCACGAGCAATACCCATTCTTTCCTCCTTGAGCCTCTCTATTTTTCTCTTAAGCCTCTCTCTGTTTTCTCCCTAGTTTCTCTCTATACGTGAATAGGGTTTTCCAACCTTAGACAGACGGTCCGTTCTTTATATAGGCTGTAACTAAAACCTTAATTCCACTTATATTAATAGACGAAAACCTACACTAAATAAAACTAGTCGACCACCCTAATTACATAAAATAAAACCCTAAACTATACACGACATATATAATTTATAAACAACTAGTCCCCCTAAGCATACATGGAAGTAAAACAAAGAAATCATATAAGTAATTACATAAAACAAAAACAATTAACCAATTAATTCAATAAATAAACATTAAATAATTAAGTTAAATAAATACACAATTAAATAATTAAGTCACATAAATAAACAATCAAATAACTAAACAATTAAGCAAATAGCAAACAATTAACTAAAAATACAATAAAACCATTAATTAATAACCGAGGCTATCCTGTTTAAAATTAGGGGTATTACATTCTTCCCCCCTAACAAAAGGAATTCCGTTATCGGAATTCGCTCTTACCTTCTTCCAATATTTCAGGAAACGACGATCGAATGACATCCTCCCGTTCCCAAGTAGGCTCAGCCACATTGTGATGACTCCACTGAATACACACTAAAGGGATAACCTTATTACGAGGAATCTAATCCCGACAGTTGACAATATGACACGGTGGCTCCAAATATGGTGCATCTGGCTGCAATCCAATCTCCCCAACATCAATATGTTGATACCGATCTTCATCGCGCAGAAATTTCTGTAACATGGAAACATGGAAGGCATTGTGGACGCGATCCAAATTATCTGGAAGTGCCAACCGATAAGCTACAGCTCCAACTCAATCCATAATCATAAATGGACCGACAAACCATGGTGATAACTTCCTTTTCTTCCCAAAGCACATTATTCCTTTCATAGGAGACACTTGGAGCAAAACCTGATCCCCAACCTGAAACTCCAATGCACGAGTACGACGATCAGCATAACTCTTCTGCCTACACTAGGCAGTACGTATGCGATCCCAAATAAGAGCGATCTTCTCAGAAGTATCCTTTATGAACTCAGGACCCAAGAATCTGCTCTCACCAACCTCCATCTAATAAATAGGGGCTTGATATGTTCGGCCATATAATGCCTTAAACGGTGCCATACCAATAGTCTTTTGGAAACTATTGCTATACAAAAATTCGACTAGTGGCAAATAATCCCCCCAGTGGCCCTTGAAATCAAGAACGCATGAACGAAGCATATCCTCCATGATCTAATTGACCCTCTCGGTCTGTCCATCAGTTTGAGGATGATAAGCAGTGCTAAGATGTAACTCTGTACCCAAAGCCTGCTGAAAACTCTTCTAGAATCCTGACACAAAGCTTGAATCCCTAGCCGATATAATAAACAATGGAATTCCATGTAACTTCACAATCTCTGTAATGTAAAGTCTCGCCAACTGCTTCGATGTGAAGTCAATGAGAATAGGCAAGAAATGAGCTGAGTTAGTCAACGTATCCACGATAACTCAAATAGAATTGTGATCCTTAAAAGAATTAGGCAATCTCTCCATGAAATCCATAGAAATGCTCTCCCACTTCCACTCTGGTATAGGTAGTGGCTGTAGAGATCTTGGTGGCCTCTGTTGATTAATCTTAACTAGCTAAAAAGTACTACACTGAGAGACAAAAATAGCAATGTCCTTTTTCATACCTGCCCACCAAAACTACCGCTTCATATCCTGATACATCTTGTCTCCTCTTGGATGAATAGAAAACTCAGAATGATGAGCCTCAATCATCATATCCTTTCTCCAATCGTCAACAGAAGGTATGTAATGACCCTGGATTTTTCAACCCAGTGTGTCCTGTGATGACCCGAACCGGATCCAAGATGCGGAAGCAAAAGAAACAAAATCACTCCCTATGAAGCCACGGAATTCAAATGAATAAAGTGCAGAAGCAAGACAAGGACAAGTCCTTGGAGGTGTACGTCATCCCTAGGGCACAAGAATGGACTCTCAAAGAGTTTTGAGACTCAATAGAAATAAAATGATGAGAATGGCATCAAAACCTTACAAGAGAAGAGCTAGGGGTAAAATGGTCATTTTAACGTAAGAGGAAGGAATTTAACTTTCAATAAGTCAAGTTAGATCTAAAACATCCTAAAACACCCTTTGGTAACTTCACATGAGGTCCCAAGGCCAAATGAAGAGAAATCCCAGATGAACCCTATCCCGGTTCAAACAAAATTTGACACCCTCTTACTAAAACAAAGATATCTTGAGCTATGAGAAAATTCAGAATCTAAAACTACTACCATTGGAAAGACAACAAAAAATTAATGAAGTAAGACTCAAGAATCACCTGATTCCGAGTCTGGACGGAAAAGATATTAAGTCCTGAAGTCGAAGGAAGGGAAACCCTATCTCGGTTCGAACCAAATTCTGACACTACCTTACTAAAATTTGAATATCTTGAGCTACAGGAGGAATCTGAAGCTCTAATTGGTACCACTGGAAAGCTCATTTCGATGCGGTCATTTTAGACTCAAGAACGGACCAATTCAGAGTTAAAATGAGCGAGATATTGCCCGTTGAAGAAAAATGTCTAGAGCAAGAACAGTGCCTGCGGGGGCCCGCCAAATATGGTAGTAAGCCATGCGCACCCGCCAAATGGCTGTGGGAGCCCACTAAATGGGGCAGTGGCATCGGCTGGAACCTCAAAAAATGCAGGAACAGTGTTTTTAGTACCAAATTGAACTTGGAGCGCGGTTTATGAGGTCAAGATGACATTTTTCGGAAAAACATGAAAAGGAAACTCCCACTAAAATTACATTTTCTATGTGAGGAAATTGAGAATGGAATTTATTTTCCAAAGAAAATCCCCAAAATGCCCTTAGATCAGTTTAGGCTCAAAGCGGCGAAAATACAACTTTGCACCAAGCATTCATTTGACCCCAAATGCACTTCTAAGCTGAAACGAATATGCACGCACACGTAATAAGTGATTTTGAGCATGTGGGAATGGTCCATGGCTCCCAGAAATGGCCGAGTCAAAATCTGACCCCCCCAACGGCCAAAAAGGCGAAAATGAACCTAAATTGGAAACTTTGAAAACTAAAATCAACAAATAACTTCAAATGACCGTTTGGCCCTTGGCCACATTTCATAAATGACTAATGAGATCCTACAGAAGAATCAAAATGGAATTCCCACACCCAATGCAAACATGGTGAAACAAAAACTTGACATTTTTCAATAATTTCACGAAATCTCATGAAGTCAAAAATTTCATAGGATACAAAATACATGTTATTGGCCTCCGGTCTCATCTCATACATGTCAAATACATTGCAAAGGGTGTACTTAGGTACTTATTACATATATCAAATAAAAAATACATATTTTGACAATTAAGGCTACAAATGGCATTTCAAACCAACCTTTATAAGAACTAAAGCCTTCAAGTCAACTATCATCCAAGCAATAATGAACATCACGCACCTAGTCTTCATACTTGAAACAGCCCCCCAGTAACTTCGGGGTGAGTAAACAAGTGGTTAAATCTCCACCCTCCACATGTCCTCATCCAAGGCATAAAAGTGTCCCCACACAAATGCCAACAAGTGGACCAATAAGAGTGTGACACTTGTCACACTTTTCAAAAATTACAAAAAGGTCCTTTTTGAAAATATCTTCAAAATTAAATTGCAAAATGGTCCCTAACACGAAAAATAATTACTTTATAGTAATTACAGAAAAACCCCAAAAGTTAGGAAAATTACGAAAATGTTATGCGTCTGTACCCTTTACAAGAAAAGTAAGCACTTAGTATGCTTTTCTACAAAAGTGAAAATACACATAGTATGGAATTTAAATATCGTAGATGCAAGCAAAACTGGAATCAAATCCGAACACGAAAAGTGAGGTTATGCCAACAAAGTGACAACCGAGAAAAAGATGAAAGGTGAATCGTGTCACAAAAGTAAAAATGTGAAAATGACTCGGTCCTCAAAGGAAGTCGTCTATCCATGGAAAAAAGTCTCAGAAACCATCCCCGAGCACTCAAGATGACACTAAGTGACAAGAAAGAGAACTCAGAAAGGAAAAGATCAACGGAAAAAAAAATATCCGTGAAGATTCGAGAAAAGGAAAGGAATGAAAATGACTGGGTCATTACAACCTTCCCACCTAAAAAGAGATTTCATCCCGAAATCCAGGCCCAACAAAACGAAAGGTAGAACTAGGATAACTACGAAGTACATTTTCGAGTATCCCACACAACATGCTACAAAAGCAACCCCAAAACTGAAAGACAAAGCACAAACCAATGTCGTTCGCACCCACGTGCTCACGACAAAACAACCCCTTAAAAGAAAATTGACCATATGGTCACACAATAAGTAAGAACTCACACACAGAACCCAAGGTCAGACAAAGAAATAGAAAACAACAACCGTAAGCATTCTTCCTGAGGAACCATCATACCGATCCAAAAATAACCACCAAAAGAGCTCCAAAATCACCACGGATCAATTTAGGGTACCGAACAAGATGACATGGCAGTACGAATAGTGACTAGAACTCGCCCACGAAGTACTCAAATGTGTGGTAGCAATGACAGTACCTAGTGCCCACCCACACTTACTCGTCAGTAAGGTAGCATCGACGACAACTAGCACTCGCCCAGAATACACAACTTGTACGGTAGCATGACAGTATAAGGCACTAGTTCATAACCCGCCCCCCACTAGGTCTACCCATGAAACCTCTCGATGTAAATGACATCAATGTCGAAAATGATCATTACCAAAAGCACTACGGACACCCACATTTTGTTAGAGTTGAGATACAGTCCAAGGATGTTCGGCCGGACCATGCTGGCCAATCCCGAAACTCTGACAACAATGCCATAGGTACCGCTACGCTTAAGGCCTTAATTCCTCAATACAACAAAACCAACAACTCCTACGTCTTAAAACACTACTATCAACAACATCAATCACAAATCCAAAGCCTGACAAGCAAAACAGCGTCTCCAAAATCCTAGATATCATCAACTATAAGACTACTCACCGTAATCAAATATAGGATCAAAATTTCTATCACGGATAACTAGATCCTCGAAATACAAGTCCACCAAGTGGCGCACACATCGAATCTTGACAACTAAGATCACAAAATGAATCTCTCGAAACCGTTCTTGGTATCAAAAAACTAAATCAAAATTCCTCAATTTCAATCCATAAACAATCACTGTAACAACAATTCCTCAAAACCACGCCTAGTCACACCAGGACGAGAAAACTCCATAAACAAGCCATATCCAACAACGATCTTTCAAAACTCTTCTTAAGAGTCAACCACATCAAGGTCTCCAAAACTAAAGCAAGTCTCCAAAAAGATGTTCTCAAAAGAGCATCGAGCTCGCCTCACGAATCAAACAAATCCTTAATGATATGGACACAAGTCCCTGAAAAATGATCTCACACTAATCCACTCGCTCTGAGCACCACAACCCATCAACCACCACGGCAAAAACTCCCCAAGGGAAGACACGAAAGAAAGGGAACCAATCACCTTAAGAAGGACAACACCACGACTCTGTCTCTGAAACGAAAGACACAAGGTCAAAGACTTCACCCCCTACATGGAAGTAAGTCGACCAAAATCAATAAAATCCTCACCAAGGGCACAAGACAATAATGGTGATCCTCACGGACCAACCAAACCTAAAACCGTGCACAAGGCGATGAAGAGAAGAGACTCACTCCTTGTGAAGTCCCTTACTTGAATAAAGAAAGAGAAGAAACCCTATTCTCCCACAAATGTCAACACGACAAACACGAAAAGGGAACAAAAGGGAGAACCAAATATGGAAGTCATGCATATGACAAGGAATGCAACTACGAAATAAATAAATCTACTCACATAGATAAAAATCAAGGGTATATGCAGCAAGTCTCCATGTAAGCACAATATCATATCACTAAGGCACAGTAACAACATGGCATCTCTAAGTATATAAATAAGGCATGCTAATGCCACACAATAGAAAGCAATGTGGACACACTTCCACTTACTCATGCATCACAATATCATAATTTATACTACTAACATGGTAGTAAACGAAACTGTAGAAGATAAAAATGATGCAATAATGAACCCTATGGACATCGTGTCCTAAAATGTCTAGGTAAAAGGAAAGACCAGTCCTATCCATAAACTGTCTCCAAAAAATAATGCGACCACAACTTGTCTCAAAACAAACGTGAGCCCTTACCACAATGGTAAGTCTCAAACAATCCATCGTTGAATCTAAAGGTGACACTATAAGTGACATTAACAGTGCAATGCTCTTACTACCCGAAGCATCAATCAAGCTACTTGATCCCAAAAGCATCACCATAGATAGAGAACTCAAAGAAAAGGGCAACTATAGCCATACCAACAACAACCAAATCAATCTCTACGACTGATTCTCAAAATAAACATCATCATCATCGTTTAAAAGGACAACGCCTATCACAACAAAACCAACATTGATTCCATCCGAACTGCACTTGTAGCTAGCCAGTACGGTAGCGTGACAGTGCCATGCACCCGCCCACAAAAATCACAATCCCAGAGGAATCATCTCGAACAATCAGGGATCCTAAGAGGTCCATAACCTTATCATGGCCCAAAACCAACAAATCCAGCACTACAGCAATGCCAAATGACTCACCTTACGAGAGCCTAGACAAAAGGTGTCTCACCACCTACCTCAAAACCAATGCTAGGTCGATAACATCCTACACTACCACGAAACTGTGACTACAATCACCATCAACCTCAACTCATGCCTCAATGACCAATCCCGTGTTATGCTGAATATGTAACACAGTTATGCATATACAAATCTAATCTTGCATACATCATATGTTATGCTCTTTACATTAGAATAAAATCATGCTTGAACAAATGACATACTACGTATGCACATAAACATGTTATGAAACCAAAACATGTTATCATGAAGCATATAAGCACATAGAGCATGGCAATATAAGCATGATATGCACCCAAAACTCGTGGTCCAAGGTATTCAAACCTAGAAGCTCTGATACCACCTGTAATGACCCTGGATTTTTTAAACCAGTGTGTCCTGTAATGACCCAAGCTGGATCCAATATGGGGAAGCAAAAGAAGAAAAATGACCTCCAGAGATGTACACTATCCCTAGGCACCACGATGACTCCCTATGAAGCCTCAGAATTCAAATGAATAAAGTGCGAAAACAAGACAAGGACAAGTCCTTGGAGATGTGCATCATCCCCAGGGCACAAGAATGGACTCTTAAAGAGTTTCGAGACTCAACGGAAACAAAATGATGAGAAGGGCATCAAAACCCTACAAGAGAAGAGCTAGGGGTAAAATGACCATGGTCATTTTACCCTAAGAGGAAGGAATTTAACTTTCAACAAGTCAAATTAGATCTAATAATCCTAAAACACCCTTTGGTAACTTCACATGAAGTCCCAAGGCCAAAGGAAGAGAAATCCCAGATGAACTCTATCCCGGTTCAAGCCAAATTCGACACCCCCTTACTAAAACAAGGATATCTTAAGGTATGAGAAAATTCTAAAACTAAAAGTTTCACCATTGGAAACAAAACAAAAAATTAATGAAGTTAGACTCAAGAATCACCTGATTCGGAGTTCGGATGGAAAAGATATCAAGTCCTGAAGTCGAAGGAAGGGAAACTCTATCCCGGTTCGGGCCAAATTCTGACACTACCTTACTAAAACTTGAATATCTTAAGCTATAAGAGGAATATGAAGCTGTAATTGGTACCATTGGAAAGCTTATTTTGACGCGGTAAATTTAGACTCAAGAACGGACCAATTCGGAATTAAAACGAGTGAGATATTGCCCGTTGAAAATAGATGTCTGGAGTAGGAACAGTGCCCATGGGGGCCTGCCAAAAACCTGCAGGGGCCCGCCAAATGCTGCAATAAGCCACAGGAACCCACCAAATGGCTGTAGAGGTCCGCCAAATGGGGCAGTGGCATGGGTTGGAACCTCAAAAAATGCAGGAGCAGTGTTTTTAGCAGCAAATTGAACTTGGAGCACGGTTTATGAGGTCAAGATGACATTTTTTGGAAAAACACGAAAAGGACACTCCCCCTGAAATCACATTTTCTATGTGACATAGTTAAGAACGGAATTTATTTCCCAAAAGAAATCCCAAAAATGCCATTAAATCAGTTTAGGCTCAAAGCGGCGAAAATACAACTTTGCACCAAGCATACATTTGACCCCAAATGCACTTCTAAGCTGAAACAAATATGCACGCACATGTAATAAGTGATTTTGAGCATGCAGGAATGGTCTATGGCTACCAGAAATGGCCGAGTCAAAATCCGACCCCCCAACGGCCAAAAAGGCAAAAATGAACCAAAAATGGAAACTTAGAAAACTAAAATCAACAAATGACTTCAAATGACCATTTGGCCCTTCGCCACACTTCATAAATGACTAATGAGATCCTATGGAAGAATCAAAATGGAATTCTCACACCCAATGCAAACATGGTGAAACAAAAACTTGACATTTTTCAATATTTTCACGAAATCTCATGAAGTAAAAAATTTCATAGGATACAAAATACATGTTATTGGCCTCTGGCCTCATCTCATACATGTCAAATACATTGCAAGGGGTGTACTTACGTACGCATTACATATATGGAATCAAAAATATACATTTTGAAAATTAAGGCTACAAATGGCATTTCAAGCCAACCTTTACAAGAACTAAAGCCTTCAAGTCAACTATCATCCAAGCAATGATGAACATCACGCACCAAGTCTTCATACCTGAAATAGCCCCCCAGTAACTTCGGGGTGAGTAAATAAGTTTACTAGTAGAGAATGAGCATGCATGACTCGATTTCTTTAGAGATTTTTACATTGACTTGAAACAATTCAAAAGGGTCATGCCACCTAACGTCTATGTCAAAGGGTAGACTCAGGGAGCATCCAAAGCTGCTCATGCAATTCAAATAGACTACGGCATACATGTATACATGCTCAAGTATACTAAGCAATGTTAAAACATGTTATGTAATGTACAAGCATACATTTCCAAGTATACTAAACCATATTAAGACAAGTCATGCAATGTCTAAACATATTTACACAAGTATGCATTTTATATGAAAATCTAATAAATCAAGTATACTGACACAAGTATACTAAGCTAATAGGATTGAACATATGACAAGTATACATAGCACAAGTATACTAAATGGAATTTAAACTCGTGGAGTAAGTATACAAGTTCAAGTATACTGAATAGGATTCAAATATCCAAGTAAGCATTAATTCTCAAGCTACAAGTAATCCATGATTAACAACTTGAAATTAAATGCGAAATCAAATAGTGAAAAGAGTAAGACATGCGGTCGCTAGACCAAGCAAGTATTTTCGGGTAATTAGGACCCACAAGGTACTACCTAGTACGCACTTATGACTTAGAAGACTTTTGTCTCCGTACTAGAGTCAAACTCTAGCCATCACATAATTTATGTCCTCACAAGCTTTCCAAAATCAACAAGTTAAAAACTTATACAAAATCAAAAGCAAGTTACCACATTCCATGCACAAGTAAGGTTGAATCCACACAATTCATATCCTAGAATTCAAGTCTAAGTAGCATATGACAAGTGATGTCCTCAATATGCAATTTATACACTAAGCAAGAATATTTTTACAACAATTGAGCCACATTACCATCCTAAGCCACAAGTACTAAATAAGCTTCGATTTAGTAACTAGCTTCCAAGGTAAACAATTGTAATATTATAACAAGTTATATACCTACACAAGATATACGTAAACAAGCCATTCAAGTCAAAGATATTCCATATCAAGCTAAGTCCAATTACCATGTTAAGGAGCCATAAGTACTAATTCTACATCAAATTAGTAGCATGCTCACAAGGTAATTAAAATGCCACATTTTAAGAGATTTTCAACCTAATCATGGAAAGTCTCTAAATTTCAAATCTATTCCAAATAACCTCAAATTAATATATGTTAAACAACATAGCATGCTCATTGCATATATCAAATCAGAAGAGCAAAATGAGCAAGACATCATCATGTTCATTTTAATTAATTTAAATTAATTAAATCTCTATTTTTTCAAAAGTTGTTCAAATGATCCTAATTAAATATATAACAAGGATTAAGTCATGGCCATGCCATATATCAAGTGAAAAATAGAAAACAAGCAAGGTACAATTAAATAGAATTTAAATCTCTAGATTTGAAAACTCATTCAAATGGCTCCAATTAATTATATAACAAGGATCAAGTGAAGGCCATGCCATATACCAAGTCAAAAACAAGTTATATGTAAGTTACAACAATCATTAATTTCTCAAATTAACATTTAAACATGCATACAACTTGTATCTCACACAAAAGCAAGTAAGATCACTTAAAAAAAATAAAATATAACACCCCCTACCTCACTAGAGAAGAGTTTCTCTAGAATCCAAGGCAAATCAACACAAAATGGCAAACCCTTCAAGGGTTATGTAGAGGAGGATGAGGGGAACAAAAAGTGTTCTAAGCTTCATGGTCTAAGGTGAGTGGAAGGCCCTCAAATATCAAGGTCAAGGCCTTAGGCTTCAAGCTCCATCCATGGAGGCTAGGGTTCTAATGAGGAAGAAAATTACATAATGTGAAAATGGGTGAGTGGAGGAAATAGAAATCCTCCACTCACTATGTGTTCCTAAACCATGGTCAACACACACATCTATAGTCAGTTGCACAAAAACCCCTCTTTAAAACCATAATCCCAAAGTGACCCAAAAATAAATTGCAAGACTTAATTGTGAGCATACACTTGTCATAAATCCAAGGCTCCATCCTAGGCTTAAACTCAGACCTACACTTGTCAACCATCCAAGCCAGCAAGTGCACCAATCCTAGGCTAACAAGTGGTTAAATCTCCACCCTCCACATGTCCTCATCCAAGGCATCAAAAGTTTCCCCACATAAATGTCAACAAGTGGACCAATGAGAGTGTGACACTTGTCACACTTTTCAAAAATTGTAAAAAGGTCTTTTTCGAAAATATCTTCAAAATTAAATTACAAAATGGTCCCTAAGATGAAAAATAATTACTTTACAGTAATTACACAAAACCCCAAAAGTTAGGAAAATTACAAAAAGGTTATGCGTTTATACCCTTTACAAGAAAAGTAAGCACTTAACATGCTTTTCTACAAAAGTGAATACACATAGTATGGAATTTAAATATCCTGGATGCATGCAAAACCGGAATCAAATTCGAACACGAAAAGTGAGGTTATGCCAACAAAGTGACAACCGAGAAAAAGACGAAAGGTGAATAGTGTCACAAAAGTGAAAATGTGAAAATGACTTGGTCCTCAAAGGAAGTCGTCAATCCACGGAAAAGAGTCTCGGAAACCATCCCCGAGCACTCAAGATGACACTAAGTGACGAGAAACAGAACTCAGAAAGGAAAAGATCAACAGAAAAAAAAAATATCCGTGAAGATCCGAGAAAAGGAAAGGAATGAAAATGGCCGGGTCATTACAACCTTCCTACCTAAAAAGGGATTTCATCCCCGAAATCCAGCCCCAACAAAACAAAAGGCGGAACCAGGATAACTACGGAGTACATTTCCGAGTATCCCACACAACATGCTACAAAAGCAATCCCAAAACTGAAAGATAAAGCACAAACCAATGTCGTTTGCACCCACGTGCTCACGACAAGACAACCTCTTAATAAAAAAGTGACCACACGGTCACACAACAAGTCAGAACTCACACACAGAACCCAAGGTCAGACAAAGAACAGAAAACAACAACCATAAGCATTCTTCCTGAGGAACCATCATACCGATCCAAAAATAACCACCAAAAGAGCTCCAAAATCACCACGAATCAATTTAGGGTACCGAACAAGATGACGTGGCAGTACGAATAGTGACCAGAACTCGCCCACGACATACTCAAATGTGTGGTAACAATGACAGTACCTAGTACCCTCCCACACTTACTCGTCAGTAAGGTAGCATCAACGACAACTAACACTCGCCCATAATACACAACATGTACGGTACCATGACAGTAGAAGGCACTAGCTCATAACCTGCCCCCCACTAGGTCTACCCATGAAACCTCTCGATGCCAATGACATCAATGTCGAAAATGATCATTACCAAAAGCACTTCGGAGACCCACATTTTGTGAGAGTTGAAATATAGTCCAAGGATGTCTGGTCGGACCATACTGGCTAATCCCGATACCCTAACAACACTGCCATAGGTACCGCTACGCTTAAGACCTTAAATCCTTAATATAACAAAACCAACAACTCCCATGTCTCAAAACACTACTATCAACAACATCAATCACAAATCCAAAGCCTAACATGCAAAACAACGTCTCCAAAATCCTATGTATCATCTTGAAACAGATCAACTATAAGACTACCCAACGTAATCAAACATCAGATCAAAATTCCTATCACGGATAACTCGATCCTCGAAATACAAGTTTACTAAGTGGTGCACACATCAAATCCTGACAACTAAGATCACAAAATGAATCTCTCGAAACCGTTCTTGGCATCACCAAGCAAAATCAAAATTCCTCAATTTTAATCCATAAACAATCACTGGAACAATAATTCCTCAAAACCAAGCCTAGTCACACTAGGACGAGAAAACTCTATAAACAAGCCATATCCAACAACGATCTTTCAGAACTCTTCCTAAGAGTCAACCACATCAAGGTCTCTAAAACTAAAGCAAGTCTTCCAAAAGACGTTCTCAAAAGAACATCGAGCTCGCCTCACAAATCAAACAAATCCTTAATGATATGGACACAAGTCCCTGAAAAATGATCTCACACTAATCCACTCACTCTGAGCACCACAGCCCGTCAACAACCATGGCAAAAACTCCCCAAGGGAAGACACGAAAGAAAGGGAACCACCCGCCTTAAGAAGGACAACACAACGACTTTGTCTTTGAAACGAAAGACACATGGTCAAAGACTTCACCCCCTACATGCAGCAAGTCTCCATGTAAGCATAATATCATATCACTAAGGCATAGTAACAATATGGCATCTCTAAGTATATAAATAAGGCATACTAATGCCACACAACAGAAAGCAATGTGGACACACTTCCACCTACTCATGCATCACAATATCATAATTTATACTACTAACATAGTAGTAAACGAAACTGCAGAAGATAAAAATGATGCAATAATGTACCCTATGGACATCATGTCCTAGAATGTCTAGGTAAAAGGAAAGACCAGTCCTAGCCATAAACTGTCTCCAAAAACTAATGCGACCATAACTTGTCTCAAAACAAACGTGAGCCTTTCCCACAATGGTAAGTCTCAAACAATCCATCCTCGAATCTAGAGGTGACACTACAAGTGACACTAATAGTGCAATGCTCTCACAACCCGAAACATCAATCAATCGAATTGATCCCAAAAGTGTCATCACACAAGGAGAACTCAAAGAAAAGGGCAACTTTAGCCATACCAACAACAACCAAATCAATAACTACTACTGATCCTCAAAATAAACATCATCATCGTCGTTCAAAATGACAACGCCTATCACAACAAAACCAAGATTGATTCCATCCGAACTGCACTTGTAGCTAGCCAGTACGGTAGCATGACAGTGCCATGCACCCGCCCACAAATGTACCCGCCCACGAAAATCACAATCCTAGAGGAATCATCCAGAACAATCAAGGATCCTAAGAGGTCCATAACCTTATCATGGCCCAAAACCAACAAATTTAGCACTACGGTAATGCCAAATGACTCACTTCACGAGAGCTTAGACAAAAGGTGTCTTATCACCTACCTCAAAACTAATGCTAGGTTGATAACAACCTACACTACCACGAAACTGTGACTAGAATCACCATCAACCTCAACTCGTGCCTCAATGACTAATCCCGTATCATGCCGAATATGCAACACAGTTATGCATATACAAATATAATCTTGCATACATCATATGTCATGCTCTTTGCATTAGAATAAAATCATACTTAAACAAACGGCATACTACGTATACCACATAAGCACATAAACATGTTATCAAACCAAAACATGTTATCATGAAGCATATAAGCACATAGAGCATGGCAACATAAGCATGATATGCACCCAAAACCCGTCGTCCAAGGTATTCAAACCTAGGAGCTCTGATACCACCAGTAACGACCCTGGATTTTTTAACCTAGTGTATCTTGTGATGACCCAAACTGGATCCAAGATGCGGAAGCAAAAGAAGAAAAATGACCTCAAGAAATGTACGCCATCCCTAGGCACCACGATGACTCCCTATGAAGCCACGGAATTCAAATGAATAAAGTGCGGAAGCAAGACAAGGATAAGTCCTTGGAGATGTACGTCATCCCTAGGGCACAAGAATGGACTCTTAAAGAGTTTTGAGACTCAACAGAAACAAAATGATGAGAAGGGCATCAAAACCAAGAGAAGAGCCAAGGGTAAAATGGTCATTTTACCCTAAGTGGAAGGAATTTAACTTTGAACAAGTCAAATTAGATCTCAAACATCATAAAACACCCTTTGGTAACTTCACATGAAGTCCCAATGCCAAAGGAAGAGAAATCCCCAATGAACCCTATCCCGGTTCAAACCAAATTTGACACCCTCTTACTAAAACAAGTATATCTTAAGCTTTGAGAAAATTCTTAAACTAAAATGCCACCATTGGAAAGACAACAAAAAATTAATGAAGTTAGACTAAAGAATCACCTAATTCGGAGTTCGGACGGAAAAGATATCAAGTCCTGAAGTCGAAGAAAGGGAAACCCTATCCTGGTTCGAACCAAATTCTGACACTACCTTACTAAAACTTGAATATCTTGAGATAAAAGAGGAATATAAAGCTCTAATTGGTACCATTGGAAGGCTCATTTTGACACGGTCAATTTAGACTCAAGAACGGACCAATTCGGAGTTAAAACGAGAGAGATATGACCCGTTGAAGAAAAATGTCAGGAGCAGGAACAGTGCCCGCGGGGGCCCGCCAAAATCCTGCAGGGGCCCACCAAATGCGGCAGTAAGCCATGGACACCTACCAAATGGCTGCGGGGGCCCACCAAATGGAGCAGTGCCATGGGCTGGAACCTCAAAAAATGCAGGAACAATGTTTTTTAGCAGCAAAT
Source organism: Cornus florida (assembly GCF_030987335.1). Taxonomy (NCBI): domain Eukaryota; kingdom Viridiplantae; phylum Streptophyta; class Magnoliopsida; order Cornales; family Cornaceae; genus Cornus; species Cornus florida. Next base: position 73,296,122 of record NW_026775575.1, on the reverse strand, counting down.
TGAACTTGGAGTGCGGTTTATGAGGTCAAGATGACATTTTTCGGGAAAACACGAATTGGAAACTCCCCCTAAAATCACATTTTCTATGTGACGGAGTTGAGAACGGAATTTTTTTCCCAAAAGAAATCCCCAAAATGCCCTTAGATCAGTTTAGGCTCAAAACGGCGAAAATGCAACTTTGCACCAAGCATACATTTGACCCCAAATGCACTTCTAAGCTGAAACGAATATGCACACACACGTAATAAGTGATTTTGAGTGTGCGGGAATGGTCCATGGCTCCCGGAAATGGCCGAGTCAAAATCCGACTCCCCAAAGGCCAAAAAGGCGAAAATGAACCTAAAATGGAAACTGTGAAAACTAAAATCAACAAATGACTTCAAATGACCATTTGGCCCTTAGCCACATTTTATACATGACTAATAAGATCCTAAGGAAAAATCAAAATGGTATTCCCACACCCAATGCAAACATGGTGAAACAAAAACTTGACATTTTTCAACATTTTCACGAAATCTCATGAAGTCAAAAATTTCATAGGATACAAAATACATGTTATTGGCCTCCGGCCTAATCCCATACATATCAAATACATTGCAAAGGGTGTACTTACGTACACATTACATATATCGAATAAAAAATGCACATTTTGACAATTAAGGCTACAAATGGCATTTCAAGCCAACCATTACAAGAACTAAAGCTTTCAAGTAAACTATCATCTAAGCAATGATGAGCATCACGCACCAAGTCTTCATACCTGAAACAGCCCCCCAGTAACTTCGGGGTGAGTAAACAAGTTTACTCGTAGAGAATGAGCATGCATGACTCGATTTCTTTAGAGATTTTTACATTGACTTGAAACAAATCAAAAAGGTCATGCCACCTAGCATCTATGTCAACGGTTAGACTCAGGGAGCATCCAAAGCTACTCATGCAATTGAAATAGACTACGGCATACAAGTATACATGCTCAAGTATACTAAGCAATGTTAAAACATGTTATACAATGTACAAGCATACATTTCCAAGTATACTAAACCATATTAAGACAAGTCGTGTAATGTCTAACCATGTTTACACAAGCATGCATTTTATATGAAAATCACATAAATCAAGTATACTGACACAAGTATACTAAGCTAATAGGATTCCACATATGACAAGTATATATAGCACAAGTATACTAAATGCAATTTAAACTCGTGGAGTAAGTATACAAGTTCAAGTATACTGAATAGGATTTAAATATCCAAGTAAGCATTAATTCTCAAGCTACAAGTAATCCATGAGTAACAACTTAAAATTAAATGCAGAATCAAATAGTGGAAAGACTAGGACATGCGGTTGCTAGACCAAGCAAGTATTTTCGGGTAATTACGACCCACAAGGTACTACTTAGTGCGCACTTATGACTTAGAAGACTCTTGTCTCCGTACTAGAGCCAAACCCTAGCCATCACATAATTTATGTCCTCACAAGCTTTTCAAAATCAACAAGTTGAAAACTTATACAAAATCAAATACAAGTTACCACATTCCATCCACAAGTAAGGTTAAATCCACACAATTCATGTCCTAGAATTCAAGTCTAAGTAGCATATGACAAGTCATGTCCTCAATATGCAATTTATACACTAAGCAAGAATATTTTTACAACAATTGAGCCACATTACCATCCCAAGCCACAAGTACTAAATAAGCTTCAATTTAGTAACTAGCTTCCAAGGTAAACAATTGTAATATTCTAACAAGTTATATATACCTACAGAAGATATATGTAAACAAGTCATTCAAGTCAATGACGACACACCAAGTTTTTGGCACCGTTGCTGGGGATTGATTGATTGGCAACGTCGTATTTGTGGAATCAATTAGGAATTAGTACTCCTTTTATTGTGTCTTTACTTTATTTTCATTTCAATTTCTGTTACTTATTGCGTCGGTTCTTGTTTGACAAGGTGCGTTGAGCTAAGAAGGTAAACGTAGGAACATCGAAGCAAAGGAGCTAAGCAAGCAAAGAAAAAGGCTAAAATCATAAATAAAAAAAAATTGCTAAGCTAAAAGCTAAAATTTTGAAGTTAAAGTGCTAAAGGACCTTTGTGAGCTTTTTCTTACTCAAACCCTTAGTTAAATCATCAGCCCGCGTGGAGGCTTGTATTTCAATTCTTAGATAAATTGTAAGCCCGCGTGGAGACAATTTACTTTTCTTGCATATTGTTGTTAAAGTATGGGAGTATGGGAACATTTTATGTGGAGAAAGTTTGTTGATTATTGACTTTTTGTGAAGGTGAAGTGTTTGTTATTATTTCTTGTCGTGTTGCATTGTGCATGCATGGTCGTAGATCGTTGAGACCCACTCTTGTCCCTTTAAATACTCATTTTGAATCCATTGTTCGAAACCCTGGGGGAAGAGGTAGTTCTAGTAAATCCATTTCATCAATAGAAGGACACAGTAAGGACCATGTGGAGGACCTTGGTCACATAGACCAACAAGGTATCCTCCACCCCAATGTGCATCATGATAACATGCAAGTACCATTAGGCATGCCGAGGCCATTTGTTAATCCACCACAACAATAAGGCCAAGTCCCATTGGGAATGCCAAGGCCAATCTATGCTCCACCACCTCCCATCATTCAAGGCAATCAAGGTGCCCACGTTGCACCTCCAATTGATAATCCTTCCCTTACTTTAAGAAATCACTATGTGTCTAATGAATATAATGCACTCACATGCATCCAATTGCCACCATTTAGAGCACACCACTATGAGATCAAACCATAAACCATTCAAATGCTTCCAAACTATCATGGACTTCCAAGTGAAAACCCTTACAAGCATCTGGATGAGTTTCTTGAAGTATGTTCCACCGTAAAATACATGGACATGACGGAAGAGGTCTTAAGGCTTAAACTTTTTCCATTCAACCTTAAAGACAAGGCAAAATATTGGTATAACAAATCTTAGGCGTTTTTCAATAACTTCTTAGGCAGAAATGCAACAAAAGTTCTTGAAGAATTACAATCCAGTTTCTAAGAGCAATGCCATGAGAACTTCAATTAGGGAATTTTCACATGGGGATGGGGAAACATTTCATGAGGCATGGGAACGCTTTAATGAATTGTTTAGGAAGTGTCCACATCATGACATGCCCAAATGGCAATTAGTTTAATATTTCTTTGAGAGCTTATCGGACAATTACAAGGGCATGGTTGATGCTTCCATGGGTGGCTCTTACATTGATAGGCATAAGGATGACGTGTGGTGTCTTTATGAGAACATGAGTGAAAATTCTTTACATCGAACCTTATTTTCGAAGAATGGTAGAAATTCTAGTGGTAGGAAGAGCGTTGGCTTACATCAAGTCGACCACTCCAATGAAATTACCACCGAGATGAAATCATTATCTCAAAGGTTTGATCAATTCTTGATCAACCAAAACTCGGCGAATTAAGTATCTTCCTTCCCTAACCATTCTCATCATGTATCTAATGAGACATGTATGACTTGTTCATATGTTTTACATTCTACTTCTAATTGTCCCAATGGACATGTGCAAGGTGAGCATCATGAACAAGTAAATAAAACATTTGTGAATCAAGGGAACAATCCTTATGGCAATCACTGCAATCCTAGTTGGAGGAATCACCCGAATTTCTCTTGGAAAAACCAAGGGGAAGGCTCAAACCCTCCCCAAAGCGGTTTTCAAGTTAAATACATTCCACCTTCACTACAAAGGCAAGGTTCCCAAGGTTTTAGATCATCATACCAATCACAAGGAAACCAATTCTCTAATTCTCATTTTCTTAATCAACCATCATATTCCCAAGGAAATGTTAGAAGTGCCGCTTTTGAAGAAAAAGTTTTAACCGCTTTAGGCACTTTAGAGGCAAACACACAACTGTTTATTTGTCATTCTCAATCCATTGCAAAGCTAGAAACCCAAGTAGGGCAAATAGCTAATACTTTGAATGCAAGAGAGAAAGGGAAAATGCCTTTGAATGCCCCACCTAAGCAACAATGTGCTGTGGAGACCCATTCTTTATTGGAAGGTCACACAATAGAGCATGTGAATGCGGTGACTACCTTAAGAAGTGGGAAGATTGTGGACAACCAAGTAGGTATGTCCAATGAAAAGAGTGAACCGGTGTAACCAAAAGTTGACACCCGTCCCATTTCATATCATATTCCTCCTTCATTGCATATGCATGATCTTTCAAATGAGAATGTGTTGAAAAGTGATTTGAAAAGTGATTTTGAAAAGAAAGATTTGCAAAATGATTTGAAAACTTCTTGTGTTAAAGAGACTTCAAAGAAAATTTCTAAAAAGGTTTTTGAACCAAAAGCTGTATTTCCGAATGCCTTAAAAAGATCCATTTCAAATGACAAGCAAAAGGCCAAAGTAAATGAAACTATGGAAGTGTTTAGGCAACCATCGATGATTTTCTGGTCTTATCTAAAACAAGAGATGAACACAAAAAACATCTCCAATGTCTTTCAGAAAAACTGAAAAACCATGGAATCATCTTATCTCTAACAAAGATAGATGTTGAATAGGCCCTTGGCATAGTTTTAACCCACAAAGGTATAAAACTACAAGATCATATTATTATTAAAATCCGTGACTTTCCTGATGTTATTCAAGATAAAAAGCAACTACAGAGCTTTTTAGGAATCTTGAATTATGGCCACAACTTTATTAAAGACTTGTCTCAAAAAGTGCTTCCTTTAATAAAGAAGCTACAGAAAGATAAAGCTTTTGACTGGACCACTAACGAAACCACTGTTGTCCAGCAAATCAAACAAGATTTGGTCCATATCATTGAAGTTTATTTTCCCTAAAACGGTGATAAACTTATTCTTGAAACTGACGCCTCTGATTTTTGTTGGGGTCGTATGTTAAAAGCTATTCCACAAGACAAGTGGGATGAGGCTATTTTCACAAAATTAAATTGGCAATAAAAATATTTCGTATTTATCTTGCTCAAGAAGAATTTATTATCCGTACTAATAATCAAGCGGTTAAAGACTTTCTAATAAACAAAAAGAATTGTTTAGAAGGACGCAGATTAAAATGGTATAATGTTATTGCCCAGTATTCCTTTTCTATTGAACATATTAAAGGCACTAAGAATTTTCTAGCAGATTTCTTAAGCAGGAATTACAATGAGGTATCTAACCAAGATATTTCTTTGAATACAGATGAGTGATCAATGCAAAAATCCTCCTCCTCCCGGTAAAGAAGGATGGATCACAATTGCTAAGAAGGCAATCAATAAACCAACTTCATCACAGCCTAACAAATGGTTTGTGTTATTTGCTGGCCACCAACCAGGAATCTATTCAGAATGGAACGACTCTCACAAACAGTTACGATCATTTTCTGGCTCATGCTTTAAGGCTTATGATACACTTATAGAAGCCCAAACCGTCTTCTATAACGTGGGTAAAGTCCCCCAGAAAATGTTTTCACAACTCGAGGAACAAATAGAGGAAAAGCCCGCATGGACAACTCCATGGCATTGATTGATGATAGCGGTAACTGGTATCAGAGCCGTACCTTGAGCTTCGACCAATATTGTAATAAATCTTTTCCATATTACAGTACTATTATAGTGTTAAATTGTGTTTTATTTACTGTTATAAATCTCATATGTTTGATTACTGTTTAAAGCCCATATTTTCCTATATTAGCTTATTTGTCTACATGACTGTTAAATAACTTTGTCACAGGAACACCCGATTTTAGGCACCATAACAAGAATCAAAAGGTCTTAAGAACCCTTAACTATTTCTTATGGCACAATCTACCTCTGTAGGCTGTATCTGTAATATAGTTGGAAAGGACCCTAATAAATATAGTCATATACCACACTATGTACCTTCAGATCCGCTCAATGTTAACCAAATTGGCGCTGGAATAAATTTTTTAACAGACATGGTTAATGACTAGAAACACTCATTCCAACTTAACCTCGAATCTACAAATTCTCAAATGGAAACCTCATTTGATGATTTGCAACAATGAGTAATTTCCTTGAATGATAAGTTTTATACTCTAACACATATTATCTCGCTATCTGACAGTCAGGATCTAAAAGTTCAGATTCACCAGATGATTATTTGTTTACCAAAACTGAAAAAAGCAAAGTTATTTGATCTATACCCGCCTGATGATCCACCAGATAAAGTAGATAAACAATCTACTCCTCCACAAAAAGGAAATAACTGGTCCAATTCTACTCACACCATATATAAGGTAAAACCCCTTTTCTATGGTAATGAGGATACTAAAGTGCTTAATGAGCAACCTTCATCAAGTTACAATAAAGAGGAATATGACAGCATCGTAGATTTTCTTACTTGTCTATGAGAGCTATACATAAATCCTCAACTATCTATTGATGAATGTACACATATCATCAATCAGATACGAGAAACTTCTATACAAAATGAAGCTCTTCTTACAAACTTCGGATATAATTTCAGTCTTTCCGACAGTGATACTGAATCAGAAGACCAAATACATGTTTTCTCTAATCAATTTGATTTCAAAGACTTTAAAAATTCTAAAGGCTCCGAATCGGTCGATGAAGAAATACAAGCTGACCCATAGCCCGAAATATCTTCCTCTCATCGAAGAAAAAGAGTTTCTGACACTATTTTAGATGAATCATTTTATAGTGATTTTCCTATAACAGAAGAAATGCATCCAGCAGAAGAAACTGCTATTCCAACCACCGGTATACCTGCTGAATCTTCTAAAACTTCAAAAACAAAACCTGCTACATCTGCTACGTCCTATAATTACGATTATATGACCTTTCCCACCTTTACCAGAAAGGATAACCTCAATAAGTATCCTATTTCTCAAAATTGTACTTATCTTGATCTTACTAAAGTCCCCTATAAAGGCGATCTCAAAGCTATAGATGAATGGGCACAGTGTTAGGCATTCTGGTAAATAACCAGAAAGCTTCTTGGGGAAAAGATCAATTTCTATATTAAATTGCAGCAACCTTGTAAGGTGATGCTCTTGATTGGCTTCGCCAGTGGGATCAAACAACCCAAGGCAAGACCCAAAAGGGCGATCTCCTGAACAACTTTCATGAGATACCTGATATTCTACGTGGATTTGTTAAAATCCTTAAAGAAGAACTAGTTGGCCATATCGGTGAAGTACTTCTTTCCGACGACGCTAATTTTGCTATTTCTAAAATAGAATTATGCGACATTTGCCATTTTCCAGAATACGTTAAGATATTTAGCAAATATTTTAGGCATCTTCCCCCGAATGCTATGGAACATTAGTTACCCTAATTCTTTCATAAACTACCAAAGGTTACCCAGATTTTCTTATCCGTATCAAATGAACCGATAACCTTGGTTTTCATACCAATTTCATTTATCGTCTTATCAACAAAAAATGTTTAGAAACCAAAGCCAAAAAGTAGGTAAAAAATCAAATCAACAACACACCAGCCGGACAGCGTTGTTGCGACAAAATTCTTCAAGAAACCTGGAAGGTTGATTGCGCACCAAGCAGCTCTACCCCTACACGATGTTCATACAGGAAGAAGAAACACTTCAGATGGCACAAATGGAAGAACGATAAAAAACCTATCCAAAAATCAAAGAAGTATGTTTAACCATCTTCACCGTTCTCCACTTTAAACGAAGCAAACGAAAGGGGAAAAAGTCTCCTGAGATAAAAAAAGACTGCAAATGCTACATTTGTAATGAACCTGGTCATATTACACCAAATTGTCCCAACAAAGGTAAAAGCACATCCAAAACGATCAAATGCCTTAACGCAGAAGATCCCTGTGTCGTTTATGGTAGCGACCTCTCCGATTCTGACGATATTCTTTATGAAATTTCTAGTCAATTCTCAGAATCAAGTGACAGTGATGAAGAAGTCTGTATGATGCAGTTTACTCCTCATCAAGATGAAGAATCCTCTAACATTAAATTAAGCAGTGTTATTGGAGAAGAAGTCCAGTTTACAAACGAACAACTCATTCAGTTCGCTAAACTCTAGAAGCTGAAGAAAGAAGAAGTCTACAAAACTTCCAAGTTCTCCATCTTTTTAGAAATGATCCTTGAAGGATTCTGTGGTGATACCATTATCGATTACACCTCTAGTGGTAAACATGGATTCAATATCCTCAACAACGACAATGTAGCTAGATGGCGACAGTAGAATCCTCATGCACGATATATCCATATCGGCATGGTTCAGATCAAAATTACTTCTCTGTTCTGAAAAGGAACAGATCAACCCATTCTCGCCCTCGTCATGGACAATAGATTCCATAACCCTATTGATGCCTTCATCGGTGGCATTCAATCCAATCTTGTTAACAATGTAATTTGGTTCAAAATAAAACCCAATTATTTTGTTTCTTTCTCTGATCCAAACATTGAGAAAGTTCTCCAAGTCAAACTTCAACTTTCAAATCTCAAAACGGACTTTGATTCTCCTAGTCTTAGGATACAGTGGAAAGTTCTTTACGAACTTACTCGGGAACCCGAAACTGCCACCATTCCTACAATTGACTCAAAATTAGTCACTTTGTTTGAACCACGTCCTTTTGACTCCGTAATAGAGCCAAAGTTATTAAAATGGACTGATTTGGAAATTCCCAGGAACTAGTTATTCGAAGGCATCAATTTGGAACCTAAACTACTAGTAGTTGAACCTACTATTAGCACTATTCAAGCCTCTGGTTCAAATCTTTAGATAACCAATAAAGAGAAACCACAGTTGCAAAAATTTGCCTCAGCATGCATATCTGGCAGCCCATCTGGATGGGACAAATTACTTCCCCCACGAGCATCTAATGTTCAAACCTCAGCTACAGAGCTTTTTAGAAATCTTGAATTATGGCTTCAACTCTGTTAAAGACTTGTCTCAAAAAGTGCTTTTTATGAATCTTGAATTATGGCCGCAACTTTATTAAAGACTTGTCTCAAAAAGAGCTTCTTGTTTGATTTGCTGGACAACAGTAGTGTCATTAGTGGTCCATTTAAAAGCTTTGTCACCCCTTTACTATGGTAATGAGGATATTAAAGTACTTAATGAACAAGAAAAACTAGTGACTTGGCATCTCTTCTTATCGTGTGCTGGGTAGAATGCAGTCGATTAATCAGGAGAGTGACAGATCATCCTTCCATGGCATTGATGATATTATGGAGTTCATATTCATCAAGTGGAGGAGTACTAGCTGGGCTTTGGGCATTGGCAAGATCCCAGTCGAGATTAATCTGGTCTGGGCTTAAACTAATTTCTTCAGGAACATTAATTGTGTTTTATAGAATTGCCTTTAGAAGTTCTTTAGAAGAACCAATATGATGTTTGGAATATTCAGCATAGAATAACGTTAGATTGGTGATGAAGAGTCTGTGTCCGTCACTTACCATAGATCTGGGAGGTTTATTAACACTTCCATTTAGAATTTGGCGAGCTTTGTCTTGTTGGCGAAGAAGGCTGCGGATAGCAAGATCATAGGAGTTTATCCTTTCTGCGATTTGTTTGGAATTAAAAAGGGGATGATGTTCGAATTCATTATCTTCAGTGGTTTTGAGAAACCAGATCTGATATGGTTGGAAAAACTTTGTGGGTTGTCTCCATCCAATAGAATTAGAAATTGAGAAGGTTAGATTGCGACTGTATTTCCAGTGAGAAGTAGTGTGATAAATCATAGACTTAATCATTACAGGAAAAACATTCCATGAGAGACAGTCATGGGAGGAGAAAATTATTTTGTTAATTACTCCCCAGTTGACAGGTTCCATTGACCAAGGAAAACCAGGCACAATGAAAAGTGTCATTTTTGGAATATGTTTCCCGTTATAAATCATATCAAAATTGTTTATTTCATCATGATTTTCAAGATAAAAATCTTTAATTGTTGTAGGATGATACACTGTTTTAGAGAGGATAAACCGATATAATTCTGGAGGAAAAATATTTCGTGCTTTTTCACGAAAACAGATACGGTTGATTTTTGCAAACGTATTTTTTGGAAAATCTTCTTCACCAACTAACTGGGCAAGTCGTAGAAGACAATTTATATGAGTTAAAGAAAATTCTTTTTCCCAGTCAATTGTAAGACAGATTTGGATGCAAAATTTTTAAGCTCTTTAGTCATGGCTGTGTTTTTAGCCACAAGTGAATTAAGAGTACTCAAGTTGTAATGACCTGGTCATTTTCTTCCTTTCTTTTTTCCTCAGAATTTTACGGATGAATTTTTTTCGTTGAAATTTCTTTTCTGACTTCAGTTTCTCATCGCTTAATGTCGTCTCGAGTGCTCGGAAATAATTTTTGAGACTCTTTCCTTTGGATGGACAACTTCCTTTGAGGACAAAGTCATTTCCACATTTTTCTTTTTTTGACACTATTTACTTTCGTTTTTTTTTCCCTATTTCGTCATTTTCCCTATTTTGTCTTTTCCCTGTTTGTCACCTTGTTGGCGTAACATCACTCTTTGTGTTCGGAGTTGGTTTTTGACTTCACGTATCTTCATTCTAAGTGGTTTCCATGAAATACGTATCTTTACTTTTGCAAGAAAGTACTCTAGTTGCTCCTAGTGTCCATAGGGGCATGGATGCACAGTTTTTCAGAATCTTTTTCTTTTCTTGGGGTCTTTTTTGTAAATATCTTTTGAAGATATTTTATTTTAGAGGTTTTTAAGAAAATATTTTTGGAAGATATTTTCATTCTGGGGCATTAGTGCAATTAACCCTTTTTAGAGGGGCCATTTTGCAATTAATGGGTGAATAAACAAGACTACCAAGTTTATTCGTAGGGGATGAGCATGCATTGACTCGATTTCTTTAGAAATTTTTAAGACTAACATGATATAGTTCAAAAGAGATCATGCCACCTAACGTCTATGTCAAAGATTAGACTCAGGGATCATCCTAAGCTACCATGGAGTATAAGCAACAAGAATCATGATATATATACATATATAAAACAAGTCAAAGTTAGGATAATCCAAGAACATAACAAAAAGGTTACTTGAACATAGATTAACATGAATTGCATTATCAATACAATTAAGCAAGGCTTGGAATAATTCCATACAACACGACAAAAGGATACTAGAACATAGATTAACATGAATTGCATTATCAATACAATTAGCATGATTGGAGCATTCCAATTAACACGAAAGGGTTAATACATAAGATTAAGAACATGGCATAATATCTATGCTATTAGACAAAGTTGGAACCATTCACATAACACGAAAACAGTTACACATGACATCAAGGATAATGCATAATATCTACGCAATTAAACAAAGATCGGATATTCCATAAAACACAAAAAGGAAGATACATGGAGTCAGGAGCAAGGCATAATATCTATGCATTTAAATATGGGTAGAATCTACCACATAACACGAAAAGAGTCTTAAATCTTCAAGGAATACAACACTTAGAATTTAAGGAGTTAAATCACGAATGAAGCATAAAATCTATGCAATGAGACAAGATTGGTGCATTTCACATACACGACAAGTTTAAATCTTCAAGGAATAGCAACTTGAAATTTAAAGAGTAAAATCAACCAATGTGGAAACTTGGATATCGCCCGGATTAAAATCGTACTCTTGAGATCACTTTAGGTCTACTAACCCATGGGTACCTTTCCCCTAGTGTGCACTATAGTGTAGAGGGACATTCCCCTGTACTAGAACCGAGTCCTAGCCATATCAATTCTCGATTGATATCCCAAGTCCAAAAATCAACAAGTTGTGCAAGTCTAGATTGTATCAAAATACAAGAAATGCATTAACCACATATCATGCACAACTAAGATTTTGGAATACACAAGTCATGCACTAAGTTCTCAAATATGATGACATGTGAAATGTCAAGAAATCAATGTGTGCATTTATATAGACCACAACCAAGATAAATAGCACATGGAATCCATCGAAGCAAATATACCATAAGTATAAGATACATGATTCAATTGTATACTAAACAACACATGTGTGAATAAACCATTCCGAAACAAATGAGCATATTCATTAAGCACATTAATAAAACCAAGATACAAAAAGTCTAGATACATGATATCAAGGCATGATTAACTTGAGGGAGGCATAAAAGGAAATTTAATCTACTTAAGGGATTAAATTATCAAGGTTACATGGCAAGTCCAAATGTTCTACGAACAAGTTATTTCAAGGGTCATGTCAAGGCCAAGTTCATTGTCAAGTTACAAGTCTATTACATACAAGATGCAACCATGTGAGGGAATTAATTAAATATAAGTTTGAAGACTTATCTAATTATTCTTGATTTGATACACGTGAGGGAACTTGCCAAGGAAATCATGAACACAAGGTTAGAAACTTAATCTAGCTCATGGAACCATTGAATGGATTTTAATTAATTCATTAAATTAAAATCTCTAGATTTTGAAACTCATCCAAATGATCTCAAATTAATATATGTTATTAAACATGTCAAGACTTGATTTAAGAGCATGATACAAGTACATTCTATACAAGTTATGGCCATGTGTATTAAACTTTAATACAAGAAAAATAATAAATGAAAGACTTCAAAACCAAATCAAATATTCTAGATTTAATATATGTGAAATTATATTGCATGCACATCAAGAATTTCAAGTTGGAAATCCAACGGGATGAATAGTACACTTTGAGCAAATTAATTAATCTAATAAATTATACATTACTAGATTTCAAAACTTCTCCGATTACTCTCAATTTAATCTATGTTGAAGAGCATGCTAGGGCCTAATATAATATGTTATCACATGTTGATTTAAAGTTAGATAAGGCCACATGATTTAATATTTTATTCAAGATAAATATTAAATAAAATCTTCATTTCTTATCCAAATAATCTAGGTTTAATATATGTCAATTTACATATCAAGGGGTAAAATTCTATCATGCCACATGATTAAACAAAGTTATGGACAACCGGAAAAATTAAATCCTTCACAAGAAAAATAAATAATAAAATCTCTAGATTTTGTGATTCAAGCATGCAATCAAGTTGTATAAGCATCACAAACATGTAATATAGCAAGAAAGCAAATTATAACACCCTCTACCTCAATTTGGGATGAAAACCTCAAATCTCCATTGAAAAAAAAAATTGTCCCGAATTCGCCGAAACCGAAGGGTTTTACCGATGATAACACGATCTACATGAATCCGAAGGAAGCCCCATGAAAATCACAACTTGACTTCAAACCCAAACTCAAGAAATGGTCAGAAATGAATTCTAATAAGGGTGAATGATAGAACACGTCAAGGGGAATAATAAGTGTAAAGATCGAATGATTTCTACCAAGGAAATCAAGTGGAGGAGAAAGAGAAAGGGTGGCAGCCAAGGAGCTCCCATGGCTGCAGGCCAAGAGAGTGGAGAAGATGAGTGAAAATATGATTTTTCACTTTAGGGCATCCTATTTATAATAAGTCTCAAAAACTGCCCCGAAAGGGCCCCGTCAGGTCTGGAAAAGTGAATTTTGAGCAAACGCGCTCAAATGGCAAAACTCTGTGAACAAAAAAAGATTCAAAATGAGAAAATATGAACAACGGAAGAAACGGCGTCAAAAACCAAGTTCCGAACAGAGAGTTTGGCGGCAACTGGGTCCAAAAACTCTAAAACTGGAGAAAAATGACCAGAAGGAAATTCTATGAATTTACGAGTCAACGAAAAGTGAAAATGAATCCCGTACGAGAATTTAGGCCCCAGACGAGACATTTTGCAATAAGTTTCATTAATTGCACAATGGCCCCTACAAAAAGGATTAACTGCGAAACTGTCCCAGAAAGAAAATATCTTCCAAAAGATATTTTCTTAGATACCCCTAAAATAAGATATCTTCAAAATATATTTTTGAAAAACACCCCAAGAAATGAAAAAAATTCTGAAGAATTGTGCATTTATGCCCCTATGGACACCGAGAGCAACCAGAGTACTTTCTTGCAAAAGTAAAGATACGTATTTCGAGGAAACCACTAAAGATAAAGGTACGTGAAGTCAAAAACTAACTCTGAGCATGAAAAGTGAGGTTTTGCCAAACAAGTGACAAACAGAGATAAGACAGAATAGGGAAAAGGACGAAGTAACGCATAGTGTTCAAAAAGTAAAAATGCAGAAATGACTCGGTCCTCAAAGGAAGTTGTCAATCCACGGACAAGAGTCTCAGAAATCATTTCCAAGCACTCGAGACGACACTAAGCGACAAGAAACAGAGTTCAGAAAGGAAAATTAAACGAAAAAAAATTCATTCGTAAAATTTCAGGAAAGAGGAAAGGGAGGTAAATGACCAGGTCATTACAGCTAAACTCCAGAAGCTGAAGAAACAAGAAGTCTACAAAACTTCCAAGTTCTCCATCTTTTCAAAAAGGATCCTTGAATAATTCAGCGGTGATACCACTATCGATTACACCTCTAGTGGTAAACATGGATTCAATATCCTCAACACATTTTGTATAGAAGTTTCTCATATCTGATTGATGATATGTGTACTTTCATTAATAGATAGTTGAGGATTTATATATAGCTCTCGTAGACAAGTAAGAAAATCTATGATGTTGTCATATTCCTCTTTATTGTAACTTGATGAGGGTTACTCATTAAGTACTTTAATATCCTCATTACCATAGAAAAGGGGTTTTACCTTATATATGGTGTGATTAGAAGTAGACCGGTTATCTTCTTTTTGTGGAGGAGTAGATTGTTTATCTACTTTATCGGGTGGATCATCAGGCGGGTAAAGATCAGATAACTTTGCTTTTTTCAGTTTTGCTAAATCAAAAGTCATCTGGTGAATCTAATCTTTTAGATCCTGATTGTCAGATAGCGAGATAATCTGTGTTAGAGTATCAAGCTTATCATTTAAGGAAATTACTCCTTGTTGCAAATCATCAAATGAGGTTTCCATTTGAGAATTTGTAGATTCGAGGTTAAGTTGGAATGAGTGTTTCCAGTCATTAACCATGTCTATTAAAAAATTCATTCCAACTCCAATTTGGTTAAAATTGAGCAGATCTGAAGTTAAATAGTGTGGTATATGACTATATTTATTAGGGTCCTTTCTAACTATATTACAGATACAGCCTACAGAGGTAGATTGTGCCATAAGAAACAGTTAAGGGTTCTTAAGACTTTTTGATTCCTGTTATGGTGCCTAAAACCGGGTGTTCCTATGAAAAAGCTGCTTAACAGTCATACAGACAAATAAGCTGATATAGGAACATATGGGCTTTAAACAGTAATCAAACGTATGAGATTTATAATAGTAAATAAAGCACAATTTAACACTGTAATAGTACTATAATATAGAAAAGAAATCTTACAATAGTGGTCCAAGCTCGAGGTACGGCTCTGATACCAGTTACAAACAAGCGGAAAAATACAAACAAGTTCGGAATAGAAAATATAAACTAAGAATGTTTTACAAGAGAGAGAGAGAATACAATAGATAGTTTAAACTTTAGATGCCGAATGATTTGTGGTGCTTCGGTTTAAATGGAGAAAGAAAAGACGAGGTACAGTAAAGCAGATAAGGTGGAATCTTGCTTTGAAAAAATGTTGTCAGCAACTTTCATTGTTGATGAACAGTAGAAAAACTGGTGACTTGACATCTCTTCTTGTCGTGTGCTGGGTAGAATACAGTCAATTAATCAGAAGAGTGACAGATCATCCTTCCATGGCATTGATGATATTATGGAGTTCATATTCATTAAGTGGAGGAGTACTGGCTGGGCTTTGGGCATTGGCAAGATCCCAATCGAGATTAATCTGGTCTGCGCCTAGAATAATTTCTTCAGGAACATTAATTGTGTTCTGTAGAATTGCTTTTAGAAATTCTTTAGAAGAATCAATACGATGTTCTGAATATTCAACATAGAATAATGTTAGATTAGTGATGAAGAGTCTATGTCCATCACATACCATAGATCTGGGAGGTTCATTAACACTTCCATTTAGAATTTAACGAGCTTTGTCTTGTAGGTGAAGAAGACTATGGATAGCATGATCATAAGAAGTTATCCTTTCTGCGATTTGTTCGGAATTAAGAAGGGGATGATGTTCGAATTCATTATCTTCGGTGGTTTTGAGAAACCAAATCTGATATGGTTGGAAAAACTTTGTGGGTTATCTCCATCCAATAGAACTAGAAATCCAGAAGGTTAGATTGCGACTGTATTTCCAGTGAGAAGTAGTATGATAAATCATGGACTTAATCATTGCAGGAAAAGCATTCCATGCGAGACAGTCATGGGAGGAGAAAGTAATTTTGTTAAATACACCTCGGTCGACAGGTTCCATTGAACAAAGAAAACCAGGCACAATGAAAAGTGTCATTTTTGGGATATGTTTCCCGTTATCAATCATGTCAAAATTGTTTATTTCATCATGATTTTTAAGATAAAAATCTTTAATTGTTGTAGGATGATCCACTATTTTAGAGAGGATAAGCCGATATAATTCTGGAGGAAAAATGTTTCGTGTTTTTTCATGAAGACAGATACGGTTGATTTTTGCAAACGTATTTTTTGGAAAATCTTGTTCACCAACTAACTGGGCAAGTCATTGAAAACAATTTATATGAGTTAAAGAAGAATCTTTTTCCCAGTCAATTGTAAGACAGATTTGGATGCAAAACTTTTTAAGCTCTTCTGTTATGGCTGTGTTTTCAGCGACAAGTGAAGTAAGAGTACTCAAGTGTTGCTGAATTTCTTATTTACACCAAATTTGTGCGTTTTCCAAACATTTTGATTTCACTATAAAAATTGTTTGGAAGACCGAGATTATAGAAGTCGTTTACCTCTATTTGCACCTGGAGTTGTGAAAACATTTTTTGGGAGACTTTACCCACGTTATAGAAGACGGTTTGGGCTTCTATAAGTGTATCATAAGCCTTAATGCATGAGCCAGAAAATGATCGTAACTGTTTATGACAGTCGTTCCATTCTGAATAGATTCCTGGTTGGTGACCAATAAATACCACAAACCATTTGTTAGGCTGTGATGAAGTTGGTTTATCGATTGCCCTCTTAGCAATTGTGATCCATCCTTCTTTATCGGGAGGAGGAGGATTTTTGCGTTGATCATTCATCTGCATTCAAAGAAATATCTTAGTTAGATACCTAATTGTAATTCCTGCTGAAGAAATCTGCAAGAAAATTATTAGTGCCTTTAATATGTTCAATAGAAAAGGAATACTGGACAATAACATTATACCATTTTAATCTGCATCCTTCTAAACAATTCTTTTTGTTTATTAGAAATTCTTTAACTGCTTGATTATTTGTACGGATAATAAAATCTTCTGGAGTAAGATAAATATGAAATCTTTTTATTGGCAATTTAATTGGAAGAAATTCTTTCTCATAAATAATATAATTCTGTTCGTTTGGCTTAAACTTTCCAGAATTGTAACCACAAATCAATTCTTCTTTGTGAAGCTTTTTTGGAATAGGAGTTTTGCGTGCTCATATCTAATGATTTGTGAAATTGGCCTCATCCCACTTGTCATGTGGAATAGCTTTTAACACACAACCCCAACAAAAATCGGAGGCGTCAGTTTCAAGAATAAGTTTATCACCATTTTGGGAAAAATAAACTTCAGGGATATAGACCAAATCTTGTTTGATTTGCTGGACAACAGTGGTGTCGTTAGTGGTCCAGTCAAAAGCTTTATCTTTCTGTAACTTTTTTATTAAAGGAAGCTCTTTTTGAGACAAGTCTTTAATAAAGTTACGGCCATAATTCAAGATTCCTAAAAAGCTCTGTAGCTGCTTTTTATCTTGAATAACATCAGGAAAGTCACAAATTTTAATAATAATATGATCTTGTAGTTTTATACCTTTTGTGGGTTAAAACTAGGCCAAGGAAATCAATGGATTCCTGTTCAACATCTATCTTTGTTGGAGATAAGATAATTCCATGGTTTTTCAGTTTTTCTGAAAGACATTGGAGATGTTTTTTATGTTCACCTCTTGTTTTAGAGAAGACCAGAATATCATCGATGTATACAATAACAAAATCTTGAAGGTCATTAAAGATTT
This sequence comes from Cornus florida, assembly GCF_030987335.1. Taxonomy (NCBI): domain Eukaryota; kingdom Viridiplantae; phylum Streptophyta; class Magnoliopsida; order Cornales; family Cornaceae; genus Cornus; species Cornus florida. Next base: position 73,278,037 of record NW_026775575.1, on the reverse strand, counting down.
TGTCCATCCATCTTTGATAGATCTGAGGTGCAGTATTGAGACCGAATGGCATTAAAGTCCACTGATAGTGACCTCTTGGTGTACTGAAAGCAGATAATGGCTTAGATTTTTTGCGCAATTTTATATGCCAAAACCCTGTTTTGCAATCAAACTTGCTGAAGATTTTTGCTCCACGAGTTTGATTAATGAGAACATCTTTTGAAGGAATTAAATAACCATCGAAAATTAAATGTTCATTGAGCAGTTTATAGTTGATTACCATGTGGGCTTTACCTCTTTCTACCTCACTATGGTTTCTTACCATAAAAGCAGGACTGCTATGAGGGCTTTTGGTTCGTTCAATGAGCTTCTTTTCGAGAAGATCTTAGAGTTGAGCATCAAATTCATCTATATCCTTTCCGAGATATATCATTGGTGTTACACGAATGATGATGTGAGCATCTTTGAATTTAATCTGCAAAAATGAGGACTTCTACTCCACAGATTTAAAGGATTATCAGAAAAAATTTGTCTCAAAAGAAAGTATAACCAGTGAGATTCATCTAAGACAAAGAGTTCACTAGTTTCTCTTTTTGGGGGAGAAGAATTTGTCATTACAAATAGAAGCTAAATTTTCTTGGATCAAAATTTCAACAACCGTTTTGCCTTTTAACATTAAAGAAATTGTTTTTTCGTTTAACTGTAAAGGAAAATAACTGTAAATAAAGTTACATCCTATAATGAAATCACCATGCATATATCGAAAGCAGAGTAATTTTGGTATGATAAACTTTTTGTCATTTAACCAAATAGCAATATCTTTGGCTTTAAATTGAATGACATTCATTGGAGCTTCAGCATTAATACCTTAAACACCAATGGGATGTTTCATTGGTCGCCATTCTTCAGATGGGATGGCGTTGTAACGACAACAACTAGTTGTTGTTTCAGTGTCTATGAGCACACAAAGACTATATGGTTTATAGCCTTTGAAGTTAAGGATACCATTGACATAGGTATACTTTTGCTTTTTTCCCTGAGAAGAAGCAATAAGGATTTCATCATTTCCGTGTTTAAAATGAAAAAATCGTGCAGACTTCATAGATTGATTAGAGCCATGAAGGAAAGGTGCATCAATGGTAGCTTTGCCTTTTTGTGCCCGTGTAAACCTTCTGCGTGGAGGTAGTAGGTCTGAGGTTTGAACATTAGATGCTCTTGGTGGAAGTAATTTGTCCCATCCAGATGGGCTGCCAGATATGCATGCTGAGGCTGATTTTTGCAGCTGTGGTTTCTCTTTATTGGTTATATAAAGATTTGAACCGGAGGCTTGAATAGTGGTAAGAGTAGGTTCAACTTCTCGTAGTTTAGATTCCGAATTGATGTCTTCGAATAACCAGTTTCTGGGGATTTCCAGATCAGTCCATTTTAATAACTGTGGCTCTATTACGGAGTCAAAAAGACGTGGTTCAAACAAAGTGACTAATTTTGAGTCAATTGTTGGAATGGTGGCAATTTCGGGTTCACGAGTAAGTTCGTAAAGAACTTTCCACTATATCCCAAGACTAGGAGAATCAAAGTCCATTTTGAGATTTGAAAGTTGAAGTTTGACTTGGAGAACTTTCTCATTGTTTGGATTAGAGAAAGAAATAAAATAATTGGGTTTTATTTTGAACCAAATTACATTGTTAACAAGATTGGATTGAATGCCATCGATGAAGGCGTCAATAGGGTTATGGAATTTATTGTCTATAACGAGGGCGACAACAAATCAATCCATTCTTGCCCTCGTCATGGACAATAGATTCCATAACCCTATTGATGCCTTCATCAGTGGCATTCAATCCAATCTTGTTAACAATGTAATTTGGTTCAAAATAAAACCCAATTATTTTGTTTCTCTCTCTGATCCGAACATTGAGAAAGTTCTCCAAGTTAAACTTTAACTTTCAAATCTCAAAATGGACTTTGATTCTCCTAGTCTTGGGATACAATGGAAAGTTTTTTACAAACTTACTCGTGAACCCGAAACTGCCACCATTCCAACAATTGACTCAAAATTAGTCATTTTGTTTGAACCACGTCCTTTTGACTTCGTAATAGAGCCAAAGTTATTAAAATGGACTGATCCGAAAATCCCCAAAAACTGGTTATTCGAAGACATCTATTCGGAACCTAAATTATGAGTAGTTGATCCTACTGTTACCAATATTCAAGCCTCCAGTTCAAATCTTTATATAACCATTAAAGAGAAACTACAGCTACAAAAATCAACCTCAACACGCATATCTGGCAGCCCATCTGGATAGGACAAATTACTTCTCCCACGAGCATTTAATGTTCAAACCTCAGACCTATTACCTCCACGCAGAAGGTTTACATGGGCAGAAAAAGGCAAAGCTACCATTGATGCACCTTTCCTTCCTGGCTCTAATCAATCCATGAAGTCTGCACGATTTTTTCAATTTAAACACGAAAATGATGAAATCCTTATCACTCCTTCTCAGGGAAAAAAGCGAAAGTATACCTATGTCAATGGTATCCTTAACTTCAAAGGCTATAAACCATATAGTCTTTGTGTGCTTATAGACACTGGAGCAACAACCAGTTGTTGTTGTTACAACGCCATCCCATCCGAAAAATGGCAACAAATGAAACATTCCATTGGTGTTTAAGGTTTTAATGAAGCTCCAATGAATGTCATTCAATTTAAAGCCAAAGATATTGCTATTTGGTTAAATGGCAAAAAGTTTATCATACCAAAATTACTCTGCTTTCCATATATGCATGGTGATTTCATTCTAGGATGTAACTTTATTTAGAGTTATCTTCCTTTACAGTTAAACGAAAAAATAATTTCTTTAACGTTAAAAGACAAAACGGTTGTTGAAATTTTGATCCAAGAAAATTTAGCTTCTGTTTGTAATAAAAAAAAATTTCTCCCCAAAAAAGAGAAACTAATGAACTCTTTGTCTTAGATGAATCTCACTGGTTATACTCTCTTTTTAGACAAATTTTTTTTGATAATCCTTTAAATCTGTGGAGTAGAAGTCCTTATTTTTGAAGATTAAAGTCAAAGACGCTCACATCATCATTCGTGTAAAACCAATGATATAGACAAATTTGATGCTCAATTCCAAGATCTTCTCGAAAAGAAGCTCATTGAACGAACTAAAAGCCCTCATAGCTGTTGTTGGTTTCCTTGATGGAGTCGCCACAACCAATAAAGCTTGAAGAGTTGTGTGTGAATTTAGGAGGCGGCCAAGTTTTACATTTATAGAAAGCCACTACTACCTTCCTCTATATAAAATATAGATAGGGCGAGTAGGGATCGTCCCAAGGGATTTGATGGTGTATCGAATTGTGAAACTATGGTAATTAGGGTTGGTAGGTCGAATGATCACACAATTGTTGATTGATTGGTTGATTATACTAAATGAGCTAAACTATAATAAAGCAATGCAATAAGATAAAGAGTAAGTAAGAAGGAAAGGTCTTGGGGTGTAGAGATCATCACCAAACAATACTATTCCAAACCATAATCAAGTGACTAATGAGGGAAATGAATGTGTTGCAACAATGTTGTGTGTGTAAAAGACATTCAATTGGTAAGGGTGACTCAACAAGTGCAAATTGTCTCAATCAACATGTGTGAGGCCACAATACATCTATTGGTAGAGGAATATATTGTCTAAACATCATGTGAAGATAACAAAATAACAATTCAAGTCATTGAACCTTTCATTAAGCTCATAGTCCAAGCAATCCATAAGGATGACTTAGTTAAACATGCATTATCTAAACATCATGTGAGAGGTACAAAATATCTATTGGGAGAGGAATAAATTGTCTAAACACATGTGAAAGATACAACATATCATAACTAGTCATTAATCCTTCATTAAGCTCAAAATTCCATTACACCACAATATTAGAGCATATGCCTAGTTCAAACTCAGTCTTAGAGTGATTACAAGACATCTAATCACATCACTAATCCCAACCGCAACAAAACTGAAACATCCACCATACATGATACAAATAGCAGAACATCAAAAATTATTCAAAGCAGATAATTCACGATGTTAATTCAAAGATTAAACTAAATTCATGTATGCATAAAACATGTTACTATGTTGGTTTAAATCTGTTCTAACCTTTATTTAACCCCTGGAGTCCAACTAGTCATGCACAGAACACGAATTAACGGGAGAGAGAAGAACAAAACTTGCCTTTGAATTTCAAATTTGAAATTCTAATTCACCGTCTCTGTGTGATATGTTCATGTCCTACCCTGTAGTTCCACCCTACCCCGCTCCTTCCTCCTTGAGATGCTTTGCTAACCACCCAAGTTCACTCTGTGTTTCCCTTCAATCTTTCGCTCTGTTTTCCCTCTGTCTCACTGTATACGTGACTATGGTGAATAGGGTTTTATTTGTAACCCTAAACCAACGTATACACACATATGTATAAACACTACAGAAACCCTAAGTCCATAAAGATATAACTCGGCCCATAGATAAACCTAGGTTATAATCAACGTCGGCTACCCATGTAAATTTAAACCTAAACTTCTAAACCTAACTTACGATAAGTAAGTAAATTCAAAAAAAAAAAAAAACAATTAATTAGTAACAATTTTATCAGGTAATTAAATCAAATAATACAATTTAATGAAAATTAAAGCCAAATAAATAATTAAAACAATTAACTTAATTAATCACAAATAATGCAAATAATTAATTAAAGCAAATAAGTCGATTAATTCAAGTAATCCATTAAATAAAAAAAAATGTAATAAAAATCATAAATTAAATACCAAAAATAGCCTTTTTAAAATTAGGGGTATTACATATATGATATGGAAGTGATCAATATGAAATTTCAGTTAAATTTACATGTTAATTAATGATTAATTCATTATTGAAATTGTTCTAAGAAATTTCATGGATATTATATAATGTTTATTATGTATTAGTAGTAAAAATTCAGTTAATTGTCTGCCTGTTATTATGCTTATCTCTAGATGTAATTGATGATTGTATTACATAATTATTTCGTCAATTATTGGATCTTGTGGATTATATGCACAGGTATAGGACGGTGCCATATTAGGGACAGATTAGCTCAAAACGTTAAGTCCTACCTATGCTGGTATAAGGGAATGGATTAACTACAATGTTAAGTCCTACTTAGATTTGTTTTTAATTGATGTATTACTTTATTTGGTTCTATCAATTATTAAATCTTATGGATTATATGCACCGGTATGGGACGGTGGCATATTAAGGACAGATCAGCTCAAAACGCTAAGTCCTACTTATTCTGGTATAAGGGAATGGATTAACTATAATGTTAAGTCCTACTTATATTCATGTCAGGTCAACGAATAGTTGAATGACATACCTTAGTCTTGGATGGATTTATATTTATATGTTTATGATGCCATAAGATGAGCTTGAGCCTCAGGATCATGGTTAAGGTGCGTATATTGCCTAGGATGGATAATTGGATATAGCAGACATCTGGGTGCCCTGGTAGGTCTAGGTACACATGCCCACTTTAGGTGCGATTTGCATGTTACCTTCTATTCAGGTTGAGACAAACCTATAGTCTAGTGAGCGTCCTATAATATGTGTACATATATATAAGGACTATATAGCTATTGTTGAGTTGTCTAGGATATATATGTGTATCGGGTCTCTGTTTGGACTGTAGTAAAGTAGAACTTGTTTGTAGGTCTGACCTATCATTATTTTTTCAGGTATTCGTCAGAAGTAGGAATTGTTCATGCTAAGCAGGGATCATTTACTTTACTCTTCCGGATTATCTACATAGGAGTTTTCTTATTGTTTTAATGTTCTAATGTAGACAGTTATTGCTGTCACTTGTTCAGTTGGGTTTTTTTAGGGGTCCACATAGTATGGATTCCCGAGTTGTATTATTATTAGAGGATTGGATGTATCAGAATATTTTTTTATTTATTAAAATTTATTCTAAGGATTTTATTAATGGATTATCATTTTAGTTTCTTGCAGTAATTTATCTATTCTTAGTTATCATATTTGTATTCTGTGTTTGATTATTGCCGATTTGTTTTTTATATCCCCAAGTATTCAGGAGTGGGTCTGGCCAACCCGCATCCGAAAATCCGGGGGTATCACACTCTAAGCATTTTAAAATTGAAAGGAAAGCAAAGAAGGCTAAAGGTTTGACTACCCTGAATGGGTATAGGGGTATGTGTAACCTCAAATCTTCTTCCCAATGATTTGGGGGGCTTGGAACATTAGAAGGTTATACTCTCCCCTTAAACAAGAAGAGATTAGGTTCCTCAATAAGGATTCAGGTTTATGTCTTATGGCAATTTTGGAGACTAAAGTTTGCAGTGATAGGGTGGCTTCAATTTATAGATTCATTGCTCCCCATTGGCAGATTAAGTGCAATTACACAACCTCAATTCTAGGGAGAGTATGGATTCTATGGGATCCATTCAAGATTTATATTTTATCCTTAAAGGAATGCAGTCAAGGAATTAGTTGTTCAGTCTACCTCAGGGACCTGAAACTGGGGTATGGGGCTTCTTTTGTTTATACTACAAACACTGCAGTAAAGAGAAGAGCCCTTTAGACACATCTAAAACTTTATTCATTTCCAATGAGCCTTGGATTCTCCTTGCGGATTTCAATATTTTGTTGCATGATGATGACTCCTATGGTGGAGCTGTGAGATGGACACCTGGAATGTTAGATTTTAAAGACTTCTTAAGGTCAAATAGATTGGAAGACCTGAGATTTAGGTGCATTTTTCATACATAGTCAAATGACAACTTTGGGTGTACAAATATTTCAAAGAAACTTGACAGAGTACTAGTTAACAATGATTGGATGACAAAATTCCCAAAGGCAGAATGCCAATTCTTACCCCATGGAGTCTCTGATCACTCCCCTACAGTTGTTAACTTTGGAACAATTGCTCCTAAGAGGAACCTACCCTTCAGGTTTTTTAACTTTTGGGCACTTCATCCAAATTTCTTAACCATTGTTTCCAATGTTTGGCAAATGGAGGTTCATGGTTCAAAATTGTTTTCACTGGTACAAAAGCTAAGGGTGGCATCATGTAGAAAAGAGCTTTTCCTTTGTCAAAAGAACCTTGACCCCAACCCAGCCAATAAGAGTATCAGAGCAAATAAGAAGGTCCTATCAAAAAAGTTCAATAGCCTTGTGTTAGCAGAAGAAATGTTCTATAAACAAAAGTCACAAGTCAACTGGCTCAAAGAAGGGGATCAAAAAACCTCTTTCTTTATGAAGAGTTTCAGCTCCAACGCAAATAAAATGAAGATTCATTCTATCACTGATCCAAATGAGAACCAACTTTATGATCAAGACCTGCAGAGGGAATTGCTTAACCATTTCCAATCAATACTTGGTCAATCCAGCATCAACTATCCAGGTATAAACTCCTTGTCCTCTATCATTAATAAATCTGTACCAGCCCACCTTCTTCTATCTCTCACATCCATCCCTACAGATTTAGAAATACAATCATGCATCATCTCCTTTCACCCATATAAAAGCCCTGGGCCAAATGGTTACAATTTAAGTTTCTTTAAGCACACTTGGCTAATAGTGGGGAATGATGTAATTACAGCTGTTAAAGACTTCTTCATTTCAGGGAAAATCCTAATTGAGATTAATTGCTTTTACATTGCCTTGGTGCCCAAAACCCCAAACCCCTCTTCAGCTAATGATTTTAAACCTAGATCCTGCTACAACCTAAACTACAAGACCATAACCAAGCTCATATCCAGCAAACTCAGTCCTATTCTCCCCATCCTTATTAGCCTTACACAAAATGCCTTCATTAAAGGGAGACACATCTTTGACAACATACTTCTTGCCCATGAAATTTTAAATGGGTACCATAAAGCAAACCATCCTCCAAATTATGCTTTGAAGATTGACCTAAGAAAAGTATTTGATTCCATTCAATGGCAGTTCATATTGGACACACTCCAATTATTTAACTTCCCTGCAGTTTTCATCAACTGGATTGCTCAGTGCATCATTACACCATCATTTTCAATTTCAGTTAATGGAGAACTCTTTGGTTTTTTTAAAGGCAGTAGAGGTATTAGGCAAGGGGATCCCTTATCCCCAATGCTTTTTGTTCTTGCAATGGAGGTCCTAACACTATGTGTTAATGATCACATTGTGAATAATCCAATGCTTAAGTTCCACTGGAGATGTAAAAATTTGTCCATTACACATCTCACTTTTGCATATGACATATTGATGTCCTCACATGCCAGCTTGTCCTCACTATAGGTTATGATGGATGCATTGAATAAGTTTTGCAGTTTCTCAGGTATGCATCTTAATAGGTCAAAGTCCAAAGTCTTCTTATCAGGGGTTGACAACACTTTGAAAGCTGCTATTGTATCCCTCCTTTAGTTTGAATCAGCCACTCTACCAGTTATGTAACTGGGATTGCCACTTTCTTCTACTTCAATAAGGGTAAGGGATTGTCAAACCCTTATAGAAAAGATCATTACTAGGGTTGGAAACTGGACTTTAAAATCTCTTTTTAGGAAGGGTTGCCCTTGTGAAATTTGTTCTTAGCTCTATCTAAGCTTATTGATCCAAACATTTATTCTTCTAAAGCAGGTTCTTTAGCAGATTAATCAAATTCTTAGAAACTTCTTTTGGACTGGAGTTGATCTGAAGAACAAAGGAGCAAAAGTTGCTTGGTAGGCAATTTGCAGACCTAGAGCAAATGGGGGCTTGGTTTTGCTGATCTGGAACTGGCAAATAGAGTTGCAAATTTGAAGCACATTTGCAAGATTTCTTCAAGGAAGAAGAGCCTTTAGGAGACTTGGTCATACAACTACCTCATTAAATATAAGAGCTTTTGGTCGATTAGAGCTACAAGCCTTAGTTCAGGCTTTTGGAGGAAGCTGCTAGGGTTAAACAACATGGCAAGAGGGCTACTGAAGTATAGGGCGGGGACTGGGAAGGACACAAGCCTCTAGTTGGACTACTAGCTTCCAAATGGACCATTGGTACAGCACTTGGGCCATTTTAGTAGGGAAATTCTTCAACTAGACAATAATATTCTAATTGATAGCCTAATTTCCAACCACCAGTGGGTTCACCCAACCACCATTTAGCTACACAATTCTTTTAATCTAAAGACTTCATTTCTCAATTACAAGAATTGCCCCAACCCTCCACTGAACCTGATTGTGTTGGATGGATGCCTAGTCCCACAAGAACTTTCTCAATGGTACACACCATGAGATACTTCATCCCTCCCTCCCCAATCTTCCCTTCGCACAAAGTTGTGTGGTTTAAGCATCATATTCTTAAACACGGCCTAATTTTTTGGCTGGCTGTAAGGAAAAGATTGTATACCCTTGATGCCAAACCTGTTATCCACAAGCACTACACTAATTGTTGTTACCTGTGTAACAAAGAATGGGAATCAATTGACCACCTTTTCTTCAAATGTGAGTTTACCTCACATATTTGGAGGTTTATCCAAGAAACTATAGGTTTCTACATTTTGCCAAGCAGTTGGAATAAGCTACTCCAATAGTGTTCATCTTACTGGTCCTTAAGTGTTTTCCTTCTCCATAAGTTATTTTGGGTTGTAGCTATCTACTTTATTTGGATGGAAAGGAATGCAAGATCTTTTAGGAACCAAGCAATTTCTTCCACCAGCATCATTGCTCAAGTCAAGGGTTGTGTTCGAGCAAGACTTGCATCACTTAAGCTTAAAAGTAGCTATGACCTGAAGAGGATCACATCTTACTCTCAACTCCACCTTCTTTTTCAGTAGGGTTGTGGTCAAACCTTGTTTGTCCTTAGAATGGGGGGGAGTGTTTGTAGCTCTGCAGTACACATTATAGCTATTTGGATACATGGTTTGTCTATGAAGAGCTTTTGTTGCATGCTAGGGAATTTGTTTTGGTTATATATCTTTTGGTGTTCCATATTTGTGGTCTCACTTTTGATGTTTCTTCTCCTTAATTGGGACTCCATGTATGTAATGATTCGGTTATTTTCCTTCATTTCCTTTTTCCTAATTTTACGAATTTTCTTTTTTCGTTGATGTTTCTCTTACGGGTTCAGGTTTTGTTCCTTCGGGTTATGTTAAGTGCTCGAAAATAGTTTCTGACACTACTCCTTCTGATGTTACAACGCCCTCGTGAGGACCATACCATCTTCTCACTTTTTCAGCATTTCCCTTTTCTATCCTTTTCCGTAAAGGGCATGGATGCATAGTTTCTTCAAAAACATTTTTTTTTTTCTTGGAGTGTTTTTCGTAAGTATCTTTTAAAGATATTTTGTTTTAGGGGTTTTTAAAAAAATATCTTTTGAAAGATATTTTCATTTTGGGTCATTTGTGCAGCTATCTTTTTATGCTGGGACCTTTGTGTAATTAACGAAAGTTAATACCAAGTGTCTTGTTTTGGGATTGGATCCTTGTACAGAATTCATTTTCGCATTTCCTCAAATCACATACTTTTAGAAATGCCTTTTGGTCTTTTTCTCTAGTTTTAGGGTTTTTGACCCGCTATCGCCAAACTTGCTCAGGGCATATCTTTCTGCTCGAAACTCGAATTTTAACGCCATTTCTTTTGTTATTCATTTTTTATTATTACGGTGTTTTTTTGTTTACGGTCTTTTTCCGTTTGAGCTTGTCTGGGCAGTTTTCACTTTTCAGGGCCGTGCGGGGCCCGTTCGGGGGACTTTTTGGAAATTTTATAAATAGAAGGAGGAAAGAGAAAATATCAGATTTTCCCTCACCCTCCCATGGCTCACTACCACCCTCTTTCATCCTTCCTTCTCCCTTCTTTTTCTCCTTTTGGCCTCCTTAAACCTTGATTCTTCCTTAGCCGTAGAAGGCTTCGTTGTCGGCCTTGGCGAGGCCTTCGTTTCCATCTGATTAGAATTTAGTTTTGGCCATTTTTTGAGTTCAGGATTAAGCCCAGGTTTGGATTTGGGTGTTGCCACAAGAGGACCTTACGTTCTCCTCGTAGTCCCTGTCGTAACCACGAAATTTCGTCGTATTTAAAAAAGTTCCGTTTTGGAGTCATTTGAGATTTCATCTTAAATTGAGGTAGGGGTTCTTGTATATTTATACTTTAAGTGTTTAGTGTTTTTAAGGTTTAATACATGTTGATTACATACCTGTGAATTGTTGAATTGCATATCTGATGAGATTACATATGCTTGACTTAGGGGTTGTATGTTTTAAGGCATGTTTAGTTTGTTTATATGTTGTATAGAGGCATATTGTGCTTAATAGCTTGTTAACTTCCCTAGAATTATCTTGTTGAAATGATAAGTTCTTGTAGGATATTATTTATATTTACTTTGGGATCTTTTACTAGATTGTAGTATATCTAGCCTTAGGGTTTAGTAAATCAAAGCTTGTGAAGCATGTATACCTTGTCATAAGTAAATTGTTTCATCTACTAGGTTACTTGACTCTAGAGATTATTCTTGTTGAGACGATGAACTCTTGTAGAATAATGCATTTAATTATCTTGCAAGCTTGTTACTTATTGTAAAAGTTAGTACTTGTGGCTTCCCATGATGGTGAATTGATTTAGCGTGATATATGATATCATTGTCTTGTGTAGCTTATGTATATATATCTTGTGTAGGTATATTAGTTATTTAGAATATCACTATATATTTACCTTGGAAGCATATTACTAGATTGTTATATAATTAGTAATTGTGGCTTATAACGGTAACTTGATTTTGTTGTTATATAGTACTCTTGACTTAAGTAATAAATCACGCATTGAAGACTTGATATTTCGTATACCATATTAGACTTGAAATTCTAGGACGTGGTTTGTGTAGTTTCACCCTACTTGTGCATGGAAGGTGGTTTATAATTTATATTCTTGATGCATTGCATGCTATTGATGCTTATACAACTCATTTACATGTTCGTGCATTATTATTTGAATATGAGTTATGAACTTGTTCATTTTCGAAAGTTTATGAGGACATGAAATATGTGATGGCTAGGGTTTAGCTCTAGTACTAAAGATAAGAATTCTCCTTTTATCATTAGTGTGCGCTAGGTAGTACCTTATAGGTCATAATTACCTGAAATAATTTGTATGGTATTGAGACCACATGTGTAATGACCCAAACCCATAGGTTCGAACCGCTAGTCGGGCCCTTACCCGAACCCGAGGTTACTTAAGTAAATGCCATTATGTCCAGGGTCAAAACATCATTCTCACATCATATTTATACCTCCCGAGGACTCTAGACAAGATTACGAGACTTAGGGTCAATTATACCAGAAGAAGGAAAAAAGCTCACAAAAGAGTAGTACTTCAGTTGGCCGAAATGGAACTTCTGCCAGCTAAAATGACCCCCCCGTATCGGCCGACCGAAATGGCTCTACGAAGTGATAAAACTGCAATGAACTGTTATTTTCATGAAAATGATCAAAACTTATTATGTAACTGTAAAACTGATTCATTCCTCCCCAAGAACATATGAAATCATTGATATCTTCCCCACAACACCCAAACACTTTATGATATGTAATCATTATATGAATTATCAACAGTAATCAAGATACTTGATGAAATATCCATTTTTATAGACCATGAAGCAAAATTTAAAGTTATACAAAAGAGCCATAATTTACAACTTCAATATGTGACACTTAAACTTTACATTGGGAATATAGTTCATGACTTATTACAAAAGTCTACAAAATATAAATTCCGACCAAGTCTAGAGTAGTGGAGGGTTGCCGTCCACCAATTCCTTTCCGAACCTAAAAAATGTTAAATAATAAGGTGAGCTAAAAGCTCAGTAGGAAGTGTCTAAGACACACCTCTTATAACCCTGTGAATCCATATATAGAATATAAAATAAGAAAACGGGATCATATTATACCGGGTTCGCAATCCATAACCACAACTTCTAATATATATACACAAATGTCATCCAAGTCACAAATACACCATATATGCAAATGAAATGCAATGTCATGCTGATCTCGCTCCCCATTTTCCAAAATAAATCCTTTTTACCATTCCAAACCATTAATGAAATCCGGCCCATAGCACCTCTATGGCGCCACGAATGAAGGATTGGCTAGCTTTCCTTGACCATATAGCACCTCCATGGCGTCGTCTGGGCCTAGCTAGCTCAACCCCACTAGAGTCTCTCTATAACTCCTTTAAATCACACTGACACCACAGACCACTAGACGCCTCCTAGGCGACCAAGTTTTCACAAACACTTTCCAAAACCATTCTATCAAAACGATTTCATTTGCTTCAAAAACACTTTTCCTTTTTTCTTTTTTTCCCAATGGATGCATGAATGCTTCTCAATTTACCATAATTTTCACATCATCAATCTTTAACAACATTTCATACTAAAGAAGATATTTCTTATGAATTTATAGCATGCTTTAAGTCAACAAAATTTCGGCAATTACACATATTAAACAAGGACATAATCTATAAAACATGCTTTTCATAACCAATGCACACATATATTACTTACACATAACTCACATAAAGATACACATTATATATCTAGCATTATGACAATTTCTTAAGAAAAATTTTCAATTTAACATGTTATACATCAATTATAGGGGATTAATTCACAAAAAATCTAAGAGATTGTAAATTAGAGCACCCCTACCTCAAAAGATGCAAAAAAGCCCCAAATTATGCCTAAAATTTTTAAATTCCATGGATGGCTAAATGGTGCTTGGCTTAATTAAAACGACGGCCTCAACGAGCTCTCCAACTTTGCCTAAGGGAGTACTATCAAATTCTCAAAAACAAAGGATGAACAAAGCCTTGAAAATCATGGCAAAAAATAAATAAATAAATAAATAAAAATTAAGGGGAGAAGGAGAGAGCAGCCGAGAAAGAAAGTTTTTGTGGTCTAAATGGCCTTATGGCCATTAAAAGAAAAAAAGGTGGTGGGTCTCTCACCTTTAAAAATCTTTTTAACTTTAATTTTACACCACAAATCTAAATATACCCACACAATTATGTTACAACCACCGGTAAGCATTTAAAACAATTAATTTATGCACAAATTAATAATGCGCAAAATGCAATGGACCCAAATAAAATTCCCGTACTCAACAATCCCAATAGCGGGTCCCACACGGAAGGCCAGAAAAATGAAAAAATACTAAAATGGCAACCGGTGCATTTCCAAGAATTCTGAACTCAATGGAACGCCCTAACCAACTCTCGAACACACCCGGCACACCCACGGTGTCCGGTACGCAAAACAAGAAAAGACAAAATTACCCTCAAAGAATTGAAAAATTTCAGAAAATAGAAAATGGTGAAAAACAGAAATATTACAACTTACCCTCCTTAAAGAGATTTCATCCTCGAAATCTACCCTCCTTATGAAAAAAGGCCTACAATCTTCTCCCTAGCCAGAGAACATCGCACAGAACCTGAAGGACAACCAGCTCAGAACCTTATTGCTTTTGACACTGGATGTCAATAGGCAATTACACACCACTACCACCAAACACAATGCTCACCACCCTATGAGGGTACTCATCACTCATAACACAAAACTGATTGGTACGTTCTACACTATACTCAACTCAAAACGTACATCAGTCACTGGATAAGACAACGTCTAACCTCAACTCATCCTTCAAAGGACACACAACATCCCAATTCTTTACATCTTCGTCAGACCAAGCACTCGCTATCTAACAAGTAGCTACACCATCACATAACCGTACCAATGACCACTAATCGCACTATACGACAATCATTACACTTAGCAACCTCAAGCTGACTAAATAATGAATCCCCCAATGCTTGCATAAACATTAGTCACCAAATCATTAAAACAAGCTATCCTATACCCGGGACAAAAATCCTTAAAATAAGATCTTTAATAATCAAATGGATTGGACACTTGGTCCCACCTAACACACCTCGTCACCCAAGACAACTTCCTGAATCCACACCATCACACTGACACACGCCTAATACCATACTCTCACAATTCGTGACAACTCAAAACAATCATTGACCTTTGACACGACATCGTTCTTGTCCTTAGGTATAAACCTCAAATACAGTCTCACACAGTCTATAAATAACCATTAAATCCACTCACTATCCATCCATTCCTCTACATATCCTCAACAACTATGCAGTCACATACCAGCTCTAAGAATCTCAATAATTCCTCTATCATGCAACTCGTAACAAGCTAAAAATGACATAGAACCAAACATTACACTCATCAACCAACACAAAAGATCTCTAATTTCCTCATCACACCCACACCAGGTAAATAATTCCATAACATCATTCGATTCAATTCTTACTTCTTCAAAATACACAACACGACAATCTCATACTTGAAGCCTCAAAACTAAGGTCAATCATCCCTATCATTCCTCAATGGAATCCCACATTCACTTTCTAGCTGCTTAACATACAAACAAAACCAATACTCATCCTCAAGACATTACTTGAATCAAACGTCTATAAAAACACCCGAGTTCATGACTCACATTACATCACCTAACCATCATCAAGCTTACAATTCATGACACACCCCTAGTCATCATCGCTAGTACTAAACATCGAAAACACAACCTCTATTTGGAAACCAGTGCCTTGTATTCCACCAATCAAAACCACTCTTAAAACAAGCACAACAGAAACCAAAGACTCCACCTCCCTCCACGGGAGTGAGTCAATCCCTTTAACCAGGACCTCTACTGATGAACTCTAATAGCGTAACAAACCACACACAAGCCCGTCCATGCAAGGACGCACGTAACTCCTAAATGGAGGACAAAACTCATAACAAATGA
The DNA here is from genome assembly GCF_030987335.1 of Cornus florida. Lineage (NCBI taxonomy): Eukaryota > Viridiplantae > Streptophyta > Magnoliopsida > Cornales > Cornaceae > Cornus > Cornus florida. Next base: position 73,262,188 of record NW_026775575.1, on the reverse strand, counting down.
CGCCCTAGCTAGTATCAGAGCAAATAAAAAAGTTAACAAACTCTGCTCTCACAAGAGACTGACAACTCACACCTGAATGCACCCGACACCCTATCACACGCTACTCACCACTCATCCAACCGTGAACACCCAATCTCACTCGAGATAAAATAGACTCCTCACGCACAAGGAGAAAAACCAACTGGAAACACATACGGGACTACGAACACAAATTTAGGCGACCTCGCCACCAACAGACCGTGATACACTATCAACACAGAAACCCCACATACGCTACATTGTGAGACCCATGCTAGCCAAAACCAATCAGATCCATACCACCCATTTGTCGAGTACTAAGATACAACTCACAGCACAACCATTAGCTAAGAACATCAATGCTCACAACATACCAACACTAGAAACGATCGCAATACGTTGGAGACCGCGTACCATTCTACCTAGAATCAGTCACTCCCAAACGACAACCTTTTCTTCATAAAACGGCACTTTACTACCTGTTACATCTCTACCTCCCCAGGCAACACTACCTCGATCACCATGCACACAAGACCCTTGACCTCAATCATAATGACCCACTGACTCTTTAAAAGAAAGAGATGCCTATATGGTAACACCACCCTCACTGACTTTAAAGACTAAGTAGCCCACCATTACCTCGACTGATGCATAGCTCCATCACCTACCTGATAACACACAATAAACAACTCATAATCACTAATCCATCCTCGGATCATACCTGAAACCATTAAGCTCATCAATACTAAACACCATGCCAGAACACCTCTACTACCATCATCCTTGAAATAACAACTCAGATCGTCAAGCCATTACCAAGCGATTCCTTCTCAAACATCCTTAAGGTAATACCATCATAACAAGAGAATCAGCGTTACTCTCAATAGTCCCCCACAACAATCAATATTTACCACTAGAAAAGAACACCCATACAGCAATGCCATGCCGACAAATCTGTCATGACCCGAGTTTTTCAACCCGGTACATCAGCGATGACCCCAATGTTGACCCGGTAACGGATCCAAAATGCGGAAGCAAAAGATAAACCAAGGTCTATAGAGATAGAAGTCACCCCTAAGACACCAATATGACCTTCCATGAGGTCACGGAACTTAAATAGAGCAAAAGAGCAAACGAGAGTTAAAATGGGCAAAATTCGTCAATAAAGGGCAAAATGGTCAATTCACAATCAAGAGGAGAAATTTGACTCCAAGAAAGTCAAATAAGATCCACACAACCTATACTAATCGTTTCACAACATTCCAAGAGGTTCTAAGAACTTTGGACAAAAATCCCACAAAATGCTCTTTCCGGTTCGAACCAAATCCCAACACTACTTCACTAAAACTTGAATAACTCCCACTTTGTTTTGAATATGAGAATGGAATTGGTACCATTGGAAATTTGACTCAAAATCCATGAATTTAGGTTTAAGAATCACCCCATTTGGATTATAAATGAAGGAGATATGACCGTTTGAAGTTGGAACTTCAATGTTGAAACACAACAGAGAAGCTGCATGCAAACAAGCTATTTCGGTCAACCGAAATAGAGTTTCGGTCGACCGAAACTCACAGAGACTTGCTGGAAACTTGATTTTTAAAGTGAGTTTGGTTCGGTAGACCGAAATGAACCATCGGTCGACCGAAATGGCCCTGAAAGCCAAAAATGGCTACTGGAATGTGCATTTTACTGTGCAATGAGATTACCAAAAGCCATCGGTCGACCGAAATAGAGTTTCGGTTAACCAAAACACCTCAAAATGCTGCTATATGGCCTGCTATATGTCAAAGGTGTTAAGGTTCAACTCATGCTTTGAATCCCATGATGATTTGGTTCAAAATGAAAGTTTAAAGTTGATTTTCAATGAGATTTGAATATGTGAACATGTCAACAAGCTTTATATGCAGTATTGAATACAAAACAATAGCCCATGGCCTCATACATGTCCTTTACAAGATTTTCATATACCAAACCTCCAAAATTGGTAAAAGTACATTTTTATAGCAAAAGTTGGTACCAAATGGATACAAGTACTAATATAAACATGTTTGGCCCTTGGCCTCCATACATACATTCTTCTAATATCAAAAGTAAGTACTTGGGTACCATTACACATCAAGGTAGCTACATTAGCCTCAAAAATGCCATACATCCAAGGTATGCAAAAGTATAACTTCAAAAGTAAGGCATGCTAAACACTTGCATATCATTATACAAAAATGCTTCAAATCTCCAAATCACCAAAGGCAAGTGCAAATCCCCATAGCTTGAATCATGTACCTGAACAAATCCCCCAGTAACTTCGGGCTGAGTAAACAAGTTTACTCGTAGAGAATGACCATGCATCGACTCGATTTCTTACAGATTTTTAGATTATCATGAAACAGTTCAAAAGGGGTCATGCCACCTAACGTCTATGTGATGAGCACTGAAAAATGCGCATTTAAACCCGTTAAGCTTAAGCATTCTAGTACCTTTATCTATCTTACTTTGCCATTTTAGACTTATTACGTGTTATTTATATTTTCAGGCACTAATCCCAAAATTGGGCTAACTCAGCCAAATAAGAGCTTAATTGAAGCAATCCTGAGATAAACCAAAGGAGGGAGCAAAGTGGAGAAAGAAAGGAGCAAAAAGGAATCAAAGTTGTGCAGCTGAAAAGTTCGATCGATCCAACTTAGAGTTCGATCGATCGAACATCTATGATCGATCACAGTACTTCTCGATAGATCCAACCTTGGCCTTTGCTGAAATTCCAAGTTCGATCGATCCAACATCACCTTCGATCGATCGAACCCTATTTTGTCCTATTCAAACGATTGATCTTATCCACAACTATACGCCTACCAACCACTTTTGTCCTTTTCCCCATAAATATCTTCGAAATATCTCAGCCTTGTCCTTATCCGGAGGAGTCAGACCACTTCGATCGATCCAAGATGCAGTTCGATCGATCGAACCCATCTTCGATCGATCCAAGTTAAGGTTCGATCGATCGAACTTCCTCCAGCGAGAAAAAGTTAAAGTCCAGCTCATTTATTCCGTCCTTCACCCAATCATTGGAGAATATGCCTTGCACGACCACAGCTCATCATAGGGTGTATTTGACCTACCTATATAAAGAATATGATACACTTTTTGGGGAGGAGTCTAGAGTCTCTTGTCACACATTGAAAATTGTTTTTTGGAGGTTATTCTTGGAGAGGAAGAAGGGAGGAAGCTAGAGCAACCATTGGAGGAGATCTTCACCAACAAGGAGCAGCCATAGAGTTAGCCCTTGAGGGTTGGATCATCACTACCATGAGTGTCTAGACATCCTCTTGGAGCTAGAGTTAGCCCCAAGCATGCTTTCTATACTCTAATCTTGTGTATTATTGAGGGATTAGTGTTGTATGATACATCTTGATATTCATGTATATATAAATCTTGATTATTTCATGGTTTGTATTGTTTAATGCTTCTAATTGACTATTCTATTCTATCCATATGTCTATGTATGCTAGAGTAGGATATTCATGTGCTTATCTCTAGATTTAGTGTTTTTGATGCATATCTATGTGTATTGATGCTATAGATCTAGAGATTATCAAGATGATATGCTTAATGAATGCTATTTTGGTTCATTTGATGGTTTATGCCTATTCTTGATGGTTTGTGCCTCTCCCCTAGTCTAGATAGCTTTATTTTCATGCTAGTAGTGTAGATTTAGTGTAGTGGTAGTGTAATGTTAGATGGGAGGACAATCTACTCTTGATGTTTGATGTTCCATGCTTGTGAGTCCAAATGGCATATTCCTCTAATATTGTGTTGTATGTGGATTGTGAGCTTAATGAAGGATTAATGACTAGTTATGATATGTTGTATCTTTCACATGTGTTTAGACAATTTATTCCTCTCCCAATAGATATTTTGTATCTCTCACATGATGTTTAGATAATGCATGTTTAACTAAGTCATCCTTATGGATTGCTTGGACTATGAGCTTAATGAAAGGTTCAATGACTTGATTTGATATTTTGTTCTCTTCACATGATGTCTAGATAATATATTCCTCTACCAATAGATGTATTGTGGCCTCACACATGTTGATTGAGACAATTTGCACTTGTTGAGTCACCCTTACCAATTGAATGTCTTTTACACACACAACATTGTTGCAACACATTCATTTCCCTCATTAGTCACTTGATTATGGTTTGGAATAGTATTGTTTGGTGGTGATCTCTACACCCCAAGACCTTTCCTTCTTACTTACTCTTTATCTTATTGCATTTTAATTAATTATTTTCTAGAAGTAATCAACCAACCCAACTCTCTTTTGCAATCATTTGGTACGCTAGAGTCGAAGTTGAAATTCCAACACGTATAATCCCTTGGGACGATCCCTACTCACTCTTGCTACGTTAGGAGTGGTGTTGGTAGTGGTTTTTATAAATTTAAATTTGACATAAAAGGCTTTTCTTGAACCACACATTCACTACATTTAGTTTGGCGTATTGGAACGGCCGTCGTCAGATTTTGGCACCGTTGCCGGGGATTAACGGTTTTGCTGGAATTAAACTAGACAATAGTGTTCATTAGATTGCTTCTATTTTTATTTTATTTTCCATTGTATATTCTTTTCTCTTGATTCTCATTATTATTTGTTCAATTAGGTACTTGACAACAAGGAAGGCGAACTTTGGAACTTAAAGCAATCATTGGAGCTTAAAAGCTAAATTTGGAGTTGAAGTGCTAAAGGACCATTGTGAGCAATTCTTGGCACTCTTGTATTTTAATTGTTTCACTTCTTTGTATGCTTGTGATAGCCCTTGTTGAGGCTCATTTTATTGCTAAATTTTTGTCCAAGCATAGGCCCTTGTTGAGGCCAATTTTTCTTGCATTTGGGTTTTAATTGTGAATGGAGGAATTGTTTGATCCAAGTTTGGGGGGGAATTACATCCCTTCACCTTATGCTCCTCCATCACATTTTAATCCTTATGAGATTGAGTCCAATTCATTTCATGCATCATCTTATTATGGACTTGATCACTCATTTAATCCTTCTTATGACTATTGCCCTCCACCACCATTTTATGATGAGTCAATTCCACCACCTTCTAAGTACTCACCCGAATTTGAAGAAAAAGTGTTAGCTTTACTTGATGTGCATATTTCACACACTTCACTTATTAATTCTCATTCTCAAACTTTAGCCAACTTAGAAGCTCAAGTTGAGCAAATTGCAAGTACTCTTTCTCATCAAGAGGAGGAGGAAGAGGCAAATGAAAAAATGGCAAGAACTTCAATGTATATAGATGAGGATGATGAGAGTGAGGAGAATGAAACAAGTGAGCTAATGCCTAGCACTCTTTCTTGTATAGAGGAGGAAGTGGCAAGTGAGTTAGTGGCTAATCCAATAGAACATAACATGATTAATGAGGACTTTCCTTGTTTTGATTATGATTTTATCTCGGAGATGGCTACTCTAGAGAGTGAGGAGATGTTGACCACACTTGAGATAGGAGAGAAGGAAGAGGAACTTGTTGAAGAGGGCCTTCTGTCTATTATCTCTAATGACCCTCTTGAGGAGTGTCTTTTGGAAATGTATAAAAATTGTGGTTTTGACTTTAAAAGCTCTAAAAATGAAATAAACTCTCTAATGGACTCCTTAACTTACTTAGAAGGTGAGGAAATGGTAATTTATGAGGAGGAGAAGAGGGATGAAGAGAGGGTGTTTCTTATTAATCCAAATGAGTCTTTGAAAGACAATGCCTCACCGATTATCAAAGTGAATGATCATTTGAATGTGTTTCAAAAACACAACAGAGAGGCAAGCCTAACCATGATTGATTTTGTTTTCAAGACGTGGATGAAAGGAACAATATCATCTCTTTTATTTCTTTTCAAGTCATTCTTTTGGAGGATGATTTTATTGTCATAAGTGGGACATTAAATGAGAAAAGTGAAAAGAGGGTCAATAAGGATGTTTCATATCCAGTTTTTGATTCATTTGATTAGTGAGTTGACCTAACGTCTTGCTAGAGACGTTAAACACTAGTATTCGTAGAGTTTCACAACTCTATTCCTCCCTCATTTCTTTTTATTTTTCATTCTTGTGTACATTCTTCCATCTATTTTTTAAATTTTCATTCTTGTTACCATCATTGGGGCTTAGCATAGGATTTTCTGCACTTTCAGTTCAAAATTAGGCATTTGGTGCCAGTTCGATCGATCACAAGATCACCTTCGATCGATCGAATTGTTCTTCGATCGATCCAACATGTGGTTCGATCGATCATGAGTCCCAACACTTCGAAAAATTTTGGACCTGCATCCAAATTCCAAATGCATGCTCTCGGGATCTCCAAATTTTTGAAAGTTCGATCGATCGTAAACCATTTCGATCGATCGAACTATCTTTCGATCGATCCAACATGTGGTTCGATCGATCATGAGTCCCAACGCTTAGAAAAATTTTCAGGCCTCATCCATTTTTCAAAAATGCATGCTCTCGGGATCTCCAAAATTTTACATGTTCGATCGATCGAATTTCATCTCGGATCGATCACGGCTATGTTCGATCGATCGAACTTCATCTTCGATCGATCACAACTTTACCCCTTTGACCCTTTGACTTTTTGACTTTTTCCTATTTCTATTTTTATTTTTATTTTATTTTATTTTTTATTTTCTTTTATTTAGTTACTTCTATCTTGGTATTAAAAATAAAAATATATATATATAAAAATAATAATAATAAAAAATATATAAAAAAATATAATAATATTTCTTTTCTTTTATTTTATTTCCTTTTATCTTATTTCCAAAAAAATCCAAAAATATTTTATTTAACTTTAATTTTTAATTCTTCTAACTTATCAAAAAAAAAATATATCTTTGCATTCCTTATTTTCTTACATTTTTATTTACTTGCCTTTTTATTTTTATTTGTGTACATATTTGTTTTGTCTAAAAATAATAATAAAAAAAAAAGAGACGGTTTTTCAAAGAAGCATTCCGTCTTGCTAGAGACGTTAAACTTAGCACTCATTTTGCATATTTCTTACATTTTTCATTTTTCTTTGCATGTTTTCACACATAAAAAAAAAAAAAAAAAAAAAAAAAAAAAAAAAAATGAAAAACAAAAAGTAAGAATATTTTGTATATATTTTTATTGTACATATTCTTTCCATTTTTTTTGCATTGTACATATTCCTTTTTCATTTCTTGCATTGTACATATTCTTTCATTGCATTTTTCCTTATTTAATTTTCTTTTTATATTTTGTTCATGCATTTTATTCTTTATTTTTCTTGCATTTTGTATATACTTGTTTTCATTAAATGAAAAATATAAAAAGATTCATCATTGTGCCCTTATGTGTAGTCATGCATACTTTATGCTTTAGTTAGGGCTTGATCTTATATCTCTCTTGCATCATGTGTTACATTGCCTTAGAATGCTTGATTTGATTATTCTTATCCCATTTGATATTTGATGTGAGTTTGCTAGCGTGGTTATTCAAGTAGGTTGTTGATTCCAAGTTTGGGGGAGACGTCTTTCGAATTGGATCATGACCGGACTTCATGTCTACACCACCATGGTATACTCTTTCCACTTTTTTTTTTTCCATTGTTCTCATTGCACATTGAGGACAATGTGCGGTTTAAGTTTGGGGGTAAGGTGTCTTGTTGCATTCTACTTAAGATTTGAGCTTTAAATGCATGATTGAGATTTGAGATTGATGTTAGCTATGATTTTGATCTTTTGAGGACTATATTGCTTAAAATTTAAAAATTGCTTGACTTGAGAATCCAATACTCCTTGTATGCCTTGAGGATGCCATTTAGGAGTAAATTTTTTAAAAGATTGATATCTTGCTTGCATTTGTGGTCCACATCATCCAGAATTTGTGATTGTTTTGAGATTCATTCTAGGATTCTACACTAGCACCGGTGCACACTAGCATTCATTTGTGGGGTACATGCTTTGTTGATTATTGAATTGGTTATATCCCAATTGGGCTAGTAGTGCATTGAAAACTTTCATTCTTGATAAAGGTGGATAACAACCCCTTTTCATTGAGTAGCCAGGATTCTTGCCTCATTAAGCAGTGAACTTCTCGCGCCGAAAAGTGGAGGGCCCAAACTCTAGGTTAATAATTGATTTAAAAAAAAAAAAAAAAAAAAAAAAAAAAAAAAAAAAAAAAAAAAGAAGAAGAAGTTGCAAAAGCAATAAAAGTGAGGACTTCTCCCAAAAGGTGAGAAGTAGGAAATGATTAGATGGTTGTTGTCTTGATTTGTAGCCTAGTTGATTTGAGTTTGTAAGTCCGTTGGGGTGTCTTAACACCTAATGCCCTAAAGCTATCTGGTTTGGGAGTCATTGACCTAACGCTCGCTACATGAATCTTCTAGAAAGCTTAAGAGATCAACACATTGCACAATACTTCCATCTTTGATCCTCAATAAATAAATAAAAATAAAAAATAAAAAAGAAGAAAAAAATAGAGTGAAAAGAATAAGCGCACCTAGAACAATAAAGCTTTAATAAAAGGTCCACTCTCTTATCTTGATGATCGGTACTAGATTTGTGTGCTAGTTTGAGGGTAAGGATGTGATTACTTCTCTAGTTAGCTAAGATAGCAACACACTTGATGCCGGACCTCTCACATGGATTCTAGACTTGTTTCGTTTTTCATGATCATTTTCTTGATATGTGGAGGACCATACTTGCTTGCTTGATATTGAAATTTTGGGAGATTGCTTAGAAACGGTTGAAAAATTACATACTTGAGGTAGTTTTCTCCCAATGCTTGTTTGCAATATTGGTGCCTCTTTTGAAAGAATGAGCTTAATGTTTGTGGGTACCATTTCTGGAAACCCTCACGAGATTTCACTCGTCCACTAGGGATAACCTAGGGGTTTAAAAGGCTTGTTGCATATGCTAAATGCAATCGTGTTCCCTACGAAAATGGTGTTATCATTTTACTTGTTTTCCAGTTTATACTTGTTTAGTTGTTCATTTCATTCATTTACTTCTTAGTTCATTGCTAGGGACTAGCAATATTTAAGTTTGGGGGTGTGATGAGCACTGAAAAGTGCGCATTTAAACCCGTTAAGCTTAAGCATTCTAGTACCTTTATCTATCTTACTTTGCCGTTTTAGACTTATTACGTGTTATTTATATTTTCAGGCACTAATCCCAAAATTGGGCTAACTCAGCTAAATAAGAGCTTAATTGAAGCAATCCTGAGATAAACCAAAGGAGGGAGCAAAGTGGAGAAAGAAATGAGTAAAAAGGAATCAAAGTTGTGCAGCTGAAAAGTTCGATCGATCCAACTTAGAGTTCGATCGATCGAACATCTATGATCGATCACAGTACTTCTCGATAGATCCAACCTTGGCCTTTGCTGAAATTCCAAGTTCGATCGATCCAACATCACCTTCGATCGATCGAACCCTATTTTGTCCTATTCAAATGATTGATCTTATCCACAGCTGTACGCCTACCAACCACTTTTGTCCTTTTCCCCATAAATATCTTCGAAATATCTCAGCCTTGTCCTTATCCGGAGGAGTCAGACCACTTCGATCGATCCAAGATGCAGTTCGATCGATCGAACCCATCTTCGATCGATCCAAGTTAAGGTTCGATCGATCGAACTTCCTCCAGCGAGAAAAAGTTAAAGTCCAGCTCATTTATTCCGTCCTTCACCCAATCATTGGAGAATATGCCTTGCACGACCACAGCTCATCATAGGGTGTATTTGACCTACCTATATAAGGAATATGATACACTTTTTGGGAAGGAGTCTAGAGTCTCTTGTCACACATTGAAAATCGTTTTTTGGAGGCTATTCTTGGAGAGGAAGAAGGGAGGAAGCTAAAGCAACCATTAGAGGAGATCTTCACTAACAAGGAGCAGCCATGGAGTTAGCCCTTGAGGGTTGGATCATCACTACCATGAGTGTCTAGACATCCTCTTGGGGCTAGAGTTAGCCCCAAGCATGCTTTCTATACTCTAATCTTGTGTATTATTGAGGGATTAGTGTTGTATGATACATCTTGATATTCATGTATATATAAATCTTGATTATTTCATGGTTTGTATTGTTTAATGCTTCTAATTGACTATTCTATTCTATCCATATGTCTATGTATGCTAGAGTAGGATATTCATGTGCTTATCTCTAGATTTAGTGTTTTTGATGCATGTCTATGTGTATTGATGCTATAGATCTAGAGATTATCAAGATGATATGCTTAATGAATGCTATTTTGGTTCATTTGATGGTTTATGCCTATTCTTGATGGTTTGTGCCTCTCCCCTAGTCTAGATAGCTTTATTTTCATGCTAGTAGTGTAGATTTAGTGTAGTGGTAGTGTAATGTTAGATGGGAGGACAATCTACTCTTGATGTTTGATGTTCCATGCTTGTGAGTCCAAATGGCATATTCCTCTAATATTGTGTTGTATGTGGATTGTGAGCTTAATGAAGGATTAATGACTAGTTATGATATGTTGTATCTTTCACATGTGTTTAGACAATTTATTCCTCTCCCAATAGATATTTTGTACCTCTCACGTGATGTGTAGATAATGCATGTTTAACTAAGTCATCCTTATGGATTGCTTGGACTATGAGCTTAATGAAAGGTTCAATGACTTGATTTGATATTTTGTTCTCTTCACATGATGTCTAGATAATATATTCCTCTACCAATAGATGTATTGTGGCCTCACACATGTTGATTGAGACAATTTTCACTTGTTGAGTCACCCTTACCAATTGAATGTCTTTTACACACACAACATTGTTGCAACACATTCATTTCCCTCATTAGTCACTTGATTATGGTTTGGAATAGTATTGTTTGGTGGTAATCTCTACACCCCAAGACCTTTCCTTCTTACTTACTCTTTATCTTATTGCATTTTAATTAATTATTTTCTAGAAGTAATCAACCAACCCAACTCTCTTTTGCAATCATTTGGTACGCTAGAGTCGAAGTTGAAATTCCAACACGTATAATCCCTTGGGACGATCCCTACTCACTCTTGCTACGTTAGCAGTGGTGTTGGTAGTGGTTTTTATAAATTTAAATTTGACATAAAAGGCTTTTCTTGAACCACATATTCACTACATTTAGTTTGGCGTATTGGAACGGCCGTCGTCATCTATGTCAAATGTGAGACTCAGGGAGCATCCTAAGCTACCTTAAATCATTTCTAACATAAAACACATCCTTTATGCAATTTCAACAACATAGGTGCATGTTATACTAAGCATCAAGACATAGATTCTCAAAGTTACCATCTCGAAATCTAAAATGCAATAACAACTAAATATAACAATTTTATACAATTAGACTTTCTAAAACCACACATCAATACATAGATTCTCTAAGTTATCAACTAGAAATCTAAAAGTGTGATAACAACTAAATATAACAATTTAGTATAGATAGACTTAACAACATCAAATCGCCAATAGCCAAAACCACAAGTCACAATTAAACATGATTGTCAACTTGGAATTGAATGCGAAATCAAATAGTGGAAGACTTGGACATCACGTCTCGGACTAAACTAAGAACAAAATGGTTATTCCGGGCATTAACCCGCTGGGAAGACTACCCTAGTGCGCACTATCTCAATTGGGGAGAACTCATACCTCCTGCACTAGAGCCGAACTCTAGCCATGTCACTTATAACAACAATGTCCCAAGACTCCAAAATAAACCAAATAAGTTCACAACTTATACATAATTTATATAATGCACGAAATCACCTTCCACGCACAAGTAGGTTAAAACCACACAATCCATGCCTTAGAGTTTAAATTCTAAAATGGCATATATAATGTCAATTATAAAGTGTGCAATTCATTACACAAGGTAACAATATATTCTATAGAGAAGGCATGTTCTCATGAATATAAATATAACAACAATGTTATCCAATGCTCAAAACACAACCAAGTGAATACATAATAAGTCCAAGTCCATGATTTGAATATAGAAACAACTTCTAAAACACAAATAGATCCATGGAGCCACTAGATAGAATTTAATTAAACAAAATAATTAAATTCTCTAGAATTCAAATCAAATTCAAATAACCTCTAATTAATATATGTTAAACAACATAGCATACTCATTACATATATCAAATCAAAAATGCAAAATGAGCAAGATATCATCAATTAAAATTTAATTAATTTAAATCAATTAAATCTCAAGATTTCAAAAGTTGTTCAAATGATCTCTAATTAATATATATCAAGCACTAAGTCATGGTCATACCATATATCAAGTCTAAAATGGAATACAAGCAAAACACAATTAACTAGAATTTAAATCAATTTAAATTCATTTAATCTCTAGATTTGAAAGCTCATTTAAATCATTCCAATTTAATATATAACAAAGATCAAGTCATGGTCATGCCATATATTAAGTCTAAAATGAGTTATATACAAACTATGATATATCATAAATTTCTCAAATTAACAAAGGACATGCATACAACTTATATTTCATACCAAAGCAAGTAAAACACTTGGAAAATAAATTATAACACCCCATACCTCAATAGAGAATTGAATCTCTATAATCCCAAGCAACCAAGCTCAAAAATGGAAAACAAAACAAAGGTTTTGAAGAGGAGACCTAGAGGAAACTTTTGTCTCCCAAGGTTTATAGTCTAAGGTGAATGGAAGGCTTCAAAAATCAAGGTTAAAGCCTAAGCATCAAGCTCCTCTAATGGTGGCTAGGGTTTGTGGTGAAGAAAACAATGTTACAAATGAGATTAAGTGCGAGTGGAGGAAATAGAAATCCTCCACTCACTATGTGATCTTACACTACCTCTCACACACACACTAATGCAAGACTAAATTGTGAGCCTACACTTGTCACAAATCCAAGGCTCCTTCCTAGGCTTAATCCTAAGCCTACACTTGTCAACCATTTAAGCCAACAAGTGCACCAATCCTAGGCCAACAAGTGGGTGAATCTCCACCCTCCAAATGTCAATAAATTATGCTTCCAAGTCTCCCCACCCAAATGCCAACAAGTGGCTCCATGAGAATATGACACTTGTCACATTTTTCAAAAATTACAAAAAGGTTCTTCTTGAAAATATCTTCTAAATTAAATTGCAAAATGGTCCCTAAAATGAAAAATAATTACTTTGTATAATTACACTAAAATCTCAAAAGTTAAGAATATTACAAAAAAATTATGCTTTCATACCCTTTACAAGAAAAGAAAACACTTAACATGTTTTTCTAAGAAAGTAAAAATACACATGACATGGAATTTAAATGTCATGAATGCATGCAAAACTGGAATCAAATTCGAGCACAAGAAGTGAGGTTATGTAAGGAAAAACGATAAACGGGAAAAAGACAAAATATGAATAGTGTCGAAAAATAAAAATAAAAAATATGGAATTGACGCGGTCCTCAAAGGAAATAGTCAATCCAAGAAAAAGAGTCTCGGAAACCATTCCAGAGCACTCGAGACGACACTAAGTGAAAAAAAAACAATCTCAAAAAGAAAAGATTAACGGGAAAAAAAAATATCCGTGAAAATCCGAGAGAAAGAAAAGGAAAGGAAATGACCAGGTCATTACAAAATCCTTAAAACAAAAATGAACACAAAATCCCGAATGCTCAACACCCAACTGTCTCTTTAAAACCATCAATGATGCAATCAATCACTAACGCTTAACCGGCTACTCAAACCACTCTTTCAAAGGTAATCTACATGCCTAAGTAGGAAAACTTCGTGCCCTAGGTTCAACATCACTATCTCCCTTCTTCACTGTTCCTCAAAACACCCTTGGCCCCGACAAAAGTCAAATGGGGCTACCAACTAGACCTACAAGATCACCTTCGTCCCAATCATTCCAAATCGACAGTCTATCTTTTTGGATCCTCAAACAACCAACACTACCTCCCATCTATCACTTCATCTGCAATAACCAACTATACCAATGACTACATAATACATTCCTTATCTTGTAATCATACACTACATAGCTAAAACTGACCACTATACATCACCTCGAGACCCTTTCAATAACCATGCCAACTTAATTCTGTTCATCGACCAAGCCATGTAATTAACTCACTGAGAGTCAATTACCAGCAACATGCTCCTGCAACTCTTCAAAACGGGGATCACCCTTCGATAAACCAATCTCTAAAACAAACTCTGACAAGACCATGAAATAATCTACATCCTACAACCGGTCCTATATCATCCCAGACCTAAGTCCCCACGATAGTCAAAATCAATATGTTTCCTTAGACAGTACCAAAAGATACACATCCATAACCCAAAAATTACATTTATAACTTAAACAACCTCTGTCACACCTACCACGACTAGTTCGAAAAGAACCTCCGCACCAAACCATGACCCAAGTCACAAACACTAACCTCCTAAGGTCATACCGAAACCCTCACTCGTACAGCTGACCTTCACGGTCATAAGAACCCATACACCGATGCATGAAACTCACCCACAAAAAAGACACCATGCCACGAAATACGAACCTATTCTAAAGTCTTACTCTAAGCACCACACAAAATGCACTAAAAATCACAAAATGGCTACACACCAAATAGCTCAGTCCACGGGCTAAAAAATCGGGCCATTCGTTCTATAAGAACTGACACCCAACAACCCTGGAGCAACCGAGGTCCTTGCCTACTCAGGTCAAAACTCACACAACCATCCTTTGCTCGACCGCATACATGCACATAAGTACATAGCTTATATATAAATACACAAGACATACTTATTTATATATGCATTTATATATACCAATTAACCGGAACATAACCCTTGACACGACTGTATCCTATCACTTCCGTTTTAAATAATGAATCCATTATATCATTATGTGTAATTAAACACCTTGTCATCCTTATCATCATTTCATATAATACACACCCGAACCCGTGATCAATTGTCCGTCACCTCACTATGCACCACTTACATGTCATGACCCATACTCACTACTTGCCAACTTATCACGTATAACTTGCTTTCAATCATTATTACATAAACATTCTAGCCATGTAACACATATTTTAACATTTTAACACATAAGCATGTCAACACTTAGCAAATAGGCATGCCTTTCAAAACATTAAACATTTAAACAGGTAACAAGTAAGCATACTTCTTAAACAGTTAAGCACTTTAACACATAAGCACGTAAGCGAGTAGACAGTTAAGCGTATTTCTTCAAATACCAAAATACTTTAGCAAATAATCACATAATAATGCGAATGACTTCCCAGACAACCCTAGGTAGGCCTCTACCCGTTGTCCTAATGGTATTTGAACCATTGCTCTAATATCAAATTTGTAACGACCCGAACCCGTAGGTCTGAACCGCTAGCCGGGTTCTTACCCTAACCTGAGGTTACCTAAGTCAATGCCATTATGTCCAGGGTCAAAACATCATTCTCACGTCATAATTATAGCTCCCGAGGACTCTAGACAAGATTACGAGACTTAAGGTCAATTATACCAGAAGAAGGAAAAAAACTCACAAAACAGTAGCACTTCAGTCGGCCGAAATGGACCTTCGGCCGGCCAAAATGACCCCCATGTACCAGTCGACCGAAGTGCCCATTTCGGTCAGCCGGTTGTGGCCTCAATAGTGAATGCAGCTACTGGAATGATCGGTCAACCGAAATGGCTCTGCGAAGTGATTAAACTGCAATAACTGCTATGTTCATGAAAATGATCAAAACTTACTACGTCACTTTAAAACTAATTCATTCCTCCCCAAACACATATGAAATCATTAATATCTACCCTACAACACCCAAACACATTATGATACCTAATCATTGCATGAATTAACAACAACAATCAAGATACTTGATGAAATATCCATTTTTACAGACCATGAAGCAAAATTTAAAGTTATACAAAAGAGCTATAATTTACAACTTCTATAAGTGACACTTAAACTTTACATTGGGAACATAGTTCATGACTTATTACAAAAGTCTACAAAATATAAATTCTGACCCAATCTAGAGTAGTGGAGGGTTGTCGTCCGCCAATTCCTTTCCCGAACCTGAAAAATGTTAAATAATAGGGTAAGCTAAAAGCTTCGTAGGAAGTGTCTAAGACACACCTCTTATGACCCCGTGAATCCACATATAGAATAGAAAATAAGAGAACGAGATCATACTTTACCGGGTTCGCAATCCATAACCATAACTTCCAATATATATACACAAATGTCATCCAAGTCACAAATACACCACATATGCAAATAAAATGCAATGTCATGCCGATGTCGCTTACCATTTTCCAAAACAAATCCTCTTTACCATTCCAAACTGTTAATGCAATTCGGCATATAGCACCTCTATGGCGCCACGAAAGAAGGATTGGCTAGCTTTCCCCGACCATATGACACCTTCATGGCATCGTCTGGGCTTAGCTAACTCAACCCCACTAGAGTCTCTCTCTAACTCCCTCTAAATCACACTAACACCATGGACTACTAGGCGCCTCCTAGGCGTCCGTGTTTTCACAAACACTTTTCCCTTTCTCTTTCTTTCCCAATGGATGCATGAATGCTTCACAATTTACTATAATTTTCACATCATCAGTCTTTAATAACATTTCATACTAAAGAAGATATTTCTCATGAATTTATAGCATGCTTTAATTCAACAAAATTTTGGCAATTACATATATTAAACAAGAACATAATCACTCAAAAACATGTTTTCCATAACCAATGCACACATATATTATTTACACAA
This sequence comes from Cornus florida, assembly GCF_030987335.1. Taxonomy (NCBI): domain Eukaryota; kingdom Viridiplantae; phylum Streptophyta; class Magnoliopsida; order Cornales; family Cornaceae; genus Cornus; species Cornus florida. The sequence continues at coordinate 73,245,379 of NW_026775575.1, read as the reverse complement.
CTCACATAAAGATACACATCATATATCTAACATCATGACAATTTCTCAAGAAAAATTTTTAATTTAACATGCTATACTTCAATTATTTGGGATTAATTCACAAAAAATCTAAGAAATTGTAAATTAGAGCACCCCTACCTCAAAGGATGCAAAAAGCCCCAAATTATGCCCAAAATTTTAAAATTCCATGGGTGGCTAAATGGTGCTTGGCTCTAATCAAAACGACGATCTCAAGGAGCTCTCCAACTTTGCCTAAAGGAGTACTATCAAATTCTCAAAGACAAAGGATGAACCAAGCCTTGAAAATCATAGCAAAAGAAAAATAAAATAAAATAAAAATAAAAATAAAAATAAAGGGGAGAAGGAGAGATCAGCCTAGAGATAGTTTTTGTGGTCTAAATGGCCTTATGGCCATTAAAAGAAAAGAAGGTAGTGGGTCTCTCACCTTTAAAAATCCTTTTAACTTTAATTTTACACCACAAATCTAAATATACCCACATAAGTATGTTACAACCACCAGTAAGCATTTAAAACAATTAATTTATGCAAAAATTAATAATGCAAAAAATCCAATGGACCCAAATAAAATTCCCGTACACAACAATCCCGATAGCAGGTCCCAAATGAGACATTCTGGCTCGAAAAACGAAAAAATACCGAAATGGCAACCGGTACGCAAAACGAGAAAAAATGAAAATACCGTCAAAGAATCGAAAAATTCCAGAAAATAGAAAATGGTGAAAAACAGTAACTTTAGGGTATACGCATGTACTCTTCTTACGAGTAACTTTGTTTACTCATCCTAATTGTTTGAGATATTTTTAGGTACGAAAACCTTGTTTTGGGATGCACAACATCCTTAGGTTACCTTGGTTTTGTTGAAGTACTTTTTCGTAATTTTGTTCACATGCAAGTGATCGGTTGATCAACTATACATCAACCTTCGCAATAGCACGAATCATTGTAAAATAGGGCTATTGGTCGGGTAAGTCGAACCACTGGGACTGCGCTAGTCTATGGCAACCTAAGTGTCTAGAATTGTTCTTAGAATGATAAGGGGTAATAAGGGTTTGTTTGATGGTCACTAAACTAGGAATTCAAATGTGCATCAAACAATAGTGACTTGCAAGAATTAGATGAGATAGAACAATAGAGAATAGAATAGGGAAGAGACTCCACAACCATCAATAAGCATGCTAGGATATGATTTACTTAGGGGAATAACATATATGTATAACCATGGGATGCAACAACACAAATTATTACATTCCCTTCAAGAAATTTATGAAATCAATAGGTAAGAATAACCTATCAAAGCATTGCATGTTTTGGTTACCTAAACTAGGTTGTAACCTTAGACATACTCACTAAGCATAGAGTTATCAAGCCCTTAATCACATAGTAGAAGCACATGACATAGAATCCAAGAATAATCTATCAAAGGAAGATCCTAAGCAATAGATTATCAAATCTCCTAAATATCATGCCATTAACAACACTTCCATAAACTCCATTCCATTGTCACTATGAAAATGTAGCAATATAATCATAGGAGAAAAACTATCTACGACAAGATATTTAACTCAAGATGATTATGTATAGATATTGAAATTCATTACATCAAATGAAGAGCTCTAGTTCATAGAAGGATTACATACATATATTAACCCCCAAATATAAATCAAAACAAAGCAAAGCTTACAAAATGGAGCTTCATCACCTCCCTAGAGGAGGTTTAGTTACCCATGGTGGCCCTAGATGAAGGAAGAAGCAAGGCTTTCCCCTCCATTTTCGAGCTTCCTCCTTGAAGCTTCAAGAACTCCTCCTCTTTGCTCTCTTCTCTCTCCAAAAATCTGATCCAAAAGTGAGATATGAGATTGTGTGGCTTTCCTCCCTTTATCTACCTCCAAACAAGGCTCTCTCTCTCCTCCAAAAACATCCCCAACCACTCCATAAAGAGGGAGATAAAAAATGAGGAAAATAAGGTGCAAGTGGCTGAATTCCGAAGGGCATTCTGCCCAAATTTTGAGTGCTCGAAATAGGGCCTCGAGCACTCGAAAATGGAGCAGATTGCTCCATGCTTGCCTTGCTTCGCCCGGACCTACTTTGGTAAAATAGCCATAACTTTGCGCTCCGAACTCCAAATGATAAACCGTTTAAAGATTTGGAAATCTAATTCAGAGCTCTAAAAACTTTATGTTTTGGTGGAGATCCAATTCTCAAGTCTGGTTGGTCGAAATTGAAGAGAAAGACAGAAATTCATTGCTGCCAGGCAGTTCTGAGCACCTCTGATAAGAAGATCATAACTCTCTGCCCCAAACACCGAATGACAAACCGCTTGAAGATTTGGAAATTTGATTCAGAGCTCTAAATATGTCATGTTATGAGGGAAGTCCAGTTCTCGAGTTTTCAAGGTCAAAATGGCAAGCAAAATCCATGTTCCACTGCTGCCAGAAATTCAGCATTGTGACCTTTGATGTTCAAAACTCCACAAAGCATCCTTCTTGCTTCTTTTTGGCCAATGAACCTGAAAATATGCAAAAATGTGCATATGAAGGTAATCTACATAATTAAACAAACAATGGACTTAAATAATGCAATTAAGGATGCTTGAATATGCAATATTCGGCGCTTATCAGCAAGTGTTAACATGTTTAAGTTTTATCTTTGAAGTTGCAGCACTTAGTTCGGTTTTAACATGTTGTTTTTATTTTGAAATATGTAAAGTGTGCATAAGCACACTATTTGAGACTCATTTTATATGTATGATGTGTGGCCATGGGCCAAACACCTTTTTGTTTCCATCTATGCTCATTGGTTCCATATATTACTTTTGAAAGCAATTTAATGGATTTCAAAGGTTTGACATGTCATATTTTGTATTTGGCGTATATTGAGGCCACGGGCCATTGTAGCACGCTTAAATATGCATACTACTTTTGTGTGTATGTTCACCTTTGCACACAACACCTTATTTGTTTGAAATGTACACCTATACGGCATGCATTTTCATTTTTGTTGCAAACCTGATCTAAGGGGCTTTTTGGGTATTTCCTTCAACAGATAAGCTTTGGCTTTGACATGGTCACTTAGAAAATATGATTTTTTTTTTGGGGGGGGTTCTGCACAACATTTTTCCAAAAAATGTCGTCTCGGTCTCAAAAACCACGTACCAAATCCGATTTTCTGGTTTAGCCTTTTTTTGAAGTTTAGACAGGAGCACTATTCATCAAAAAAAATTTTGAAAAGCGTGTCGACCACTCCAAAACCTCCGAGGTTCTTATTGGTGTATTTTAAGGTTGCATATTTAATTTAAACAATTTAAATATCGCTCGAACCCTTATTTTTGGTCCTTAGGAAGCAACATTGGAATTTGGCATGCACCTTCCAATTTTAGCGACCGCCCGCCATTGTTTGCTTGCGGGGGCCCACAGCCCTTGGCGGTCCCTGCAATGCACGCACCAGGTGCCATGTTTAGCAGCCTTGGTTTATGTTTTTGTTTTGGTCATAACGTCCTCGTCCGGACTCCGAATCAGGCAATTCTTAAGTCTAACTTCGTTGATTTCTCGTTGTCTATCCAATGGTATGCACGGTTGCATCCAATCTAGTTAGAAATGACCATTTTGCCCTTGGTTTATTTCTTGTCGGGTTTTCAAACCCTAATTTTCATATTTGTTTTCTATGGCCTTGTAGCTTCTCGGGAGGCTTCTTTGATGTCTTAGAGGTAATATTCATCTCTAGAGACTCCATTTTTCATATCGCTTCCGCATTCAAGATCCGTTATTGGATCAATTTTCGAGTCATCACAGAAGGATTTATAAAACCAGGGTTTTCTTCACTTATATACAAGTTTATCCTTTAACTAAAAAAATTGTTTCAAAAGTATTCATTATTTAATTTGTAATTTGCTCCCATCAGCAGTATGGAGATTATGTTTTGTTTTCTCAATAGGGATAAGTCTTCTCTTCTTTTCTTTTTTTTTTAAAAAAAATTGCTTTTCTTTTCAAGTTTCAAAAGTATACATGTGGACGGACTAAGGGTCAGTTTGGTGCAATGGCAAAGGGAGGAAAGGGAAACGAAGGTGATGGAGGGGGATTAAAAATTTGTGTTTGGCAAAAATTGTTGGAAGGAAAGGGAAGGGAAGGAAAGGGTTTAGAGGGTTAACACAAGCCTTCAACAGTAAATTTCTTAAACTCCCAAAAATGGGAGGAAATGAAGGGAAAGGGAAGGAAAGGCTTGATGTGAGATTTCAGATGTTAATTTTGCCATTGATTACATGTGAATTTAGTTTCCGAAACAAGAATTACAGACCTTGATTAGTTGATTTAGCAGTTGCAGAGAGAAAAGGGGGCAAGCTTGAGAGTTGAGAGAAAAAGGGCTAGCGGTTGAAGCTTGCGAACGGCGAACCCGAATTGGAACAGCGGGTGATGGAAACTGATATGGGTTTTATTTTTTGAACAATCTGATATGGGTTTTGATTTTTTGAACAATCTAAAATTGGGTTTTGATTTTTTGAACAATCTGAAATGATGCCGATATGGGTTTTGAAATTTTGATTCTTGCAGACAAATATATAAACTGAAATATATGGGTTTTAAACTTCTGATTCTTGTAGTAGTTTGCAGTTGCAGAGAGAGAGAGAGAGAGAAGTTCGGCGTTGAGAACGAGAATAAAGAGATGGAGTTGAGAACGAGAATAAAGAACGAGAATAGAGGCTGAAATGAATTATTAAAATAATTCATTTTCTTTTCTTTTCCTTTCTTTTCCCAAACATGATTATTATCCTTCCTTTTCTTTTCTTTCATTAATCAACCAAACACAATACTAAATTAAAAATATCATTCTCTTCCCTTTTCCTCATAACTAAAGTTATCATTTTCCTTCAAATCCATCCTACCAAATATAGCCTAAGTCTTACGTTCTAAGGTTTTTTTTGTGCCATTATTGTGAAGAAAGGAATTCTAAGTCCGCATAGATGAGTCAAGCTAGTCAAACACCCGACACGTATTCCCTACCAAGTTTATGTTCAATTCAATATTCTTACTGTGGAGACGGATTTGAAGCTAAAATAGAAGGGTGTGTTACTCTCCTTCCCAAAATAGAGTTGAACGGTCCCAAAAATAGCATTGTGGCAGGGCATATGTAATGATTGATTGATATTGGTTTATTTTTGTTAACATAATTAGATTATAATATAATTATTGTTTAGATTCCTATTATAATTACATTATGTAATTATTATAATAATAATTTACTAACCATTTCATGTCAGCCTATTTATACTTTTTATTTTATATCATTATGGTTACACTAATTCAATGTATCAATACATCATCAGTTGTATCTCTACATTTCATATATCTCTATCCCTCTCGGTATTTCAATATCTGATAATCAACATAGTATAGAGCTACCGCCGGAAATGTAGGCATAAGCCTCATCTCCGGCGGCGGTCTAATGTCCTCAATCAAACCCATCAAACTAATTAAGCTACTGCTTAGTAGCTACCACTACTGCTCCTCTCTCTCTCTCTCTCTCTCTCTCTCTCTCTCTCTCTCATCAGTAGCTTCTGTTCCCTTTACTTTCTTCGTACCCAACTCTCAGTTTTCCTTAGCTTCATTTTCCCAAAAAAAAAAAAAAAACTCAGTTTTCCTCAAAATTCTCAATCTCCATCCACAGTGGGTACGTCAGACTTAGGCCTCCGGCCATGCCCAGACCATATCCCGTTCCCTCCAGTTCCGGCCTTGGGCCATACCCACCGGGACCACCAAACTCACCTCCACCAAGGTAGACCCAGTTCCGCCGTCTTCTAAGCTCACCACACCGCCGTGGAGCTCGCAGCCATCACCAACGCTTCAAACCACCGTCTGTAGCTACGGTTCCGATCATTGTTCATGGCCGGCTCACTGTCGTACATCACCATCCTCACCATGCAGTCATGCTCGCCGTAATCCGGGTCTGGGTTTCTTCTTGCTCAATCCAAGGACTTCCGGGCCCGTTCTTCACCGGCAGTCCACATTTTCTGCAAGATTAACGGTCGTCACCACTGCACACCATTCAATCCTCCTTGCACGCCGAATACATCACCATGAAGCCCCCACAGCCGAGCCTGAGTTCTCCTCGTCGGTGCACTACCGCCGTCCATCACAGCCACATCATCCGAAGCCCGTTGTCGTCGCCTCATCTCAGCCACAGCTTCACTGCCATCCTTTCCCCACCGTTGTGCTGTGCTTCATCATCACACCACATATATCACGACGTCGTAACCGCCGGAGCTGCTCTCTGCCACTCCTCTGTTGCTGATATCCACTTCGTCAACATCACCAAAGCCCTGCGCCTCTCTGCCGCCTCTCAGCCGCTGCTCACTGCATCGTCAACGAGGCAGCCTTCTCATTCTCAACCCTGAACTTGCCCTCTCTCTCTGCAACTGCAAACTTCAAAATCTACAAGAATCAGAAGTTCAAAACCTATTACCCATATCAAAACCCATCTCGGCATATAATTTCAGATTGTTCAAAAAAAAAAATTCAAAATTAACCCATATCTTTCAGTTTCCATCGCCCGTTGTTCACGATCTCAGCCGGATTCTTCAGCCGTCGCCGAGCGGATCTCAGCCGCGTTCTTCACCACAATCTGCCGCTGCTATCTACCGTGCTCTGCCGCTGCTTCCTGGCCGTGCTCTGTCGTGATCTGCCACTGCCCTTTTGCCGCAACTATCTGCTTCTTCACCCAGAAAAGAAAAATCACTAAATTTCTCTCTCTCTCTATATCTCTCTCTATATATATATATATATTTGTTTCCTTGTTTGGACGGTTCCAAACCCAATTTTCAGAATCGGTCCAGTTTCAGCTCCGGCCCAGTTCATTTCAAATTTGGCCCAGTTTCAGATTCAAGTTCCAGGTGCTCCTGATATCCCTCAAGAACTTGAGAGGGCGTATTCCGACCAGTTTTCAGTTCCTGGTTCACAGTCCGCCTAGTTTTTCGGTGTTGATCCAGCTCTCTAATATTTCTACGCTCATCGGTATCGAAATCTCTATCATGCACTTTCAAGCACCATGTCATCGATATATCTATATATATATGTATTACAACTCAGTTGGGCCTTTACCCATTCTTTTCAAAGTATTCCTAAACACATCAAGTAGTAAATCCCACCCTCACGGTGCTCCCAAACACTCTCAACGTGTCGGATCTTCATAATTTCATCACCTCAAGTGGTAATTCCACTCTATGATTACATTCTATTATTCGCTTTCAAGAGCTCATGGTTACTACACTTGCCATAAAGTGGTCCTTATGCACCTGTGCTCTTCTCAAGTAGTTATACCACTCTTTCAAGTGGTAATCCCGTTTTGTCATATGCATACGTGTGTCTCACAAGTGGTAATTCCACTTTATGATTCCACGCTAGTATTTGCTTTCAAGAGCTCTCTCAATGTTACCACACTTGCTATAAGTGGTCTATCATATGCTTTTAAGCACCTTAATGTATCGGATCTTCACAACTCCGGTATCGCATTCCCACGTTCCATTAGTGGTCTTCATGCGCTTCACGCGCTTTATCTTGCACTTCACACACAATGAGTAATCCCACGAATCCGCCTCCCGTTTTTCCTTTTAGATCTTCTCTCCAAACTCAAGTTAGTTTTTGCTCTACCACCTTGAGCTTGAGGGGGGATGTTAGCGTAATTAGATTATATTATAACCGTTGTTTAGATTACTACCATAATTACATTATATAGCCGTTATAATAGTGATTTACTAGCCGTTTGATGTTAGTCTATTTATACCTATTTTATATCATTATCATTACATTAATTCAATATATCAATACATCAGTTGTATCTCTACATTCCACATATCTCTGTCTCTCTCTCTCTGTCTTTCTATATATGATAACCAACAATTTTGAATTATAAATACAAGTTAGAAAAAGTTAAAGATTTTTCTTATTTTTTCTTTAAATATTTCAAGTTCTAAAAAAAACAGTGTCATTTTGTCATTATGTCATATTAATAATGGTTTAGACGAAATTTTTACTCACCAATGAGAGGCAAGTACGTTATGACGAAACAATCAAACAATCGTCTTTGAATTAGCTACAAATTCCACTCGAAATGTAGACTTCCACTTCCCTTCCATCATCTTTTTTCCACACTCTCTCTATCTTTCTCTCTCTACATATATATATATATGTAGACCCTTCTTTGTCGCATGAGAAATTGTGACTATGTTGTAAGCATCACTGAGTTCACTAATGTTCTTGACCTGCAAATCGAAGAAAGTACTAATTGAGTGAAAAAAAAAAAACACTTGAATGTTCGCATGAAATATACGATTATTCACTTCTTCTTCTGTGTTTGTTTTTTTTTGGGTCAATGACAAGAAACTCACACACACCTATTTTAAATATGTAACATTTTTGTATAAAAAACCGTTAGGATTGATTTGGAAAAATAAAAGTCATCAAGAAACGTAAATGGGCTGATTTGAAAAAATAATAGTGGTAATATTTAAAATAATCTTTAAATTCGTAAATTCAATCATTTCAAAAAAAAAAAAAAAAAAAAAAAAAGAAAAAAAAAAAAACTTTAAAAATGATTTGCTAAGAAAATAAAAATAATAGTGGGTTCATTTTTAAAAATTCAGTAGTATCTTCTTCATAAATTCTCAAAATTTTAAAGTATAAAATGCAAAAAAATAAATAAATAAACCCAGGATAGCAAATTATAATTTTAGTAGACATCTTCATAAATTCTATAAATTTTAAAAGTACAAATGAGAAATATTAAATATTTGCATATAGCTTTTAGTCATAGCACTGGCTCGAGATGATTACGTACGTAGCACCATCTCTTTGAATACTTTATTGGGAAATGTAATTTTCACACAACAAATAAAAAAAAAATATACCCCAACTACATGTAGAGAACAAAAGAATACAATTTGGTTTGTTCCTGTCTTATTTAGTCAGTACCTATTGTGTTTGAGAGAGACTGTGAAATTGTTAATGATAAATTTAATTATTTACCAATGCTATATAGCCACACCAAATGGAGCCATGAGCTTTGAGTGGGCGTCCGGAGGAGGAAGAGCATGAGCAGCAAAGCCCTTCTGGCTGAGGGTGCCCGGGTTTGGCGACGGAAGGACGGGTACTGGACGTTTCTGCAGGGATTGCATCAAATTAAAGATTTTCATTTTTCATCCACCCTACTGTCATCCTACTAGCTACATTTGGTTTGATGCTTAGAAGGAATAGTAGTGCCATAACGGCTAGAACAAAAGTTGGAGACTTCATAATCTTGCTGATAAGCATGCAAAGAGTATAATGTGTGTGTGTGTGTGTGTGTAGCTGTTAGAACAAAATTAATGAAGAATAGATGCAGGGATGGTTTTTTCATGGTTTTAAGTTGGTAAGGAATTTGACCGTTGACTATATTAGTAATAGTTTTGAATTGAATTGGTATACTTGCGTATTGGTATGGTAAGTCTAAGACTTCGTTTGGATACATTGGAGAGAAAAGAAAAGAAAAGATTATGAGAGAAAAGAAAAGAAAAGAAAGGAAAGGAAATGTTTATATTCATATTTGGATAAATAAGAGAGAAAAGAAAAGAATTGGTAATATTGTTGTTTGGATAATAAAAAGGAGGGAAAAGAAAAGAATTGATAATAATAAAATTACTATCTTACCCTTTTTGGTAGGGTTAGAACCCAAAATCATTTGAGCCTCCTCCATCTATCTATTCCCGATCTCACAGATCCCTCTCTCTCTCTCTTTCTCTCTCTCCAACTAAAAAATTTACAAAAATAGTCAAAACCCATATCAGCTCTCTCTCTCTCTTCAACTGCCAACTACAAAATTTACCAAAATTAGTAGATCAAAACCTATCTACTCTCTCTCTCTCTCCCCAGCTGCAAACTACAAAATCTACAAAAATAGAAGGTCAAAACCCATATCGGCTCTCTCTCTCTCCAACTGCCAACTACAAAATCTACCAAAATCAGAAGACGATCTCTGCAACAGACGATCTTTGCAACTTCTAACGAATTTTTCGGCGATCTCTGCAACTTCCAGTGAATTTTCAGACGATTTCTGCAACTTCCGGCAACTTTTTCCACGATTTTTGCAACTTCCGACGACTTTTCCGACAGTCTCTCCAACTTCCGGCGACTTTTCCGACGATCTCTACAACTTCTGACGAATTTTCCGACGATCTCTGCAACTTCCAACTACAAAATCTACCAAAATCAGAAGACGATCTCTGCAACTTCCAGCGAATTTTTCGACGATCTCTGCAACTTCCGGCGAATTTTCAGACGATTTCTGCAACTTCCGGCAACTTTTCCGACAATTTTTGCAACTTTCGGCGACTTTTCCGACAGTCTCTCCAACTTCCGGCGACTTTTCCGACGATCTCTGCAACTTCCAGAGACTTTTCCGGATGGGCTCCAAACGTCATTAGCTCCCTTTCTCTCCAAATCCCTCCAAATCTTGTCAATTTTGGAGGGATTTGGTTTTACTGTTTATGAGAGATTTGGAGGGATAGGCTATCCCTCCAAATCCTTCCCAATCCTTTCTTTTCTCTCCAAAACCCTCCATCCAAACACACCTATCCCTATCCTTCCCTTTCTTTTCTCTCCAAACCCCTCAATCCAAACGAGGCCTAAAGGAAGAAAATGTGTTTTAATTAACGTGAATACCATTTCTTTCTCTTTATCGTTATATATATATATATATATATATATATATATAATTTCACCTTTCATTTGTAGGTAATTCCATTAAAATGACACCGACCATCTCCAACAGTATTTTAAAACACCCTTTAGTGTAAAATATACACTACACACTGCCACGTATGACGCGTACAATTTTTTTAGAATAATTCTAAAAATAGAAAATTTTGGAGGTCAAAGGCCAAAAAGATGAATTCAAGTTTTCCAAATAAATGGAGTTTTATGAAAGATTGACCTAAACATGGAAATTTGTTGCGAAATGACCAAAATACCCATCTACCATTTCTCTCTCTCCATCTCTCTTTATCATTTTCGGATGCCTCTGCCTTGCCATGAAACTGCCCAGCGAGGATGAAGATGATGGCAGCAACGATGATATGAGGTGGCGGATAGCGACGAGGAGGATCTCGATTCCGGCGATGGGCAAGGATGACCGGTTGACGGCGAGCATATGGAAAGTCAGATTTTGAGGTAGAAAAGGGTGAGTCGATTGGGCAAAGAAGGAAAACAAATAAGGAATTCAATTCCATGAGCCAGCCGGGGGAAGTTTGGTCTATGGATCCTCTTCAGATTTCAATCTCACTTCACTTTATTTCATTAAAAGCATGCATGCCCTCTGAAGAGCAAAAGAAAGTAGGCCAAGATCCTATCTTTCGTGGTTTACAGCCAACTAACTGACCGGACTGAAAGAGACCAGTTCAATGTAATCCACGAGTCAGTCAGTTTGGGAGATTGATTACTCCGTGAGAGACAGAAAAGGGGCTTCCTCACGCACATCCGGCATGCTCTAAGGAACCAGCACAATTGTTCCGTTAATCCCTAGAGTGATAAAAGAGAGAAAGGGCAATTGGGTCATCTCGCAACAAATTTCCATGTCCACAGTGTGGAGGGAAAAAATCCCCCCCTCCAATAAAAATCGTCCACGTCATCATACTACAAAATTATTTTAGGTACAGCAAGGGCCTAATCGGTGTCAAGCTCAAATTGGGAGAACCCAGCCCAGAGCAAGCCCAGACAGAGTCTTGGCTCCTATATAGATCGCTAACCCAGACCATCCGGTCCACTTTCCAAGCCCAGATGTCAACAGCCCGGGGCGCCAAGGGTGAACTCCAAGCCCATTAGCTCAATCTCTAGATGAGCCCACATCCAGCCCAATCCTAATTAAAGGTAGACCAGTCCTGCTAGACCAAGGAATCAACAAAGAAAGCAAGTTTTGTGCAAGGAAAGTCCTACATGGAAAGAATTGTAAAAAGGAAAGGATTGTAATTGTAAAGAATGTCATATGTGGAATGGATATTGGAGGACAAGCCATGCAAATCCTACCATAATTCCACCACCTTGTTTCTTATAAATAGAGGCCTAGACCTCCAATAAAATCATCGAGTATTATACACTTATTCTGAGTATTATATTTGCTTATTCTGAGTGAGTTGTATTTTTCTTTTTATTTATTTTAATAGAGAGAAATTTTGCACCTACACCTTGGCGCCGTCTGTGGGAACTGTATAGAAAGATATTCCCACTTTTGTTTCAAGGAGAATCAACGGCGGCTGATCAACAGATGGAGTTGATACGAAAGATGTGAGAAAAGTTCTTGCACCAATTCAGTCAGTTTGGGAGACTGATTGCTACGTGAGAAACAGAAAAGGGGCTTCCTCGCTCACATCCGGCATGCTCTAAGGAACCAGCACAATTGTTCCGTCAATCCCTAGAGTGATAAAAGAGAGAAAGGGCAGTTGGGTCATCTCGCAACAAATTTCTATGTCCACAGCCTTTCATAAAACTCCATTTATTTAAAAAACTAAAGTTTGACTCCATCTTTTTGGCGTTTGACCTCCAAAACTCTATTTTTTTGGAATTATCCCATTTTTTATACAGCCACATAGCATATTTCTTTTGTCCTTCCTCTTTTTCATTCCATTAATTAATTAACCTTTGTAAAAATTATGTGGAATCCAGACATGACACTAATTGGCCGTTATTGGGGATATATTTTTACACAAAATGTATTAACAACCTCTGGAGCTGAAAATAAATAATCTAAAATTTTTATGAAAATCTATGACACATCAAATTTACATTGAAAAAATATACACAACGGTCGTAAATGCTCTAATTAAAATAACTAAAAGTCAAAAAAAAATAATAATAAATAAATATATATATATATATATTTATAAATATATGGAAAAAAAATTTAATCATATTGAAATCATACAAATAAATCAACAACCTTTTAATTTCCTTTTCTTTTTTGTTTTCATTTTCTTTCTATAACTAGAAAATACATTGGATCGAACCACTGAAGGTAGTATCAAATTTAACAGAAACACAAGAATGGATGGAAAATTTAACACATAAAATTGAAATTGATTTTTTCATGCACTTTTTTAATAAATTCCTGTACTATTTCCTGGTTCCCAGCTGGGTTAGTTTTGATTTTGGCAACTTGCAGATTTTGTGGGCTGCATTAGTAGCTTTTGCCCTTTGGTGGCTGTCTTTGAAATTTTTGTACTTTTATTGTTCTATTCAGAATTTTTACCTTTAGGCAAGACTCAATAAAAAAGGAAAAAAGAAAAAAAAATATATATATATATATATATTTTCATTTGCTAAAAAAAAAAAAAACATTAAAAAAAAAATGGGATTAAAAAGAAAAGACTATACAAGAATTGGGCCAGCCCGAAAACAACTTATAAGAAGTAACAAAACCCATTAATTGCCAAAAATGGAGGTATAGCTAACCAAATTATCCACCTCATCAAAGGCTACGTAAGACGTAGATTTGCGTCTATCAAGTTAAAGAGAGGTGCTGACATAAGAAAGATTCAATCAGTTGAAGCATTGTGGTGTGTCGTCAATTCAAACCCAAAGTTTATGCTTATGTGGCCAAGTTTTACATTTATAAATTGCCACTACTACCTTTCACTAAAAATATAGTTAGGGTGAGTAGGGATCGTCCCAAGGGATTGAGTGTCGTACTAGGTTGAAGAATCAAAATTAGGGTTAGTAGGTCGAGTGATCAAAATAGTGATTGGTTGGTTGGTTGAATTAAACTAGATGCAAATTAAATTAAAGTAAGTAATAATGCAAAAGAGAGAATAAAAGAGAAAGAGAGATCTTGGGGTTTAGAGATCACCACTAAGCATAACTTTTCTACACCTTTAATGAATGATTAATGAGGGGAAAGGCATGTATTGCAATGTAGAGTGTGTGTGTGTGGTTGTTTCAATAAGCGTGGATGACAAATTAAGCATATATTGTCTAAACAACATGGTGGATAGCACAACATATCAAATTAAGCCATTAATCATTTCTTTAAGCTCACAATCCAAACACATCACAAGGTTAGAGATACATGTTACTTGCTTTTCATAAGTATAGAACATCAACAAGACGCATGGATTATCCTCCCATTTAACAACTACACTACAACTAAGCTAATGGCTTGAAATTAAACTAATTAAACTAAGGGAGAGGCACAATCCATTAAGCAATGAGTGTGAACCATCAAATAAACCATAAGAACATGACATTAAACACTATGTCTTGACAATCTCTAGATCTATTGCATCAACACACATAAACATGCATCAATAACACAAGAAATAGAGACAAACACATGAACATCTATTCTAGCATACATAGACATATGGATAGAATGAAATGATCAATTGGAAGCATTAAACCACATAAATCATTGATTAAACAAGATCTATATAAATATAAGTGTCAAGACATGAATCACAATACAAATTCCCTCAAAAATACATAAATCAAGAAGTAGAAAGCATGCTTAGGGCTAACTCTAACCCCAAGAGGATGTCTAGCCACTCATGGATAATATCCTCCAACCCTTAAGGGCAAGCTTCATGGAAGAAATTTGCTCCTTAATTGATGAAGAGTCTCCAATGGTGTCTCTAACCTCTTCATTTTCTTTGCTTCCTCCTTAAGAGTTCTCTAAGGTATGCTATGATCTTCTATGATACAATCTGATGTGATATAATATGATATGATACAAAAAGTAATTCTTATCCTTATATAGGTAGGTCAAATGACACCCAAAATGAGCGAGGGTCGTACAACTAATATTCTCCAATGATTGGATAAAGGACAACTTTTTGTGAGCTGAAAATTTAACTTTTTTGCATTGGAGGAAGTTCGATCGATCGAACCTTGGACTTGGATCAATCGAACATGGCTGAGATCTATCGAACTGAAGTTGGATCGATCCTCAATGGCGGCGCTTTTTTGGATAAAAACAAATTTGAGATATTTTGAAGATATTTTTGGGAAAAGGACAAAAGCGGTTGGTAGGGTGGTACAGCTGGATAAGATCAATCATTTGGATAAGAACAAGAATATTCGATCGATCAGAGAAGGAAGTTGGATCGATCGAACTTTTCAGATCTTTGAACAGGGACAATCATGGCTCAAATCTATCTTGAAGTGCCGAGATCGATGAAAGTTGGATCGATCGAACTTTTCTTGAGATCGATCGAAATTGCTGAAATTCCACCCTTATCTTCCTTTTGCTCTACTTTTACTCATTTCTTTGATTCATCCCAGAATTGCTTCAATTATGCTCTTATTTGGCTGAGTTAGCTTATTTTGGGGATAAGTACCTGAAAATAGAAATAACACGAAATCAATACAAAAATAGTAAAATAAGATAGATAAAGGTTCTAGAATACATAAGCTTAAGGGGTTTAAATAAGCACTTTTCAGTGCTCATCACATTGCAGCAACTATTCCTACAGGGCTACTCTTATGCCAGAGGGCAATCATGGTTCTTGCTGTGACCCCTTCAGTGCTACTTCCTACAGGGTAATTTGGTTCTCTTGTGTTTGTTACCCTCTCAATACTTTGTTTGTTATTTTTGGTTGATGTGATTCCATTTGCTGCCAGGGTTTATGTTCCTTTTGGCTTGGTGTATATTTGGACCACTTTCTACATGTTTCTTTTTCTTTTATAAAGCTCATCCCTTTAACCAAAAAATTATGTTTATTTTTGGGTAAGTATCTCTCATGTATTTATGTTATTTATGTTAGACTAGAGGCGTAATGAACTATTTATATTTAATCATGAATTGAAAGATATAATATATGATTCATTTAATTTTTTATGAATTTCAAAAATTATCTCAATTTAGTTGGTAATATTATTCCATCCATACTCAACGCATGCCAAATCATCTTTTATAGGGATAAGCGTCTCTCATGTATTTCTGTTATTTCTGTTAGACTAGAGGCACAATGAACTCTCTATATTTAAACACGAATTGAAAATTTTAATAAATTATTCATTTAAAATTTTACGAATCTCAAAAATTATCTCAATTTAGTTGGCAATATTATTCAATACATACCTCAACACATGTCAAATCATCTATGTTTTAAGGGAACCCTGACTCCCTTAGGTTTTGTTTCGTTAAATAGAAATAAGTAAGAAAAGAAAAGAAATAGAAAATAAATGAAAAGTGAAATAAATGAAAAGAAATGTTATTTTCTATCAAGCATTTAGTTAGCATGAAAATTTATTTAGGAAAATTGTATGAAAATATTAGTTGTTAGTTTGGATAGTATGAAAATGAAAAAAAAGTGATTGTGTATACCAAAATTACCCTTATGATTTCAAATACTAAAAAAATAAATAAATTTGTGTTTGATGATGTATATTTTTATCTCAGTTTTAATAAAATTTATTAAATTTAATAATATAATTATTTATATTGTTTAAATTAAAATAATATTTCAAGACTTCTTATGTAGAAGTAGAACTAATTGTTGGGTTTTAATCAAATTAATCTATATAGAAATCAAGAATACTTTAATTAATTAAAGAGTAATTTAGACTCGTACCTGATTGATGATTAATGCACATATACATTTAGAATATCTATGTAATCTTCTGTGAGTTCCTACAAAACATTAGAGCGCTTTATCCCCTTCTGAGAATTGTCGATACTATAGGTCTGAATATGGGTTTTAAAACCCTTATGTATAACAACAATAGGGGGGGGGGACAACTTCTCTATAAATAAGCATATCTAAGTCTCTCTTTCTATCATGAAAACTTAGATATCAATGGTTAGAATTAAATCACACTAAATAAGTTGGAAAACTACAATCCAACAATATAAAACCATACTTCCAATTAGACCACCAAATTGGAAAGTAAAACCCAATTCATCAAGTATCAATAATCACATTGCAATCCTATTTTAGAAAACATAGTGTATAGGACCATAAAATAATTTTTAGTATTTATATATAAAAATTTCCAACAATCTCCCACTTGGTCCATGGATTCTAAGTTTTATAAAAATGGCATTATGGATTGCAACACACTTTAGAAAAAAAAACAAGTGGCCAATCATTTTTATTTTATAAAAAATATAATTATCGAAATAGATGGATTGATACTTTAGAACACTCTACTCCGTAGACTTCCTCAATAGTGGATTATGAATGCGTAGACAAGTAATATATTAATCTAAACAGTTCCATAATCATAAAACCGATTACATCTAAAATTCAAGCAAATATAGTGGTTTTTACTATATTTCATGAGATGTGCAAGCTGCATGCGATCTAAACGCACACCTCACTATTCGTCCCACTTCATACCATTACGGTATGTCACCTGAATATATTACAACAAACCGCCAACATTCTATTCAATGTGAGGGTTTACCGATATGGAACCAATCCCATATTTAGCCCAAGCTATCCTCATGGAGTGTGAAATACTCCCACAGGCAAACTTTAATATTTATGTTTGGATTTATCAATGCAGTATCAATCTCACATCTAGTCCAAACAATCTCATGAGTGAAACACCAGTACCCCCAGACAAATCTTATATTTGGATTTACCGATATGGTGTCAATCTCATATTTAGCCCAAACAACTGTATAAGTGAAATATCACTCTCAGACAACCTTTACTAATTATTTTAGACTTACCGATGTGGTGTCAATCTCACATCTAACCCAAACAATCTCATGAGTGAAATACCACTCCCAGACAAACATTATAGCACGTGCATAAACCATATATATTAAGATAATAATAATGATGCATCATAACTTTATTTTGGATGCAAATAAATGTCACTATAAGGTGTAAAATGGAGGAAAAATATCTGCCACCACAAGGCATAAAAAAAAATAACTGCAATGTAGCATATACAAAAGAAATACCAGACATCATAATATAATGACTCTCGAACACTTATCCAAATCACGTGCTCTTTAAATAGTTTATAATCTGCGGCTGAAGACTTTTAGTGAGAGGATCTGCAATAATCTTTCTGTAACCATATGTGGAAATCTTAATGGCATTTAAACCTTAACCTTCTCACGCTTGAAAATGTACTTTATGCCTATGGGTTTACTACGCTTGGTCACCCTTAAATTGTTTCCATATACTTAATTAATATAATCCTTTAGTGCAAGTCCAAGTATTCTAGTAGTGTAATCTCACTACAAGAAAAACAGTTTTTTACCACGCTTTTTTTACCACGGTTTTAAAAAAACAGTGGTAAAAGACCCATTCTATCACGGTTTTAAAATAACCGAGGTAGAAAGTAAATTTTTTACCAAGATTATTTTAAAACCGTGGTAGAATACCTTTTCCACCACGGTTAATGAATAACCGTGGTAAAAAGTATAATCTTTTACCACGGTTTTAAAATAACTGTGATAGAAAGTATATTCTTTTACCACGGTTATTTTATAACCGTAGTAAAAAGTGAATTAGTTTTTATGTAATTTAGGCGGGTCTTTCTACCACGGTTTTAAAATAACCATGGTAGAAAGTATATTCTTTTATCCCGGTTGAAAAATAATCGTGGTAGTAAATATATGATTTTACCACGATTATTTATAACCGTAGTAGAAAGACTTACTAATTCACTTTCTACGATGATTATTTTATAACCGTGATAAAAAGTGAATTATTTTTAATAATTTAGGTGAGTTTTTTTACTACGACTATTTTAAAACTATAGTAGAAAAATGAAATTTTTTTACTCGCCTCTTGGCGGGTCTTATTCCCGCTAGCGTCAATAAAAATATATATCTATGTAAAATATATATACTCCTCACATGTACAAAAACCACACACTTTACAGAACACACTTTACAGAACACAAACCTATATGTCAAAAGCCGGCCGCCCCTTTCTCGATCTGGTTCACGATTCGGAGGCAACAACGCAGGAGGAAGCTCCACCGCCTGTTGCCGAGGAGAAGCCACCGAAGAAGGAAGAAGATAAGAAATCAGAGCAAGGAGATGAAGAGAAAGCCGGCCACCCCCTTTCTCTCAGACCGTCCAAGCCGTCATTCCTCTTTCTCTCTAAGCCCCACCCTTCTACCGAAGCCACTGAGGGTTGAATCGATGGTCAGCGCAGCGTTAGAGTCGAGAAGATAGCGGCACAGCTGATTGGCGTCGAGATTGAACAAGGATTCGCCCCTTTCTCCAATCCCTAACCCTAGCTCCCTCTCTCATTCGAAGCCCTAAATTCGAAGGACACGAATTGAGGTTTGTATTTTCATCCCCTGTTATATTCATCAAATTGGTACTCAAATAGGTATGGTATGGGATTCGCCCCATACTTCTAACAGAGACTGGTTAATTTGGTGGGATTCGCCCTATACATTTATACATACATAAGATTATATATATATCTATATATATAGCTGATTTTTTTTTTTTTGGTAATAAAAAGCTTAATCACATATCTATACGTATAAAAACTCTACATTTTTATCATACAAAGTCTTTCATTTGCTATGCTCATCTTTATGCGAGCTTATATATCAATATTTATGTGTGTGTTTGTGTGTAGGGTTTGGTAGTGCTGTAGCAGGAAGAGGAATCAAACTGAAATGGAGCAATTTGATGCCTCAAAGGATTCGTCAATGGGTGTAGTAGGTGATTCTCAGTTTGCTTGAACAGAAAAAGGCTGCAATTCGCCTTGGGGTCCCACAAAACTCCAGGTACTCTCCCGCATTTTCTCTATCTTCTCGATCCTTGTTTGTGTGTATGTGTGTGTTTTGGTGATCAATAATTTTATTCATACACGACCATTTTTGTTTGCCTAATAAGTTATACCATTTGCTTGGAGGATATGGGTTGTTCTTTATTTCACGATTGTACATATTTGTGATGTATGTTACAATTGTCCTTGGGCTTTGTTATCATATACAGAGTCTCTGTTTCTTTTTCATACTTTGATATTCAAATTTAATTTCTATACTGGGATTTCACTTAATTTTGACTATAATGAAAATGTTGCTGATGCCGATTGCAGTTGGCTGAAATTTTTGTGTGATTGGTTGTAGTTTTTTTTTTTTTTTTTTTTCTTCGGCAGGAAAATACTAGTTTCATTCCTTATGATGATAATGGTTGTTCACAATTAGAGTTTTTCCTTTAAAAGTATGATGCTTTGTTTGAAATTGATAGAATACTGGATAAAAAATGAACAATTAGAATCTTATGTCTGGTTCGGATCTGTGGTCTTTGTAGGATTCAAAAGTTTTGTTTTCTGAAGATATTTCAATGATTACGAAAACACAAAATTCATGAATTTCAAAACCCATAATCTGCTTGAATTTAAAGCAAAATTCAAAAATCTAGTGTGCTTCCAGATAGCAGTAGATAGGGCATCTGAATTTTTTTTTTTTTTTTTTTTTTTGCGCACTTATCTAGTTTAGTGTATAAATCAGTTTTTCATCATATATATATATATATATATATATATATATATATATATCCATAGCTATATATCTCTTATTGCTCATCTATCTTTGATAAGGATATCAAGTTTAATAAAGTATTGGATGATTATATAATGCATGTCTCCTATAGTTATCACATTTTTTAATGGTACTGATCCATGATGTGTTAGTGTTCTTCATTTCAATAAATTCAGGAAGAATATATAGATCCAACCATATTAATTATATGTATGTTTAATGTATATATATGTGGTTGTTACCAAATTATATATATCAGTCGATCAATGTATGGAATATAATTGTTTCCACCAAACATTCCAAAAGGGATTTGAGTTAATTCCTACAAAATTCATGAACGAGTACTATATTGTTATATAAATGGAAATATAATTTATTATGTATCCAAAAGTTATACATTTATGTTGCATTACATGTAAATTTTTACTAGTGTGCATACATGTGTATGTGAATATTGTAAGTTATATGGTCTTTATGTGCGATAAAATTCTTTTATGATTGCACAATTTTAATGCTTTTTATACTCATACTAAGGGGGGTCACGTGCCTTTAAGTGACCAATTTTGCGGTGTATCTTGAATTTAATTACCTTATTGGTACATCGGTCTGTGTGGAGGCCATTTTTATTTCTTGTTTTAAAATGTTGAAAGCATGGGAGTATGGGATCATTTTATGTGGAGGTTTTGATTGATTGTTGTGGAGAAGTTGTTGATATGTTGTCTATAACTTTACTTAAATTTTTTAGTTTTACATGGAATAGTAGTTTACTTAAATTTTTTACTTTTACATGGAATAGTAGTTTGTCTTTGCATGAAAATTTTGAAGCCTTTCCATCTATTATTGGAACCATACTTTATTTCACAAATTTTATTAGTTAATGCTTTTTTAATTCATGTTATATTCTATCTAAAACACTCACCAAGAATAATTGAAATTTAGAATTCAAAAACTTATAAATCCTATGAAAAATTAATTAAGTTTCCAAGACATTCTTAATTGACAGAACAGAAAAATTAATTAAGTTTCCAAAACTTGTATTCTAACTAAAGTTTTGTTCAAATCCAAATTTTAGTCGATTCAAATCTATAAAAATAAAAAATAAAAATAAATAACTCCAAATTTTCTCATCAACCCCATCTGTTAGGAATGATTTCCAAAACTCTTACTAGAAATTGCAGATGGAGAGATCATGACGATGATTATTTATGGTTTGGTAATTATTGCAAAGAAAAGAGAACCAGTAAGGTAGAATCATGAGTCCCCAATACATAACCCAACTCTGGTGTCGCACGTGTGAATTCCTTAGCCAACTCTCTAGCGTTAAGTTCCTAAATCTCCTTATGTACATCATTTCTCTCCAGTGTTGCTAATAAGGTCCATTTTCTACATTACAGTTAATATGTAAAAGGCTATATGTATCAGTGTTACAATCTCATAAGTGGCCTTTAGAAGTCTCTGTGCTTCATCCGTATGAGCAATACCATCAATAGGCTCTCGAGAGACTTGTTTCTTTGAAGAACTTCCATGACCGGCTTTAGTTGAAACTTGAGAGTAGTGTGTATTGGTATTTCGGAAATGGACTGGTTCAGTCCCTGGAATTCCCAAGCTTGCAGATTTCGATGTCTTTGGCTCCAACATGTTGCTATTGTTCTGTCATTAAAACATTAACATTGATTTAAATGTTAGCGAGGTCACATAACAAATGCATCCATCTTCCTAAGGAAGATTTTGGTGCTTAGAAGCATAAAACATCTATTTGCACACCCTCAATTTGAGTACAAAAAATAAATTGAGTTGCAGACCTATGTGAACGAGTGCAAGTGCGTGTGTAAGATCAAGAGACAGACAGTGAGAGAAAGGGAGAGAGAGACCTGATCAATCGAGCGATATTGAGGTCTTTTAAGTGATGTATTTGAAGCATTTGTATCCTTTCCTGCATCCAATTAACCAAATAAAAAAGTTGGAAACATAAGCTAGCGAATGGACCTTGTCCGAAAACAAACATCTTGATTGAGTTGGTATATATATATGTATATATATGTTACCAAGTAACACACTACTAGGTTTAGAAATGAAACTGAACAATGGAATTAAAACAGAATTTTCTAATAAAACCGAGCACCTTCAGCATTATAGTGAATCAATTCCTCTAGAAATTGAGATACGTGCATTACATATATTTATTTCCACCTTTTCTCCAAGGCATCAATTGGGGTGAAGGGAATTAATTGAAAAATTGGAAGATAAATTTTTTAGGTAAATAAAAAAATACTTACTGCTCCCAGCTGGGCAGAACAAAGAAGGAATCATCTGCCTTTTCAGGCTCTATTACAATACCCTGCTACAGAAAGCAAACAATCATAACTTATGGCAAGAGTAAAATAAAGGGGAAAAAAAAAGAAAAAAGAATGGTACACGATTTTACTTTAAGAGGTTTTCCACAACAAAATGAAAAAAGTTGGAGAAGAATGCTAGGCATGTCATATTTATGACAGATACATTATAACCAAGAAGTAATGCACATGCTTAGAATGAATTCTTGGAAAGCGTTTTGCAAATTGTTATTCATCTTTATCTGTCTTCCTACTTTATTGAAAGCTCAATTTTACTTCTTTAACAAAGCAACTCTTATTTGATTCTCCTAAGACACAATCCGTTTTACTTCAATTATTTAAAAACAATTTTCAATAATTTGAAATTATTTAGAGAACTACAAAGGCTATTTACTGAAATTAAACATTACTATTAAACTAAGATTTTCATAGAACAATTCTCAGAAAATTATCAACAATTTCAAAAAATGCTAGCAGCTGGTTCCCAGTCCTCGACCCATCAACAGAATTCTCTCTCATGTTCTATTCCCCACCTCTCTTTCTCTTCTTTCTAACTTGAAATCTCCATATATAGACTACATTTATATATAAACCATTTGATTTCCGAACCTACCATACATATCACATTAATGTGTCATCATCAACCAGATAAAAAAATAAAAATAAATAGTAAATACTAATAAATAAAAAACTGAACAAACAAACAAAACAAACATTTACACAAAAAAATATGAGCAAATACCAAAATGCATTTCTAATGCTTAAGGTATGAACTTTAGGGCATGTCCATCATGAGGGCACTCTCACCATGAGCACGCCCTCTCAACAATTGAATTGAAAGGCTTCTCTCAATTCAATGTCTGACCGTAGCTTTTTCCTAAATTTCAAATTTCAATTTACAATAAATAATTCGTTTTAGGTCGCATAACCAGTAGTTCCAAAATGGAAAAACCTAAGCTGGTTAGGTGTCTTACCGGTGAACCTTGTGCAAGCAACTTGGGACAGGTTTGGCTGACCAAACTTGGAGAAAAAGCAACTTACCAGGTTTAAAATAGCAGCGTTCCACTGAACTTCTGAAATAAAAAGTTAGTATTTTGATTTTTTTTTTTTTTTTTCACAGCTCACTGTTACTCATTAGAAGACATTTTCAGGGAAAACTTGTCATCTGGATAAACAAAATTTTAGACAACAAAACAAGCCATTCTACAAACCTAACTGAGAGTCTGGGATAGCTGTTAATATTAGGTAGCCTTGTCTAGGACTCAATGTCACATAATTTCTATTTCCAAATCCTCCAGTAAGTATTGTTATATCAAAACATGAAAAACTGTAAATCAGATAACTTTTAAGACTAACTATTTTCCAAATATGGTTATCAATAACAACAATGGCAATAGGTAAAGAAACATGAGAAGTATAGTTAATATCTCCCAAATATAATTCTGATCATGCTTCTCCAAGTTATATTTTATGCATGTTTAAATATTTATAAGAACCAAGGACTGTAGGTTAACAAAAACAAAAAGACCCTCCACTTCTACTTTTTACAAGTAAAAAGACCATTTTAAGTCAAAAATGGTATGAAAGATAAGAAGTGACCTCTCAATAAGAAGTGAGATACCAAAATAAGCAGTAAGCAATAAATTTTTGGTTAGATCTAATCACGTGATATCAGAATAAAACAGAAAGGCGAATGAAAGCACCTTAGCCAACAAATTATTCAAATTATTCACACTGGTAGACAGCTCTTATGATTCTTGTATCCTTTGCTTTGTTGTTATAGATACTGCCAAGATTGCTTAATATTGGGTCTCTCAGCAAACTAGTTGAGGAAATTGTACAGAATTGTTATTTGTAGATGGAAGCACGTGGTTTCAAGATGATAATATTATTATCTTGCACTTCTTTGTGACTTGCATGAGCTAGAAGTTGCAATGGGCTACATATTCAGGTGTTATCATTTACGTACCGGATTTAATCTCTACTCACCTATATGACTTCTTGTCATCTTCAGATTTATTAGCTTTATCGATGCTATGCCAGAAAATTGACGCAGATTTGTTTGTTATCATTATTTGGTAGGCTGACATGATTGTTGTCCATCCTTCTCCTTGTCGACAGGTATGAATCTGCCCCTGACGTCATGCAATACTTTCATAAATTTATCTTTGTTGGAAGCTTTTGCTTTTATATTGTCTAATTTGAACTCATCTGTCATGAAAGAATCTTCCTGATTGTCATTCACGAACTATGTATAAATGTCTTCTGTCATGCTCTTATCGAATTCACTTGTGATTGAAAAGTTTTTTTCCAAATTTGTCGATATGAAACACTTGTGAGAAAAAGGATAAAAAAGGAACTAAATGTTCATTATGCGTTGATGCATTTACTAAGAGGTTATTTAACAAAAAAGTTATAAACAATAATCTGGACTTTCTATCTTGGTGATTAATGTCGGGAACAATGGATATATTTTCCTCGTCGGTAAGTATATAATTTTATAATTGGATTCATTTTTTTCAATGGGTTGCAAACTTAATAGTCACTATTTTTTAGTTCTTTTTCTTTCCTAGCTATGTATGTTTGTTGCTCAGCAACCAAAAGAGAAGAAAAATGAAAACACAATGTGAATTTTATAGAATTCAAACCTCAAACCAGAGCTAGGGTACCAACACCTAGCTTTATAAAATATGGGTCCCGACTCCTCGGTATGCGCAGGGCCTAGGGAAGCCAAACATAAATATTTAATTAAATAAAATAATATATATGTTCCGAAAGAAAGAAAGAAAATCAGCCTTCTTCATTTCAAATGTTTGAATATGGTGTCATGATTTCTTTTGGTGACGGGATGTCAATGACTCAAGATATTGAGTTGACACGAAGAGTAGATCTTTCAATGTACCTTTATTATAATGCTTCCTTTGTTGGGTTTAATTTTGACAATTTTACAACTTGCTTTATATTCTCTAAACTTCAACTATTACATTTTTGTAGGCTAGGATTGCGGTTGCCGTTATATTTTTTGTTGCCGTTATATTTTTTGTATGGCTCATGAAAAAGTTGCATATATGTAATGGAAGAGAGACTAAAACAGAGCAAGAAGATATAAGAATTTTTGTTTTATTTTGGTATGGCATAAGAAGTTAGAAATTTGTATATGGTTAATTTTTGTATAAAACAATGATTTGGAATTGGTTATATATATATATATATATATATATATGATATTGATTAGTTGCAAGTTATTTTGGTTATGATGCTATTTTTAATTTATTTAGTGTTTGCTTCTGGAGTCCTTGCAAGGCTAGTAGTAGGGAAAAAAAAGGCTTCGTGGGGGCTGCACTATTTTTTTTAAAAAAATATATTATACTTTTTACCACGGTTTTGAACTGTGGTAGAAAATTCGTTTTCAACCACGGTTTTGCACCGTGGTAGAAAATTGACTTTCTAACACGGCTTTGCACCGTGGTGCAAAATCGTGGTAGAAAGAATGACTTCACGGTTGGAAAACCTCTTTCTACCATGGTTCCGCACCGTGGTTGAAAGTCTTCTTTCTACTATGGTGAGACCCCGTGGTAAAAAGAGGACTTACTATAACGGCTATTTCTACCACGGTTCAAAATCGTGGTAGAAAGTGTTTTACACCGTGGTGAAAAGTTAATTTTCTTGTAACTCTATGGATCTTAATATCAAGGACATACTTTGCATACCCATGTCTTTTGTTTTAAAAACTTTACATAAAATTCTTAATATTATGTATCACATGAATATCATTGTTACCTTGTAAATTATTATTAACATACAGGATAAGGAAAAACAAAAATGACTCCCATTGAACTTGAGGTATATGTATTTATCTATAATATTCTCTTTGAACATACAATTAATAACCACTGTATCAAAATTGGATACCGCTGCCATAAAACTTGCTTAAACCATAAATGAGTGATAATAAAAGAATGACTCTTAAAGAGTTCTTTAATGAAACTGGAGAAAAAATCTCAAAAAAATTAATATTTAACTTTTGTTTAAGCACTTGGCTATCAATTTTGTCTTATATTCATCATACACTTTTAAAACACCAACTATAGTATACTTTCAAGCTCTAGAATATCTCCTAAGCTAAATAGGCTTAGGAACTAGATTGGAAGTTGAAAGAAGAGACTGCAAGTGAGAAATAACTAAATGAGTGAGAATAGCTGAAAGAGTGAGAATAGGAACTATAAATAAAATCACTAAAAAAAAATGGAATGAAGTCTGAAATAAATGAAATCGATACTGAAAGTTGCTCCTCTGCAAAAAGAAACTACAATATCTTAAACTCCTACTGGATTTAACACTCTCATTAAATATGCATGACATATTCCAATAATCTCCACAGCTCTATAGGACAGTAAAATTTCAAATCCTTTAATCTTTCAAAATGCCCAATAAAATAATCATTGATAGTGTGAGTATTAAGTTCCTTGATATTTGCATTATATAACTCTGTTTCTATAAGACATTCCGACACTTTATATTTTCTGCAACTTTATTCTGCGCAGGAGAACTAGGAATGATATACTGTTACACAATGTCATGCTCTTTAAGTATGTACTGAAAGTAGTACAATTTACACCCTCCTTATCCATTCTACTAATAAAACTCACCACCTTAGTCCGTTCTTAAAACCATAATCACTATACCCAACTACTTTCAACTTTAGTCTAGTATATTTTACACACATCAAGTGCTTCGGACTTCTGGTGAATTAAGTATACAATCATATCTTGAGAACCCATCAATGAAGACAATAAAATACCTTTACCGCAAACGAATTACAATAAGAAATGGACTACAAAATTTGGTATAAATATAGTCTAAAAGACCAAATGACCGACTAGCCTCAAAATTGCGTTTCTCTGCATTTATCCTTTGATACAACTAACGCATAAAATTTGTGACTCAATAATCTCATCCTTGACTAAGCGTTCAAGTCTCTTTTAAGAGACATTCCCAAATATCCTATGCATGACATAGATGAATCCTCTTTAACCAAAACACAATTTTATTCAAACGGTATAAGTCAATTGAAAAATAAGAAGCAGATATGATCACATCCGGATCCATCTATCATGTCTACATCTATACTTTTACCAAGTTTGGCTCGAATATTAACATGACAATTTTCTTTCCTACTTCGTTTTTCTTTTTCCCCACAATAGCCTTTTCCTTTTTTGATGTCTTTTTATTTTTACAGAACCAACATTTATCATTCCATGATCAATGTTTTTTCATGTATTGTTTTGTCTTTTTTTATTCTTTTTAGTCATACACACTTTCTTGCCGCCTAGTTTCTTCTTGAAACTATTCTTGATGTCACGGCAAGTTGAGCTGACTCAATTTTAACGCCTTTGAGTCGCTCCTCTTCAATCACACAAAGTGCTAACAGTTGGTTAATATCACATTTAACTTCTTGTGAATTATAATAGCAGAGAATAGATCACCATGTGAACTAATAACTTATCATCATATATGATTCCCTACTACCTCAGATCATTAACCAGCTTGCACATTATATAGATAGGCTCCCTTACTGAACCATTGACATCATAGTTAACTAACATAAACCATGTCAGATAATAGTATTGTAATTGCTTCTTAATGCCCATTAACTATTTCTTGATAAAATCAAAAAGCTCATTAGTAGTATCAAAAATCAGAATCCCTCAATAGTATCACCAATAGAAGCATAAATTAACCTAATGGCATAGTAGTACCTTTAGTCTACATAAAAAAATGTAACAACTTTTCTACCTAAGAAGATTCTGCATTGGGCATATAGGTTTCTTCCTAAAAAAAAAAAAATACAGACTCGTAGTCCAAGAAACCCAATTTAATATTAAAACCTGTCTTCTAAGCAATATAATTTTAACCATTCAATGGTTCAATTCCTAAGAGCTATCTTTAAATTCCGGAAGTGTCTGTAACCTGAATAAATGTTATATTGAATAACACCACATAAACAACATATAAAATAATATGTCACAATTTTAGGGATTATTACTTTAATTCGTGCTTGGGGTTTTAAGCCGAATTTCTCAGGGTATTTTACTATGTGCAAAATTGTCCACCCTGCGAGAATAGATACAATGCCATCTAAAAATCACCTTTTAGTAAAATTTTAGATTTTACTTTACCTCACAAACCTGCGATAAAATCTCACATAGACTTATTTAATTATACTTCAATTATTGCTAAACACTTCCACTACTTTTTGGTAAGGGGGGGTTAGTTATAATACAAGCACTCTCAAATATTTTACTTACTTATCATACATTAAGACATTGATCACCTTTTGGCAAGACAAACGCCCTTATGTAAGTACGTGCAATGTAAGCCCTTAATAAGGTCAATGCCTTAAAATTTTAATAAAATAATAACCTCCATGGGCGTGTCACCTTTTGGCAGACATCACCCACTTTAGCTATTACGTTTGATACAGTCACCTTACTGGTCTTCCTAAACCCCAAGGAAGAACCTATATTGCAGAAGTTCTATTTATTTAAGTTCAACTTCTTTATAAATATTATAAATTAAATCCAAATATTATGGAATACTTAATTTCACTATAATATAAACGGCTTTAATACGAATAAAGTAAAGACTCCTCATATATATTAAGAAATTACAGTGAACAATATAATAATAACATGCACATCAATCGAGATTTAAAAAAATCTCAATTCTTTATATACTTTAATTAAAATAAAATAACAAAAAAACTTGATGCATGTATATTATATCACATTATATATCCAATGAACAATTTAAAGTACTTAAATTTTTAAATCAATTAGATCAAAAATACTTGCTTATGGCACACAAGACCCCATAAGTTTTTCAATTTGAAATTAAACAAATATCACGAATTACTCAATAAAAGCATTAGATGTATGGCTAAACCGCCATGCAACTTTACATTAAACTAAAAATCACTTGCGCATGTAAATTCAAGATATATACAGTATCCTCATAACAAAGATTTCAAATAATACTTCAAGAAGTATATGTATAATTGTGCATGCAAACCAATTTTTAATAACCCAGTGTACAGTCATTTGAAAAAGAATTTTAATCTCAATGTACATGTGTGCATTTGATGTATGTATATGTAAACACATGCAAACAACTAAACTCACTTTAGATTCATGAAACCACAAATTTTATTATCCTTCATGTTCGTACTAAGCATATGTGGTCGTTCATAACTTCAAATAATGTACTAAAGCCAAAAATTTTAAACGGTAAATATAATATCCAATCATACTTGAGACTTTATGTAATCAAACTTCACACTTGAAGTCTCCTCAAATAGTCTATTAACATACATATTACAACCGTATATATGTAATGGGCAGATTAATCTCTCCTTAATCTTATTTAATTATTCAAGGTGTCTCAGAACACAAACTCATTCATTTGGGTTAAATACTCATCAAGTTTTGACTTGGCATCCCCTAGTTTATTAATGCATGCATTAATACATAAATTGGATATTATATATAAATTAAATATTAAATAAACATAAAATTCATATATCTTTTCAAACAGATTTATTCAAACATATAAACAATAGTATATATGCTGGACAAGTCATGTTTCAAAAAAAAAAACATGTATACCTAATTCTTTAGTTCAGTACAAACAAAACTCCATAATCATTCTCGTTCCGCGTGTCATTCAATTCAAGTTATGCTTTGAAATCGAGATTAACAAACCCAAATAGCTTTGTTTAGATTCAAGAATAATGTTTCAGATTGTTACGGTTACTTTGCACCTTGTCAAAGATCTTTACCTATAGATTCATTAATATAGACTGCCCTCAATGTAGACGAACTAACATATGTAAAGTATTTCAAGAACAGACCTGATGCCCACGCCATATAGCATTCGAATCACTTTAGACCGAAATAGTGAACGTGAACAATAATGAATCAACTGAAACAAAAATTCAAGCAAGAGTGCAAAATCGATACACCCAATGGATGTATGCACCGAATAGATTCGTTTCAATTGCACAACTACAAATAATAAAATATATTCAATTATTTCATCTTGACTTCTACTATAATAATCCTAAGTTTAATCTTGGCTTTGATATCAATTGTTGGGTTTTAATCAAATTAATCCATGTAGTAATCAAGAATACTTTAATTAATTAAAGAGTATTTTAGACTCGTACTTGATTGATGATTAACGCACATGTACCTTTAGAATATCCATGTAATTCTCTGTGAGTTCATGTAAAACATTAGAGTGTTTTACCCCCTCCTGAAAGTTGTCGATACAATGGGTCTGACAACAACAGGATGGGACGACTTCTCTACAAACAAGTATATCTAAATCTCCCTTTCTATCATGGAAACTTATATATCAATGGTTAGAATTAAATTACACCAAATAAGTTGGAAAATTACAATCCAACAGTATAAAACCATACTCCCAATTAGACCACCAAATTGGAAAGTACAACCCAATCCATCAAGTATCAATAATCACATTACAATCCTATTTTAGAAAACATAGTGCATTATTTATATATAAAAATTTCCAACACAAACTATTCATTTAAGAGAAATAAGGAAGCTTAAAAATACAAAATAAATAAATTTTGGGCTCATGGACTCATGGGTTTTCAATCAAAGAATACAAAAAGAGCAAAATATATATTATTCTCTCTATAAATAATAGAAGTGTATATATATATATATATATCAGATACAATGTATATATTTGGAACAAAAAAAAAAACAAAAAACAAAAAAAAACAAAATACTCCAAATAGTATTGCAAGAGAACACGTTTAGACACCTTTTATAAGTCCACTAAAATAGAAATTGTTAGAGAACTTGCCTCTTTAAAACTCAGTAGAAAAGAAACTCAGTTAGAAAAGAAAGAAGTTAATTGTTTTGCATGATTCAGTTGTTGGATAAAATAGGAATGTCAAATAAAGAAAAACAGCTTTCACTTCACGTGTTTTGTGTGAGAAAATTTTGAAAGAAACTAGTTTAATGCAGGAAAACTATATTTTCTATTAGGATTCTTTTTCCATTTATCCAAATTTTAAAAAAATTTAAAAATTTTCTCTTTCCTTTCTTTTATAGTTGATTTCATCTAATCAAAAGAAGCGTTATATGCCGCGTAAAAAAAAAGAGTGAAAGTATTTGTCACTAAGGATCCATTTGGTTAGACGAAAAATTATGCCGGAAAGTGAAAGTGAAAGAGAGGAAATGGAAATCAAGTTTTTATCATGCATTTGGTTAGCAAGAATTTTTTTTCAAGAAAATTATGAGAAAAATATTATTTTATGAGTTTGGAAAGCATGAAAGTGCAAAGAAAGTGATTGTAGTTACCAAAACTACCCTTTTAGTTATAAGATTACTTTATACTCTTTTGAAACATTCTCTATCTTCTGAATTATGAACAAAATTAAAATTTTAAGTTCAAAATGAAACTGATATTTAATAATTTTATATATGTGATTATAAGTACAAGTTTAATTAATAAAAAAATTTGTTTTGAAAAATATTTAGGAAAAAAGATTGAAGTTAATATATATATTTTTA
Organism: Cornus florida; assembly: GCF_030987335.1. Lineage (NCBI taxonomy): Eukaryota > Viridiplantae > Streptophyta > Magnoliopsida > Cornales > Cornaceae > Cornus > Cornus florida. The sequence continues at coordinate 73,212,937 of NW_026775575.1, read as the reverse complement.
GTCATAGACAAAAAAAACAGTTGAGTCTAAACGAAATACAATGCTTCAACTAAATTATACGAATTAAATTATAAATTGTACGCTAATCCTAATTTTTCACCTAACACTCTGCTCTTAAATATTTAGATTTATATACATATATATATGACTCTAAATCATTATTAATTATGGAAAGAAAAAAATATAATAAAACTTTAATTTTGTATGCACATATAAAACTATATACAATTAAAATAGTATTACATTATTATATAAGCAATTTACAACAGAAAGGAACTGACTTATTAATGAAGTTTGTAGAGAAAGTGGCATGGGCATAATAGGAAATTAAGATATAAAGACACCACTTTGACGAGAAAGTAAAATTTTCCTGTGTTTTTTACAAGAAACATTTTGAGAAAAATTAAGCGGTTACGAGAAATTTACTTTATAAAAATTTTCTCTTTTACGTTAACCAAATTCCTAACAGATTTAAAAAATTTCTGTTTCTTTTCTTTTCTATATATTTCATACTAACCAAACCAACCCGAGAAAAGGAAGAAAATCAAGAATAATTATTCTAAAATCCACCTCACAAAAAATTTGCTATAAACTATTTCCACTATCAAGCATAACATTACAATTTTTTTCAAACCAGACTTGCTTTCTTACACAGTTTTATACACACACACACACACAATTATATGTGTATCCATGCACTTTCACTACAAGTGCCTGATCTGGGCATTTGTCATGGAGCCATTGGTCATATTTGTTATTAGAGTTCGGCAATATATATATGTATATAATAATATGCATAATTATTTGGTCAATATGAACATCATACATGACCATTGCTCAATGACATAATCACAATATTGAATTTGACACGGACAGGCAGCTTACCATTAAGCATTGTGTGACCACTTTAAGTTGAATCAAAATAATATGTATAATTATTTTCTCTGTATATCATTAAGGTTCTAGAATTTTCACGTTTTCAAAATAAAAAAAAAAAAAAAAATCATTTCCAATCAACAACAGCTCATTATATCTTGCATGATACTAACTTATAAATTAAATCTCTATAAAAGAGAGTGGTCGGTAAATGAACCGGTATGCAAAAAAAAAAATTTAAGCCCTTAAATAATAATAAAAAAAAGTTAAAGGAATTAGGAGCCATGACCTCTAAAACACCAAATAAGAGCTTAAGCCTACTGAGCCATAAAAGTAACTCTTCATTCTTAGCAATTACTGTATTTATTATATAGAAAGAGAGCCTTTTATTTTCAGCACACTATTCACATGCCCCTAAAGTATTTTATGTCTATGTATTTTACACTTGCAACTATTGTAATATAAATATTTGCCTATATTTATTTGTTCACCAGTAAATAAATAAAATAAATTTCTTCTTATTATTATTTTTGAGTAGCAAGTGTGACAAAGAATGTATATTTGATTATTCTCTATTATTGTTTTTGTTAATATGTCAGGTTAAAAATAATGCGTTAGCGATCCCACACTTAACAAACAAGTTTGGGAACGAGGTCAACTGATATAAAGCCAAAGGGTAAGATAAATTCAAGGAGATATGGATAACTACTTACCATCATCTCGAATGACTTTTTGGATTCGTACTTGATTAACAAGAAAAGTGAACATGTCCCCTAGGTGGACACTACCATCAATCTCATATAAAATGATTGGCCGGGTAACTCAAAAGGGACTACACAAATTAAATACAAAATTAATTTGGCTGTCGGAGTACACCTGACTGGTACCACATCAATCATTACTTCTCTTGTCTTGCAAAGTTTTGACGCTAAAACTTACACTCTCATACGTTTCGAAGCTAAAAAGGAAAAATTAAAAAAATGCCCTCTGAAATCAAGTCCCAGACTTTTCCATCTTCTCCCCCAATTTCTCTTAGAGGAATGTGGAGAATAATGTTTGAATCTCTGTAATTCAAATTCCTCCTAATCAGATCCATCTCCATTTGCCAGGCCCCAACTATTCATGCTCTCTCTCTCTCTCTCTCTCTCTCTCTCTCTCTCTCTCTCACACACACACACACACACACAAAACTACCTTTTAGTTATAAAAATAGATAATAAAAAAATGTTGAAAATAAGATCCCTCCAATTTCACGAGTTCATTTACGTTTAGAGAGAGGCAAAAAAAAAAAAAAAAAAAAAAAAAAAAAAATTGTCTCTTTAAAAGGGAGAAAAGGATATAGGAAATCCAACTGATAATTATAGGTATAATAGGAATTTAAAATATAACTTCACAACTTTCTCGAGAAACAAAATTTTTCGCGTGTTTTATATAGGAATCGTTTTTCTCGTTTAAGAGAAAATTAGCTACTTGCGATAATTTCAGTTTTCTAAAAATTTTTCGTTTCATCCTAAACAAACGCACAAAAAGTCTAAATTTTTTTCAATTCATTTCCTTTCTTGCTAGTTCTATCTACCAAACGAATGCAAAAGTAAAAAGAAATAAGTAGTCAGAAGAGAGTAGAATGAATAGTAGCTGAGAGACAAATTTTAGAAGGATTTGAAGCAAAAAGGGTGGAATTCAAATCCGCGGAGATTACTCAAGTCAAAGACCTGACCCAAATTCCTTCCAACTTCACGTTCAATATGCGTGTTAAGAAGAAGGATTTGAAGCTGAAACAGATCAACACCCTTTTAAGATTCCACATCCCAGAAAAATGAAAGAGGAGTTGAACGAGTCCCAGTGGAGCAGTGCAACATCCATAACTATTTGAGCCAAAGTTAATTTGAGGATGCCTCAATCGATCAAATATTTTATCAACTAATTTTCTTTAAATGGAAAGAGAATCAAAGCATCAAAACCTAGTGTAACTAGGGTCAACCAGTGTCTATTTGGATCTGAAACGCTCTCGTTGTAGTCGGGTCATTTTACCTACACGGGTTGGCGTACCCGACATATCCAGGCGGGGCCCTTGGTATGGCACCCGATTAAGGACTAAGAATGGCTCTAATACCAACTGCAACGAGCTTGGTGATTCGTAATCCAACTCAAAAAGTTTAAATTATTAGATGAAACTAATTCACAACTCATATATACTCATCTTTTTTTCATCCATATTCAATGTTGGACAAATCTCCTTCTGTAACACCTAATTACATTGTCATGTTTGGCCCTTGGTCAACAATTCCATCCCCTTTTAAGGTCCAAGGTGAATTTCGAAGAATAATGTTCAACAATACTTGCCTCATCTTTACCTAATTGTCAAATGATATGTGTACATTTTAAACTTTAAATAAGAGAGAAAGTAAATATATATATATATATATATATATATATATATAATATATATTATTCTATCGATTCATATTTTAAATTTAAAAAAGAGTACAAGTTATTTTATCTTTGTGTTATGTAGGAGGTTTCTCCTCATCAGTGTAGAGGCAAGTGAAACACTTCAATATCACCGCGAAAAACACTATTTTCACCTTCCACATATGACATTTGTGTGTACAAATCTACAGTATTATCTTTAATGGATTGATCTAGAAAAATAAAAAGTGATCAGCTAATTTTTTTTTTGTCACATCTTCCAAGTTCCTTAATATTTGTCTCACAAGGCATGCCAAAATATGTTTGTTTATAATACTTGGTCTTCAATTGCGAACGCAGGTCCAAGAACATAATAAAGAATACCAAATACAAAATTCATTTTTTTTTTTGTTGTAAATGGCCAAGAAGATTACGCAAATGTCGAAGAGAAGGAATATATATATATATATATATATATATTGGTAAGTAAGAAGGAATAATATTCTTCTTAAGCTGGTTTTTTTTTTTTTTTTTCCTAATTTCTCAGAAAAATAATTAATAACAACAATAACAAGCAAAAACTTATCCTTTAACTAAAAAAAAAAAAAAAAACAATGACAAGCAAAAACTTAATCACAATTTACTTCTTTTTACTCCAATTCTTCTGTCATGAGATTCCAAAAACACAACACAACATACTCTTTTTTTGACACATTACAAATAAATAAATAAAAAACACCTCAACACGTATAAAGAACAAAAAAAAAAAAAATTACAAATTGGTTTGTTCCTGTGTTATTGTGGTGTGTGTCGAGAGAGGTCTTCAATTCTTTAGATTTGTTTTGCGTGTGTATATATATACACACACTTTTTCTCTGACCGATTATAACTCTGCATGCCGATTGGCCCAATTAAATAATTAATAACAACTATAACAAGGAAAAACTTAATCACAATTCACTTCTTTTTATTCCAATTCATGAGTATACAAAAACACACAACAACAGCATACTCTTTTTTCTACACATTACAAATAAATAAATAAAAACACCCCAACTACGTATTAAAAAAAAAAAAATTACAAATTGGTTTGTACCCATCTTATTTAGTCCAGTGGCCATTTTGTTTATGAGGTTCTGCGCATGAGATTGTTATTAATGGCAGCTTGCAGGATTATCTATTTACCAAATAGAACCATGAGCACGCTGTGGGTATGGAGGAGGAGGATGACGAGGCATGGCATGGCCGGCAAAGCCCTTCTGGCTGATGGTACTGGTGCTGGGATTCTTGCCGGTGCCCGGGTTTGGTGCCGGACGGACGACTGGACGATTCTGCAGGGATTGCATTAAAAGATATTCATTTTTCATCAAACCTAACCCTACTGTCCCTTCATTCAGGACCCTACTAGCTTCATATGGTTTGATGCTTAGAAGGAAAAGTAGTGCCATAATGGCTAGTACAACAGTACTTGGAGGCTTCATGTTGTTGATAATAAGCATGCAAAGAGAATATATATATATATATAGTTGTTAACACTTAACACTACAATTAATGGAGAATAGGTGCAGGGATAGGGTTGTATAACTTGTATTTATAGGCATCAAACAATCAACTTATATTGCATTGTGTCGTGACTTGCATTTTTCATGGTTTTAACTTGATCAAAGGGGCTTTGACTGTTGACTAATAGAATTTGACTTTGAATGCATATGTATTGGGAAGTCCTAAAGGTGGAAACTGCGTTTCAACCTGAATCCCATTTTTATATTCTTTTTGGCAATTACGTACGTGAATCCCATTTCTTTCTCTTTATCTTCTTCTATTAATATTTTCAAATTTCACCATACATTTGCTTCTTTGTCCACAAAGCTGTTGTGATCTTGAGTTCAAACCATATTAAATTTAAGAAAAAACACATCAAATGTCTTTGGCCAATGACATACCTAATTAACCATCCTAAAAGAGGACGGGAGGTGTTCCAGTGGCAAGTTTATTTTTCAAAATAAAAGGTCAAAAATTCAACTGGACCAACGCAAGTGTGTGTCTTTTGCCATAATAAATAAATAAATAAATAAGAGACCAGAAAGAGTAGAAGTTGAGGCAAACCATAATTTTGGGAGAAAGACCAAACCGGCCACCAGTTAGAGTAGATAATATAATAACAGTGGAAAGGATTGTAAGGGTTGGATCACAACGTCTAAGTATACGGATCAACTGTGTTTCATTATTTAATTAAGTCCTTTCATTTCAATAACTATCTCGATCTCTTATTATTTTTTAGTTTAATTTTTAGGGTCTTGTTTTGAGTTTTATTGGTGTATACATGTTCTACTTCTTTGATGTACCTAGAACTGATTTTAGAAACCTTTCTTTTTTTTTTTTTGTTTTTTTGTTTTTTTTTTTGTTTTCCAAGAACGTTGATAAAACTGAATGTGGAGAGGATATATAAAATGCATGGTATATATAGGATGTGTATTTATATGCATCAATTAACCCATTAATCAGTATGACTTGAACTTTTCATATTTTCAGTTTTGACTGTTAACTAGTAGGGTAAACTAATGGTTTAGCTTGAAATTGAATGGGTCATAGAGGGGAAAAAACTGGGTTCAACTTCAACCGAAGAGCTTATTGGATCAAACACCTTACCCCTCCCTCCCTAACAAATGCCTAAACAGTGTATATATATCTTAGTAAAATAGAAATAAAAATAAAAAAATAAAAAAATTTACAAATTAAATTTAAACTGAATTTGGACAAGATCTGTTGAAAAATCTCCTTTTTGAATAATTTTTAGTGTAAAAATGAACAAATAAAGGGCAATTAATCTTGCTCCACCTCTCTTTTTCAGGTTTCAAAAGTATCCACGTGGATGGACCAAGTCTCGTGTTTCTTTATTTGTGGAACTGTGTATATACGTTTGCTAAGGTTTTATGCGACATTCTTATGAAAAAAGGAATTCAAATCCGCGGAGATGAGTCAAGCTACTCAAACACCCGACCCGTATTCCCTACCAAGTTTATGTCCAATTCAATATGCTTACTGTGGAGAATGTTTTGAACTATGAAGCACGGATACCGACACGGGTACGATACGACACGGACACGACAATACGGCAAATTTCAAAAAAATAGGACACGGCCACGGCAAGGATACGGTAATAAAATAATAATATATATTTTTGGGAAAATTACATATAAACAGAGTCAAAGTTCCATATTTACTTAGAGGCTGAGTCAAAGTTCCATATTTTTCTAAAATGGATTGCTGAGGTGGCACATGGTTTTTTACTGTTTAAAAATTGTGGTACCTAAAATACCCTTCCGCGAAGGTATTACTTTTTCTTCGAAGGTACTACTTTTTTGAACTAAAGGTACTACTTTTTGGTGTCCAGGTACCATGTTTTTTAAACACCCGCGAAAGTACTACTTTTTCTCCGAAGGTACTACTTTTTTGAACTGAAGGTACTACTTTTTTGAACTAAAGGTACTACTTTTTTGTTAGGGAAGGGCATTTTAGGCACCACAATTTTCTAAACAGTAAAAAACCATGTGCCACCTCAGCAATCCATTTTAGAGAAATATGGAACTTTGACTCAGTCTCTAAGTAAATATGGAACTTTAACTCCATTTATATGTAATTTTCCCTATATTTTTATTATATATAAAATTTTAATTTCTCTTAATTTTTAATTTACATTAATAGACATGATCCATTTAAATTAAGTCCAATCCAAATTTTATTAAAATTCAAACAATAAATGCGTAATATATCTTTATATCCAATACTAGAATTTGTATCAATACTGGAATAGTTTTAACTTTGTAACCAAACACAACAGAAGATAAGATTAGCTTTGTAACCAAACACAGAAGATTGCAATCTTATCTTTCTATCTTCTTCCTCGGTCTTCCCAAGTTTGACTGTTTCTCTCTCTCTTCAAAATTGAATTCCTCTTTTATTAACCAACAACCATTCACTGACAGAGGAAGAAAAAGGCGATCAAGCCTTTGGTTGAGATCTGTTCGCAACCGGACAAGAGAGACTTTAGCAGAATCGGAATTCTTGCCGGACGCCATCTCCTCATTCTCTTAACTTTCTATCTTCCTTCTCCTCCATCAATAACCAACCAGAGCATGATTCTTCATCATCTCTATGTTGATTTCCCTTCTCCCTTCCAGTATTTCTCTCATCCCTTCCATTTTTTTTTTATTAATTTGAACTACCGTGTCCTACACCGGTGTCCTCCAGTGTACCAGCCGTGTCCTCCAGCGTATCTCGACCGTGTCCTCAGGCGTGTCCGATTTGAAAAAATGAATAAAAAAATAGGACACCGGTAGATCCGTGTTGGACACGTGTCGGACACCGGTACTTCAGCCCTATAACACGTGTTCGTGCTTCATAGGTTTTGAAGCTAAAAGAGAAGGTATGTTACTATAGCTTACCCTTTAAAAAAAAAAAAAAAAAAAAAAATGTTACTACACTTCCCAAAATAGAGTTGAACAGTCCTAAATAGAGCAGTGTGGCCAGACATATGTAATGATGGATTGATACATGTTCATTTTGAATTCTAAATACAAGTTGAAGAAAATTAAAGGTTTTTCTTATTTTTTCGTTAAACATTTCAAATTCCAAAGAGAATAGTATCATTTTGCAATTATGTCATATTAATGATTTGGACAAAATACCTACTCAGACAAGTAAGACATTTGAATAGTTGCATGAAATATAAGATTATTCACCCTTTATTTTTTTTTGGATAAAGTACAGAGACACCGCCTGATATTTGAGCTAAGGATATGCATATAAAAGTTTGTCTATATTTGGACAACCATACCCCTTTTGAAATTTGTTATCAAAACAGAGCCTTAAAAAATATGAAAAGTTCATTTTACCCTTCTCCATCTCTCTCATAACCAAATTATAAAATATCAAAATACTTAATAACCAAATTATCCTTCTCCATCTCTCTCATTATTTTATTAAATTTAATTATAAAATATCAAAATACTTAATAACCAAATTATCCTTCTCCATCTCTCTCTCCTCCGCACCTCCACCCTTCGTACTAAGGAAAATGATAAATGCGAGGAAAGAAAATTCAAAAGATTGAAAAATTATATAACTAAATATTTCATAACAATCAATACATCGGGAGTGAAAGAAAGGGAGGAGCTTACAAAAAAAGCACATATCAGTTTAACGGCAGAGAGCAGTAATTGTGATGTTCCTATATGTGGATTCGTTCACATTCCTACAATAGTCTTTGGTTTTACTTCAAGTTTCAAGTTTGCAAAGGATCAATTGTTGTTTAGCTAACTGTCCTTAAAGTGATGGTTTTGTATAAATATGCATCTTCTTGTCTTTTGATTCATTTGTTGCATCTTGCTGGCTGCTGCATTAAAAGGAGAAGCACCCCCTGGACTCCCTCTCTTCAAGACCTCAGCCAAGATAAGAAACCCGATCGTCCGGACGCAAAACTGATCGTTCCTAGGTTCTCGTCCCAATTGGAGCACTTATCGTCCAAGTTTCCACTTCAAAAATGCTATCAAGGATGAGTTGAAGTTCTTTCCTATATCTTAAAGAAAAACGAATACAAAACATCTCAGTTGTAGAACCTTTGATTTGGGGCCTAATAAACACCTCTGGCGTGGGAAGAGCTCCAGAGATCTTCGGCCGACGGCAGAGGTCAGCGGCGGCGGTAGAGAGTTGGTGATGATCTGCGAGGGGTTGACGTCACCAAAAAACAAGGCTGAAAATGGAGCGCATGGGTGCGTTCGGCACGAGTTAGATCTACTTGCAGGAGCGTGCCGGGCGCCTGGGTGGTGTTGATGAACTCCATCGCCGTCTTGTGTGTGTGTATATATATATATATGTATCTGTATATACATATATATATATATATATGTGTGGGTGTGTGTGTATAAATTATGTTTCACCAGTTTACTTACATATGGCCACAAATTTTGTGTACCATATGATCTGCGAGACAGGGCTATCTATTGAAGGTTGGCATACTGGAAATTTACATCCCCTGAGAATTTGTGTGACAACATATGTGCGTTGGTGTTGGGGTGGAGGAAGAGAGAACGGAGAGGAGGGAAGGAAAGAAGTTATGGGTACGAGGTTAGAAAGAACATTTCAATATTTAAATTGGTCAATATAAAAATTAAAGGGACCCAAAAATCAGGTAAGTTTTACCCGTGTGTCCTTTTGGCAAATTCCAGAAGGTATTGTTGTACTTTACCCTTCTTTTTTTAATTCATGGATAAGAAATTTACACACACCTATTATTGTTAATGGATTGATTTGGGAAAATAAAAGTCATCAAGAAACGTAAATGGATTGATTTGAAAAAATAATAGTGGTCTTATTAAAAATAATCTTTAAATTCGTAAATTCTATCATTTCAAAAAAAAAAATTAAATGATTAGCTAAGAAAATACAGATATTGAAGACTTTTTTTTTTGTGAATGACCCATGCGTTTTTTATTTTTTATTTTGTTTGTAAATGATCACCCATTTTAATTAGATAATGAAGTTTTATTTTGAATTGTGACATACGTCAAGAGGTGATTATGTTTGTGACTCAGACGAACGCATGAATTGTGGCAGAAACTAAACTACAGGTTATGAACTATTTCCTTCTGCAATACCTCACATGTAACAAATGTCGGACTCGTAAAATTTTGTTAGGGGGTGGACGAGCTTTTATTTTGTGGGACCAAATTTATATAGTGGATCCATTTTTATAATTTTAATAATATCTTCATCATAAATTCTCAAAAAATTAAAGTATAAAATGCGGTGTGGGAAACTGAAATTTTAGTGGACATCTTCCTAAATTCTTTAAAATTTAAAATATAAAATGAGAAATATTAAATATTTGCATATAGTTTTTAGTCATGGAACCGGCTCGAGATGATTACGTACGTAGTACCATCTCTTTGAATATTTAATAGGAAATGTATTCTTATAGTAGTGCATGCATGTCAGTTTCTTTTTGATACACTCCATACATAAGAAGAAAAAATTTACAACAAACAATAACAAGCAAAAATTTAATTACAATTAATTCACTTTTCCTTTATTCAAATTGAGTATGCAAAAATACACACCAACAGCATACTATCTTATTTTCACACAACAAATAAAAAAAAAAAAAAAAAAAAAGAATACCCCAACTACATGCAGAGAACAAAAAGAACACCTATTGTGTTTGGGAGAGACTGAAATTGTTAATGATGAATTTAATTATTTACCAACGCTATATAGCCACACCAAATGGAGCCATGGGCTTTGAGTGGGCGTCTGGAGGAGGAAGAGCATGAGCAGCAAAGCCTTTTGGGGTGAGGGTGCCTGGGTTTGGCGACGGAAGGACGGGTACTGCACGTTTCGGCAGGGATTGCATCAAAAGATTTTCATTTTTCATCCACCCTACTGTCATCCTACTAGCTTCATTCGGTTTGATGCTTAGAACGAAAAGTAGTGCCATAACGGCTACAACAATACTTGCAGACTTCATAATCTTGCTGATAAACATGCAAAGAGTATAATGTGTGTGTGTATATGTAGCTGTTAGAACAAAATTAATGAAGAATAGATGCAGGATAGGGGTGTATTTATATGCATCAAGCGGTCAACTTCATATGGTATTATGACTTGATTTTTTCATGGTTTTAAGTTAACAAGGAATTTGACCGTTGACTATATGGCGGGGTTAATGAGTAATAGTTTTGAATTGAATTGGTATCCCTGCGTGTTGGTAAGTCTAAGGGAAAAAAAAAATCTGATCAGATTGAAATCATACAAATAAATCAACAACCTTTTGATTTCGTTTTCGTTTTCATTTTATTGCTGTAAGTAGTTTGGGTAATTCCATTAAAATGACACAGCAAATAATAGTTTGGGTAGTTGAAATAAATAAAAGTTATTTTTTAGTTTTATAAATCCAAAAAAAAAAAAAAAAAAAACACATCTCATCAGATTGAAATCATACAAATAAATCAACAACCTATTGATTTCGTTTTCGTTTTATTGCTGTAAGTAGAAAACACAATGGAGAAATGACTAGAAACATTATATTTTACAAGGTTGGTTGTGGAAAGGATACAAAGCTCTGGCTGGTTTTTTGGTTACCAAATGGCCCAATTGTAAAGTAGTTGGGATTAAATGACTTGAAAATTCTTCAACTGGACTCTTCAGTCACATTTGATAGCCTAATTTCTAATGGACATTGGATGGTACCTCCAAGGGCGAATCCAGAAATTGTTAATATGGGAGCTAATATTAAACAAGGGGGAATTGGGGATCGAAAGATTAAAAAGTTTGAAAATTTTAGAAAAAATAGGATTAGACTTTAGAGGAAGAGAAGGAGTGAACTCTCTGATTTGTGCAAGATTAAGAATTTAAGAATTCTCTGTGCTTTGACTTAGTGATTGTTTAGGGTTTGTTTGACTTGGCCCTATTTAGTTGGACCTTTGTTTTAAAATTGTGGCTTAAATATTGGGCTTGTTTGGATAGGTTAAAATTGAGGAGCTAATACTACTACTACTAATTTTTTCTTTTTTAAAACATTGGGCTAAATATACCTATACTAAAATAAATATATAAAAAATTAGGGGGGGGGGCTCAAGCCCACCCAAGCCCCCCCTTGGATCCGCCACTGGGTACCTCTAAACTTCCTTTTTCAGCAGTACTCTATGCAACCACCCTCAGAGGAAAGTGATAATATTATGTGAATGCCTAGCTCATCTGGTGCTTACTCATTCTCCCAAACATTTGCTTACTTTGCTCCTCCTTCCCCATCCTTTATATGGCACAAATTAATGTGGTTCAAATACCATATCCCTAAGCACAGCTGCATTGCTTGGCTTGCAGTAAGGGGTAGGCTGTCTACATTGGATTCAAAGCCTATGCTTAATAAGCATTATGTTAACATGTGCTATCTCTGTCTGGCTTAGAGTGAATCACTGGACCATTTATTCTTTAGATGTAAGTTCAGTTCGCATGTATGGAATGCTATACAAGAGGTTACAGGCTTCTACATTCTTCCCAACTCCTGCAATGAACTAATCTATTGGTGCTCAACACATTGGTCTTCTGGTAACTTTCTGGTTCACAAACTCTTGTTGTCTACGGCAATTTATTATCTTTGGCTTGAGAGAAATGGAAGAGCCTTCAGGAATTCATACACTAGCCCTAATCACATCTTCTCCCAAGTCTAGTCTTGTGTCCGAGCTAAGCTTACAACAACCAAGATGAAGAATTGTGTTGAACTTAGGAGTATTTCAACTGAGGATGATCTTCACAGCTTTTTTGTTCAAGCTTGTGGAGCAAAATATGGGCACTCTTGGTTGATAACATAAAGCTGATATTAGAGATATTGGTTGGATGGATTGAAACATAGCAGCTGCCCTTTGGGTCAATCACTTTGTCTTAGTCAGTACCAGCAAGTTTTGTTCTACCATACTTGAATGGTTGTTGTGCATTGTGTTGATGGCATCGGCCTTTTTGTTGTTTTGTTTTCCCCTCATTGTGGGCACCATGTAATTACTCTATTACCTTCAATACAAGCTTACCCTTAACTTAAAAAAAAAAAAAAAAACCCACTGAAGATATTATCAAATTTAACAAAAACACAAGAAATTGATTTTTTCATGCACTTTTTTAATAAATTCCTGTACTATTTCCTGGTTCCCAGCTAGGTTAGTTTTGGTTTTGCTACTTGTAGCTTTTGCCCTTTGGTGGCTGTCTTTGGAATTTTTCTATTTTTATTGTTTTATTCATTGAATTTTTTCCTTTAGGCAAGACTCAACAAAAAGGGGGAATAAAATTCTATTTTTTCAATTGCTAAAAAGATGAATAAAAAATATATAGATTAAAAAGAAAAGACTATACAAGAACTGGACCAGCCCAAAAACAACTTATGATAAGTAACAAAGCCCATGAATGGGGAATAACTGCCAAAAATAGAAGTATAGTGGCATAAGGCCCAAGATACTGAGTAAATAAAATGTACAAGGATGGTGTCAGGCTAGAGCTTTCTCGTCACAAGAGTAATGAATTCTCTTTATTTAATTACGAATTGTAAGATGTAGAAAATAATTTATTGAAATTTTTTATATATTTCAAAAACTATTTCAATTTAGTTGGGTATTATTCAATCCATACCTCAACACATGCCAAATCAATTATCTTTTAGGAAAACCCTGAATCCTTTATGTGCAGTGGGGAGATCAGGTGTCTTTCCTGTCCGAGCTGAATCGATCGATGTCTATATTCCAAAAATATGTGGTATAACTATACCATATACTATAGTATTATTTACTTAAATATTATCTAAAAATATAATGTATATAAATATAATAATTATTCTAAAATAATAATTTATAACTATATAATTACTTTTAATATAGTTTAATATAATAAAATAAAACTATAAGATAATATAACCTGATTAGAAGTCGAGACTAGAATTTGATTCTGTGACCTTAAGATAGATTCGCCCCGCTATGGTGCTAACAGACTCAGTGGTGTCTATCTCCCAGGATACAACTACTTTTACTTCCTTCGATAGTAGCACTGCGAACCAAAGGAATAGGCGAACCGGCTCGGTGTAGTACTCTCTGACTCAAACTCGGAAAAAATAAGGGCTCGTACCCACAGACACTTATAGAAGAAGAGAGAGGAAGGAGAGAATTCAGAATTAGAGAAAAGGATTTTGAATTGGAGTACTTTAGAATGAACCCAAGGGGGGTTTATATAGGCGTCATAGTGCCTTTTGGTTTTAATATTTTTTCGATGTGGGACAAACATTTATCACATTTTGCAAACCCATTTAGGCTTATCAAACACTTTACTTTGGAGCTAATTTCTCATTTATCTAGAAACGGATTTGAGAAAGTAAATATACCACGTTTATTTCCTTGCAGAGAGGAACGTTCTCGTCTATAGATCCGCAAAAAATTCTTAGTGGAATCTATTCAAAATCTCATCCAAAGTTTATGTTTTTAATGCCCCCATTTTCAACAATCCCTCACATGAATGGAAATTTGCGTAAATTACAAATGAAAAAGATGAAGAAGATACAGACACTAGAGATAGTACTATTGAAAAGTAACTGCATCAGGATAGGCAGCTTTTGGCCTTAAACCTTCCCTAGTGTATTACTATTGGATTTACTGGCTAACCAGTGAACATGATGTCTTGAACTGTTCAGCCGTTAATGTAAACCAAGACAATAGCAAACACACAGTTCCTTCCTGCACAAAGTTTGTTCTCATGGTTGTGTTCATATGGCCCTGAACAATTCCTGTTATTTTATAAGTGCTCTAGAATACTTAGCCTTAGAAGTTCTCATAGAAGCGGCCCCACTTCACACTCATATAGGTGACTTTTTATTAAGAGTATCCTACTATACCTCACTTAAATTTTCAAAGTATAAGAGTCATTAAAAGCATTGCATTTCCTACTCATCGATGTAGGTAACACTGTCTCACTATAGTAATGGGTTGAAGATTAAATCTTCTCAGTGCTTCTGGTGAGCCATTCAAAATTTCAGTTGTCCCTTTGAACCTAGATCTTGGGAAATCCAGTCAACTAGGTTGGGTTTCCATTAAGACGACTTTTTAGCTTTCGGCTTTAATCCCATTCCTCTCGATGAACTATACACTTACTCTCTTGTTAAACCTTTTGAAAACGGATCCGCTAAATTATCTTTTGACCTGATATAATCTATTGAGATTATCCCATTTGAGAGCAATTGTTTAACAGTATTGTGTCGTCGACGTATATGTCGAGACTTACCGTTATACATATTACTTTATGCCCTTCCAATTACTGATTGACTATCTTAATGTATACACATAGCGGGCACAGGTTTAGGCCAATTTGGAATATCATCTAAGAAATTACGAAGCCACTCAGCTTCTTCACCAACTTTATCTAAAGCAATAAATTTAGATTCCATAGTGGATCTGGCAATACAAGTCTGTTTTGAAGATTTCTAAGATATGGCACTTCCTCCAATAGTAAAGACATAGCCACTGGTGGATTTAGAATCCTTCGTATCTGATATCCAATTAGCATCACTATATCTTTCAAGTACTACTAGATATCTAGAATAATGTAATCCATAACTTATGGTATATCTTAAATATCTTAGAATCCTGATTATTACAGTGCAATGGTTCTTTCCTGGATTACTTGTATATTTACTCAATTTATTAACTGAGTATGCTATGTCTGGTCGTGTGCAATTCATCAAATACATTAAGCTTCCTATAATGCTAGAATACTCAAGTTCTGTTATGTTAGGACTAGTATTTTTCGACAAATGAAGATTTACATCAACAAGAGTCTTTACAAGACTACTATCTTTTTTATTAAACTTTTCAAATATTTTCTCAATATAGTGAGATTGAGATAATACTAGACCATCTGATGTTCTAGAAATCTTAATTCCTAGTATGACATTAGCTATGCCTAAATCTTTTATATCGAAGTTTTTGGTCAATATCTTTTTAGTAGTTTTGATTATAACATCATTACTACCCATTATTAGCATATCATCCACATATAGGCACACAATGACATATCCATTTTAAGTGTTTTTCACATAAACACATTTATCACACTCATTAATTCTAAAACCATTTGACAACATCACTTTGTCAAATTTTTCATGCCATTATTTAGGTGCTTGTTTTAATCCATATAAGGATTTTATAAGTTTGCACACTTTCTTTTCTTTTCCTGGGACAATAAAACCTTCAGGTTGTTCCATATAGATTTACTCCTCTAATTCACCATTCAAGAATGCAGTCTTAATATCTATTTACTGTATTTCTAAATTTCGCAATGCCGCAATAGCTAGTAACAATCTAATGGATGTTATTCTTCTGACTGGTGAATATGTATAAAAATAATCCAAGCATTCTTCTTGCCTGTATCCCTTAGCAATAAGCATAGCTTTATATTTATATATTGAACCATCAAGCTTCATCTTCCTCTGGAAAATCCACTTATACCCTAAAGGTTTAGTACTAGGAGGAAGATCTGCCAACTCCTAAGTACGATTTTGCATGATGGATTCAATTTCACTATTTATGACTTCTTTCTATAAAGGAGTTTCAAGAGAAGACATAACTTCCTTATAACTTTGTGGCTCATTCTCCAATATATACGTCAGAAAATCAGGACCAAATGACTTAGACGTTCTAACTCTTTTACTACTTCTAGGTTCTTCCTTATTTTCATCCTATAGAGACTCTTGATCTATATTTTCTTGTATATTTCTATTAGCAATATCATGATTTTTTTTAAGAGGATTTTTACAAGGAAATATATCTTCAAAGAAACAAGTATTCCTTAACTTAATAATTGTATTGATATGGATGTCAAGAATGTCTGATTTATGCATAAGGAAAACGATATGCATTATTATTCTGTGCACATGTAGCCTATGAAAATACCATCAAAAGTTTTTGATCCTATCTTAACTTTCTTAAGAGTAGGAACCACAACCTTAGTTAAACACTCCCACACTATTAAGAATTTATAGGAAGGTTTTTGGCCTTTTCATAATTCATAAGGTGTCACATATTTTTTTTTTTTTTTTTTTTTTGAGGTATTTTGTTGAGAACATAATTAGCAGAAAAGAAAGCTTCCCCCCACAAATTCTTTGTTAAACCAGAACTTATGAATATAACATTCATCATTTCTTTTAAGGTACGGTTTTTGCATTCAGTAACACCGTTCTGTTGATGTGAATAAGGAGTTATAGTTTGATGAATAATACCATGTTCTGAGCAAATGTCAGCGAATGGTGCTTCGTATTCACCACTTCTATCACTTCTAAACACCTTTATATTTTTGCCAAGTTGATTCTCAGCCTCATTCTTGTAATGTTTAAACATTTCCAAGACTTCATCTTTACTTCTTAACAAGTATATATAACAATATCTTGTGCAATCATCAATAAAAGTAATAAAATACTTTTTTCTCACCTCTGGTTGGCACAGATTTTATGTTGTAAGGTAGAACATTATTTTCTGTTGCCACATTTTAAACTCCGCCCCATTAAATTTTTCGGGCTTCTCCTCATGACTGACGGGAACATTAGGCATAGTAGTACTTGTACTTGCCATTCGTCTTATATATATTAAATATATATACCATAGTTAAGTCAAATTTACAGAAATAAGATAACAACAATAGTTAAATAATTAAATTATAGTATAAGCCAAATATGTCTTAAGATTATATTCCAAAAATATGTGGTATAACTATACCATATACTATAGTATTATTTATTTAAATATTATCTGAAAATATAATGTATATAAATATAATTATTATTATAAAATAATAATCTATAAATATATAATTACTTATAATATATAGTTTAATATAATAAAATAAAACTATAAGATAAAAGAACCTGATTAGAAGTCGAGGCTAGAATTTGATTTTATATCTTTAAGACAAATTCACCCTGCTATGGTTTTAACGGACTCAGTAGCATCTATCTCTAGTATAAGCCGAATTTATCTTAAGATTGTATTCCAAAAATATGTAGTATAACTATACCATACATTAAAGTATTATTTATTTAAATATTATCTGAAAATATAATGTATATAAATATAATTATTATTATAAAATAATAATCTATAAATATATAATTACTTATAATATATAATTTAATATAATAAAATAAAACTATAAGATAAAAGAACTTAATTAGAAGTCTAGGCTAGAATTTGATTCTATGTTCTTAAAACAGATTCACCCCGCTATGGTGAATGGACTCAATGGCCACTACCACAAATTAGGGTTCTTGCCACAAGACACTTCGTGACAAAACTTTCAAATTTCGTGGCGAAATCCTTTTAGCCACGAGGAACAGCTTGTGACTCGATCGTGGGTGTAATCCCGTCACAGAATGCCAATAACCACGACTAAAAATTTTCATGGCAAAATGTGAAACTTTTGCCACAAATTTGAACTCGTGGTAAAATACCTTCTATTGCCACAAGCTATCTCATGGCTAAAATATTATACTTTCGTGGCAGGTAGCAATCCCGATATAGGAATTCATCGTCGCTAATTCAATCCTTTTGCAACGAAAATATTTATCGTGGTAAAATAAATCTTTTCCCCCACGGAATTTATTCGTGGCTATAAATTTAATTGCCCACGAATATATGTCGTGACAAATATCAAAAATAGGCCACAAAGTTTATTCGTGGCTCTAATTATAATTATCCACGAGTATATGTCATGGCAACTATCCAAAATAGGCTACGAAATTTATCCGTGGCTATTCTATTATTAATAAAATAAAATTTAATTTAATAACCAAAAATATATATTGTGACAAATACCAAAAATAGAATACATATTTTATCGTGGCACAATAAAAATTTATGACAAACCTATAAATTATTAATATTATAAACAAAAGAAATAATATATAAAAAAAAAATTATCACATCAACACGATTATGCAAACAAATGAATACTTGATATTGCATAAGTTACACCAACCAAAAAATGTATTGTTTAAAGTCCATCGCATAACAAAATGAGTCTTAGCTTCTAAAACAATTCAACTCCAATAATTTGGGCCAAAACAAGCTAGTATCTTAAATAAAATGTTTCAAGATCTTAGACAAAAATGAGCTATAGATTCCTAAACAAAGGGTTCAAAGACCTGGACATAAAATACTTAAACCATCTTAAACAAAAAGAGCTTGAATTCTTGTAACATGAGCCCATCCAACAATCTGCAAAACCAACGATGATTAAAATACAATTAGTACCTATGTCAAAAAACAATAAAAAATAAAAAATAAAAAAAGAATCCGAAGCTGAATTTATAAAATATATTACATGAAAGAAAAAGAGAATAAAAATACCAATAGAAAAGATTATTCAACTTCTAGAGGTTAAGGAATAATATAAATACAGAAGACAAAATATTATTAAGATTTTGAAAAATCAACATTAAGTAAGAATATCTACTTTGTGAAACAAAATTGATCATATTACTTTTTTATAAGCTTGTCACTTCTTAATAACTTACAATTTCTATTAGGTGGAGAATTAGACCATGAGTTTTAATAACTCAAGTCTCGATTTTTGACTATTTGGCTATTCATTACACTAAGTAAGAAGTTACTAACTTTATTTTTAATCAACCAACAACCATTCCGAGACAAAAACTTAACTAATGAAAAATTAATCAATAGCCTTGTATTGATGCATCACAGAAATCTTCTCCTCTTTTTCTTCTCCCACCCCACCCTCAAAGAAACAAAAATAAAAAAGTTATAGACAATTGCACATTTATAAACTCACCTTACAAGTAAGTTCTCCTTGAAAGGTTAAGCCTCCAGTAACCAAAAAGTTTCCACTCACTGCTGATTTGCGCTTGTGTAAAACCTTCTCACACTCTCTCTTTGTGAACAAAGCTTATGTTGCTGGGATTTATATCATTGTTCCTAACAGTAGGACAAGGTCCCATTTCAGATATCTGTGTACCAAAGTCCACTGGAGCTACTTGGCATCCATGTAATAAGAAGCAAGAGAGCAAGTTCGACTAAAATAAAGACTCTGGTGATCAATACCGGAGAAAGCTTCTCGAACTTCTGGACTCCGATGGGAGTGATAGACGTGTTTTAGCTGCTGCCAAATATGACAAATGCGCAATTAAGGCATGGTCGATAATCCCCCCTTTTTTTTTCTTTTTTTTTTTTTTATATTATTATTATTGCATCCGTAATCAAAATCCTAATGTTACAATAATTTAGTTTGTACTTACTTGTCACTTAGTTATTGGAATCTAGAAGATTATGTATGTTCGAAGAATAAATTGATCAATCTAGTTGAAAATTTTGACTAACGACAATTAAACAACATTGAAATTAGTTGTTAATGAATTATGTGTTTTTTTACTTATTAATGAAGTAAGTTTGTGTTGACTTTAAACAGGATAAAGTCCATTTGTCTCCACTTATGGCATCCACCAACTGCACATATTCATCTTCGTGTTAGCAGTTTTCCATCTACTTTATTCTATAATCACCTTGGCTTTAGGCAGATTAAAGGTATATTATTAAACTCTCTCTCTCCCCCTCTCTCTCTCTATATATATATACACGTGTATCAGTAAGTATATAAATTTTACGCGCGTATACTTATGTATGTGTGTGTATATAAATATACATTGAGTTTCTAGCAATGAATTGTAGATGAGGAAGTGGAAGGCATGGGAAATGGAAACAAAAACAACATAGTATCAGTACTCACATGGTAATTTTTTACTTAGCAAGTAATAGGCCTCTTCTAACATAATAGTGCACTTCTAGTTCTACCTCATGACTAGCTAATATTATCTGCAGTTTGTTTTATTATTCAAAAATTGATCTATTATATACATTAATTGTTACTACTTATAGGCTTTATATGGAACCATTATGCCACTATTTACTTAATTAATAATATCTGATGATGCATCTTAAGCATTCTTACAAGTACAGAATTTCAAATCAATATGCAAAAGCACAAACATTTAGACTAATCATGCAATAAGCATATGTTGAAAATGAGTCAATGAAGACAATGGGGTTGTGTCCCGCAGATCCAGAGAGATTTAGGTGGACCAAAAATATTGTATTTCTAAAGGGAGAAAAATCTTAAAACCTGCAACATATTGGCAGAAAACCAAAGGATATATCAAATGTTCAAAACTCTCAACATATATCAGATTTTCAACTCATATAAATTATTCTTAAAAATCTATCCAAAACAAAAAAAATTTGCAATTGAAGCGCACAAAACAAATTCACATGAAAAAAATCAAGATAGACCCAAATTCATTCTTGAAACCCTAAATACAAAATTAAAACTTCAAAATCCCCTGATTGTAAATCAAATCCCCAATAGAGGTGAGAGTTCTTACTAGTTATAGAGAGGTCGAGTGAAATATTGACGTAAAGAGCGGATGGATCAAATCCCCAGTAGTAGACCGTTAAAGATTAGATATAGACATACCAGGAGCAGCAACACCAAAACTCACTGCCAAAATTAAAAATAAAAAACATTAGGCATCTCTTGATAGCATATATCTTGAAAACATGTATGATTAATACATAAAACCCTAAAGAAGTTCTCAAATTTTTTACTTACAAAATGGAAGCCTAGCATTAACTTCGGTCGTCTATGGTGATGAAGAAGTAGCCGATGACGGTTGTGCGCTCATGAAGTGATTGTGAGTGAAGGTGGAGCGAGAGATTCGGTCTGAATCGTCTTCCGTAATCTATATATGAGATAAGATAGAGAGAGGCTGGGATATATTGAAAAGTCCATCGTCGAAGTAGGAATCGAATAGAAAACTAGGGCTTGAGTTCTGTTAATAGAGAGAAGGTTATGTTTGGCGAAGAAAGGGGCAGCAATACCAAAACAATTAAAGGTTGGGTTAAGGGGCGGGAATTTTAATTAATTTAGCTAGCGCGCGAGGCCTAAGGGGCGGGAATTTTAATTTTTTTTAGGTTTTTGGAACAAAATATAAAGAATTTCTTGCGAAGTGTTTATTAAAAAACTAATTTTTTTCATATAAATAGAATTGCTTTTTACTTTAATAAAAAATATTCATCTATTTATAAAATAAAATAATATTTTATTTTATTTATTTAATAAATTAATTAAGGCTGGAATTTTATATTTTTAGGTGACAAAATATGAAGAATTTCTTGCAAAATGTTTATTAAAAAACTAATTTTTACATAAATAGATTTTTTTCAAACCTAATATTCTCATTTATTTCAGTATCTCACTTTGTCTTTGCATCTTTTTTTTTTCCCTTAGCTCCAGCCGTCAATCATTACAAACCTAATCTTCCTTACTAGGACCTCTACCTCTCCGCTTCAAACTGGATTTTAATTTCATCTTAGCAAGGATTGATTTATTTTCTTCAAACAGATATGTTAAAACATTATATTTGCCCATGAAAATTTGAGGTAGATTTTGAAAAGGGAGAAATATAAATAGTTAGTTCAATTTTTTTTAAGAATAGTTTTCTATCTTAAAAAAATTTAAAATAACATAAAAAGGTAGGAAAGACAATTTTTCATGAGTTGTTTTCTAAAAACAGAATTAAGAGAAGATACATTCAATATTAGGATTTGGAATGATTGGTGGTCAAAGCTAAAGGAAAAGAAATATGTGGATGACAGATACACAGATGGGACCAAAAAGAGGGAAAAAAAAAAAAAATAGACATGTTGGGTTTTACACTAAAAAAATGAGTATAATCCATGTTTTGTATTTTTTTTTTTTTTAAGTTTAAAATAGGTATCAACCTCTTATTAGGACACGTTAGTATGCAGGACAAAATTTGTCTTGATGGCCAGGACTGAAGTATTATCCTTATATATATATATATATATATATATATATATATATATATATAGGGAGTAAAATTTGTGATAGAAATTATAATTAAAATAATATACACCATAAGTATAATTTAATTAGTGGAATAAAATCCCATTAAACCATAATTAATATAATATAATTTTGTTTTTATAAAAATATTCCCAACAGGAACTGCTTCCCTCTTTGGCTAACACGTGTCCTTACGTAATTACTTGTACCAAATGGCTTCCTTTGATGAAGTCACGTGTCGCTTCATGATTGTACCTTATTTGCACATTACTTTTCCAATTGGAAACATTCTCTTTTTGTTCATGCTAAGAAACATACTTATGTACATACCCATCGACTCCCATTGAGACTTGAAACACTTTAAAAGGTTAGCGAGTACCACTAGGCTACATCGTTTAGTATTTCTCTCTATTGACAGTAATATAAGTATCATTCATTATCTCTTAATTAAAATTTTTATTGTTATTGTACTATTTTTCGTCGATTGATCAATAAAATTGTTAAATAAACATATGTGTGTGGAATTATTATGTTACATTTGATTTATTAATATTTTTACATACATTTATATTTGGTTTCGTTCATTATGTCTAATAGAGTACATACCTTAAGTCTTCTTCTCAGTGACACCAATTTAAGTTTATTCATTATCTATTAATTAGAAAACTGAAATAAATGAGTACATATGGGCTGAGTGTTAGTCATATCTAATAACTTCAGCTTTTTAGTCAGAATACGAAGCACCGGGCACGTTATAGTATAATGTTATAAGGGAAGATTTGTTCTACATCGGATCCAGATGGGAAAGTAAATTGGTATATATGGGTTGTATGTTAGCCACATCTTTTGGGTCAGATCGCGAAGCACGTACTTGGCCTGTTACATTTGATATCAAAGTCAGACTTATACTTTAATCCAGTGTCATGCCAAGCGCCCAGCCTATGCCCTTTTACCCTGTTTAATGACTAAAAAATACATAGGTGGGATTACTATGTTCCATTATTTGACTATATTAATGGATTTATATCTATAATTAAAAATTAAAATCATGAAATTACTTGTAATGAAAAGAAAAAATTATAATCAAGTCCTAATATCTTTTATTCCATTTAATTCCTAAATCACTAAATCTTTTATTTATACCCTTACTAAATAGAAGTAAAATTTTGTAGTTGTAAATTTATTCAAGATTTGGTATATGATCTATATTTTTTATTATATCTTTAATTTTTAATTACTTAAAAATATTACACTATGGATTTATATATATAAAGATAATGATTAATTTAAATTCAATATAAGAATGTTTGGTATTTTTTTTTTTTTATCTTTTCTGTATGACAAGGAGTGGTATTTAAAAATGGTCAAATTTAAAGGAGATGCCATTTTGGAGTTTATTAATAATTAATTAATTTTTTTAGGAATTTGGTGTTGTAGACCCCTTATTTAAGGAATTACAAAAACTAAATAAATAATTAATTAATAATAGTCAACAAAGTTATGGATTGCGTGGCAAAATAGTTCCTAATTGCCACGAAAATAAATTCGTTGCAAAAAATGGCATTTCGCCACAAGGATTGAAAATTCGTGACAAAAGATACTATTTGCCACGAATAAATCATCGTTGCGAATTACTAATAAATTTGCCACGAAAATAGTTACGTGGCAATAGACCATGTCATAGCCACAATTGATAATTCGTGGCAGAATCTATCTTTTAGCCACGGGAAAAAAAACTTCGTGCCAAAAAAATATTTTTGCCACAAGAATAACATCATGGCAAATTGTAAAGCGATTTGCCACGAAAATATATACGTGGCAAAAGAAACATATAATTGCCACGAATTTTTATTTGTGGCACAAATAGCATTTTACCACAACTTTTTATGTCGTCTCTAATTCAGCATGGCAAAATTGACATTTTACCAAAAGTTTTTAGGTTGTCCCTAATATTCGTGGCAAGAACTAGTATTTGCCATGAAAAATTTACTCCGTGGCAAACATTCATATATTAGCCACAAGAAGTTAATTTTGTGGCCAAAAGATACTTTTTGCCACAAAATTTTACGCGTGGCAAAAAATTTCGTGGCAAAAACCCAAATTTGTTGTAGTGGGCGTCTATCTCCCAAGATAGAACGATTTTTACTTCTTTCGGTAGCAGTACTATAAATCAAAGGAATAGGCGAACCAGCTCAGTATAGTACTCTCTAACTCAAATTCGGACTCAGAGTGACTGACTAAACTTAGACTAGGGGTGACTAAGGCTCAAACCCAAAAATAAGGGCTCGTACCCACAGACACTTATGCTACGTTTGGCTTGTAGGAATAAAATGGAATGAAATGCCCATTCCAACCATTCATTTGTTTGGTGTGCATGAATGAAATGAAATGACCATTCCAATGGAATGAAAATTCATTCCAGGGAATGAAAATCCATTCCATTACTAAACCTATGGAATGGCCATTCCATTCCATAGTAAGATTAAATATTTTTGTAATATTCCCAATAAACCCTTCATCACATTCCAATAAGGAAAAAATATTTTGTATAGACCAAAAATCTTTCACATTTCATTTTTTACGTTTCTCGAGCTTTTTTATTAGATGTAGTAAAGGTCGTTCACATTTCCTCTCTGCTGAATATACCCAGAGCTGCCATTGACAAAAAGTTACAGGACCTTCAACCATATATATATATATATATATATATATATATTAGCCTTTACATCAGCTTCTTAGGTTAAGTATTCAACCCGTTTTTAGATAAAATTGTGCTGACAGAATATTAATTAGATTGATTTTATTAAAAAGTAATGAAAAGGGTATTTTTAGGAAAAAAATCATTCCATTTCAGATTTAATGATAGTCAACCAAACAATTGAATGCTAATAATTATTTCATTCCATGACGATTCACCATGTCACACCAAACATTAGAATGGTAATACTCATTTCATTCCATTCTCATTTTCATTTCAAGTTATATTCCATTTCATTCCTGCACACCAAACGTAGCCTTATAGAAGAAGAGAGAGGAAGGAGAGAATTCAGAATTAGAGAAAATGATTCTGAATTGGAGTACTTTGGAATGAACCCAATAAGGTTTTATATAGGCCACATGGTGCCTTTTGGTTTTAATATTTTTCAGATGTGGGACAAACATTTCTCACATTTTGCAAATTCATTTAGGTTTATCAAACACCTACTTTGGAGCTAATTACTCATTCACTCGGAAACGGATTTGAGAAAGTAAATATACCACGTTCATCTATTTGAGGAGAGGAGCGCGCTCGTCTATAGATTCACAAAATTTTTTTAACAAAATCTATTCAAAATCTCATCCAAAATTTATATTTTTAATGCCTCCATTTCTAACAATTTCGATGCCCAGCGTAATAGTTAATCTAGGCCTTGCAAAGCCTCATCCCAGAACTGTATTTATTTGTTTGTGCCTGTGCACCGATTCCTGTATCCTGATTGCTTCTATATTTGAGATAACATTTTATAGTCAATTTAGGTTGTTTTGGGAAATTCATTGTAATATAAATTAATAAAATAAAAATAAAAATAAAAATAAAAAGACAAAGATCATTCCAAAAAAAAAGAAAACCACCAAATGAAAGTCCCATAACTGAACAGTCAAGTATTTGTAAAAAAAAATAAAAAATTCAAAGGTCAGAAGAGACCAGAATGAATAGCAGCTGAGACAAATTTTACGAAAACGATGGTAATCAAATCTGCGGAGATTACTTAAGTCAAAGACCCGACCCGTATTCCTTCCAATTTCGTGTTCAAAATGCGTGTTAAGAAGGATTTGAAGCTGAAAGATCAACGCCCCTTTAAGATATTAAAAAAAAAGAGTTGAACTAGTGACAGTGGAGAAACATGTGTAAGTTTGTGCTTAGTTAATTAGAGGATGCCTCAATCGATCAACTAATTTTTAAACATAGTTGAACTAGGGTTAGGTAGAATTAATATTTGACTCAAAAGTTTAAGTTAGTAAATGAGACTAATACCCAACTTATATAGTTATGCACTTTTTTATTCGTATTCGATGTGGGACAAATTCCCCACCCGATATCCCTGATTCTGTTATGTGTACCTTTTTAATTTTAATTAAGAAAGAAAGTTTTATCTATATATATATATATATATATATATATATATATATATATATATTATTCTTTTTATTCATATTTTAAATTTTTTTTAAAAAAAACACAGGTCATTTTGTCTTTATGTTATGTAAGAGGTTTCTCCTCATTAATGAGGAGGCAACCGAAATACTTAAATGTCCCCATAAAAAAAATGATTTTTCAATTTCCACATGTAACATTTGTGTGTAAAAATTTACAGTATTATCTTTAATGGATTGATCTAGAAAAATAAAAGTGATTTGCTTTGGGTGTTTTTTTTTTTATTTTTTATTTTTTCACGTCTTCCCAGTTCCTTAATATTTGTCTCACCACTGGGCATGCCAAAATATGTTTGTTTATAATACTTGAATTTCAATCGTAAACACAGGTGTACCAAAGCTAGCATTGCTAAGAACACAATGAAGAATACAAAATTCATTTTTATTTGGTTGTAAATGGCCAAGAAGATTAGGCAATTAAATGTCGAATTGAAGGAATAATATTCTTCTTAAGCTGGTGTTTTTTTTTCCTAATTTTCTTAAGCTGGTTTTTCTACCTTGAAACAAGGATTTTATTAATGAAGAAATCTAAAGGGAAGGGAGCTGAGAGAGAACTAATGTAAAAAATAAGTAGAGTTGTGTTGTTGCGGTGTGTGTAGAGAGAGGTCTTCAATTCTTTATGTTGGCCTAAGGATTTTATCTAAAGGTCAATCTTATGTTTTGATGATTACAAACCATTAATGATGTTTAAGTACTAATGTTTTCATTGAGTGATATATAGTTGATCAATATTCAATCCTCAATGTTGAGCTAGAAGATTCATTCCAAGCATTACAAATACTCAAGCTATGGATTCAAGGAAGCCTTAAAAGTTGCAAGAGATCAAAGGCATATTCAATTAAAGAAAAACTCGAACTTTAAAGATCATTCAAGCATTTCAAAGAAAGAAAACAAATCTTCATCAAGCCTAAATGATCATGGTCAAGAATGAAGAAAAGGGGTAGATAAGATGGTGAGAGCTTAAGATTTAATGTCAAAGTATTTTTGAATTCATTTGAAGCTCATCTCTATAGGACCATGCATATCATACATCATATGCTCCTACATCATTAGCAATAGACTTTGAACTTCAATACACATATATTTAACATATGAAGTCTTTGCTAAGAATGAGTTAGTTCAAGCTTGCATAAGCTTTAAAAGAACTCAACTTAAGCTAGAAATGCTAGGACCATGCACATTAATCACAATACTTATTTTGGTCTCTAAAAAGAAAAGGAAAAGGCATTGAATTAATTTTTCATCTTTAAAGCCTTTGTTGCCAAAATTTGGTAAATAACTCTTGGACACAATGCACTTGAAATTTATCATCTTCATATGTCCTAAGACTCTTAGAAATAGGCCTTGAACTTAATTGAATCATTCATCAAAGTCCTAGGTGCTAGAAAGATGGATATCTCAAAAGAAGCTATTTTCAGCTTAGAAAATTTCAAACCAGCTTGCACTAAAACTACTATAACTATTTGTGTAGTTGGAATTTTTACACAAGGTCAGTGGCATTGGAAAGCTGACTTCGAGCCCTTGAGTTTAGACTCAAATTTCACCTAAAAAGGATTTGAATTGAGAGAGATATAACCATCGCAAGATGACTGATTCTGCTCTGCGAAAATTCTGACCAGGTTGCACTAAAATGGCCATAACCATTTCTGTGTTTAGAATTTTTGAGCAAGGGTAGTGGCATTAGAAAGCTTACTTCAAGGTAATAAATTTAGACTCAAATTTCACCTCATTTGGAGTTTTATGGACTGAGTTATGTCCATCTGAAGTCATGAACTTTTTCTGTCCAAACCAATTCAGCAGTAGCCTTCATGAAGCAAGAGCCACCTCTATAAGAAATAGAGCCAGCTCTCTTAAGGCTAATAGAGCCTGCTCAATGAAAAATTAGAGAAGGCTCAATGAGATGGAGAAGGCTCCATGAAATAAAAGAGAAGGCTCAATGAGATGGAGAAGGCTCCATGAAATAAAGGAGAAGGCTCTTTTCAATTCCAGTAGGCTTTTTAACGAAGGACTAATGTTTCCAACCAAAGAGCAGGCTCCAAAGAAATATAGAGCAGGCTCTCAAAGCTAGGGAGCCGCCTCTCTTGTTTTACAGAGCAGGCTCTTTCTAAGGAATAAATGAACAAAGAGACGGCTCACTTGTTTTAAGAGCAGGCTCTTTCTGGGTTTTGAACTGCAACGGAATTATTTTCATTAAATGTTTCCCAACAACCTGTAACAGCTATATTGAGTCTCAAAATTCTATAAATACAGAGGGCTAGCATGCTAAATAAACTATCATTGTTGAGAGACATTATATTGCATCAAAGAGAGCTGTTGTTCTCATATCTTCTATTCTTCTTTCTCATTTCACGCTTATTCTATTTTTGAGAGATTCAATCAAGCATAAAGATCAAAAGGGCTTTTGCTCTTGTCTTAATCTTCATAGAGTTTCTGCTCTATTATACTTCTTAAAAGAGCATTAAAGAACATTCATTCAAGTGCATCCCAAGAGAGCTTTTTGCTCTACCATTATACAGAGCTTTTGTTCTGCATTTTTTTCTCATCATCTCTCATACATTTCATACTTAGAGTTTGAGCTTCACTTGACTTCATATATACTCTATTGTGAGGTTTGATTTGTATCAGTTCTTGAGAGGATTTCTTGTACTACAAATTCTATCTACAAATCTGCTGTAAGACTAAGAGGAAGAGTTTCCCTTAGCAAAGAAATTGTAAGGGCTGGTGTGGCCAATGTAAAACTAAGAGAGGTGGTCTCTTAGCAAGGATATTGTAAGGGTTGGTGTGACCCAAAGGAAGACTAAGAGAGGTTTTCTCTTAGCAAGGAGTTACTTCTAATCAAGGTTTGCTCTCCACCCGTAAGGAGAAGCTATATTGGATTGGGAAGTCTCAAGAGGGATCTTGAGCCGAGGAGTAGGAGTTTTCCGAACCTCGCAAAAATCGCCGTGTTATAGTTTGCAATTTCTCTTCCCTTATCTCTTTTATAATTGTGCTATAAATTGTTTACTTTCATATCTTGATTTCATATGTTGATTATTGCACAATAGGTTATATTGTTAATTAGAAATTGTATTTCTATAATTTGCGAAAATTGGCCATTGACTCTATTCACCCCCCCTCTAGAGTCAATTCTTGAGTAACACTTTAGATTCTCTCTCTCTCTCTCTATATATATATATATATATATATATATACACTTATTCTCCCGTTATTTCTGTCTTAAATTATATGTTTACAGTTCTGCATGCCAATTGGTCCAATCCTTTTTTATACAAAAAATTATTAAATAGTTTTGGGACATTTGACACTGATAATTAATTCAATAAAAACGAAATTTATATGTAATATGTTAATACCTTTTGTACATGAGAAAAAATATTAATTTCTCATAATTAATAACAAACAAAAACTTAATCACAATTCACTTCTTTTTATTTCAATTCTTCTGTCATGAGTACACAAAAACACACCACAACCGAACGAAAAAAAATATATATATATTACAAATTGGTTTGTTCCTGTCTTATTTAGTCCAGTGGCCATTGTGCATGTTTATGAGGTTCTGTGCATGAGATTGTTATTAATGGCAGCTTGCAGGATTATTTATTAACCAAGTAGAACCATGAGCGCATTGTGGGTATGGAGCAGGAGGAGGATGACGAGGTATAGCATGGCCGGCAAAGCCCTTCTTTCTGATGGTACTGGTGCTGGGAGTCTTGCTGGTGCCCGGGTTTGGTGCCGGAAGACGGCTGGACTTTTCTGCAGGAATTGCATCAAAAGATATTCATTTTTCATCAACCCTAACCCTACTGTCCCTTCATTCAGGACCCTACTAGCTTCATATGGTTTGATGCTTAGAAGGAAAAGTAGTACCATAATGGCTACAACAATACTTGGATATTTCATCTTGGTGATAAGCGTATATGCAAAGAGTATAAAGTTGTCAAAACACAATTAATGGAGATTAGATGCTGGGAGAGGGGTGTATTTATATATGCATCAAGCAAACATGCAACTGGTGTGTGTGTGTGTGTGTATATATATATAGATATGACATTTGGAGTTGAAATCTTTCATGGTTTTAACTTGATCAAAGGGCTTTGAATGTCGATTATGCAGCAGGGTTACTAATAGACTTGAATTTGAATGGGTACTTTACGTTTGTATTGGGAAGTTCTAAAGGAAAAAATGCTTTTCAACGTTAATTTTTTGTTTTGGCAAGTATTCTCTCTCTTTAGGATGGCGATTTGCCTAAATTTGTACATGTCTTATTTAATTTGGACAAATTTATACCACTCTCATTCCCGCGATGGGTTTTGATTTCAGAATCCATACCCACCCCGGTATGAGATACGTGTACCTGTGCCCGACCTGCCCAGGCCAGCCCCGTTTACAAATTTTTTTTTTTTTTGGTTATCTAAATAAATAAATTGATAAAATCTATAAATTCTATATAATGAAAACAATGATAATGTGCATATATCTATTACAAGACGAGTTTGGATTTAGATATTAAACTCGTCCCAGGTTACGAGGTGGGTATGGGTTTTGAGAAACATTTGTCCCGTCCAGCCCCGCTCTTTATTTTTAATATAATATATATCGTTACGAGGTGGGTATGGGTTTTGAGAAACATTTGTCCCGCCCGGCCCCGCTCTTCATTTTTAATAGCTTTTGAGAAACATTTGTCCCGCCCGGCCCCGCTCTTTATTTTTAATATAATATTATATTAAAAATAAAGAGCGGGGCCGGGCGGGACAAATGTTTCTCAAAACCCATACCCACCTCGTAACCTGCTACAAGTTTAATATCTATATCCAAACTCGCCTACATAAACAATTCTTATACTCGTACCACTAGGGCCAGTGCAAAGCGGGGCTCTGGTGGGGCGGTACAAATTGTAATCCCTATTTCTCTTTGTCTTCTTCTTTTATATATATATATTTATTTATATTTTAATTTCACCATAGATTTGCAAGCAATTTCATGAACAATTCAGTTATTTCATAAAAAGAAATAGAACAAAAGAGAAGTGTGATATACATAGAGTGATGTACTAACGTTGTCGACCTATTCCACCACATAATATGATATTATTCACTTTGAATCCGAACCCGCACGATTTTGTTCTTGAATTTTGTATATATATTTATATTTTAATTTCACCATAGAATTTCATTTTTCATCCACCCTACTGTCATCCTACTAGCTTCATTTTTCATTTTTACTTATTTATTTAATTTCACCTTTCATTTGCAGGTAATTCCATTAAAATGACACTAGCATGTAATAGTTTGGGTAGTTAAAATAACTAAAAGTCAATTTTTATTTTTATTTTTTATAAATCTAAAATAAAATTAAAAAAAAAAAAAAAAAAACATGTAATCAGATTGAAATCTTACAAATAGAGAGAAAAAGAAAAATGAGGTGGGTATGGAGCGGATTTGCCTAAATTCATATAATTATGGACAAATCTATACCTGCCTCGTACCCGCGACGGGTTTTAATTTCAAAATCCATACCCACCCCGGTAAGAGATGCGTATACTCGTGCCCGCCCTTACCAGGCCAGCTCCGTTTTTAATTTTTTATTTATTTTTGGTTATCTATATAAATAAATTGATAAAATCTATACATTCTATGCAATGAAAATAATGATATATATATATATATATATATATATATATATATATATATATATATAATAAAGTATAAAGAGCGGGGTGGTATAGATGTTTCTCAAAACTCGTACTCGTCCCGTAATCTGCGATGGGTTTAATATCTAAATCCATACTCGCCTATAAAGGAAAAATAAACGCGAATATAAATTTTCTGGATCTTAACTACGTGATTTTTCATCAAATCGAGAAAGTATGGAAAAAGAGATCTCATACCTTTTAAATGATTGATTAATCGTCAACATTCCGAGAATAACAGTGAATTGGATTGCTCATCTTTTAGCCTTGAATACCAGTAAACCTGTAACGACCCGAAAAGATACTAAAATAATAATAAAAATATATAAAAAATTTGGCATGACCTTCGCAGAAAATGTCCCTCAACAACCTATTGAAATACAAAAATAAATGTAATGGCCTCACTGGACCTTAAATCTAACTTATCATGTCCCAACGTACAGTTCAGATATTATACTACATTCCCAAAATGGTTACATACATACAAAAGTCCCGTTCCTCCATCTCATCCAAACATGGAACCCACTTAAGTTACATCAAATTACAGTCCATAAAATGTAGCTAGAATTAAAAGTCCATAACTTACAACATTATACTAATTAAACTAAAGTTTTACGAGTTAATTAATATTACATTTATAAAATATTAGAGAGTTTTAATACAAAAGATAGCAAAAATAAAATAGGTCTCCGTGCTCGTCTAAAATCGTGGTGGATCGTGGTTCACCACCTCTTTTCCATGTCCTGAAATATGTTAAAAATAATGGGGTGAGCATAAGCTCAGTAGGAAGTGTCTAAGACACACTTCTTATGACTCCGTGAATTTACATAAGGAAGAGGTAAAAAGAAATGGGGTCATACTATGAGGAATACATATTCTCAACCACAACAATAAATATGTAACAAATGTCAACCATCACCATTTTACTAAAATACCATTAAGTGCAATGTTATGCATATGTCGCTCCCCATTTCCAAAACAACTCCGTTTCAACAAACAAACCGTTAGTGTAATCCGACCCAAGGCACCTTCAAGGCGTCACGAATGGAGGGTTGACTAACTATCCACGACCACAAGGCACCTCCAAGGCGTTGCATCCGGCCTAGTTAGCTCAACCATACTTCATTCTAGACTACACTAATAACACGGACCACTAGGCGCCTCCTAGGCGTCCGGTTTTCGCAAACTCCTTTAAAAAATATTTTTTTCCAAGAACAATTCATTTATTTTAAAATATTTTTCCCCTTATTTATTCCCCAATGGATGCATGAATGCTCCATGTTTCATTTCATCAATTCCACTATAATGCTCCCACATACTTATTCAAATAAATTAATAAATTACTAAAAGTACACAATTCATTTTCTCATCCCACATTTTGATAGCAATTTAAATATATAATTCACAAATTTATTTCCATAATTATACCATAAATTTTTTTATAGCAATTGAGATCATGAAAACAAACCAACACTAAGCATACTTCTTTACAAGTTAAAAATTATCATACTAATAAGCCATTTAACACACAACGCACATTTATCACCATCAACATAAATAACCCTAACAAATATAATCAAAAAAAAATTAAAATTAAGCATGCTTAAAGTCAATTTAAAGGGGAAATTCACAAGAAATCCAAGAATTAGTGGATTAGAGCACCCCTACCTCAAATTGATGAAAACCCCCAATTTGATCCCAAGAACCCTAGAATTTCGAACTCCCTAGAGAGCACTAAAGTTGAAATTGCTGGTACCCACACGTAGATCTCGCCGTACTCTCTGACTTTGCTTCACAAGGTTCTACCAAACTCCAATCGAGTGAAGTTAGATCAAGTCTTGAACTTGCAAAAAGAAAAAAAAAAAAGAAGAAACTGCCGAGGTGAGAATGATGCAGTAGAGAGCTAATGATCTGCGAAATGGCCTTATAGCCTTTTGTTATGCTTTTAACTTATTGGTGGGGCCCACTTGCTTTTTGAAATAAAAGAATTATTTTATAACTTTAATATATATGTACATATACATATAGAATTATAACTATTACATTCTCCCTAACTTTAAAAGATTTCGTCCCTGAAATCAAGCCATACCTGAGGGAGAAAACAACTCTGGATACTTGGAGCGAACCTACTATTCGAGCTCCCAAGTAGCCTCCTCAACTCTGTGATGCCTCTAAAGAACCTTTACCAACGATATCGTCTTTTTCCTGAACACCTTCTGCTGTGTGTCAAGGATCTGAACTGGTCCCTCCTTGTAGGAAACATCCTCATCAATGTCCACATCAATCCAACTCAAAATGTGAGACGGATCTGTCTTGTACTTCCATAGCATCGACAAATGAAAGACATTATGAACCCTGTCCATCTGTGGTGGCAATGTTAGTCTATAGGCAACCTTTCCTACAAGGTCTAAGATCTCAAAAGGTCCAATAAATCGTGGCGACAACTTGCCACTCTTCCCGAACCTCATCAACCCCTTCCTTGGAGAAACCCGAAGAAAAACGTGGTCTCCCACCTCAAAGGATAGCGGTCGCTCCGCTTATCTGCATAACTCTTCTGTCGGCTCTGAGCTGTAAGCAATCTCTGTCTGATCAGCTTAATCTTCTCAGTAGTCTCGAGTATAATGTCGGGTCCTAAGGCGACTGTCTCGCCCACCTCAGTCCAACAGACAGGAGACCTACAAGGTCTACCATACAACGCCTCAAATGGAGCCATCTAAATACTCGCCTGATAACTGTTGTTGTAGGCAAACTCAATAAGTGGAAGATGATCCTCCCAACTACCACCCAAGTCAAGTAAACAGGCTCGAAGCATATCCTCCAAGATCTGGATGGTACGCTCCGACTGGCCGTCCGTCTGTGGATGGAATGCAGTACTAAGGTGCAACGCTGAGCCAAACGCTGCTTGAAGTCCTTCCTAGAACTTCGAGGTGAACTTAGCATCCCTATCCGACACAATAGCCACTGGAACTCCATGCAATCTCACAATCTCTTTCACATAAAGTACACCGAGTGCCTCTGCATCATCTGTTGCCTTAATAGGCAAAAAGTGAGCCGTCTTGGTCAATCTATCGATAATGACCCATACGGCTTCATTTCCCCTCCGTGACCTAGGAAGACCCGTCACAAAATCCATTGCTATCTCCTCCTATTTCCACTGCGCTACTGGCAATAGCTGCAATAAACTAGCTAGTCTCTGGTGCTCGACCTTCACCTGCTAACAGGTAAGGCACTTAGTTACAAACTGTGCAACATCCTTCTTCATTCCATTCCACCAATACTGACGTCTTAGATTGTGATACATTTTGGTACTACCCGAATGAACTGTAAAGCGGGAAGTGTGAAAATCCCGTAAAACGTCCTCACGACAAACTATGGGAACAACCAACAAACCCCTGAACCGTAGACCTCCATCTACATGTAAGGTCCAATCCTTTACGGTCTCGCCACTGGAGATCAAGGTGTAAATGGCATCCAATCATGTATCTGTGACTCAATCACCCGTCTAACAAGAGTGGGCTGAGCCACGAGACTAAATAAGAATGCTGACTCACTGCCATCATCATTATCAAAGCAATACAATCCCATTTCAGCCAAATCTTCAAGCATCTTCCACTTCTGAATGGCTAAACTAGCTAAAATCCCATGAGATTTCCGGCTTAAAGCATCAGCTACCACATTTGCCTTACCCGGATGATACTGCAAATCAAAGTTGTAGTCTTCTAAAAACTCAACCCATCGCCTTTGTCTATTGTTCAAGTCCTTTTGGGAAAAAAGATACTTGAGACTTTTGTGATCCGAGAACACCTCGAATCTCTCACCATACAAATAGTATGTCCAACATTTCAAGGCAAAAACGACTGCTGCTAGCTCTAAGTCATGAGTAGGGTGGTTATTCTCGTGAGTCTTCAACTGTCGAGACCCATAAGCCACTACTCTACCATCTTGCATCAGTACACAACCCAAACCATCACATGAGGCGTCACAATAGATCACGTAACCCAAGCCACGCTCAGGTATCACCAACACTGGAGCCGTAGTCAACCTTGTTTTCAACTCTTGAAAGGATGACTCGCAGGCCTCATTCCATGCAAACTTGATCCCTTTCTGGGTTAATCTGGTCATAGAAGCTGCCAAACGGGAAAAATCCTTCACAAATCTTCGATAATACCCCGCTAGGCCAAGGAAACTCTGGATCTCAAAGACATTCTTGGGTTGCTCCCAATTCAGAACTGCCTCTATCTTTGAAGAATCAATTGAAACCCCACCTTTCGAGACAACATGTCCCAAAAACTTCACCTCTTGTAGCCAAAACTCACACTTTTCATATTTGGCGTACAAACGGTGCTCCCGTAAAATCTACAACACTATACTTAAATGGACCTCATGCTCCTCCCGAGTTCGTGAATACACAAGAATATCATCCACGAAAACTATCACAAACTGATCTAAGTAATCGTAGAAGACACGGTTCATCAAGTCCATAAATGCCGCTGGTGCGTTAGTCAAACCAAAGGGCATGACAAGAAACTCATAATGTCCATACTGCGTACGAAAAACGGTCTTTGGAATATCCTCTTCTCTAACCCGCAACTCATAATAACCTGACCTTAAGTCAATTTTCGAAAAACAACTGGCTTCCCTCAACTGATCAAACAAATCATCTATCCTTGTCAAATGATACTTGTTCTTAATGGTGGCATGATTCAACTTCCAGTAATCAATGCACAACCTCAAAGAACCATCTTTCTTCTTAGAGAACAAGACCGGTGCACTCCACGGTGACACACTCGGTCGGATGAAGCCTTTCATTCTCAATTCATCAAGCTGCTTCTTCAATTCTTCTAATTCAATTGGTGCCATACGATACGGTGCCATAGAAATTGGCGCGGTACCAGGCATCAAATCAATAGCAAACTCCACCTCTCGGTGTGGAGGCAACTCAGTTAAATCCCCCGGAAACACATCCAGAAAATCGCGCACAATCACCGGATAATCAACCCCACAAAACTCAACATCATCATCGGCGAAAAGGCTAGC
Organism: Cornus florida; assembly: GCF_030987335.1. Lineage (NCBI taxonomy): Eukaryota > Viridiplantae > Streptophyta > Magnoliopsida > Cornales > Cornaceae > Cornus > Cornus florida. Next base: position 73,175,277 of record NW_026775575.1, on the reverse strand, counting down.
CAAGAAGAATGTATGCCGATTCCGACCTCTAACACCATAAAACGCAGGAATGAGAGAATTACATCGATCTCCCACAAAGCAAAAACAATCCCCATCCGGGTACACACTGAAACTCTGCCCCTAAAGCAATCAATAACAGCTCTGAAGGATGACAACCAATCCATCCCAAGAATGACGTCAAATCTTGTCATCTCGAGAAGGATGAGATCGAACTCCAGTACTCGTCCGGCAATAGTAATGGAACAACCCTTACAAACTCTACTAAGAGCAACTGAACCCCCGATAGGCGTGTCAACACAAAGCTGTCTGTCTAACTGACTGACCTCCAAACCCAATGCCCATGCAAATGATGAAGCAATGAATGAATAGGAAGCACCAGAATCAAACAACACACGAGCCCAAGAATGGGACACAAGAAACGTACCCCTGACAACTGAAGGACTGGATGGTGGCTCGGCTGGAGTGAGTGCAAACACACGACCCTGGGTCCTCTGCCTCTGAGAACCGCCTGCCTGATAACCAGACTGTTGAGTGGGTGCATTAGAAGAAGCTCCCCTACCCGGTCGAGAGCTCTGGGCTGGCATAGCTGGCTGAGATAGCTGAGGTGGTAGTGGCGGTCGAAACCCTGACTGAACTGTGGCAAACTGCATTTGCCTCTGCTGTGAACCTCCACCTCTACCCAAACCACTTCCTCGCTGTGGACAATCTTTCACCCTATGGCCTTATTGGCCATACCCAAAACATCCACCAGATCCCACCTGAATCTGAGTACACTAGGACTTGTGATGCCCTGACTGCCCATACTTGAAACAAATCACTTGAGCTACCTGAGCCTGAGTGCATTGGGACTTGTAATGTCCCGGCTGTCCGCATTTAAAACAAGTAACATTCGGTCTAGAAGACCCCATGGACACTAAAGCTGTGGGTGCAGATCTGGCTGGCTGCTATCCCCTGAACCCTGACTGCTCATGCCTCTGTTTCTTACTTGATTGACCCTCAGAGAAAGCACTTATACTCCTGTTGTGCTTGTAGGATTCCTTAATAGCCTTAGTGTCCCTATTTTCAGCCTCAACTACTAAGGCCTTTCGTACTGCTTTTGCATACACTGTCGGTTCTGAAGCGGCCACAAATGGCCTGATGGTAGAATCAAGGCCATCAACAAATTTCTCTATCTTTCCTTCCTCATCATTAGCAATCCCCGGTGCAAACCTCAAAAGCGATGTAAACTTGTTCTCATACTCTGTAACTGTCATGCTTCCTTACTTCAACCCATCAAACTCTTTCTTTAGTTCCCTCCGCTTAGGTGCCGGAAAGTACTTCTCATAGTACAATTTCTTAAAAGCATCATATGTCATAGTATCCAAATCATGCGTGTCTGAAACAGTCTTCTACCATATCTTAGCATCACCAATAAAATTGTAAGTTGCCAATGTGATCTTCAACTTGTCCGTTGCCAAATTCATGGCATTAATATGCTTCTCCACCCTATCCATGAAACTATCCACAATAAGCGGATCTAGGCCTTCCTCAAATAGAGTTAGCATCAATTTCACAAACTTTGCAATGTGGTAAAGAGGATCATCTAACTCATTTGTCTTTGGAGGTGGTGGTGGTGGTGCCGGTGGTGGCACAAACTGTGACGATGATGCACCTGCCAGTCGATATGCATAAAAAATAGTCGCCTGAACGGCTAACCTAAATTGCTACCTATTTATCTGAAAAGGTGGATCAACGGTCCCCCTCATTTGTCCCTCTCTTGGTAGGACCAAATCACGCAACAAGATATCTTCCTCAACTTGCTCCTGATCCCTTTCCACGGGATTGGAGCTAGAACTTTCCCCGAGATCCCTTCATGTTGGCATGACGCTATAAGAAAAAAGGAAACGGATCAATAACGATGACAATAAAATACGCACGAGAACGGAATCCTCACATGAATGACTTGACAAATATAGAAACACATAAACACCTTCCTTGCTCTCAGAATACTCAACTAATGAGAAACATGATCATGCTAATAATATACAACAACATTAAGTACTTAGCCCGTAATCATATAAGCAATTAAACAATTAAGCATGCCTTTCAAATAATTAAGCATCTTAACACATAGGCATATAAGCATGCAATCACGTAAGTAATTAAGCAAGTAAGCAAATAACCAAACTCCCCATGCAATCCTAGGTAGGCCTCTACCCGTCGTCCTAATGGTATTCGAACCATCACTCTGATACCAAATTTGTAACGACCCGAAAAGATACCAAAATAATAATAAAAATCTATAAAAATTTTGGCATGACCTTTGTAGAAAATGTCCCTCAACAACCTGTTAAAATACAAAAATAAATGCAATGGCCTCACTGGGCCTTAAATCTAACTTACCATGTCCCAACGTATAATTCAGATATTATACTACATTTCCAAAATGGTTACATACATACAAAAGTCCCGTTCCTCCATATCATCCAAACATGGAACCCACTTAAGTTACATCAAATTACAGTCCATAAAATGTAGCTAGAGTTAAAAGTCCATAGCTTACAACATTATACTAATTAAACTAAAGTTTTACGAGTTAGTTAATATTACATTTATAAAATATTAGAGAGTTTTAATACAAAAGATAGCAAAAATAAAATAGGTCTCCATGCTCATCTAAAATCGTGGTGGATCGTCGTCCGCCACCTCTTTTTCATGTCCTGAAAGATGTTAAAAATAATGGGGTGAGCATAAGCTCAGTAGGAAGTGTCTAAGACACATTTCTTATGACCCCGTGAATTCACATAAAGAAGAGGTAAAAAGAAATGGGGTCATACTATGAGGAATACATATTCTCAACCACAATAATAAATATGTAGCAAATGTCAACCAATCACCGTTTTACTAAAATGCCATGAAGTGCAATGTTATGCATATGTCACTCCCCATTTCCAAAACAATTCCGTTTCAACAAACAAACTGTTAGTGTAATCCGACCCAAGGCACCTCCAAGGCGTCACGAATGGAGGGTTGGCTAACTATCCACGACCACAAGGCACCTCCAAGGCGTCGCATCCTGCCTAGTTAGCTCAACCATACTCCATTCTAGACTACACTAACAACACGGACCACTAGGCGCCTCCTAGGCGTCCGGTTTGTGCAAACTCCTTTAAAAAATATTTTTTTCCAAGAACAATTCATTTATTTAAAAACATTTTTCCCCTTATTTCTTCCCCAATGGATGCATGAATGCTCTATGCTTCATTTCATCAATTCCACTATAATGCTCCCACATACTTGTTCAAATAAATTAATAAATTACTAAAAGTATACAATTCATTTTCTCATCCCACATTTTGATAGCAATTTAAATATACAATTCACAAATTTATTTCCATAATTATACCATAAGTTTTTTTATAGCAATTGAGATCATGAAAACAAACCAACACTAAGCATACTTCTTTATAAGTTAAAAATTATCATACTAATAATTCATTTAACACACAACGTACATTTATCACCATCAACATAAATAACCCTAACAAATATAATCACAAAAAATTAAAATTAAGCATGCTTAAAGTCAATTTAAATGGGAAATTCACAAGAAATCCAAGAATTAGTGGATTAGAGCATCCCTACCTCAAATTGATGAAAACTCCCAATTTGATCCCAAGAACCCTAGAATTTCGAACTCCCTAGAGAGCACTAAAGTTGAAATTACTGGTACCCACGCGTAAATCTCGCTGTGCTCTCCGACTTTGCTTCACAAGGTTCTACCAAATTCCAATTGAGTGAAGCTAGATCAAGTCTTGAACTTGCAAAAAGAAAAAAAAGAAGAAACTGCCGAGGTGAGAATGATGCAGCAGATAGAGAGAGAAGCTAATGATCTACAAAATGGCCTTATGACCTTTTGTTATGCTTTTAACTTATTGGTGGAGCCCACTTGCTTTTTGAAATAAAAGAATTATTTTATAACTTTAATATATATGTACATATACATATAGAATTATAACTATTACAAAACCTTCACCTTTATATCCCCGAAATACATAGTTTTGTGGAAACCCTATATCTCTCACTCTCGATTATTCTGTATTTTGTAGGTTTGTGCGTGAATAACCGAATAATCAACGTGAGAGATATATCATGCATATAGATCGGGCTAGAGATTAGGATCAAAAGGGATTCTTATTCTAGTTCCAATTAAAGAACATAGGTCGTTTTGTCTTTATGTTATGTAGAAGGTTTCTCTTTATCGATGAGGAGGCAACCGAAATACTTAAATGTCCCCATGAAAAATATGATTTTTCACTTTCCACACATGTAACATGTGTAAAAATCTACAGTATTATCTTTAATGGATTGATCTAGAAAACTAAAAGTGATTTGCTTTGTTTTTATTATTTTTTTCTTTTTCCACATCTTCCAAGTTCCTTAATATTTGTCTCACCACGGGCATGCCAAAATATGTTTGTTTATAATACTTGGACTTCAGTCGCAAACGCAGGTATTACCAAAGCTAGCTTGCTAAGAACACAATGAAGAATACAAAATTCATTTTTATTTGGTTGTAAATGGCCGAGAAGATTAGGCAATTAAATGTCGAATTGAAGGAATAATATTCTTCTTAAGCTGGTGTTTTTTTTTTCCCCTAATTTTCTTAAGCTGGTTTTTCCACCTTAAAACAATGATTTTATTAATGGAGAAATCTAAAGCGAAGGGAGGAGAGAGAGAACTGATGTAAAAAAATAAGTAGAGTTGTGTTGTTGTGGTGTGTGTAGAGAGAGAGGTATTCAATTCTTTAGATTTTCTCTCTCTCTCTCTCTCTCTCTCTCTCTCTATATATATATATATATATATATATATGTATATTTTTATTCTCTGACCCATTATTTCTGTCTTGACATAAAAAAAATTATATGTTTATAGCTCTGCATGCCAATTGGCCCAATACACTTTTGATACAAAAAAATTGTTAAATAGTTTTGGAACATTTGACACTAATAATTAATTCAATAAAAATGAAATTTATATGTAATATGTTAATACCTATTGTACATGAGAAAAAAATATTAATTTCTCATAATTAATGACAACAATAACAAACAAAAACTTAAACACAATTCACTTCTTTTTATTCCAATTCTTCTGTCATGAGTATACAAAAACACACAACAGCAGCGTACTCTTTTTGTTACGCATTACAAATAAATAAATAAAAACACCTCATCACGTATAAAGAACGAAAAATAAAATAAAATAAAATAAAATAATTACAAATTGGTTTGTTCCTGTCTTATTTAGTTCAGTGGCCATTGTGTTTATGAGGTTCTGTGCATGAGATTGTTATTAATGGCAGCTTGCAGGATTATTTATTTACCAAATAGAACCATGAGCACGCTGTGGGTATGGAGGAGGAGGAGGATGACGAGGTATAGCATGGCCGGCAAAGCCCTTCTGGCTGATGGTACTGGTGCTGGGATTCTTGCTGGTGCCCGGGTTTGGTGCTGGACGGACAACTGGACGATTTTGCAGGGATTGCATCAAAAGATATTCATTTTTCATCAACCCTAACCCTACTGTCCCTTCATTCAGGACCCTACTAGCTTCATATGGTTTGATGCTTACAAGGAAAAGTAGTGCCATAATGGCTAGTACAACGGTACTTGGAGGCTTCATGTTGTTGATAATAAGCATGCAAAGAGAATATATATATATATATATATATATATATATATATATATAGTTGTTAACACTACAATTAATGGAGAATAGATGCAGGGATAGGGTTGTATAACTTGTATTTATATGCATCAAGCAATCAACTTATATTGCATTGTGTTGTGACTTGTATTTTTCTTGGTTTTAACTTGATCAAAGGGACTTTGACGGTTGACAAATGGAATTGGACTTTGAATGCGTGTATGTATTGGGAAGTCCTAAAGGTGAAAACTGCGTTTCAACCTGAATCCCATTTTTTAATTTTTTTTGGTAATTACGTACGTGAATCCCATTTCTTTCTCTTTATCTTCTTCTACTAGTATTTTCAAATTTCACCATACATTTGCTTCTTTGTCCACAAAGTTGTGATCTTGAGTTCAAACCATATCAAATTTAAGAAAAAACACATCATGAAATGTCTTTGGCCCTATGGCATACCTAATTAACCATCCTCAAAGAAGACGGGAGGTGTTCGAGTGGCACATTTATTTTTCAAAATAAAAGGTAAAGAATTCAATTGGACCAACGCGAGTGTGTGTCTTTTGCCATAATAAATAAATAAAAAAGAGACCGGAAAGAGTAGAAGTTGAGGCAAACCATAATTTTGGGAGAGAGGATACGCATTTGCGAACCAAAATTCTATATGGAGAAAGACCATTAGAGTAGATAATATAATAACAGTGGAAAGGATCTATAAGGGTTGGATCACAACGTCTAAGTATACGGATAAATTGTGTTTCACCATTTAATTAAGTCCTTTCACTTCAATAACTAGGTCGATATCTTATTGTTTTTTTAATTTTTTAGGTACATGTCCTACTTCTTTGATGTACGTAGAACTGATTTTCGAAACTTTTTTTTTTTTTCCAAGATCGTTGATAAAACTGAATTTGGAGAGGATATATAAAATGCATGGTATATATAGGATGTGTATTTATATGCATCAATTAACCCATTAATCAGTATGACTTGAACTTTTCATATTTTCAGTTTTGACGTACTGTTAACTAGTAGGGTAAACTAATGGTTTAGCTTGAAATTGAATGGGTCATAGAGGGAAAAAAATTGGGTTTCAACATCAACGGAAGAGCTTATTGGATCAAACACCTTACCCCTCTCTCCCTAACAAATGCCTAAACAGTTTTACTCTACTTCCCAAAATAGAGAATGATTTGAAGCTAAAAGGGAAGGGAATGTTACTCTACTTCCCAAAATAGAGTTGAACAGTCCTAAATACCGCAGTTTGGCCGGACATATGTAATGATCGATTGATACGTATTTATTTAGAATTCTAAATACAAGTCAGAGAAAATTAAAGGTTTTCCTTATTTTTTCTTTAAACATTTCAAATTCCAAAAAGAACAGTATCATTTTGCAATTACGTCATAGTTAATGATTTGGACAAAATTCCTACTCAGGCAAGTAAGACACTTGAATAGTCGCATGAAATATAAGATAATTTATCTTTTTTTTTTTTGGTAAAGTACAGAGACACCCCTGATGTTTGAGGTAAGGACATGCAAATGAAAGTTTGTCTATTTTTGGACAATCATACTCCCATGAGAAATTTGTCATCCAAACAGAGCCTTAAAATATATAAAAAGTCCATTTTACCCTTCATTATTTTATTAATTTTAATTATAAAATATTAAAATACTTAAATGACTAAATAACCCTTCTCAATCTCTCTCTTCACCGCAACCTCCACCCCTTGTATAAACGAAAATGATAAATGCGAAGAAAGAAAATCCAAAAGATTAAAAAATTATATAACTAAATATTTCATAACAATCAATAAATCTGGAGTGCAAGAAAGGGAGGAGCATACAAAAAGAGCACATATCAGTTTAATGACAGAGAGCAGTAATTGTGATATATGTTCCTATATGTGGATTCGTTCAAATTCCTACAATAGTCTTTGGTTTTACTTCAAGTGTCAAGTTTGCAAAGGATCAATTGTTGTTTAGCTGACTGTCGTTAAAGTGATAGTTTTGTATATATATGCATCTTCTCATTTTTTGATTCATTTGTTGCATCTTGCAGGCTGCTGCATTAAAAGGAGAAGCACCCCCTGGACTCCCTCTCTTCAAGACCTCATCCAAGATAAGAAACCCGATCGTCCGGACGCAAGACTGATCGTTCCTAGGTTCTCGTCCGAATTGGAGCACTTATCGTCCAAGTTTCCACTTCAAAAATGCTATCAAGGATGAGTTGAAGTTCTTCCCTATATCTTAAATTAAGAAAAACGAATACAAAACATCTCAGTTGTAGAACCTTTGATTTGGGGCCTAATAAACACCTCTGGCGTGGGAAGAGCTCTAGAGATCTTCTGCGGACGGTAGAGAGCAGCGCAGAGGGCAGCGGCGGCGGTAGAGAGTTGGTGATGATCTACGAGGGGTTAACGTCACAAAAAAAGAGGCTGAAAAAGGAGCACATGGGTGCGTTCGGCGCAAGTTAGATCTACTTGCAGGAGCGTGTCAGGCACGTGGGGTGGTGATGATGAACTCGATCGTTGCCGCCGCTCATCGCCGCCTTGTGTGTGTATATATATATATGTATCTGTATATACATATATATATGTGTGTGGGTGTATATATATACATATATATATGTGTGTGTGTGTGTGTGTATATATATATAAATTGTGTTTCACCAATTTACTTACATATGGCCACAAATTTTGTGTACCATATGATCTGCGAGACAGTGCTATCTATTGATGCTTGGCATACTGGAAATTTACATCCTCTGAGAATTTGTGTGACAGTATGTGTGTGTTGGTGTTGGGGCAAAGGAAGAGAGAACGGAGAGGAGAGAAGGAAAGAAGTTATGGGTACGACTGGTTAGAAAAGTTATTTCAATATTTAAAATGGTCAATATAAAAATTAAAGGGTAAAAATGTCAATTTATTACCATTGGGGTGTCTTTTGTAGCTGTATCAAACTTGAGGGAGTGTCTTTGTCCAAAAATCAGATAAGTTTCACCCGTGTGTCCTTTTGGCAAACTACAGAGGGCGTTGTTGTACTTTACCCTTTTTTTATTTTTTATTTTTTTATATTTTTTACAAGAAATTTACACACACCTATTATCATTAATGGATTTATTTGGAAAAATAAAAGTCATCAAGAAACATAAATGGATTGATTTGAAAAAATAATATTGGTCTTATTAAAAATAATCTTTAAATTTGTAAATTCTATCATTTCAAAAAAAAATTTAAAAATGATTAGCTAAGAAAATAAAGATATTGAAGACTTTTTTTCTTTTTCTTTTTCCTTTTTTTTTTTTTATTTTGTTTTTTGTGAATGACCCATGCATTTTTTATTTTTTAATTAGATAATGAAGTTTTTATTTTGAATTGTGACATACGTCCAGAGGTGATGACGTTTGTGACTCAGACAAATGCATGAGTTTGTGGCAGAAACTAAGCTACAGGTTATGAACTATTTCCTTCTGCAATACCTCACATGTAACAAGTGTCGGACTCATAAAATTTTGTTAGGGAGTGGACGGGCTTTTAATTTGTGGAGGCAAATTTATATAGTAGGTCCATTTTTATAATTTTAATAGCATCTTCTTCATAAATTCTAAAAAATTTGAAGTATAAAATGCAAAAAAAAAATTCCAGTGTGGGAAATTGTAATTTTAGTGGACATCTTCATAAATTCTATAAAATTTAAAATATTAAATGAGAAATATTAAATATTTGCATATAGTTTTTAGTCCTAGCACTGGCTCGAGATGATAACGTACGTAGCACCATCTCTTTGAATACTTTAATGGGAAATGTATGCTTATAGTAGTGCATGCATGTCAGTTTCTTTTTGATACACTCCATACAGAAGAAGAAATAATTTACAACAAACAATAACAAGCGAAAATTTAATTACAATTAATTCACTTTTCTTTTATTCAAATTGACTATGCAAAAATACACACCAACAGCATACTATCTTATTTTCACACAACAAATAAAAAAAAAAAAAAAGAATACCCCAACTACATGTAGAGAACAAAAAGAACACCTATTGTGTTTGGGAGAGACTGTGAAATTGTTAATGATGAATATAATTATTTACCAACACGGGTACGATAAAGGGCAATTAATCTTGCTCCACCTCTCTTTTTCAGGTTTCAAAAGTATCCACGTGGATGGACCAAGTCTCGTGTTTCTTTATTTGTGGAACTGTGTATATACGTTTGCTAAGGTTTTACGCGACATTCTTATGAAAAAAGGAATTCAAATCCGCGGAGATGAGTCAAGCTACTCAAACGCCCGACCCGTATTCCCTACCAAGTTTATATCCAATTCAATATGCTTACTGTGGAGAATGTTTTGAACTATGAAGCACGGATACGGACACGGACAAGGATACGGTAATAAAATAATAATATATATTTTTGGGAAAATTACATATAAATGGAGTCAAAGTTCCATATTTACTTAGAGGCTGAGTCAAAGTTCCATATTTTTCTAAAATGGATTGCTGAGGTGGCACATGGTTTTTTACTGTTTAAAAATTGTGGTGCCTAAAATACCCTTCCGCGAAGGTATTACTTTTTCTTCGAAGGTACTACTTTTTTGAACTAAAGATACTACTTTTTGGTGTCCAGGTACCATGTTTTTTAAACACCCGCGAAGGTACTACTTTTTCTCCGAAGGTACTACTTTTTTGAACTGAAGGTACTACTTTTTTGAACTAAAGGTACTACTTTTTTGTTAGGGAAGGGCATTTTAGGCACCACAATTTTCTAAACAGTAAAAAACCATGTGCCACCTCAGCAATCCATTTTAGAGAAATATGGAATTTTGACTCAGTCTCTAAGTAAATATGGAATTTTAACTCCATTTATATGTAATTTTCCCTATATTTTTATTATATATAAAATTTTAATTTCTCTTAATTTTTAATTTACATTAATAGACATGATCCATTTAAATTAAGTCCAATCCAAATTTTATTAAAATTCAAACAATAAATACGTAATATATCTTTATATCCAATACTAGAATTTGTATCAATACTAGAATAGTTTTAACTTTGTAACCAAACACAACAGAGGATAAGATTAGCTTTGTAACCAAACACAGAAGATTGCAATCTTATCTTTCTATCTTCTTCCTCGGTCTTCCCAAGTTTGACTATTTCTCTCTCTCTTCAAAATTGAATTCCTCTTTTATTAACCAACAACCACTCACTGACAGAGGAAGAAAAAGGCGATCAAGCCTTTGGTTGAGATCTGTTCGCAACCGGACAAGAGAGACTTTAGCAGAATCGGAATTCTTGCCGGACGCTATCTCCTCATTCTCTTAACTTTCTATCTTCCTTCTCCTCCATCAATAACCAACCAGAGCATGATTCTTCGTCATCTCTATGTTGATTTCCCTTCTCCCTTCCAGTATTTCTCTCATCCCTTCCATTTTTTTTTTAATTAATTTGAACTACCGTGTCCTACACCGGTGTCCTCCAGTGTACCAGCCGTGTCCTCCAGCGTATCTCGACCGTGTCCTCCGGCTTGTCCGATTTGAAAAAATGAATAAAAAAATAGGACACCGGTAGATCCGTGTCGGACACGTGTCGGACACCGGTACTTCAGCCCTATAACACGTGTTCGTGCTTCATAGGTTTTGAAGCTAAAAGAGAAGGTATGTTACTATAGCTTACCCTTTAAAAAAAAAAAAAAAAAAATGTTACTACACTTCCCAAAATAGAGTTGAACAGTCCTAAATAGAGCAGTGTGGCCAGACATATGTAATGATGGATTGATACATGTTCATTTTGAATTCTAAATACAAGTTGAAGAAAATTAAAGGTTTTTCTTATTTTTTCGTTAAACATTTCAAATTCCAAAGAGAATAGTATCATTTTGCAATTATGTCATATTAATGATTTGGACAAAATACCTACTCAGACAAGTAAGACATTTGAATAGTTGCATGAAATATAAGATTATTCACCCTTTATTTTTTTTGGATAAAGTACAGAGACACTGCCTGATATTTGAGCTAAAGATATGCATATAAAAGTTTGTCTATTTTTGGACAACCATACCCCTTTTGAAATTTGTTATCAAAACAGAGCCTTAAAACATATGAAAAGTTCATTTTACCCTTCTCCATCTCTCTCATAACCAAATTATAAAATATCAAAATACTTAATAACCAAATTATCCTTCTCCATCTCTCTCATTATTTTATTAAATTTAATTATAAAATATCAAAATACTTAATAACCAAATTATCCTTCTCCATCTCTCTCTCCACCGCACCTCCACCCTTCGTATTAAGGAAAATGATAAATGCGAGGAAAGAAAATTCAAAAGATTGAAAAATTATATAACTAAATATTTCATAACAATCAATACATCGGGAGTGAAAGAAAGGGAGGAGCTTACAAAAAAAGCACATATCAGTTTAACGGCAGAGAGCAGTAATTGTGATGTTCCTATATGTGGATTCGTTCACATTCCTACAATAGTCTTTGGTTTTACTTCAAGTTTCAAGTTTGCAAAGGATCAATTGTTGTTTAGCTAACTGTCCTTAAAGTGATGGTTTTGTATAAATATGCATCTTCTTGTCTTTTGATTCATTTGTTGCATCTTGCTGGCTGCTGCATTAAAAGGAGAAGCACCCCCTGGACTCCCTCTCTTCAAGACCTCAGCCAAGATAAGAAACCCGATCGTCCGGACGCAAGACTGATCGTTCCTAGGTTCTCGTCCCAATTGGAGCACTTATCGTCCAAGTTTCCACTTCAAAAATGCTATCAAGGATGAGTTGAAGTTCTTTCCTATATCTTAAAGAAAAACGAATACAAAACATCTCAGTTGCAGAACCTTTGATTTGGGGCCTAATAAACACCTCTGGCGTGGGAAGAGCTCCAGAGATCTTCGGCCGACGGCAGAGGTCAGCGGCGGCGGTAGAGAGTTGGTGATGATCTGCGAGGGGTTGACGTCACCAAAAAACAAGGCTGAAAATGGAGCGCATGGGTGCGTTCGGCACGAGTTAGATCTACTTGCAGGAGCGTGCCGGGCGCCTGGGTGGTGTTGATGAACTCCGTCGCCGCCGCTCATCGCCGTCTTGTGTGTGTGTATATATATATATATGTATCTGTATATACATATATATATATATATGTGTGTGTGGGTGTGTGTGTATAAATTATGTTTCACCAGTTTACTTACATATGGCCACAAATTTTGTGTACCATATGATCTGCGAGACAGGGCTATCTATTGAAGGTTGGCATACTGGAAATTTACATCCCCTGAGAATTTGTGTGACAACATATGTGTGTTGGTGTTGGGGTGGAGGAAGAGAGAACGGAGAGGAGGGAAGGAAAGAAGTTATGGGTACGAGGTTAGAAAGAACATTTCAATATTCAAATTGGCCAATATAAAAATTAAAGGGACCCAAAAATCAGGTAAGTTTTACCTGTGTGTCCTTTTGGCAAATTTCAGAAGGTATTGTTGTACTTTACCCATCTTTTTTTAATTCATGGATAAGAAATTTACACACACCTATTATTGTTAATGGATTGATTTGGGAAAATAAAAGTCATCAAGAAACGTAAATGGATTGATTTGAAAAAATAATAGTGGTCTTATTAAAAATAATCTTTAAATTCGTAAATTCTATCATTTCAAAAAAAAAAAATTAAATGATTAGCTAAGAAAATACAGATATTGAAGACTTTTTTTTTTTGTGAATGACCCATGCGTTTTTTATTTTTTATTTTGGTTGTAAATGATCACCCATTTTAATTAGATAATGAAGTTTTATTTTGAATTGTGACATACGTCAAGAGGTGATTATGTTTGTGACTCAGACGAACGCATGAATTTGTGGCAGAAACTAAACTACAGGTTATGAACTATTTCCTTCTGCAATACCTCACATGTAACAAATGTCGGACTCGTAAAATTTTGTTAGGGGGTGGACGAGCTTTTATTTTGTGGGACCAAATTTATATAGTGGATCCATTTTTATAATTTTAATAATATCTTCATCATAAATTCTCAAAAAATTAAAGTATAAAATGCAGTGTGGGAAACTGTAATTTTAGTGGACATCTTCCTAAATTCTTTAAAATTTAAAATATAAAATGAGAAATATTAAATATTTGCATATAGTTTTTAGTCATGGAACCGGCTCGAGATGATTACGTACGTAGCACCATCTCTTTGAATATTTAATGGGAAATGTATGCTTATAGTAGTGCATGCATGTCAGTTTCTTTTCGATACACTCCATACAGAAGAAGAAAAAATTTACAACAAACAATAACAAGCAAAAATTTAATTACAATTAATTCACTTTTCCTTTATTCAAATTGAGTATGCAAAAATACACACCAACAGCATACTATCTTATTTTCACACAACAAATAAAAAAAAAAAAAAAAAAAAGAATACCCCAACTACATGCAGAGAACAAAAAGAACACCTATTGTGTTTGGGAGAGACTGAAATTGTTAATGATGAATTTAATTATTTACCAACGCTATATAGCCACACCAAATGGAGCCATGGGCTTTGAGTGGGCGTCTGGAGGAGGAAGAGCATGAGCAGCAAAGCCTTTTGGGGTGAGGGTGCCTGGGTTTGGCGACGGAAGGACGGGTACTGCACGTTTCGGCAGGGATTGCATCAAAAGATTTTCATTTTTCATCCACCCTACTGTCATCCTACTAGCTTCATTCGGTTTGATGCTTAGAACGAAAAGTAGTGCCATAACGGCTACAACAATACTTGCAGACTTCATAATCTTGCTGATAAACATGCAAAGAGTATAATGTGTGTGTGTATATGTAGCTGTTAGAACAAAATTAATGAAGAATAGATGCAGGATAGGGGTGTATTTATATGCATCAAGCGGTCAACTTCATATGGTATTATGACTTGATTTTTTTATGGTTTTAAGTTAACAAGGAATTTGACCGTTGACTATATGGCGGGGTTAATAAGTAATAGTTTTGAATTGAATTGGTATCCCTGCGTGTTGGTAAGTCTAAAGGAAGAAACTGTGTTTTAATTAACGTGAATAACATTTCTTTCTATTTATCGTATTTTTTTTATATTTATTTAATTTCACCGTTCATTTGCAGGTAATTCAATTAAAATGACACAGCATGTAATAGTTTGGGTAGTTAAAATAAATAAAAGTTATTTTTTATTTTAATAAATCCAGAGAAAAAAAAAAAAAAAAAAAAATCTGATCAGATTGAAATCATACAAATAAATCAACAACCTTTTGATTTCATTTTCGTTTTCATTTTATTGCTGTAAGTAGTTTGGGTAATTCCATTAAAATGACACAGCAAATAATAGTTTGGGTAGTTGAAATAAATAAAAGTTATTTTTTAGTTTTATAAATCCAAAAAAAAAAATCTCATCAGATTGAAATCATACAAATAAATCAACAACCTATTGATTTCGTTTTCGTTTTATTGCTGTAAGTAGAAAACACATTGGAGAAATGACTAGAAGCATTATATTTTACAAGGTTGGTTGTGGAAAGGATACAAAGCTCTGGCTGGTTTTTTGGTTACCAAATGGCCCAATTGTAAAGCAGTTGGGATTAAATGACTTGAAAATTCTTCAACTGGACTCTTGGATGGTACCTCTATTTCTAGCATACCTTCAATTTTTCCAGTCTCTAAACTTCCTTTTTTAGTAGAACTCTATACAACCACCCTCGGAGGAAAGTAATAATATTATGTGGATGCCTAGCTCATCTGGTGCTTACTCATTCTCCCAAACATTTGCTTACTTTGCTCCTCCTTCCCCATCCTTTATATGGCACAAATTAATTTGGTTCAAATACCATATCCCTAAGCACAACTGCATTGCTTGGCTTGCAGTAAGGGGTATAGGTTGTATACATTGGATTCAAAGCCTATGCTTAATAAGCATTATGTTAACATGTGTTATCTCTGTCTGGCTGAGAGTGAATCACTGGACCATTTATTCTTTAGATGTAAGTTCAGTTCGCATGTATGGAATGCTATACAAGAGGTTGCAGGCTTCTACATTCTTCCCAACTCCTGGAATGAACTAATATATTGGTGCTCAACACATTGGTCTTCTGGTAACTTTCTGGTTCACAAACTCTTGTTGTCTGCAGCAATTTATTATCTTTGGCTTGAGAGAAATGGAAGAGCCTTCAGGAATTCATACACTAGCCCCAATCACATCTTCTCCTAAGTCAAGTCTTGTGTCCGAGCTAAGCTTGCAATAATCAAGATGAAGAATTGTGCTGAACTTAGGAGTATTTCAACTGAGGATGATCTTCACAGCTTGTTTGTTCAAGCTTGTGGAGCAAAACATGGGCACTCTTGGTTGAAAACATAAAGCTCATATTAGAGATATTGGTTAGATGGATTGAAACATAGCAGCTGCCATTTGGGTCAATCACTTTGTCTTAGTCAGTACCAGCAAGTTTTGTTTTACCTTACTTGAATGGTTGTTGTGCATTGTGTTGATGGCATCGGCCTTTTTGTTGTTTTGTTTTCCCCTCATTGTGGGCACCATATAATTACTTTATTACCTTCAATACAAGCTTACCCTTAACTAAATAAAAAAAAAAAAAAAAAAAACCACTGAAGGTAGTATCAAATTTAACAAAAACACAAGAAATTGATTTTTTCATGCACTTTTTTAATAAATTCCTGTACTATTTCCTAGTTCCCAGCTAGGTTAGTTTTGGTTTTGCTACTTGTAGCTTTTGCCCTTTGGTGGCTGTCTTTGGAATTTTTCTATTTTTATTGTTCTAATCATTGAATTTTTTCCTTTAGGCAAGACTCAACCAAAAGGGGGAAAAAATTCTATTTTTTCAATTGCTAAAGAGATGCATAAAAAATATATAGATTAAAAAATAAAGGCTATACAAGAACTGAACCAGCCCAAAAACAACTTATGATAAGTAACAAAGCCCATGAATGGCGAATAACTGCCAAAAATAGAAGTATAGTGGCATAAGGCCCACGAGACTGACTAAATAAAATGTACAACGATGGTGTAAGGATAGAGCTTTCTCGTCACAAGAGTAATTAATTCTCTTTATTTAATTACGAATCGTAAGATGTAGCAAATAATTTATTAAATTTTTTTATACATTTCAAAAACTATTTCAATTTAGTTGGGTATTATTATTCAATCCATACCTCAACACTTGCCAAATCATTTATTTTTAGGAAAACCCTAAATCCTTTATGTGTAGTGGGGAGATCAGGTGTCTTTCTTGTCGATCGATGTCTATATTCCAAAAATATATATGTGGTACAACTATACCATATACTATAGTATTATTTATTTAAATATTATCTAAAAATATAATGTATATATATATATATAATAATTATTATAAAATAATAATTTATAAATATATAATTACTTATAATATAGTTTAATATAATAAAATAAAACTATAAGATAAAAGAACCTGATTAGAAGTTCGCTATGGTGCTAACAGACTCAGTGGTGTCTATGGTGCTAACAGACTCAGTGGTGTCTATCTCCCAGTATAAAACTACTTTTACTTCCTTCAATAGTAGCACTGCAAACCAAAGGAATAGACGAACCGGCTCGGTGTAGTACTCTCTGAGTCAAATTCGGACTCGGAGTGACTGACTAAACTTGGACTAAGAATGACTGAGTCAAACTCGGACTCGGAGTGACTGACTAAACTTGGACTAAGAATGACTGACTAAGGCTCAAACCCAAAAATAAGGGCTCGTACCCACAGACACTTATAGAAGAAGAGAGGGGAAGGAGAAAATTCAGAATTAGAGAAAAGGATTCTGAATTGAGTACTTTGGAATGAACCCAAGGGGGGTTTATATAGGCGTCATAGTGCCTGTTGGTTTTAATATTTTTTCGATGTGGGTCAAACATTTATCACATTTTGCAAACCCATTTAGGCTTATCAAACACTTTACTTTGGAGCTAATTTCTCATTCACCCAGAAATGGATTTGAGAAAGAAAATATACCACGTTCATCTCCTAGCGGAGAGGAACGTGCTCGTCTATAGATCCGCAAAAAATTCCTAGTGGAATCTATTCAAAATCTCATCCAAAGTTTATGTTTTTAATGCCCCCGTTTTCAACAATCCCTCACATTAATGGAAATTTACGTAAATTGTAAATGAAAAAGATGAAGAAGATACAGACACTAGAGATAGTACTATTGAAAAGTAACTACATCAAGATAGGTAGCTTTTGGCCTTAAACCTTCCCTAGTGTATTACTATTGGATTTACTGGCTAACCAGGGAACATGATGTCTTGAACTGTTCAGCCGTTGATGTAAACCAAGACAATAGCAAACACACAGTTCCTCCCGCACAAAGTTGGTTCTCATGGTTGTGTTCATATGGCCCAGAACAATTCATGTTATTTCATGAGTGCTTTAGAATACTTAGCCTTAGAAGTTCTCATAGAAGTGGCCCCACTTCACACTCATATTGGTGACTTCTTATTAAGAGTATCCTACTATACCTCACTTGAATTTTCAAAGTATAAGAGTCATTAAAAGCATTGTTTTTCCTACTCATCGATGTAGGTAACACTGTCTCGTCATAGTAATGGGTTGAAAATTAAATCTTCTCAGTGTTTCTAGTGAACCATTCAAAATTTCAGTTGTCCCTTTGAACCTAGATCTTAGGATCTCCAATCAACTAGGTTGGGTTTCCATTAAGACAACTCGTTAGCTTTTGGCTTTAATCCTACTCCTCTCGATGAACTATACACTTACTCTCTTGTCAAACCTTTCGTAAACGAATCCGCTAAATTATCTTTTGACCTGATATAATCTATTGAGATTATTCCACTTGAGAGCAATTGTTTAACAGTATTGTGTCGTCGACGTATATGCCAAGACTTACCGTTATACATATTACTTTATGCCCTTCGAATTACTGATTGACTATCGCAATGTATACATATAACGGGCACAGGTTTAGGCCAATTTGGAATATCATCTAAGAAATTACGAAGCCACTCAGCTTCTTCACCAACTTTATCTAAAGCAATAAATTCAGATTCCATAGTGGATCTGGCAATACAAGTCTGTTTTGAAGATTTCCAAGATATGACACTTCCTCCAATAGTAAAGACATAGCCACTAGTGGATTTAGAATCCTTCGTATCTGATATCTAATTAGCATCACTATATCTTTCAAGTACTACTAGATATCTAGAATAATGTAATCCATAACTTATGGTATATCTTAAATATCTTAGAATCCTGATTATTGCAGTCCAATGGTTCTTTCCTGGATTACTTGTATATTTATTCAATTTATTAACTGAGTATGCTATGTCTGGTCGTATGCAATTCATCAAATACATTAAGCTTCCAATAATGCTAGAATACTCAAGTTCTGATATGTTAGGATCAGTATTTTTCGATAAATGAAGATTTACATCAACAGGAGTCTTTACAAGACTACTATCTTTTTTATTAAACTTTTCTAATATTTTCTCAATATAGTGAGATTGAAATAATACTAGACCATCTGATGTTCTAGAAATCTTAATTCCTAGTATAACATTAGCTATGCCTAAATCTTTCATATCTAAGTTTTTTGTCAATCTTTTTTTTAGTAGTTTTAATTATAACATCATTACTATCCATTATTAGAATATCATCCACATATAGGCATACAATGACATATCCATGCAGAAGAAGAAATAATTCCTAGTAGTGCATGCATGTCAGTATCTTTTCGATACACTCCATACAGAAGAAGAAATAATTGACAACAAACAATAACAAGCGAAAATTTAATTACAATTAATTCACTTTTCTTTTATTCAAATTGAGTATGCAAAAATACACACCAATAGCGTACTATCTTATTTTCACACAACAAATAAAAATAAAAAAAGAATACCCCAACTACATGTAGAGAACAAAAAGAACACCTATTGTGTTTGGGAGAGACTGTGAAATTGTTAATGATGAATTTAATTATTTACCAACACTATATAGCCACACCAAATGGAGCCATGAGCTTTGAGTGGGCTTCTGGAGGAGGAAGAGCATGAGCAGCAAAGCCTTTTGAGGTGAGGGTGCCTGGGTCTGGCGACGGAAAGACGGGTACTGCACGTTTCTGCAGGGATTGCATCAAAAGATTTTCATTTTTCATCCACCCTACTGTCATCCTACTAGCTTCATTTGGTTTGATGCTTAGAACAAAAAGTAGTGCCATAACGGCTACAACAATACGTGCAGACTTCATAATCTTGGTGATAAACATGCAAAGAGTATAATGTGCGTGTGTATATGTAGCTGTTAGAACAAAATTAATGAAGAATAGATGCAGGATAGGGGTGTATTTATATGTATCAAGCGGTCAACTTCATATGGTATTATGACTTGATTTTTTCATGGTTTTAAGTTAACAAAGAATTTGACCGTTGACTATATGGCGGGGTTAATAAGTAATAGTTTTGAATTGAATTGGTATCCCTGCGTGTTGCTAAGTCTAAAGGAAGAAACTGTGTTTTAATTAACGTGAATAACATTTCTTTCTCTTTATCGTATTTTTTTTTTTATATTTATTTAATTTCACCTTTCATTTGCAGGTAATTCAATTAAAATGACACAGCATGTAATAGTTTGGGTAGTTAAAATAAATAAAAGTTATTTTTTATTTAAATAAATCCAAAAAAAAAAAAAATAATAAATTGATCAGATTGAAATCATACAAATAAATCAACAACCTTTTGATTTCGTTTTCGTTTTCATTTTATTGCTGTAAGTAGTTTGGGTAGTTCCATTAAAATGACACAGCATATAATAGTTTGGGTAGTTAAAATAAATAAAAGTTATTTTTTATTTTTATAAATCCAGAGAAAAAAAAAAAACACATCTGATCAGATTGAAATCATACAAATAAATCAACAACCTGTTGATTTCGTTTTCGTTTTATTGCTGTAAGTAGAAAACACAATGGAGAAATGGCCAGAAGCATTATATTTTACAAGGTTGGTTTTGGAAAGGATACAAAGCTCTGGCTGGTTTTTTGGTTACCGAATGGCCCAATTCTTAAGCTGTTGGGATTAAATGACTTGAAAATTCTTCAACTGGACTCTTCAGTCACAGTTGATAGCCTAATTTCCAATGGGTATTGGATGGTACCTCTATTTCTAGCATACCCTCAATTTTTTCAGTCTCTAAACTTCCTTTTTCAGCAGTACTCTATACAACTACCCTCAAAGGAAAGTAATAATATTATGTGGATGCCTAGCTCATCTGGTGCTTACTCATTCTCCCAAACATTTGCTTACTTTGCTCCTCCTTCCCCAACCTTTATATGGCACAAGTTAATTTGGTTCAAATACCATATCCCTAAGCACAACTGCATTGCTTGGCTTGCAGTAAGGGGTAGACTGTATACATTGGATTCAAAGCCTATGCTTAATGAGCATTATGTTAACATGTGTTATCTCTGTCTGGCTGAGAGTGAATCACTGGACCATTTATTCTTTAGATGTAAGTTCAGTTCGCATGTATGGAATGCTATACAAGAGGTTGCAGGCTTCTACATTCTTCCCAACTCCTGGAATGAACTAATCTATTGGTGCTCAACACATTGGTCTTCTGGTAACTTTCTGGTTCACAAACTCTTGTTGTCTGCAGCAATTTATTATCTTTGGCTTGAGAGAAATGGAAGAGCCTTCAGGAATTCATACACTAGCCCCAATCACATCTTCTCCTAAGTCAAGTCTTGTGTCCGAGCTAAGCTTGCAACAATCAAGATGAAGAATTGTGCTGAACTTAGGAGTATTTCAACTGAGGATGATCTTCATAGCTTGTTTATTCAAGCTTGTGGAGCAAAACATGGGCACTCTTGGTTGATAACATAAAGCTGATATCAGAGATATTGGTTAGATGGATTGAAACATAGCAGCTGCCCTTTGGGTCAATCACTTTGTCTTAGTCAGTACTAGCAAGTTCTGTTTTATTTTACTTGAATGGTTGTTGTGCATTGTGTTGATGGCATCGGCCTTTTTGTTGTTTTGTTTTCCCCTCATTGTGGGCACCATGTAATTACTCTATTACCTTCAATACAAGCTTACCTTAACTGAAAAAAAAAAAAAAAAAAAAAAAAAAACCCACTGAAGGTAGTATCAAATTTAACAAAAACACAAGAAATTGATTTTTTCATGCACTTTTTAAATAAATTCCTGTACTATTTCCTAGTTCCCAGCTAGGTTAGTTTTGGTTTTGCTACTTGTAGCTTTTGCCCCTTGGTGGCTGTCTTTGGAATTTTTCTATTTTTATTGTTCTATTCATTGAATTTTTTCCTTTAGGCAAGACTCAACAAAAAGGGGGAAAAAAAATTCTATTTTTTCAATTGCTAAAAAGATGAATAAAAAATATATAGATTAAAAAGAAAAGACTATACAAGAACTGGACCAGCCCAAAAACAACTTATGATAAATAACAAAGCCCATGAATGGGGAATAACTACCAAAAATAGAAGTATAGTGGCATAAGGCCCAAGAGACTGAATAAATAAAATGTACAACGATGGTGTCAGGCTAGAGCTTTCTCGTCACAAGAGTAATGAATTCTCTTTATTTAATTCCGAATTGTAAGATGTAGCAAATAATTTATTTAAATTTTTTATATATTTCAAAAACTATTTCAATTTAGTTGGGTATTATTATTCAATCCATACCTCAACACATGCCAAATCATTTATTTTTTAGGAAAACCCTGAATCCTTTATGTACAGTGGGGAGATCAGGTGTCTTTCCTGTCCGAGCTGAATCGATCGATATTTATATTCCAAAAATATGTGGTATAACTACACCATATACTATAGTATTATTTATTTAAATATTATCTAAAAATATAATGTATATAAATATAATAATTATTATAAAATAATAATTTATAAATATATAATTATTTATAATATAGTTTAATAAAATAAAATAAAACTATAAGATAAAAGAACCTGATTAGAAGTCGAGGCTATAATTTGATTCTGTGTCCTTAAGACAGATTTGCCCGCTATGGTGCTAACAAACTCAGTGGTGTCTATCGCCCAGAATACAACTACTTTTACTTCCTTCGATAGTAGCACTGCAAACCAAAGGAGTAGGCGAACTGGCTCGGTGTAGTACTCCCTGACTCAAACTCGGACTCGGAGTGACTGACTAAACTTGGACTAGGAATGACTGACTAAGGCTCAAACCCAAAAATAAGGGCTCGTACCCACAGACACTTATAGAAGAAGAGAGGGGAAGGAGAGAATTCAGAATTAGAGAAAATGATTCTAAATTGAGTACTTTGGAATGAACCCAAGGGGGGTTTATATAAGCGTCATAGTGCCTTTTGGTTTTAATATTTTTTCGATGTGGGACAAACATTTATCACATTTTGCAAACCCATTTAGGCTTATCAAACACCTTACTTTGGAGCTAATTTCCTATTTACCCAGAAACGGATTTGAGAAAGTAAATATACCACGTTCATCTCCTTGCGGAGAGGAACGTGCTCGTCTATAGATCCGCAAAAAATTCTTTGTGGAATCTATTCAAAATCTCATCCAAAGTTTATGTGTTTAATGCCACTGTTTTCCTCACATGAATGGAAATTTATGTAAATTGCAAATGAAAAAGATGAAGAAGATACAGACACTAAAGATAGTACTATTGAAAAGTATCTGCATCAAGATAGGTAGTTTTTGGCCTTGAACCTTCCCTAGTGTATTACTATTGGATTTACTGGCTAACCAGTGAACATGATGTCTTAAACTATTCAGCTGTTGATGTAAACCAAGACAATAGCAAACACACAGTTCCTTCCCGCACAAAGTTGGTTCTCATGGTTGTGTTCATCTGGCCCTGAACAATTCATGTTATTTCATGAGTGCTTTAGAATACTTAGCCTTAGAAGTTCTCATAGAAGCGGCCCCACTTCTCACTCATATAGGTGACTTCTTATTAAAAGTATCCTACTATGCCTCACTTGAATTTTTAAAGTATAAGAGTCATTAAAAGCATTGTTTTTCCTACTCATCAATGTAGGTAACACTATCTCATCATAGTAATGGGTTGAAGATTAAATCTTCTCAGTGCTTCTGGTGAGCCATTCAAAATTTCAGTTGTCCCGTTGAACCTAGATCTTAGGATCTCTAGTCAACTAGGTTGGGTTTCCATTAAGACGACTAGTTAGCTTTCGGCTTTAATCCCATTCCTCTCGATGAACTATACACTTACTCGCTTGTCAAACCTTTTGTAAATGGATCCTCTAAATTATCTTTTGACCTGATATAATCTATTGAAATTATCTCACTTGAGAGCAATTGTTTGACGATATTGTGTCGTCAACGTATATGTCGAGACTTACCTTTATATATATTACTTTATGCCCTTCCAATTACCGATTGACTATCGTAATGTATATTACTTTATGCCCTTCCAATTACTGATTGACTATCGCAATGTATACATATAGCGGGCACAGGTTTAGGCCAATTTGGAATATCATCTAAGAAATTACGAAGCCACTTAGCTTCTTCACCAGCTTTATCTAAAGCAATAAATTTAGATTCCATAGTGGATCTGGCAATACAAGTTTGTTTTGAAGATTTCCAAGATATGGCACTTCCTCCAATAGTAAAGACATAGCCACTGGTGGATTTAGAATCCTTCGTACCTGATATCCAATTAGCATCACTATATCTTTCAAGTACTACTAGATATCTAGAATAATGTAATCCATAACTTATGGTATATCTTAAATATCTTAGAATCCTGATTATTGCAGTCCAATGGTTCTTTCCTGGATTACTTGTATATTTACTCAATTTATTAACTGAGTATGCTATGTCTGGTCGTGTGCAATTCATCAAATACATTAAGCTTCCTATAATGCTAGAATACTCAAGTTCTGATATGTTAGGACCAGTATTTTTCGATAAATGAAGATTTATATCAACAGGAGTCTTTACAAGACTACTAATTTTTTTATTAAACTTTTCTAATATTTTCTCAATATAGTGAGATTGAGATAATACTAGACCATCTGATGTTTTAGAAATCTTAATTCCTAGTATAACATTAGCTATGCCTAAATCTTTCATATCGAAGTTTTTCGTCAATATTTTTTTAGTAGTTTTGATTATAACATCATTACTACCCATTATTAGCATATCATCCACATATAGGCACACAATGACATATCCATTTTGAGTGTTTTTCACATGAACACATTTATCACACTCATTAATTCTAAAACCATTTGACAACATCACTTTGTCAAATTTTTCATGCCATTGTTTAGGTGCTTGTTTTAATCCATAGAAGGATTTTATAAGTTTGCACACCTTCTTTTCTTTTCCTGTGACAATAAAACCTTCAGGTTGTTTCATATAGATTTCCTCCTCTAATTCACCATTCAAGAATGCAGTCTTAATATCTATTTAATGTATTTCTAAATTTTGCAATGCCGCAATAGCTTGTAACAATCTAATGGATGTTATTCTTCTGACTGGTGAATATGTATTAAACTAATCCAAGCATTCTTCTTACCTGTATCCCTTAGCAATAGGCAGAGCTTTATATTTATATATTGAACCATCAAGCTTCATCTTCCTCTTGAAAATCCACTTATACCCTAAAGGTTTAGTACCAGGAGGAAGATCTACCAATTCCCAAGTATGATTTTGCATGATGGATTCAATTTCACTATTTATGGCTTCTTTATATAAAGGAGTTTCAAGAGAAGACATAACTTCTTTATAGCTTTGTAATGACCCGGTCATTTCCTTCCTTTCCTTTTTTCTTAGAATTTTACGGATGAATTTTTTTCGTTAAAATTCCTTTTCTAAGTTCGGTTTCTCGTCGCTTAGTATTGTCTCGAGTGCTCGAAAATGGTTTCTGAAACTCTTTCTTTTGGATTGACAACTTCCTTTGAGGACCAAGTCATTTCCACAATTTTCGTTTTTCGACACTATTCACTTTTTTGTCCTTTTCCCTATTTCGTCTTTTCCTTGTTTGTCACTTTGTTGGCAAAACCTCACTTCTTGTGCTCGGTTGCACCCGATTCTTCCTAGATAATTACCAATTTACCCTTTTTGCCTTAAGTGCTCATTTTTCTTCGTCATGTTGTTTCTCCTTCGTCCGGATTCCGAATCATGCGATTCTTGATTCCATTTTGATTAGTTTTTCATTGTCTTTCCAGCGGTGTGCTTGGTGGCACCTGAATCTGTAATTTTTAGAAATGACTATATTGCCCCTGGGTGTTTATTTGTCATATTTTGATCTTTTGCTTCCGCATCAGTTCTTGTTGAGTTCCACGACCTCATAGAAGGTCACTTTGACTTTTTAGAGTCTTATTTTCTGTTTTCGCTTCCACATATCGGATCCGTTATCGGATCATCCTTTCGGTTCATCACTGATGCACTGACCTAAAAACCAAGGCCGTCACAAGCTTTGTGGCTCATTCTCCAATATATATGTCAGAAAATCAGGACCAAATGACTTAGACGTTCTAACTCTTTTGCTATGTCTAGATTCTTCCTTATTTTCATCCTCTAGAGACTCTTGATCTATATTATCTTGTATATTTCTATTAGCAATATCATGATTTCTTTTAAGAGGATTTTTACAAGGAAATATATCTTCAAAGAAACAAGCATTCATTGACTCAATAATTGTATTGATATGGATGTCAAGAATGTCTGATTATGCATAAAGAAAACGATATGCATTATTATTCTGTGCACATGCAGCCTATGAAAATACCATCAAAGTTTTTTGGTCCTATCTTAACTTTCTTAAAAGTAGGAACCGCAACCTTAGCTAAACACTTCCATACTATTAAGAAATTTTAGGAAGGTTTTTGGCCTTTTCATAATTCATAATATGTCACATTTGTTTTCTTTTAAGGTATTTTGTTAAGAACATAATTAGCAGAAAGCAAAGATTCCCCCCACAAATTCTAGGTTAAACCAGAACTTATCAACACAGCATTCATCATTTCTTTTAAGGTACGATTTTAGCGTTTAGTAACACCGTTCTGTTGATGTGAATAAGGAGTTGTAGTTTGGTGAATAATACCATGTTCTGAGCAAATGTCAGCGAATGGTGCTTCGTATTCACCACTTCTATCACTTCTAAACACCTTTATATTTTTGCCAAGTTGATTCTCAACCTTATTCTTGTAATGTTTAAACATTTCCAAGGCTTCATCTTTCCTTCTTAACAAGTATACTTAACAGTATCTTGTGCAATCATCAATAAAAGTAATAAAATATTTTTTTCCCACCTCTGGTTGGCACATATTTTATGTTGTAAGGTAGAACATCATTTTCTGTTGCCATATTTTAAACTCCGCCCCATTAAATAATAATCTATAAATATATAATTACTTATAATATATAATTTAATATAATAAAATAAAACTATAAGATAAAAGAACCTAATTAGAAGTCTGGGCTAGAATTTGATTCTATGTCCTTAAAACAGATTCGCCCCACTATAGTGAATGGACTCGGTGGCGTCTATCTCCCAGGATAGAATGACTTTTACTTCCTTCGGTAATAGTCCTACAAACTAAAGGAATAGGTGAACTGGCTCGGTATAGTACTCTCTAATTCAAATTCGGACTCAGAGTGACTGACTAAACTTAGACTAGGGTTGACTAACTAAGGCTCAAACCCAAAAATAAGGGCTCGTACCCACATACACTTATGCTATATTTGGCGTGTAGGAATAGAATGGAATGGAATGCCCATTCCAACCATTCATTTGTTTGGTGTGCATGAATGAAATGAAATGATCATTCCAATAGAATGAAAATTCATTCCAGGGAATGAAAATCCATTCCATTACTAAACCTATGGAATGGCTATTGCATTCCATAGTAAGATTAAATATTTTTGTAATATTCCCAATAAGCCCTTCATTACATTCCAATAAGGAAAAAATATTTTGTATAGACCAAAAATCTTTCACATTCCATTTTTTTACGTTTCTCGAACTTTTTTATTAGACGTGGTAAAGTTCTTTCACCTTCCCTCTCTTCTAAATATACTCAGAGCTGCCATTGACAAAAAGTTACAGGACCTTCAACCATATTATCTATATAAATATAGTAATCTATTCTGCTTCTTTTCTCTAGCTTACCTTGATTTGTTGATTCTGTTCTAACAATCTATTCACTGTTTCTCACTTTGTAGTTTTATTTCCTTTCTTGTGAGTCCAAATCCAAACAGTAAGTCCCAAAGAGAGGGCCTGAGCGGTGCGGCATGAGCGGATAAGCGCATGGATAGGATATAGATACCACTTAGAGAGAACCATGAGAATAGTCTGTTTTAACCAGTCAACCCATCAAGAATAGTGAGAGTTAAATAACCATGAATAGGTTATTTAGATCTTCTTCTTCTGAAAGCTCTAGATCCAAAGCTAGTACTAGTCTTCCTCCAGTTCCTAACATAGTCAATGAAGAAGAATACCGAGTCGAAGATGTTAATTTAGATTTTAGTGATTAGAATATCCTTAGGATTCCAACCCAAGAAATCTACAAAACTAGTTTCTTTAAGTCAACTTTCTTCAGTGATTACACAGTCAAAAGTGTAGAGCAAATCTACTCTCTATCCAAAGAACATGAAAAATGTCAGTTACTCACAGCTAAAGCAATCAAAAGTCAGAGAGATTGTGGATATAACTTCATTCACATAGGTCTAGTACAAGTAGCAGTCAACCCATTCACCAATACTGGCCTTAATGCCTCAGTACTCTTAGTTCTTCGAGATGCTAGATTCATAGATTATGATGATAGTCTTCTGGGAATAGTTGAAACTAGTCTTTGCAATGGTCCAGTTTATTTCAATTACTATCCCGACCTTACCCTTAGTCTCACTGACCCTCACCTACTAAAAGACCTAACCCTTAATATTAAGACATCTGGTTATCGGATGCTTCCCGGAGCACAACCTCTAGGTCTTATCTATAGAATTTATTATAAAACAAGAGGAACTAATCTCAATATCAAAGTAGTCAAGAAAGATGCTAAAGGTCACACTCTTTTAATTGAAAGTAGTTCTTCTGATGCTAATATTCAACTCAAGAAAACCATTGCTTGGAAAGACATTTCTTTACCCAATGAATAGATTCTTGAAAATGAGAACCACCCAATTAAAATACAAAATGATATTGGTAATTTTGATAGAGTACAGGAATTTCTTGACAGAACAGTCAGAATAAGCTTTGATGAACAACGCCTTCTGACTCGCTCATGTCCTTCTATTTCCTATGATAAACCAGATAATAGTCTATTAGACAAGAAAAGTGAAGACACGAAAAGTAAAGTCCCTCCTCTAGATAGGAAAAATTCCCATTTTTATCCTCAGCCAAAAGATACTAAGTTAAAAGGTATTTAAATTGAAGAGCAAGTTACTCACTCTTGTTATGTTACTCCAAAATCCCCAAAATTTGACAAACCTAGGTCTCTACCTACCTCTCCTACACCTTCTAATTTTGTTGCAACCTTTAATGCTATCAATCCTCAATTAAATAGTGTTAGTAAGCCTTTTAAGTATAATCTTTTAAAATTACATGACGACTACTCTTCCCCAAGAAATAAAGAAAAGCGTAAGATTTTTCGAAAAACCCATACTAAAAAAGAACAAAATTAAATTCTTCGTAAATGGCAACAGTTTATGATCGAACACAAAATTGAAGTCAAATTTTTTGATTATTTGGAAAATTGCCATAATCAAGTCAATATCCTTACTAAATTTAATTGGAAAACCTCTGACACAACAACAGTCTCCTTTTCACATCCTCCCTTGGAAAATGTAGCTTTTGATCACATGGGAGTTGAAGTCACTGCCTCTCCATTCAAAGTCACTACCGCAACTGATACTGATGCAAGGAAAATAATTGAATAAAATAATTACACTAACCAGTATTTACACACTCTTGGTACCCAATTAGACAAAATTGAGCTCTCCTTGGTTCAACCTTCCAACCTTCCGGTAAAAACTTTTCATACTTCTCCCATGGAAACACCTATTATTTCTATGCCTGAGCACAGAAAAGGTCTTCCACCAGCTTTGCCCAATCCTTTTGTTATTCTCCAAATTGAAACCATTCTCAAAAATCTCAAAAAAGGTAAAGCCAAGGTCAAAGATGAAAAAACAGTCACTGTTATCAATAATACTGATGATTCAGATACTCCCTTTTCTAATTCTAGTTATCCCTCAGATATTGAGCAGATTGAGAAAGCCTTCTCCAATTTTGAACTCAATCGTCTAACCCATAAAAGAGTCAATCCTACTAGCCTTACCAAAAACTGGTATCCTAGGCCAACACCTCCAGATATTCAATTTGAAGAAAGAAATATTCAAAATCAATTTTCAGTCTCTTCAGATAAACTCTATGAATGGAATATCGATGGTTTATCCGAACAAGAAATCCTTAATAAGCTCAGTCATATCTCTATGGTTGCCAATAATTATGTTACTTCACATAATCTGAGTCAACCAGAAATAGTTGATTTGCTTACTTCAAGATTTTCAGGAATGTTAAAATCATGGTGGGAAAAACACCTCACTGAAGATTCTCGTCCAAAGATACGAAATGCTGTCTAACAAGACAACAACGGTATTCCTATCTTTGATGAGGCCATAGGACGAGGTGTTCCGGATGGAGTTAATACGCTTGTCTATACTATTGTTGAACACTTCACAGGTACTCCAAGTAACATCACTTCTAGAGTCCACGATCAACTAACCAACATTACTTGTCCAACAATGAGTGATTTTAGATGGTATAAAGATGTATTCCTTTCTAGAGTCATGCTTAGAGTTAATAGCAATAAACCATTTTGGAAAGAAAAATTCATTAATGGCCTACCCAATCTCTTTGCCCACAAAATCAGGGATACTCTTAGTAAAACCACTAGTAATATTGATTATGATAACCTTACTTATGGCAATATTATCAGCTTAATCCAAAAGGAAGGATTAAGAATGTGTATTGACATGAAAATTAGTAACCAGTTACAAGATGATAGAAAAAGAGCTAAATATGAAATGGGAACTTTTTGTGAGCAATATGGTCTTCCCCCCATAGCTCCCTCAAAACAAAACCCCAAACCTCATAAGAAAAGTTACAAGGGTTACAGTAGACGTTACAAAAATAGAAAATCAGTATTCCCCAAAAATGAATATTATTCCCAAAAGTCTAAACCTAAGAAGAAATTTAGTAAAAAGCCTTCTAGGAAAAAGGATACCACAAATACCAAAGATGTTTGCAAAGTTAAATGTTACAAATGTGGTAGACTAGGTCACTTTGCAAAAGATTGTTATGCAAAAAAGAAAATCAATCAGTTAAAAATTTCTGACGAAATTAAAGCCTCTATCTACCAAATACTCCAGTTAAAAGATACTGATAATAGTAGTAGTGACCCAGAAGTTTGTTCTTCCTCACCATCATCTGATGCTTCCCCCAGCTCTCCTCATATTACATTAGGATGTAAAGATAACTGCTGCAATCCCAATAAGTCACTTAATGTTCTCACAAAAAATGATGAACAAGAGCATCTACTTATTGATTTAATCAGCAAAGTAGATGACCCCGAGTTAAAAACTTTATATCTTAAAAAACTAAAAATATTGTTAGGAAATTCCGAAACTGGACCCCCAACAGTTAGTAAACCTAATTTTAGCTTATATAAAACATTAGAAAGATTTAATAACCAGCCTAAAAAAGTTACTATTCAAGACCTTCAGGCAGAAATTAATACCATTAAGAATGAAATTAAAAATCTCAAGTTGGAAAATCAAGTCATAAAAAATGATATCAATAAGTTAAACATAAAACCCGCGTTTTCTTTTAAAGGGAAAGAGTCCTCTGACGAAGAAAGCTCTACACATTCTGAACATTCCGAGTCATCACAAAAGCTCCAAACATTAACTCACATATCATTTCAGAAATGGTATGCTAAAGTTACCCTTATCATTAATAAAGATTTCACACTTGAAGTCATTGCTTTGATTGATACAGGAGCTGATCTTAATTGTATTCAGGAAGGTCTCATACCAACTAAATACTATGAGAAAACCTCTGAAAGGCTGAGCTCAGCTAATGGAAGCAAAATGGACATAAAATACAAGTCATCTAAAGCTCATATTTGCCAAAACAATGTATGTTTTAAGACATCCTTTGTCTTGGTCAAAAATATGACTGATAAGTTAATCTTAGGCGTTCCATTTATTTACCTCCTTTATCCCTTTACTACTAATAACAAAGGATTAGTCACTTGTCCTTTTGGTCAAGAAGTCCACTTTAAATTCCTAAGTCCCCCTTCTAGGAAAAAGTTAAAATCTGTAATTAGTTCCTCTGTTTCCAAATCTATAAACTTAACTCAGAGTAAAACCCAACACCTAGCATTTTTAAAGGATGAAATTAATTATAAACGCATAGATAATTAGTTAACCGAACCAATACTCCAACAAAAAATTCAAGATTTTGAACAACAGATAAAAAAAATCAAGTCTGTTCTGATCTCCCGATTGCCTTCTAGCATAGGAAAAGACATTCAGTCAAGTTACCTTACATTAAAGGCTTTAAGAGGAGACACATTCCTACTAAAGCACGACCCATTCAAATGAGTCCTAAAGTCATGGAATTTTGTAAAAAAGAAATTGATGATCTTTTACATAAAAAAATTATTAAGAAAAATAAGTCACCCTGGTCTTGCCCAACTTTCTATGTTTAGAAAAACTCTGAAATAGAAAGAGGAGTCCCTCGCTTAGTTATCAACTATAAACCACTCAATAAGGTTTTAGAATGGATTAGGTATCCTATCCCTAATAAGAAAGACCTTATTAGTCGCCTTAGTCAAGCTGTCATCTTTTCCAAATTTGATATGAAGTCAGAATTTTGGCAAATCCATTTAAGTAAAAAAGATAGATATAAGACTGCCTTCACTACCCCTTTCGGCCATTATGAGTGGAAAGTTATGCCTTTTGGATTAAAAAATGCCCCTAGTGAATTCCAAAATATCATGAATGATATTTTTAATCCTTACAGCCATTTTTCCATTGTTTATATTAATGACATTCTTATTTTTTCCAAGTCCATTGATGAACACTGGGAGCATTTGAAAACATTTCTTGTTGTCATCCAGAAAAATGGTCTGGTAGTCTCTGCTTCAAAAATCAAGTTATTCCAAACAAAAATCCGTTTTCTTGGTTATCATATTCACCAAGGACAAATTCGTCCTATGGACAGGTCAATCCAGTTTGCTGAAAAATTCCCTGATGAAATTCTTGATAAGTCACAACTCCAGCGGTTCTTAGGATCCCTCAATTACATTGCTGATTTCTGATCAACCGATCAATTTTTAGCCTTGATTTTGCTCCTTTTGGCAAATGGACCTGAAAATATATAAAAAACACACAAATGAAGATAATCTACTTAATTAAACAAACAACGGACTTAACTAATGCAATTTAGGGCGCTTGAATATACAGTATTCGGCGCTTATCACACCCCCAAACTTACATTTTGCTAGTCCCTTAGCAAAACTACAATGAAAAACTTAATGAAAAGACAACCATGGGCATGCTATTACAAAAATATCATCCATAGTAAAATGAGATATATACATGGCTTAAAAATAACTTAAAACAGAAAAAGAGCTGGAGATGGGGTCATTGGGAAGACTACCTTGCATATATGAAACATTGATACAAAAATTGGCTAAATACATTTCCACATACATGCATCAACATCAAAGTCTATATAAATAACTCAATTATCATCTCTTGAATGGAAATCAACTCTAGCTTCAGTGAAAGTGAATTGGATTCTCAACATGCGGCTTTTACTTTCTTTTCCAATTCCAAAGCACAAGTTTTCAAACCATTGAATTCCCCTTTAAATGAGGTCCCTAAGGCATGATTTTATTTACAAGACAACTTTTATTGCTTATTGACAATTTATTGTAACTCATAAGCGAAACATAGAATGGTTGTGCAATGCTGAAGTCCCTTAAGCTTTCTAACCAACTTATGTAGCAAGCGTTAGGCTAACAACTCCCAAACCAGACGGCTTTAGGGTGTTAAGTGTAGAGACACTCCAAAGGGCTTAATAGCTCAAGTTGGAAAGGCTACGAACTCTAGCGAACCATGTTTATTACATTTTTTTTGAATGACCGTGCAATATTTAAGTCCTTTAAGCTTTCTAACCAACTCCTGTAGCAAGCGTTAGGCCAACATCTCCCAAACCAGACGGCTTTAGGGTGTTAAGTGTAGAGACACTCCTAGGGCTTAATAGCTTGAGTTGGAAAGGCTACGAACGTCAACTGGTCATTATTTTCTTTCCTTCTCAGGCTTTTTTTATTTTTTTTATTTTTTTTATTTTTTTATTTTTTATTCATGCCACAGGTATTCATTCATTAGGTTCATCAAATCAGATTAACTAGGCTAAGGTCAAGGTCAATCAAGTTGCATGCCTCACAGTTAAGTTTCCAATGTGCATCTGTGCATTGTGAAGCTTAAAAGAGTGTCAAATCCAGCGAGAATCTAATTGAGACATTTATATAGACTAATTTGAATCTACATGATCATTTCAACTCAAATTTTTCTTTATTTTAAAAAATTTCTCAATTGCTTCTATACACAAGGTATTAAACATATGCTTCATCTCCAACTAGTGTCAAGTTATACTATCATTGCTTAGCAAAAATTATGAAACCAAAAATGCATAAATGCACACCCAAACTTGAATGTCACATTGTCCTCAATGTGAGAAGACAAGTAAATAAAAATAAGAGAAAAAAGGGGGAAAGGAACAATAATACCAAGTGGAGTGACAAAGGCGAAGATGTTCAGCTATGTGAGTGCGTAACTGCGTCCCCCAAACTTGGACATGAAGACCTATCAAAATACAACGAATATACACAGGTAAAAGCATAGGTCTCTTAAGAAAAACCAAAACGGAAATAAAAACACTAACCTGAATTTTAGTGCAAGATAAAAAACAAAATAATGCCAAAAAAATTGATTTATTTATTTATTTAGTACATATATATATATATATATATATATATATAAATATATATATATATATTAAGATATGCATGAGGGGTTGGTCACATGAGAGGTTGGTTTGGTTGAGAGGGTGGTGTGCATGCAAGGGGGTGGTGAGGTGTTTGTGGTTAGAGGAGATAAGGTTGCGTTTATGAGTTGGGTTGGTTGAATGTGGAGGTGGAGTGTGAGGTTGAGAGAGAGAGAGAAGGTGAGGTTGTTTGGTGTAGGGGTGGATGCCGAGAATGAAGAGTGGATGAGGAGGTGTGTGTGATGTTGGTTGAGAGAGAGAGAAGAGCATGCATGATGGGCATGCATGAGGGGATGGTGTTGTGTAGGCTGTGTGAGAGAGAGAAGGAGCATGGTTTGGAGTGGCTTGGTGTGAGGTTGGTTTGTTGGTGAGGTAGCCGAGAAAGAGAGAGTGCTGTGTGTGCGAAGCAACGAGTGCTCGGGGCGTTGTCATGAGGTGTTCGAGCACTCGCTAGGGGGAGCTCGAGTGCTCGAAATGGAGCCAGTAGGTTCGGTATGTTGGGGTTGGCTATTGAGAGAGAAATAAGGTGGAGTTCGAGCACTCCAAATAGGCTCGGCGAGTGCTCGAACTGAGAGCAGTGAGTTGGGTGGGTTGGTGCATGAAATTCGAGCACTCAAACTAGAATTTAGAGTGCTCGAAAATGGCTCAGTAGGCTAGGGGGTGAGCTCGGCTGTGAGGACTGAAGTAAGGAGTGAAAGGGAAAACATGCAAGACAGTGAGCACCATGGAAGTTGAATTTGTTGCAATGGAATATGGAATGTGAGCAACATGGAAATAGAAGCTGTTCAAAATGGAGTCCATGCATGGAAATTCCATGTATTTGCATTTGCAATCTCATTCCATGGGAGACAGTGGTTGCGGGATGTTGGGCTGAAAATTTAAAGCACTCTAAATGGAAGCTAGAGCGCTCTAAATGAAGGCAGTGAGCTTGGGATTGATGGTTCACATTTAGAGCACTCCAACTGGGAGCTAGAGTGCTCTAAATGAAGGCAGTAGCTTGGGATGAGATTGGGTCACATTTAGAGCACTCCAAATGGGAGCTAGAGTGCTCTAAATGAAGGCAGTAGCTTGGGATGAGATTGGTTCACATTTAGAGCACTCTAAAATGGAATTAGAGTGCTCTAAATACAAGCAGCAGCCTCGGGATGATGGTGAAGAAGTTTAGAGCTATCCAAATAAAAGCTAGAGCGCTCCAAACTTGGGCAGTGAGCATGCAAAATTGGTGTGGTAATTTGGAGCAATCTGAATGGGATTTGGAGGGCACGAAATTGGCTCAGTAACTTGGAAATGAATTGGCACTTGGAGATTGAATGTTTCAGCCAACTTGAATGCATGGAAGATTTTGCATGGATAGGTTTTGAATGCATGGATGAAATGGATTGAAATTTTTGTATGGATGGAAAAAAATTTCAAACTTTGCACTGCACATAATGCATGTATGAGTTTAAGAAAATTTTCAAGCTTTTTGCAACATGATGCAAAATGGATAGAATTCTCAAAAATGAAAATTTTAAGCATAGAGAATTTTTGAAAATTTGCATGTCAGTCCTAAATTCAAGCCATGCATGGAAAATTTGAAACTTGACACATTATTCCAATCCAATGCATGGATGGATTTTGAGAAAATTTTCAAGCCTTGGAACATCTCTTCAATGC
This sequence comes from Cornus florida, assembly GCF_030987335.1. Taxonomy (NCBI): domain Eukaryota; kingdom Viridiplantae; phylum Streptophyta; class Magnoliopsida; order Cornales; family Cornaceae; genus Cornus; species Cornus florida. The sequence goes on along the minus strand of NW_026775575.1, from coordinate 73,138,824 downwards.
ATGGATGGGATTTGGTCTCTTCAAATGCATGGATGAATGTAGGAAATTTTTTTTTAAACCTTGCACTTCATCTCCAATGCATGGAAAATTTTGGGGAACCATGATCCAACAATGCGTTGAAAATGAGAGATTGTGCACATGAGTTGCATGCCAAAGATCCTATGAAATTGCTCGAAAGCGATGGAAATTTCCGGGAATGAAAATTAGAGCTGAGAAGGTCTAAGAGCCATGCTAAAATTGTGGAACACAATTAAAGAGCTTGCTAGAAAAATTAAACTTTTGGCTTTTCTAAACTATTTTCCAGAAAATTTCAAGGCACGAGCAATTGAAAAGATAGGGAAGCCTTGAAGTAGAAAGAATTGCTCCCCATGGGTGCTAAATTTAACGTCGATAGCTAGACGCACCGAGATCAAGTTGGTCCTCCTTACCCTATACCATGTCTCTCTAGAGAGTCATATTTCCCCAGATAGGATAATTCTTTTAAAAGTGGAGGAAGACTTTGAAGACAAAAGTGGAAAAGAGGTAACGGAAAGACCTCAACCCACTCTTCATCCTCAATGAAGAACTTTAGATTATGGGGCTTATTTGGATTATAGGAAGATAGAGTAAGTGAGGGTGCACCTAGCAAAGGCTTTTGAAGGGTCATATTGAGCACGGGAATGCTCGACAACTTATCCTTCAAAATTTCAACATCCTTCTCACGCTTATCAGGCGGTTCGGGCTCAACAACTTGAGACAACTCAAGTGAGGGAATGTGATGAGATGCAAGCTCCCAAGAAAGAGATACATTTGATGTTGACCAAGGAAGAGAATGAATAGGTAGATGAATATTAAGCAAAGAATTCACCTTCGAAATGGAATTGTCAACATTAAAATCCTCACAATTGAAATGAGCCAAACAAGCTTTTAGAGGATCCTCCATTAAAGGAGGTGCATCAAGCAAAGGATTATTTAGGGGTTGTTCTGGAGTTTTAAAGGATGCAATCTCATCATCTTTTTCCACATTTTTAACCACAAATTCTTCCATTTTATGAGTGGTAACAATTTGATCTTCAACCACCATTTCATCATTTTCACATGTAATAACCACTTAATCATTCTCATGATGAAAGTTACTAGGAGTAATCTCATCATTCATAGAATTTTCTTTTGGATTGGCCATAAATTCAAATGAAAATGTTTCCTCCTCTTCATGATTTTTAGCATTAATCCTTTGTTGAATTTGAGATATTTGGTCATCTATCATTGCACTAACTTGGGACTGGTGATATGGTACCACTTAATTGATAGACTCTACTGTGGATTGCATGCTAGCAAGGGAAGCCAATAGTTGATTGTTGGAGTCCATCATTTGCATGTGCATAGACTCCATCATTTGTTTGTTAGCAACAATTAGCTCATCCAATGGAGACGGTGGAAAAGGAGAAGAGGGCTGGAAATAATGATCATTGGGTTGAAAATTGGCTTGAAAATGTTGCCCATGAGATTGTGGGGCTGAATTTTCCATGTCATGCCACAAGAAATTTTGGTGATCTCCCCTACCCGAGTCATAACCATTGAAGTATGGATCACTACCTGGTTCAGAGAAATTCTCATTTGGTTGCTCTAGATAAAAGTCCGAGAATTGTCTCGTTGGAAGACATTCTCTTGTATGATGTGTATGACTAGAGCAAAAGGCACAAAACTCATGTGGTGTGTAAAATTGAGTTGAAGGAAAATTATTCCCCATTAAGGACTAATTCAGCCACTTGATTAGATACATTAAGGTGAATTCACACAAAATATATACAACACAATTAAACTACACAGCAACCCTTCACCAAAACATCCACATGCAATGATCCCTTTCTCCTCAATTATCAAGACAAAAATGTAAATGGCCACGACAAGGACCGATGCTTGAACACAAAATATAAACAAGATAAGAGCCTCAACAAGGGCTTGCAACTAAATTATCACTAGATTAATGCATACACAATATTCACAATGCAAAACTAGAAGTCAAGAGACTTACCCGGGGTCCTCTAGACTTACAATTTGCTAGCATTCCCACGGCGAGCTTTGAGTTCCTAGAATCTTACAACACAAAGACGATAAAAACACACAAGGAATATTCACAAAACACGATATTCAGAATCAAACTAAAATTAACCCTAGAACTTTGGTCGCTAAATTGGAGCAGAATGCTCCATTCTTGCCTTGCTCCGCCCAGACCTACTTCGATTAAACAGTCATAACTTTACACTCCAAACTCCGAATGATGAACTGTTTGAAGATTTGGAAAGCTAATTCAGAGCTTTAAATACTTCATGTTTTGGTGGAGATCCAATTCTCAAGGATGGTTGGTCGAAAATGAAGATCAAGGCAGAATTTCATTGCTGCCAGGCAGTTCTGCGCACCTCTGGTAACAAGGCCATAACTCTCTGCTCCGAGCTCCGAATGATGAACCGCTTGAAGATTTGGAAAGCTGATTCAGAGCTCTAAATATGCCATTTTATAATGGAAGTCCAGTTCTCGAGTTTGCAAGGTTAAAATGGTGAGCAAAGTCCTGACTCCACTGCTGCCAGAAATTCAAAATTGTGCCTTTTGATGGCCAAAACTCCACAAAGCCTTAATTTTGCTCCTTTTGGCAAATGGACCTGAAAATATATAAAAAAACACACAAATGAAGATAATCTACTTAATTAAACAAACAACGGACTTAACTAATGCAATTTAGGGCGCTTGAATATACAGTATTCGGCGCTTATCAATTTCTACAAAGATCTTCGAAAGCGATGTAAACCACTCTTTGAGCGTCTTCAAAATAATCCTCCTCCATGGACTTCTGTTCATACTAGTGTAGTCAAATCCATCAAACAATATGTTAAGACATTGCCTTGTCTTGGCATTCCAACTACTGATTCTTTCAAAATCATTGAAACAGATGCCTCTGACATTGGTTATGGTGGCATCCTCAAACAGCGAGTCAGTCCAAACGCATCTGAATAATTAGTTCGATTCCATTCTAGTGTTTGGACAAAAGCACAAAGTAATTATAATACTATTAAAAAAGAAATTTTATCTATTGTTTTATGTATTAGTAAATTTCAAGATGATATTTTAAATCAAAAATTTTTAGTCAGAGTTGATTGTCAAAGTGCAAAATATGTTTTAGAAAAAGATGTTGAAAATATTGCTTCTAAACAAATTTTTGCCCGGTGGCAAGCTATCTTAAGTATATTTGATTTTGATATAGAATATATTAAAAGAAGTGACAATTCTATTCCAAATTTTCTTACCAGAAAATTCTTGCAGAAATCCAATGGCAGATCAGCAGCCTCCTCTGAGGCCTCAACTAGTCAAACCCTTTGACATTTGCTCCGACAAAGCTCTAGTTACCAGATCCCAGTCACAATCCTCTGCATTAGCAGTCACTAACCTATTCCAACCACTTGCCTCCCCATCAACCTTTAAGTCAGCTTTAGTCAACCCAGCACCAGATCCTTTCCAAGTCCAGCTGAAAAATACAACCCAGCCCCAAGTCCAAATCTCCACTACAAAAAAACCACCAAGCCCATACTATGAAAAACAACCTCTTATGATACTTTTTCGCATTGAACCTCATGTAAGTCACATCAAAGACCCAATTGAGTTAACATGATATTATTTCCCAAGTAACCTTCACTTTGCTCCAAGTCAGCCTCAAAAAAATCTTGCATTCTTTAGAGATATTTTATACCACACTGAGTCCATTACTATTAAAACAACCTTTGATCGCAATTGTAACGACCCTAGATTTTTCAACCCAGTGTGTCCTGTGATGACCCAAACTGGATCCAAGATACGGAAGCTAGAAACAAGACAATGGTCTCCCAAGGCACAACACACCTCTAAGACCCTAAGATGACATTCCATAAGGTCACGGAACCCAAAGGAATAAGTGTGGGAGCAAAAGATCGGAAGGATAACAATTAAGCCCCCAGGGGCAAAATAGTCATTTTTGAGAATATAGATTCGGGTGCCACCGAGCACACCGGTGAAAGAAAATAAAAAAAATCAAGATGGACTCAAGAATCGCATGATTCGGAGTCCGGACGAAGGAGAAACGACAAAACGAAGAAAAACGAGCACTTAAGGCTAAAAGGGTAAAAGGGTAATTTCAAACTAAATTGAATACCCCCGTGTACACCATTGGATAGACAATGAAAAATTAACAAAGATGGACTCAAGAATCGGATGATTCGGAGTCCGGATGGCAAAGATATCAAGTCCCGAAGTCAAAGGAAGTGAGACCCTATCCCGGTTCGAACCAAATTTTGACACTACCTTACTAAAACTTGAATATCTTGAGCTAGAGGAGGAATCTGAAGCTCTAATTGGTACCATCGGAAAGCTCATTTTGACGTGGTCAATTTAGACTCAAGAACCGACCAATTCAGAGTTAAAATGAGCAAGTTATGGCCCTCTGAAGAAAGATATCGAAAGCAGGAACTGTTCCCGCGGGGTTCCACCAAAAACCTGTGGGGGCCCCCCAAACACAGCAGATTCTCACTGGGGCCCACCAAATGAGGTAGTGGGGTGGTCTGGAACCTTAAAAAATGCAGAAATAGTGTTTTTAATAGAAAAATGAGTTTGCAACGCGGTTTTCGTGATCAAGATGACATTTTTCGGAAAAACACGAAGAAGAAACTCCCCCTAAAATCACATTTTCTATGTGATGGAGTGGAGAACGAAATTTATTTCTCAAAGGAAATCCCCAAAATGCCCTTAAGCAAGATTATTCAACAAAAAGGTGAAATGAGTCCGTAGGGGGCTCAAAACGCAAACGAAAGGGTTTTTCATGGAAACGATCATGCACGCAAACGTAAATAGTGATTTCGAGCGTGCAGAAATGGTCTGCGGCTCCCGAAAATGGCTGAGTCAAAATCTGACCCCCCAACGGCCAAAAAGGCGAAAATGAACTTGAAATGGAAAATTTGAACACTAAAATCAACAAATGGTTTCAAATTACCACTTAACACTTAGCCACACTTCATACACGACTAATGAGATCCTACAGAAGAATCAAAATGGAATTCCCACATCCGATGCAAACATAGGGAGACAATAACTTAACATTTTTCAATAATTTCATAATATTTCATGAAGTCATAAATTACATAAATTACAAAATACATGTCATTGGCCTCCGACCTCGTCTCATACATGTCAATTACATTGTAAAGAGTGTACTAATGTACACACTACATAAATGGAATCAAATAATACAAGTTTTATATAAAAGGCTATGAAATGGTATTTCATGCTAACATTTACATGAAATAGAAACTGAAAAGCTAGAAGTCATTCCACAGAACAGCAAGCATCACGAACTAAGTCTTCGTACTTGATCAAATCCCCCAGTAACTTTGGGGTGAGAAAACAAGTTTACTCGTAGAGAATGAGCATGCATCGACTCGATTTCTTTAGAGATTTTTAGGAATAACATGATATAATTCAAAAGGGATCATCCGACCTAACGTCTATGTCAAAGATTAGACTCAAGGATCATCCTAAGCTACCAGGGAGTATAAGCAACAAGAATCATAATATATATACATATATGAAATAAATCAAGGTCGGGATAATCTAAGAACACGATAAGAAGGATACTTGAACATAGATTAACATGAATTGCATTATTAATACAATTAAGCAAGGTTTGGAATAATTTCATACAACACGATAGGGTTAATACACAAAATCAAGAACATGGCATAATATTTATGCTATTAGACAAAGTTGGAACCATTCACATAACACGAAAAGAGTTACACATGACATCAAGGATAATGCATAATATCTACGCAATTAAACAAATATGGGATATTCCATAAAACACGAAAAGGAAGATACATGGAGTCAGGAGCAAGGCATAATATCTATGCATTTAAACATGGGTAGAATCTACCATATAACACGAAAAAAGTCTTAAATCTTCAAGGAATACAATACTTGAAATTTAAGGAGTTAAATCACAAATGAAGAATAAAATCTATGCAATGAGACAAGATTGGTGCATTTCACATACACGACAAGTTTAAATCTTCAAGGAATAGCAACTTGAAATTTAAAGAGTGAAATCAACTAATGTGGAAACTTGGATATCACCCGGATTAAAACCGTACTCTTGAGATCACTTTAGGGCTACTAACCCATGAGTACCTTTCCCCTAGTGCGCACTATAATATAGAGGGACATTCCCCCATACTAGAACCAAGTCCTAGCCATGTCAATTCTTGATTGATATCCCAAGTCCTAAAATCAACAAGTTGTGCAAGTCAGGATTGTATCAAATATAAGAAATCAATTAACCACGTTTCATGCACAACCAAGATTTTGGAACACACAAGTCATGCCCTAAGTTCGCAACTATGATGGCATGTGAAATGTCAAGAAATCAAAGTGTGCATTTATATAGACCACAATCAAGATAAATAGCACATGGAATCCATCGAACCAAATATACCACAAGTATAAGGTACATGGTATCAATTGCACACTAAACAACACATGTGTACATAAACCATTCCAAGACAAATGAACATGTTCATTAAGCACATTAATGAAACCAAGATACAGGAAGTCTAGAAACATGATGTTAAGGCATGATTAACTCGAGGAAGACATAAAAGGGAATTTACTCTACCTACGGGATTAAATTATCAAGATTACAAAGCAAGTCCATATGTTCTACGATCAAGGCATGTCACGGATCATATCGAAAACAAGTTTAACACAAAGTTACAAGTTGATAAGCGTCGAATATTACATATTCAAGCGCCCTTTCTTGCATTAGTTAAGTCCATTATTAGAGGATAATGTACAATTTTAACTCAGTTGCATATTTCTTTCTGATTTCAGGTATTTTTCCCAAGAATGATCAAATAAGCGGTTTTGACAACTTTCTGTTGAAATACGTGCACCGTGTCGGGGAGTCATCTTCGGGGCTTAACCTCTTCAGTCATCATTTTTGTGAAGTTCATGGCTTAGTGTTCATAGTGGAAGTATGTCTTCGCTCCAGCCCGAAGAAGCTTGCATAAAAATTAAGCTAGGAGGAAGTGCAGCTGCAAAGCCCCGCGGGCGCCTGCCACGCCACTGCAGGCGCCCGCCAATCCCCCACACTCTCTGCCAACTTCCGCGGGCCCTTAATCAGCGCCCATGGAAGCCCCCGCGGGCACCCGCCAAACACGTCAGTGCATTCATCGATTTTGCAAGCTCCCGCGGGCGCCAGCAAGCGCCTCGCGGGCGCCTGCCAATCTGCAGTAGGCAACTCAACTGCCCTTGAATTTCAACATCTTGGTCCCCTTATCCTTCTTTTTGTGTGGTCTAGCTTCATACAGAGGGGGGAGCTCAGGATTTTGAGTATGGAGAGTTGGTTTTAAGTGTATATAGTGAGTAGAAGCTCATTATTTTGGATATCTCATATTTTTGGTTAAGTTCTAGAGAGAGAAAATAGCATTCTTGAGGGGTTTGGAGTTCTAGCTTGTTGGAGGGCAAAAATGGAGTTCTTCTTCATCTCTTCCTCTCCCTTCATTGCTCCTATGGGTAACTAATCCCTATCTAAGAAGGTGATGAAGCCCCATTTTGTAAGCATTGTTATGTTTTTATTTATATTTGGGGTATAATGTATATATGTAACTTTTCCATGAACTAGAGCACTTCATATGATATAATGAATTTCATTATCTACAAATGATCATTTTGAGTCAAATATCTTGTCTTAGATTGTTTTTCTCTCATGATTATATTGCTACATTTTCATAGTGACAATGGAGATGAGTTCATGGAAGTGTTTTTATTGGCATGATATTTAAGAATTTTGATAATCTATTGCTTAGGGCTTTCCTTTGATAGATTCTTCTTGATTTCTTTTTCATGTGTTTTTATTATGAAATTAAGGGCTTGATAATCTATGGCTTGGTGATCATATCTAAGGTTGCATCCTAGTTTAGGTAACCAAAACATGTAATGCTTTGATAGATTATTCTTGTATCTTGATTTTATATATTTCTTGAAGGTAATGTATCAATGTTGTGTTGTTGCATTCCTTGGTTATATATATATATATATATATATATATATATTTCCCCAAGTAAATCATTTACTAGCATACTTATTAATGGGTAGTGGATTCACTTCCCTAATCCCTTTTTAAGTGTTTTTGCCTCTTTACTTCTTAGCATTAATATTTTATGCACTTTTCAATTCATAATCTTAGTGGCAATCCAAAAAATCCTCTATAACCTCCTTTATCATTTTAAAAATGACTCTAGACACCTAAGTTGCCATAAACTAGCAGTCCCAGTGGTTCGACTTACCCGACCAATAACCCTATTTTACAATGATTTGTGCTATTGCAAAGGTTGATGTATAATTGACAACCGATCAATTTTTGGCGCCGTTGCCGAGGACTTGCACACGGTTTAGCAACCAAAGTTCTAGGGTTAATTTTGGTTTGATTATCAATATTGTGATTTGTGAATATTTCTTGTGCGGTTTTGACCATCTTGGTGTTGAAAGTTGTTTGTGAGATTCTAGGGACTTGATGCTTGCCGAGGGAATGCTAGCAAAATTGTAAGTCTAGAGGACTCTAGGTAAGTCTCTTGGCCTTTTAGTTTCGAATTGTTAATATTGTGTATGTGTAAATTTAGTGATAGTTAAGTTGTGAAGCCCTTGCAAAGCATCGGTCCTTGTTGTGGCCATTTAATTTCTGTCTTGATAATTGAGGAAAAAGGGAACATCGTATATGGAGTTGATGGTGATGATTTATTGTATTGATTGTGGGGTGTGTTGTTGATGTTTAGCCGTAGAGCACTCTCCCTACCAACTCTTGAATCGCCAGTTGATATAAATTCTCTTGAAAGAACTCTTAGACGAACCCTTTGGGAATCTTCTCATATAAGAGAGCTTGAAACTGAATTTAACACAATGGATGAAAATGTAGGAAATGTCAGAAATGAGGGGATTAATAATGATAAGGTTGAAAATCCAAATGTGGTTCCCATGACTCTTAGGGACCACTTCATCCCTACCACTTATGTTTCTCCCTCTTGTATAGTGATGCCAAATATTGAAGCCGTTCAATATGAAATCAAATCTAGAACCATCCAAATGCTTCCATCTTTTCATGGCTTTGAAAATGAGGACCCTTATAAGTACCTTGATGAATTCCTCGAAATATGCTCTACCATCAAGTTGAGGGTTTTCTTGATAATGCTATCCAATTGCATCTCTTCCCATTCTCATTAAAAGAATGGGCAAAATATTGGTTGAACTCCCTTGCTGTAAATTCTATCACCACATGGGCTCAACTGTAGCAAGAATTCTTAAAGAAATATTATCCAGTGAGTAAAACCAATTTAATGAGGCATTCCATTCTTAGCTTTTCACAAAGCGAGGGGGAACAACTCCATGAGACTTGGGAGCAATTTCAAGACCTTTTAAGGAAATGTCCGCACCACTTAATTCCAAAATGGCAATTGGTGCAAGCCTTCTATGCTGGGTTAACCAACCCACATAGATTCATGGTTGACTCATCTTCTGAAGGGATGTTCATGTCTAAAAGTGCAGATGAGGCATGGACCTTACTTGAAAATTTAAGTAAAAACTTATTGCAACATAACTCTCGTAGTGGTCCAACCTTAACCAATACAAAGAACACAAACCCTTGTCAACCAAAAACACTGAGGGAGGAATCCTCCCAGGTGGATGCCATAGCTCATAAATTCTATCAATTGATGGCACCACATCTCTCCCCCTCTTTGTCTCAAAATTCGGCAAGTACGGTTTGTGCATCATGTACTAGTCCATTTCATCTCTCAGAAGATTGTCCCATACCGGAACAATTTCCTAATTCCAATCAAGAGCAAGCAAATGCAACATTCTCAAGGCCTGGAAATAATCCATATTCCAATACTTACAATCCTGGATGGAGAGATCATCCGAATTTCTCGTGGAGGCAACAAGCCCCACAAAATTCAAATTTTCAAAATCAAGGGCAACAAAATCAGCCTTCTTCTCAATTTCAAAATAGGCAATTTCAGGCCTCCTCAAGCTACCGTCCTCCATACAATCTAAATGTATCCAATTAACCACATGTGTTCCCAACTAATGAGATCGTGGCAGCAAACAAACAAATGATGGAATCATTGAATAAGAAAATGATGGATTCCAATAAGCAACTCTTGATATCTTTGCAACCCACTCTCCAAATGGTTCATTCTCATACTCAATCCATAGCTAAGCTTGAGAATTAAGTGGGTCAAATAGCTAACTCTATGAATCAATTGCTCCAAAAAGATAAGGGTAAGCTTCCCGCTCAACCATTTGAAAATCCTAGAGGGATGCATGTGATTGATGAAACCCCTTATCTGAGTGGGCCAATTCATGAACAAGTCCAAGCAATCACCACCCTTAGAAGTGGTCGTGTTGTTGACAACAAGTTTGATGGAAATAAGGATGAGAAAAATTCTCCTTCGAAAAATCCAAATCCAAGTCCCAACTCTTATAATCCAAATCCTACTCATGAAAATCCCAAGCTTGTCACCCCAAATGTGGAAACTTCTTATGAGCCTAAACCTCCGTTTCCTCAACGTCTCCAAGAGTCGACACATATTGGGAACAAGAATTTCAAAATTCAAGACATGTGGGAAATTTTCAAGCAAGTGAAGATCAACTTGCCTCTCTTGGATGCTATAAAGTAAATCCCTCCCTATGCAAAATTTCTTAAGGATTTGTGCACTTAAAAGCGCATTTCCAAAAATCATTTGCCAAAAAAGGTGAGATTAACTGAAAATGTGAGTGCAATCATTCAACACAGTGCTCCTCCAAAGTATAAGGATCCAAGCGCTCCAACTATCTCGTGTGTCATTGGCGACAACAAGATAGAAAAGGCCCTCCTTGACTTATGAGCTAGTGTAAATTTGATTCCATATTCAGTTTACTTACAACTTAGGTTGGGAGATCTAAAGCCAACCTCCGTGGTCTTGCAGCTTGCCGATAGATCGGTCAAGCACCCACGAGGCATTCTTGAGGATGTCATTATCAAGGTGGACAAATTCTACTTTCCGGTAGACTCGTGGTTCTTGACACGGAACCGGTCCATGACCCAAAGAAGCATATTCCCGTGATCCTCGGTAGACCATTTTTAGCTACGGCTAATGCTTCAATTAATTACCGAACCGGGGTGATGGATATCGCCTTTGGAAATATGCAAGTCAAACTCCACATCTTCCATGCAACTCAACATCCTTCCGATGAGGATGATTGTTTCCTTATCGATGTGGTAGATGAAGTGGTCGAAGAATCTCTCCCCTTCATTCTAAGCAAAGATCCTTTGGAAACTTGCATGTCTCATTTCGACTTCTCAAACTTTGATATTGACCAATCAATCCAAGAAGTAAATTCCTTGCTTGACATTAATGCTGTCATGGATACTCCTCCTTGGAAAATTCCAAAAGAATCGTTTCCTCAACTTTCTTCTACTCCTCCGGTCCCTTCTTTGGAGTCTCCTCCATAACTTGAACTAAAGCCGCTCCCGGCTCACCTCAAGTATGTATTTCTTGGTGCAAATCAAACTCTTCCAGTCATCATTGCTTCTGACCTTTTAAAGGATCAAGAAACTAGCCTTTTGGTGGTGCTACAAAAGCACAAAGAAGGTATTGGCTGGGCAGTGGTTGATTTGAAAGGAATTAACCCTTCTATTTGCATGCATCGCATCCATATGGAGGAAGACGCTAAACCTTCTAGAGAGGTGCAGCGCCAATTGAATCCCAACATGAAGGAAGTGGTCATGAAAGAAGTGATCAAGCTATTGGATGCAGGAATCATCTACCCTATCTCCGATAGCAAATGGGTGAGTCCCACTCAAGTTGTTCCTAAGAAATCCGGCCTCACCGTCGTTGAAAATTCCGCGGGAGAGCTCGTACCACAACGCACCACCACCGGGTGGCGTGTGTGCATTAACTACCGAAAACTTAACTCTACCACTAGGAAAGATCATTTTCCAGTCCCATTCATTGATTAAATCCTAGAGAGGTTAGCCGGCCAAAGCTTCTATTGTTTCCTTGATGGTTATTTCGGCTATAACCAAGTGGCAATTGATCCGCAAGATCAAGAGAAGACCACATTCACATGCCCCTTCGGAACCTTTGCTTATAGACGCATGCCTTTTGGGCTATGCAATGCACCGGCTACGTTCTAAAGATGCATGATGTCCATATTTTCGGATATGGTTGAAAAATTCTTAGAGGTATTCATGGACGATTTCTCCGTCTTTGGATCCTCCTTTGACTCGTGTCTCCAAAATCTATTTCTTGTACTTCAAAGGTGCAAGGAAATAAATCTCATTCTAAGTTGGGAGAAAAGTCACTTTATGGTCCAAGAAGGCATTATTTTAGGACATGTAGTTTCAAAAAGGGGAATTGAGGTTGACAAAGCCAAAGTGGAGTTAATCTCTAATCTCCCTCCTCCAAATTCAGTCCGTCAAATCCGTTCCTTCCTTGGGCATTCCGGTTTCTATCGTCGCTTCATCAAAGATTTTAGCAAAATCTCTCGGCCCTTGTGTAATCTTCTGGCCAATGACATTCCATTCAATTTTGATGAAGCTTGTATGGAAGCTTTCGTGAAACTACGCACACTTCTCTCATCCGCCCCAATCATAAAACTGCCTAATTGGTCTCTTTCATTTGAGATCATGTGTGATACATTCGATTATGCATTAGGTGCGGTTTTGGCCCAACGTGCGGAAAAACTTCCATACGTCATCTATTATGCTAGCAAGACTCTCTCCGATGCTCAGTTAAATTACACCACCACTGAGAAAGAATTGCTAGCTATGGTGTATGCCTTAGATAAATTCCGTTCTTATCTTCTTGGATCCAAGGTTATTGTCTTCTCGGATCATGCCGCTTTTAGGCATTTGCTCGCTAAAAAAGTGACCAAACCCTGTCTAATTCGATGGGTACTCTTACTTCAAGAGTTTGACATTGAAATCCGGGACAAAAAAGGGACCGACAATGTTGTCGCAGACTATCTCTCTCGTTTACTCATTGAAAAATCTTCTGAATTTACTGCAGTCCGTGATTCCTTTCCGGATGAGCAACTTCTTCAGATTTCCCATTCCAGTCTCCCTTGGTATGCGGATATTGTCAACTATCTAGCGATAGGCAAAATTCCATCCAATTGGTCCAAACAAGAAAAAGACCAGTTCTTCTCCCAAGTTAAGAATTTTTTTTGGGAAGATCCAGAGTTGTTCAAATATTACCCGGATCAAATCATCCGGAGATGCATTCCTGACAATGAATCCACAAGTGTCCTAAATTTCTGCAACACTCTTGCTTATGGGGGACACTTCAGTGCCAGAAAAAACGCCAACAAAGTCCTTCAAAGCGGATTTTATTGGCCATCCTTGTTTCGGGATGCATACAATATCTGTAAATCTTGTGAGCGATGTCAACAACTCGGATCCATGTCCCAGAGGGACATGATGCCCCTCACTCCCATCTTAATCATAGAAATTTTTGATGTGTGGGGGATCGACTTCATGGGACCATTTCCATCTTCTTATGGCTATGAGTACATCCTTGTAGCGGTGGATTATGTTTCCAAGTGGGTTGAAGCCGAAGCTACCAAAACCAGTGATCGTAAAGTAGTGATCAACTTCATTCAATCCAACATTTTTAGTCATTTTGGTATGCCCCGAGCAATCATTAGTGACAATGGAACTCATTTCTGAAATCGTTACCTTAAATCTGTCCTCTCCAAGTACTCCGTCCTTCACAAGGTTGCCACACCTTACCATCCTCAAACGAGTGGTCAAGTGGAAGTATCTAATCGGGAGATTAAGTACATCTTGGACAAAACGGTTCGACCGGACTGCAAAGATTGGTCATTAAGACTAAATGATGCGCTCTGGGCTTACTGGATAGCTTATAAAACACCCATTGGCATGTCGCCATATCGACTTGTCTTTGGCAAGGCGTGTCATCTCCCCGTTGAACTAGAGCACCGTGCTTATTGGGCCATAAAAAGGCTCAACTTTGATCTCAAACAAGCCGGCTCTACTCATAAATTGTAACTCAATGAACTTGAGGAACTTCGAAATGATGCGTATGAAAGCGCTAAAATCTATAAGGCAAAGACTAAAGCTTTTCATGACAAGCACATTGTCAAAAAGTCTTTTGCCCCTGGACAAAAAGTTTGGCTTTTCAATTCTAAATTGAGACTCTTTCCCGGTAAACTCCGTTCACGGTGGGATGGTCCATATGTCATCACCGCCTTCTTTCCTCATGGTACAGTCAAACTCCAAGATCCTACCAATGGATCTCTCTTCAAGGTTAATGGCCAATGGCTTAAGCTTTACATCGATGGCATAATCCCTTTTCAAAAAGTTGAGAAAGTCCTATTGACAGACCCAATCTATAAGGATTAGTGCGCCATGCAATCCCTAGTTCATCTAGCTATTAACAATAAATTTAGCATTCATGGAAGAAATTCTTCCATTTTTCGAGCCCTCTTCTTCCAAGTGCCTCTTCTTTCAAGTCTAGCATTTTTGAAAATGCGTTTCAATTCCTGTTCTGTAGGTTCCATGAGGTGTCACGGGTCCTTAGACACTTAAATTTTCAAATCCGGTTTTCTTCGACCCTGGCTTGGGCCTTGCAAGACCATCTTAGGCAGCTGCAAAGAGGCACCGCGGGCGCCCGCCAAATAGGGCAGTACCAAGCCAGCTTCCGCGGGCCCCCGCCATCCGTTCCGCGGGCGCCAGTCGCCTTAGCTGGTAGGGTTTCAAATGGGCTTTCAAGCCCATTTTTCCCTCTTTTATTCTCCCTTTAACCCTTCTCCTTCTCTACTCTCGCCCCCATCCCTTTCAAACCCTCAAACCATCCCACTCTCTCTCCCAATTCCTCCCTAATCCTCTCATTCATTCATCTCACCCATCATCATCTTCCAATCTCCATCCTCATCATCCATCATTCAAGCTTGAGGGGATTGAGTCCTTCACTTTGGGTACTCGTAGAAATTCCCAAACTAGCTTTCTTCATTTCAATGGCTCCTAGGGTTATTTCCAAGCATGCTCGTTCATCTGAGGGCCCTTCTAATGCTCCTCCGACCCCAAATTGGGCTGAATGGGCAATTGAAACCGAAGCTAGATTTGACATTGCAAATACTTTCGAGAACAATTTGGAGACCGTATGGTCCGTCCGCGAATTGAGGGCCCTTGGCCTCACCTCTCTTTTCAAACCGCGCACTCATTCTTACTACCCGCGTGTGGTCCGTCTGTTCTACGCCAACATGTTCCACTCATGTGAGGAACCGGACAAACTCAAAACCACCATTGATGGCTATGATTATGAATTCGACCTGGCTGACCTTGCTATGGCTATGGATTGCCCCTTGGTTTCGTTGGTGGATGAGGCGGGCCTCGCCCTTTATGTTGAAGGTCCCGATCAGCTTACCTTAGCAGACATTGTGGGAGAAATTTGTCATGGTCAATTCACTAGCAACAGAACCACAAGCACCAATAAATCTTTTTTACCATGCCGGCTATGGTTTCTCGATTCGGTTCTGGCCAAGAACGTCCTACCCGTGCCAGGCCATTCCGAGCAAAAGGGGAATTTTCTGAAAACCCTCAATATACTGAAAAGGAGTGTTGGTTTTGTGTCCCACAGCTTGTCTGGGACCAATTGCTAAAAATCTACAATGAATTAATCTTGGTGCGGTCACGCACCACCACTACTTGGGCATTCCCATTTCCGTACCTTATTACAAGGTTGCTAAAAAATGCGGGGTTCCGAGCTCCCCGTGGTGAGCAGAAAGAGAAAGATATGTTAAACTTTAACCTTGGGGTATGGAAGTCCAGCACAACTCAGCTTCAGACGTCCCGTCGGGCCTGCATTGGTGACGAGTTGGATTGGGGTGCTCCGGCCCCCCAGTGGCTCCGGCTCCTCCTGCTCCTGTTGCCCCCGCTTCTCCAGCTGCCCTTTTTGTTTTGCCGCCGGATGTCATGACTCACGCCGACTATCTCGCCTTGGATGCTCGTCTCGATGCCTTTTCCTTGTGCTTTGATGCTATAGAGGGTGCCGTCTAGAACACTCGGGAGAATCAAGAGATTCTACAGGCTATGCTCCAGTCATTGATTGACCGTGCACCTGGCCCACTTGGTGCTTCCTCCTCTACTCTAATGGTGGAGTGATTTCATGTTTTTCATCTTATTTCCCTTTTCAGTAGTAATTTTTAGACTTATTTTGGGCCGCGTTTGGCATTTGTTTTTTAGTTTTTTCTTTTGCACTTATAACTACATCACTTTTGCTACTTTGCATGGCTTATAGTTTTTAGTCAAATAAATTGCAGTTATTTCCATTGAATTTGGATTCATATGATTATTGCCTTGTATAGATATCTTTTGACATGTTTTTGAAACCAAGTTTGGGGGCATGCTCCTGGAATTCACGAGCTGGCCTATATTTGCACCGCCACTCTAACCCTCTCAACTTGGTACTATTGTTCCTTTCCCCCTTTGTTCATTCTCTTTGCTTGTCCCTTGTCTTCTCACATCGGGGACAATGTGACATTCAAGTTTGGGGGTGCATGTGCATGCTATTACATTTTTGGTGCATGAGTATGTTATTGCAGTTTTGATATTTTTGCTCCTTTGATATTTTTGCTCATTTTTTATGCTCGTAAGTTAATAAAATCATATTGTTTAAAGGGAACTTTTTGAAGGATGAAGCATGTGCTTAATACTTTGTGTATAGAAGCCAAAACAATTTTTTTGAAAATAAAGAAACTTTTGAATTAAACATGTTGATTCATAATCGGTTTGTATAAAAACTTCAATTAAATTTTCGTCGGATTTCATACTCTGTTATGCTTCACATTGCATATTTGCACACCGGAAACCTAATTGTGAGGTATGCAACCCAAATTGACCCTGATCGGGACTCTGTGATCTGAATCAATGACCCTAATAAATGGATATCCTTGGCATAAGTCAAAAAAAATAAATAAATAAATCAATGACCAGTTGAAGTTTGTAGCCTTTCCAACTCGAGTTATTAAACCCTAGGAGTGTTTTTACACTCAGCACCCTAAAGCCATCTGGCTTGGGAGTTGTTGGCCCAACACTTGTTACATGGGTTGGTTAGAAAGCTTAAAGAACTTAGACATTATACGGTTGTTCAAAAATAAATAAAGATGGTTTGTCAAAATTCGTAGCCTTTCCAATTCGAGTTATTAAGCCCTAGGAGTGTCTTTACACTTAGCGCCCTAAAGCCATCTGGCTTGGGAGTTGTTGGCCCAACACTTGCTACATGGGTTGGTTAGAAAGCTTAATGAATTCTCGACATTGCACGACCATAGTAGGTGATCTTTTGAGTTGATCAATAAAATTGTCAATAAGTAACAAAAGTTGTTCAGTTAATAAAGTTATGCCTTGGAGACCTCATTTAGAAGGAGATTTAAGGATGTGAAAAAGTGTTCTTGAGATTGGAAAAAGAGGGTAAAAGCCACATATTAGGAAGCCGGCTCACTTTCACTGAAGTCAGAATTCATGTTATTCAAGAGATGGCAATTGAAGTGTTTATATAGACCTTGATGATTAATGCATTTAAGTTGAACTTGTTTTGTCATTTTGTGTTAAGGCTTCATATATGCAAGGTAGTCTGCCTAATGTCTATCTTCAAAATTTTCTGTGTACCAAATCATAGTTGAGTTTCATCTATATTTTTGTTTCATGATTGACACATGTGTTAGCATTTCATTGGTCGTCATTTGCATTAAGCTCTTTGTCTTGTTTTGCTAAGGGACTAGCAAAATGTAAGTTTGGGGGTGTGATAAGTGCTGAATATTACATATTCAAGTGCCCTTTCTTGCATTAGTTAAATCCATTATTAGAGGATAATGTATAATTTTAATTCAGTTGTGTATTTCTTTCTGATTTCAGGTATTTTTCCCAAGAATGATCAAAAAAGCGGTTTTGACAACTTTCTGTTGAAATACGTGCGCCGTGTCGGGGAGTCATCTTCGGGGCCTAACCTCTTTAGTCGCCGTTTTTGTGAAGTTCGTGGCTTAGTGTTCATAGTGGAAGTGTGTCTTCGCTCCAGCCTGAAGAAGCTTGCATAAAAATTAAGCTTGGAGGAAGTGCAGCTGCAAGGCCCTGCGGGCGCCCGCCAATCTCCCACACTCTCTGCCAACTTCCGTGGGCCCTTGATCAGCGCCCGCGGAAGCCCCCGCGAGCCCCAGTGGGCACCCACCGCGCCATCGCGGGCACCAGCCAAACACGCCAGTGCATTCGTTGATTTTGCAAGCTCCCACAGGCGCCTGCCAGCGCCTCGCGAGCGCCCGCCGATCTGCACTAGGTAGCTCAACTGCCCTTGAATTTCAGCATCTTGGTCCCCTTATCCTTCTTTTGTGTGGTCTAGCTTCATGCAAAGGGGGGAGCTCGGGATTTTGAGTATGGGGAGTTGGTTTTGAGTGTATATAGAGAGTAGAAGCTCATTATTTTGGATATCTCATATTTTTGGTTAAGTTCTAGAGAGAGAAAGTAGCATTCTTGAGGGGTTTGGAGTTCTAGCTTGTTGGAGGGCAAAAATGGAGTTCTTTTCATCTCTTCCTCTCCCTTCATTGTTCCTATGGGTAACTAATCCCTATATAGGGAGGTGATGAATCCCCATTTTGTAAGCATTGCTATGTTTTGATTTATATTTGGGGTATAATGTATATATGTAACTTTTTCATGAACTAGAGCACTTCATATGATGTAATGAATTTCATTATCTATAAATGATCATTTTGAGTCAAATATCTTGTCTTAGATTGTTTTCTCTCATGATTATATTGCTACATTTTCATAGTGACAATGGAGATGAGTTCATGGAAGTGTTTTTATTGGCATGATATTTAGGAATTTTGATAATCTATTGCTTAGGGCTTTCCTTTAATAAATTCTTCTTGATTTCTATTTCATGTGCTTTTATTATGAAATTAAGGGTTTGATAATCTATGGCTTGGTGATCATGTCTAAGGTTACATCCTAGTTTAGGTAACCAAAACATGTAATGCTTTGATAGATTATTCTTATATCTTGATTTTATATATTTCTTAAAGGTAATGTATCAATGTTGTGTTGTTGCATTTCACGGTTATATATATATATTTCCCCAAGTAAATCATTTACTAGCATACTTATGAATAGGTAGTGGATTCACTTCCCTAGTCCCTTTTTAAGTGTCTTTGCCTCTTTACTTCTTAGCATTATTATTTTTTACACTTTTCAATTCATAATCTTAGTGACAATCCAACAAATCCTCTATAACCTCCTTTATCATTCTAAAAATGACTCTAGGTACCTAAGTTGCCATAAACTAGCAGTTCCAGTGGTTCAACTTACCCGACCAATAGCCCTATTTTAAAATGATTTGTGCTATTGCAAAGGTTAATGTATAATTGACAACCGATCACAAGTTCATCTTATACAAGCCGTGACCATGTAAGTTAAGTTCCATACATGGAAAATAATTAAATATAAGTTTCAAAACTTATCCGATTATTCTCAAATTAATGCACGTGAAGGAACTTGTCAAGAAAATCATGAATACAAGGTTAGAAACTTAATCAAGTGCATAGGACCATTGAATGGATTTTAATTTTTTTCATTTAATTAAAATCTCTAGATTCTGAAAGTCATCCAAATGACCTCAATTTAATATATGTTATACAACATGTCATAACTTGATTTAAGAACACAATACGAGTACATTTCATGCAAGCTACGGCCATGAGTAATAAACTTTAATACAAGAAAATTTATAAATGAAAGGTTTCAAAACCTAATCAAATATTCTAGATTTAATATATGTAAAACTATATGGCATGCACATCACGAATATCAAGTCGGAAATCCAATGTGATGAATAGTGCACTTGGAGCAATTTAATTAACCTAATTAATTAAATATTACTAGTTTTTAAAACACTTCCAATTACTCTCAAATTCACCTATGTTGAAGAGCATGCTAGGGCCTAATATAATATGCTAACACATATTGATTTCAAGCTAGTTAAGGCTGCATGATTTAATATTTTATTCAAAATAAATATTAAATAAAATCTTCAATACTTGTCCAAATAATTTAGATTTAATATATATCAATCAACATATCAAGGGATATTATTCTATCATGCCACATGTTTAAACAAAGGTATGGACAACCGGGAAAATTAAATCCTTCACAAGAAAAATAAATAATAAAATCTCTAGATTTTGTTATTCAAGCATGTAATCAAGTTGTATAAGCATCACAAGCATGTAATATAGCAAGAAAGTAAATTATAACATCCCCTATCTCAAATTGAGATGAAAATCTCAAATCCCCACCGAAAGAAAAGTGTTCCGAATCCGCCGAAACTCCTAGGTTTTGTCGGGGACAACACGATCTACTTGAATACCAAGAAGCCCCATGAAAATCACAACTTAACCTCAAATCCAAACTCAAGAAAAGAGGGAAAGATAGAACACGTCAAGGGGAGCAATAAACGTGAAGGCCGAAGAGTTTTTACTTAGGAAGTCAAGTGGAGGAGAAGAAGAAAAGGTAGCAGCCCAATGAGCTCCCATGGCTGCCAGCCAAGAGGTGGAGAAGATGAAGAAAATCTAATTTTTCTTCTTTAAGTCCTCTATTTATAGTAAGTCTCAAAAAGTGCCCCGAAAGGGCCCCGCCGGGTCCAGAAAAGTGGAATTTGAGCAGACACGCTCAAACAGCAAAATTCCATGAACAAAAAAGATTTAAAATGAAAAAATATGAACAACGGAAGAAACGGCGTCGAAAACTGAGTCCCGAGCAGAGAGATATGCCCCGAACAAATTCAGCGGCAACTGGGTCCAAAAACTCTGAAACGGGAGAAAAACGATCAGAAGGAAAATCTAAGAGTCCACGACTCGACGAAATGTGAAAATAAATCCCGTATGAGGATCCAGGCTCTAGACGAGATATTTTGCAATAACTTTCGTTAATTGCACAATGGCCCCTACAAAAAGGGTTAACTGCGAAACTGCCCCAGAATGAAAATATCTTCCAAAAGATATTTTCTTAGATACCCCTGAAATAAAATATCTTCAAAATATGTTTTCAAAAAACACCCCAAGAACTGAAAAAGATTCTGAAGAATTGTGCATCCATGCCCCTATAGACACCGGGAGCAACCAGAGTACTTTCTTGCAAAAGTAAAGATATGTATTTCGAGAAAACCACTCAATATGAAGGCACGTGAAGTCAAAAACTAACTCCGAAATGAAAAGTGAGGTTATGCCAAAAACTGGCAAACGGAGATAAGACAGAATAGGGAAAAGGACAAAATAGTGCATAGTGTCCGAAAAGCGAAAATACAGAAATGACTTGGTCCTCAAAGGAAATTGTCAATCCACATGAAAGAGTCTCAGAAACCATTTTCGAGCACTCGAGACGACACTAAGCGACAAGAAATAGAGCTCAAAAAAGAAAATTAAACGGAAAAAATTTATCCGTAAAATTTCAGGAAAAAAAAAAAGGAAGGTAAATGACCGGGTCATTATAGCAATGATCCTACTAAAGTTATTTACCACTCCCTGTATGTCTGGCGGATTATCTCCAAAGAAGAATGGGGCAGTCATCCCTATCTACCACAACCACTCCCTGGTCATACTATTCAGTTCACATACTATGACTATATCATCGCCTGGTCAACTATATTTCTATACCAAAATGAGTTATATACTCATTCTTGGTTTCTCAACTTTGA
Organism: Cornus florida; assembly: GCF_030987335.1. Classification (NCBI taxonomy): domain Eukaryota; kingdom Viridiplantae; phylum Streptophyta; class Magnoliopsida; order Cornales; family Cornaceae; genus Cornus; species Cornus florida. Next base: position 73,117,030 of record NW_026775575.1, on the reverse strand, counting down.
TAGTCATTTCAAAAGTCAATTACCTGCTTGGTTTCTTCACTGGTGGTTAACTCATGGCGTCATCCCAGAAATCTTGCTAATGTCCCTTGCAAATCAAGTTAAATATTTCCACACTGTGCATAGAGTTAACAAACATAATTTACAATTTCCAGTTCTTCTGTTATTTTGCTGCAAGTACAAGGTACCCTGGATTTTCAAATGGAAATATGATATCTAGGATGGAAAATGCATTCTCCGCCACTATGTCAAATGGTGGGATTTGTTTAAGGTAGATAGGATTATTGGTTATGTTTAAGACGAATATCCCCAACAATCCTCACTTCAAGTTACCCCAGCACAAGTTCCACAAAAATAGGTTACTCTTCCAGCAAAGCAAGTTATTCAAAAATAGTCTTCCCTTACTAGTTCTACTATCTCTACCAAGTCACAAAAACATGCTCTCAAGTCAGAAATAGAAGAGCTCAAGAAGATGGCAGCCTCACTGACTAATCGCATCCACGAGCTGTCCCAAGAAGAAGAAGAAGAAGCAGATGATGCTTCCTTTGCTGCTGAATCAAGTCACCCAGTTAATTTATATGATGACTCTGTATTCCAAGATAGTCAAAACCCATACCAAGATCCTTTCAATTGAAGGTTGATATGGAAAAAGTCAAAATTGCTACAGTAAAAGTCAAAATCACTATTTCTACAGTAATTGTCTGCAGAATCACTATTTCTATAGTAACCCGACAAAGTACTGTTCATCTACAGTCAAAAGTAAAAAAGCAGCTTTTCCATAGCCACAAATCACACTGAAGAATCTCCTAACAGTGGCGAAGCTCGGCTATAAATGCAGAGGCCAATCCCTTTGCAAAGCAGGCTTCATTCGAGAGATTTCAGGCTTCATTACATTTTCTCAGCTTTAAATTATAATTTTTAGTTCAGTTTTATTTACCTTTTCTGAGAGTAATACATCATCAGTATGCTGTATTTATCAGACTACTATCAGTAATTTGTAAATTATTTTCAGTTATTCTCTGCGGTACTTATATTCAGTAATATAAGTTTGATTTCAGTTACATTTACTTTCTTTTATATATATATCTTGGTCGGTTATACACCACCTTTATTTTAATGCTTTATTTGTTTCTTCAACCCGTTTTTGGATAAAATTGTACTCAGAATATTAATTAGATTGGTTTTATTAAAAAGTAATGAAAAGGGTATTTTTGAGAAAAAAAATCATTCCATTCCAGATTTAACGATAGTTAACCAAACAATTGAATGCTAATAATCATTTCATTCCATAACGATTCACCATGTCACACCAAACATTAGAATGGTAATACTCATTCTATTTCATTCTCATTCTCATTCCAAGTTATATTTCATTTCATTCCTGCACACCAAACGTAGCCTTATAGAAGAAGAGAGAGGAATGAGAGAATTCGGAATTAGAGAAAAGGATTCTGAATTGGAGTACTTTGGAATGAACCCAATGAGGTTTTATATAGGCCTCATGGTGCCTTTTGGTTTTAATATTTTTCCGATGTGGGACAAACATTTCTCACATTTTATAAATTTATTTAGGTTTATCAAACACCATACTTTGGAGCTAATTTCTCATTCACTCGGAAACAGATCTGAGAAAGTAAATATACCACGTTAATCTACTTGCGGAGAGAAGCGCGCTCGTCTATAGATTCGCAAAAAAAATTTAACGAAATCTATTCAAAATCTCACCCAAAGTTTATGTTTTTAATGCCTCCATTTCCAACAGTTTCGATGCCCAGTGCAATAGTTAATCTAGGCCATGCAAAGCCTGATCCCATAACTGTATTTGTTTGTTTGTGCCTGTGCACCGATTCCTGTATCCTGATTGCTTATATATTTGAGATAACATTATTCTAGTTAATTTAGGTTGTTTTGGGAAATTCATTGTCATATCAATTAATAAAATAAAATAATAAAATAAAAAGGCGAAGATCATTCCAAAAAAAAGAAACCCACCAAATGAAAGTCCCATAACTGAACAGTCAAGTATTTGTAAAAAAAAATAAAAAATTCAAAGGTCAGAAGAGACCATAATGAATAGTAGTTGAGACAAATTTTACGAAAACGATGGAATTCAAATCCGCGGAGATTACTCAAGTCAAAGACCCGACCCGTATTCCTTCCAAGTTCGTGTTCAAAATGCGTGTTAAGAAGGATTTGAAGCTGAAAGATCAAAACCCCTTTAAGAAAAAAAAAAAAAAGAGTTGAACTAGTGACAGTGGAGCAACATGTGTAAGTTTGTGCTTAGTTAATTAGAGGATGCCTTAATCGATAAACTAGTTGTTAAACATAGTTGAACTAGGGTTAGGTAGAATTAATATTCAACTCAAAAGTTTAAGTTAGTAAATGAGACTAATACCCAACTTATATACTTATGCACTTTTTCATTCGTATCCGATGTGGGACAAATTTCCACCCGAAATCCCTAATTCTGTTATGTGTACATTTTTAATTTTAAATAAGAGAGAAAGTTATATATATATATATATATATATATATATATATATATATATATATATATATATTATTCTTTCTTTTCATATTTTAAATTTTAACAAAAAAACACAGGTCATATTGTCTTTATGTTATGTAAGAGGTTTCTCCTCATCAATGAGGAGGCAACCGAAATACTTAAATGTCCCCATGAAAAATATAATTTTTCAATTTCCACATGTAACATTTGATTTAACTTGATTTACAGTATTATCTTTAATGGATTGATCTAGAAAAATAAAAGTGATTTGCTTTGGTTTTTTTTTTTTTTTTTTTTTTTTCACGTCTTCCCAGTTCCTTAATATTTGTCTCACCACCGGGCATGCCAAAATATGTTTGTTTATAATACTTGAATTTCAATCGTAAACACAGGTGTACCAAAGCTAGCTTGCTAAGAACACAATGAAGAATACAAAATTCATTTTTATTTGGTTGTAAATGGCCAAGAAGATTAGGTAATTAAATGTCGAATTGAAGGAATAATATTCTTCTTAAGCTGATGTTTTTTTTTCCTAATTTTCTTAAGCTGGTTTTTCTACCTTGAAACAAGGATTTTATTAATGAAGAAATCTAAAGGGAAGGGAGCTGAGAGAGAACTAATGTAAAAAGTAAGTAGAGTTGTGTTGTTGCGGTGTGTGTAGAGAGAGGTCTTCAATTCTTTAGATTCTCTCTCTCTCTCTCTCTCTCTATATATATATATATATATATATATATATATATATATACACTTATTCTCCCGTTATTTCTGTCTTAAATTATATGTTTACAGTTCTGCATGCCAATTGGTCCAATCCTTTTTTATACAAAAAAATTATTAAATAGTTTTGGAACATTTGACACTGATAATTAATTCAATAAAAACGAAATTTATATGTAATATGTTAATACCTTTTGTACATGAGAAAAAATATTAATTTCTCATAATTAATAACAAACAAAAACTTAATCACAATTCACTTCTTTTTATTCCAATTCTTCTGTCATGAGTATACAAAAACACAACACAACCGAACGAAAAAAAAAAAAAATTATTGCAAATTGGTTTGTTCTTGTCTTATCTAGTCCAGTGGCCATTGTGCATGTTTATGAGGTTCTGTGCATGAGATTGTTATTAATGGCAGCTTGCAGGATTATTTATTTACCAAGTAGAACCATGAGCGCGCTGTGGGTATGGAGCAGGAAGAGGATGACGAGGTATAGTATGGCCGGCAAAGCCCTTCTGGCTGAGGGTGCTGGTGCTGGGAGTCTTGCTGGTGCCCGGGTTTGGTGCCGGAAGGACAACTGGACTTTTCTGCAGGGATTGCATCAAAAGATATTCATTTTTCATCAACCCTAACCCTACTGTCCCTTCATTCAGGACCCTACTAGCTTCGTATGGTTTGATGCTTAGAAGGAAAAGTAGTACCATAATGGCTACAACAATACTTGGATATTTCATCTTGGTGATAAGCGTATATGCAAAGAGTATAAAGTTGTCAGAACACAATTAATGGAGATTAGATGCTGGGAGAGGGGTGTATTTATATATGCATCAAGCAAACATGCAACTGGTATATATATATATATATATATATATATATATATATGACATTTGGAGTTGAAATATTTCATGGTTTTAACTTGATCAAAGGGCTTTGAATGTCGACTATGCAGCAGGGTTACTAATAAACTTGAATATAAATGGGTATTTTACGTTTGTATTGGGAAGTCCTAAAGTAAAAAATGCTTTTCAACGTTAATTTTTTGTTTTGGCAAGTATTCTCTCTCTTTAGGAAGGCGATTTGCCTAAATTCCTACATGTCTTATTTAATTTGGACAAATTTATACCACTCTCATTCCCGCGATCGGTTTTAATTTCACAATTCATACCCACCCCGATATGAGATACGTGTACCTGTGCCCGACCCGCCCAAGCCAGCCCCGTTTTCAAATTTTTTTTTTTTTTTTGTGGTTATCTAAATAAATAAATTGATAAAATCTATAAATTCTATACAATGAAAACAATGATATATATATAGTAAATAACATGAACACAATAATATGCATATATCTATAACATGGTGAGTTTGGATTTAGATATTAAACTCGTCGTAGGTTATGAGGTGGGTATATGTTTTGAGAAACATTTGTCCCGCCCGGCCCCGCTCTTTATTTTTAATATAATATAGATATTATATAGTAACATAATATATATATATATATATATATATATATATATATATATATATATATATATATATAGTAAATAACATGAACACAATAATGTGCATATTAAAAATAAAGAGCGGGGCCGAGCGGGACAAATGTTTCTCAAAACCCATACCCACCTCGTAACCTACGACGAGTTTAATATCTAAATCCAAACTCGCCTACATAAACAATTCTTATACTCGTACCATTAGGGCCAGTACAAAGCGGGGCTCTGGCGGGGCGGTACAAATTGCCATCCCTATTTCTCTTTATCTTCTTCTTTTATATATATATATTTATTTATATTTTAATTTCACCATAGATTTGCAAGCAATTTCTTGAACAATTCAGTTATTTCATAAAAAGAAATAGAACAAAAGAGAAGGGTGATATACATAGAGTGATGTACTAACATTGTCGATCCATTCCACCACATGAAATGATATTATTCACTTTGAATCCGAACCCGCACGATTTTTTTTTTAAGGTAAAAGGGTAAGCTTTGATAAATAAAAGGAGAATGTACAATAGGTCCATTAAGGACATTACAAGCCAAGGGTTATGACACAGGATCACCAAAGAAGATAACAGAATATGATACAGCACCTATACATTTTCTAATACACCACAACTGCTTTTCAAGAATGTAAATTGTTCCACTTAGCAATTTCAAATCTGTTTTCAATATCTCCTATTCTCAACAATCATATATTAGCATAATACCATCTAATCAATTAAGAATCAAGATTGACCATTTGCATACGAACAACCTTGAAGAAATAACTGGTGGAGAGCTTCAGGAGATCCAATCTTCCTAATTTCTGAACCAGACCTTAGTTTAAGGGATGAAAACCTTGCTCTGATGCAACCCTTGATTAGGTGGATGATGTGAATAGCTGAGGCTGCTTTGTTCCTGAATGCTCTTGCATTCCTCTCCTGCCAAATGAAGTAGATGGCACTTGAAAGAAGCAGCTTGTGTGTAATGAAATGGTTCTGTGTCCATGTTGCTGAGCACCATGAAATCAGATCTCTCCAATTTTTAGGATTGATGTAGAAGCCTGTAACATGCTGAATGAAATTCCAAATAAGGTTGTTGTATGGACATTTAAAAAATAAGTGGTCCACAGATTCTTCAGCTGATAGGCAAAGGTAACATGCATTAGTATAATGTTTCTTCTGCATTGGTTTAGTATCCAGTGTTACTAATCTCTCCTTGAGGGCAAGCCAAGCAATAAAACCATGCTTTGGGATGTGGTGTTTGAACCATATAAGCTGAACCCAAGCAAAAACCAAAGAATGAGCTGCAAAGTAATCCATAGTGAGTCTGTGAGAGTAATCCTTTGTTGAGCTTGGAAGCCATTCCACATGATCTGGATCAGTGGTTGGAAGGGACAAACTAATGAGCTGTGTATTGAAGTCTTGACTTTGGAAGAATGGGATATGATGTAGTGAGCTAGGGATGGTCCACTGATGGTTGGAAATTAGGCTATCAATTATGATTTGGGGATCCAGTTGAAGAATTTCCACATCAGTGAAGCCAAGTTGAATTGCAATGGGACCATTCAGGAGCCAGTAGTCATTCCATAAGCTTGTGCTCTGCCCAGCTCCAACCCTGTGCTTAACCAAGCCTCTTGCCATACTCCTCAACTAAAGCAACCTTCACCAAAATCCTGAACTGTTGGAAGAAGCTTTGACAGTCCAAATGGATTTGTTTTTAATGAGGTACCTGTAGGTTCATGCCACCCATAGACTATCCTTTTTAGAACACAGGCTCCACAAGTGCTTGAGACTTGACACTCTATTTGTGAGCTCAAGGCAAGGAAACCCAAGACCACCAAACCTTTTTGGCCTGCAGATGGCTGTCCAAGCAACTTTAGCACCAGTCTTCTTGAGATCAGTTCCAGAGCAAAAGAAACATCTCAAAATTTGATTGATTTGATCAATAACTTTCATGGGGAGGATGAAGGCTTGAGTCCAGTAAGCTTGGATGGAGAAGATGATAGATTTAATGAGTAGTGCCCTTCTTGCATATAAGAGAAATCTTGAAGTCCATTGGCTAATTCTGGTTGTGATCTTCTGGACTAGAATCTGGCAATCATTGGCATTGAGAGCTGCAAAAGATAGTGGTAACCCAAGGTATGTGATTGGTAGGTTACCAATCTCAAATTGCAGTAAGGAGGCAATGTTGTTCATTGTGTGTTGATCAACACCTGCAAAGAATGCTTGGCCCTTGGAACAATTAATGGAGAGTCCAGAGAAGGTTATGAAATTACTCAGTGCAGTGTGAAGCACTCCCACAGAAGATAAGTCACCATAAGATAACAGCATAATGTCATCAGCAAATGCTAAATGGAAAAAGGAAAGTTTACTACATCTCCAATGGTACTTGAAACTATTGCTTTGGGAGATGGCCATGTTAAGTGACAAAGTTAAAACCTCCATGGCAAGTACAAAAAGTTGGGGGGAAATGGGATTACCTTGTCTAACCCCCCCTTTTACCTTTGAAAAACCCACATAGCTGTCCATTGAGTGAAATGGTATATGAAGGTATGGTTATACATTGTGAAACCCAGTGTATAAAAAGCTGTGGGAAACCAAAGAGTTGTAGAGTATCAAGGATAAATTGCCAATGGATGGTGTCAAATGCCTTTCTAAGATCAATTTTGAGGGGACAGGAAGGGAGATGTGGTGATTTATGATAACCATTAAGCAATTCATGAGCGAGAAGGATGTTATCTGTGATGTGTCTTTGTTTTACAAAAACAGATTGGATAATGCTTATGATTGAAGGTAAGACAAGGCTTAGTTTGTTGGCAATGAGTTTAGAGATGGCTTTGTAGATTAGGTTACAACAGGATATTGGCCTATAGTTATTGACAGTGGTGGGATTAGGGACTTTGGGAACAAATGCAATGTAAGAGCAATTGATTTCAGCAAGCATTCTTCCTGAGATGAAAAAATCCTTGATTGCAGCTATGATTTCTTGGCCAATGATAGGCCAAGCATGAGAGAAGAAACATGAGTTAAAGCCATCAGGACCAGGGCTTTTATAAGGATTGATGGATAGAATGCTTTGCTGGATTTCCAAATCTGTGGGTATGTCAGTGAGTGAAGGGATGAGGTTGGCAGGAACAGATTTGGAAATAAGATTGGAAAAGGATGACATACCTGGATAATAATTGTAGCTCTGTCCCAGCAAGTTCTGAAAGTGATTAAGGAATGCATTCTGAAGATCAATCCCCTGCAACACTTCTCCATTATGGTCCTCAATTGAGACAGTCTTCCTTTTGTTAACCTTTGAAGAGAAGCACTTCATAAAGTAAGCTGTGTTCTGGTCACCCACTCTAAGCCAATGAACCTGAGCTTTCTGTTTAAAAAACATCTCTTCAGCCAAGCATAAATCAGCATATCTCTTTGCAATCTCTTTCTCATTAATTTTCAGCATGTCATCTGCAGGGTTTTGGTCAAGGCATGTTTGACATTGTGCAAGCTCCTCTTTACATGCTGCAACCTTCAATGAAATATCACCATAATCATTTCTATTCAGTATTTTCAATGGGTGTTTGAGAGCTCTCAATTTCTGAACCACACAAAACATTTTTGTGCCCTGGACTTACAGCTACCAGCCTTGTTGAACAATACCAAGAAATTTGTCACTTGCAGCCCAGAAGTTGAAAAATCTAAAGGGGAGGTTCTTCTTTAGAGCAATTAAACCAAGTTTAACCACCATTGGCGAGTGGTCAGATATGCCATAGGGAAGGAAATCAACTGAGGATTGTGGGAACATGCTCATCCAATCTTGGTTGACAAGCACTCTATCAAGTTTCTTTGAGGTTTTAGCTGCTCCAAGGCTGCTATTAGTCCATGAAAAGAATATTCCAGTGTATCATAGGTCTTCAAGCTCATTTCTAAAAACACAGTTTTTAAAATCCTCCATCCCCTTAAACCACCTTGGTGCACCACCAAAAGCTTCATTAATACTGAGGGTAACATTAAAGTCGCCCATAAGGATCCAAGGGACACCAGGTTCATTGTACTGCCTGAGGCTCCTCCACAGATGCAACCTCTCTGTGTGTGTATTAGCAGCATAAACCAATGATACAAGACATCTAACTTTAAGGTCGTTCAACCACACAACACAATTGAGCACTTAACTGCTCTCAGACATAACAATAAGAGACATGACAAGTGGATTCCATAGTACCCACACTCTTCCCATTGTTGAAGAAAGGTAGTTACATCTAATGTTCCAATTAGGGGCAATAAACTTGTGAATTGTGTTCATATTGAGTGTACAAACTTTTGTTTCCAGTATTGCAACCATGCTTAAACTAGAATCCTTAATCAAATTTTTCACCTCTACTTGTTTGGGGTGAGAGTTCAACCCCCTAATATTCCATGCTGCCCAATTCATTGAGAGGAGCTAGTGAGCTTGCATAACCCCCTAAACCCTTTGAGAGTAGACACATTAGACAACTTTGGCTTAATGATCTTTGGCTTCTTTCCTGTCTTGGAATGTTTACCAAGAGAAGGTTTCCTGGTTTTCAGGGCTTTGTTGACAATTGGAGAGTATGATGGATCATAAGAGTCTTGGTTGGATGCATCTTCATCTTCTGAAATATCATCACCATTGATAGCACAAACATCCTCTCCACTTGCATTTTCAGCAAATTGCAAGGTAGCAAAATTGTTGGATATGGGGATGGAGGCTGGAGGAAGTGCAACCTCTCTTTCAATTGTCAAATTATGGCAAGTTAGGTCTACAACTAGGTCCAGTGCTTTGAATTGCATAGCTTGTGGAAGATCAACAAGGGAGCGATCAGGCAGACAAAAATTTGCCACTATATTAGTGGTGGTAGTTTCTGTGGGAAGGATTTCTAATTCAGGCATGCACACATTGCTTTTTGCCTTGATTGGATGCGGTCTGGAGGAGGAAGCTTCATGCTGGGGTGTGTGGGAAGTTGATTGACCAAAAGGATTTGGGATAGCAGTGCAACTAGATTTCTTTTTTTTCCTACTTGCAACAGTTCTCTACTCTTGTTCACAAGAGACCTTGTCATTGGTGATGGGATTGGTAATTTCAGGGACAATGTTTGTGGAGGAGTGGGCACATTGGCCACTTGTGTGTCCAAATGATTCACAATTGGTACACACCTCTGGTAACCGTTGATAGACAGCCTTGACTTCCTCTAATTTGTTTCCTTTTGATCTAACATGGAAGGTTTCAGGTAGGGGTGAGAGGGGTGTGATTTCAACACAAACCATTGCAAAATCAATTCTATCAATGTTTTGAGTATTCGTATCAGCAAATAGAGGTTTTCCAATAGCACTTGCAATGTAACTTAGACCCTTGGGTGACCAGTAGTTGAGTGGGACATTGTAAAATTTGACCCAAATGGAAGCAAATTTTGCTGATTCAATTGCAATTGATGTAGTTTCCTTGTGCCAGAGCTTAAGAGAAATAGGCATACCTGCGAATTTCCATTGTCTCCCACCAAGGACCTTCCTGCAGTTGTCAAGTGAATCAAATTTGAAGAAGTATGTGCCCTCCTTGTTAACAATGACCTTTTGTAGACCCTTTTGAGTCCCAAATTTTGCGGGCAATTCTTGAGATCAACTTGAATGGCATTCTTTTGGAGAAACTACCAAGAAGGCACTCATTCCAGAAGCTGTCACCATCTTCAAAGATGCTTTCTGGAGGCTCAACAATCACACCGTTATTTTGGATAAGGGGTTTGAAGTACTCAAAGCTCCATTTTGCTTTTGTGATTGAGCCACAAAGGCCCAGATGTCTGCTTTGTGGTTGGTTTCATCATCTTTGGTGTTTTCATGGGGTATCAGGGGCTAGTTAGTGGTTCGGTTCTTTGGTTGGTTATGTTGGGATGAGGGTTGGTTACATTGGAACGAGAAGGAAGAGGATTTGGTTAAGTTGGGATTGGGGTTATCTTGGTTACTGTGTTCCAGCAGCAGTGGAGTGTTGACTTGGTTAAGCTGGTGAATTACAGTGAGTGTAGGCTGCAATGAAGTGAGTGTAGGCTGTGACGTAGGCATCTGCTCAAGCATGTGGTTGGATACTGTTACTTCCAAATTCAAATTTGAATTGGCTTGTGAATTACCAGGGGTACCCCTGACTGAGCTGGTGGAGGCGCGTGAGTTACATTATGGCCAACGTTGTGGGGTGACGACGGAGGCGGTTCAAGCATCAAGGGTACATTAACTGCAGATGGGGCCGAATGAATTCCTGTTTCTTTCAGGCATAATGAATGCTGGTATGGAGTTAATGCTTTGGCCATGGTTGCATGACTCAGTTGGATGGCAGCATTAGAAATGTTTTCTTGTGACTCATGATCAGTGATTTCTGGCACCATCCCACGACCATCAATCAGCGCAGCCACCTGCGATTTTAACAAAGCTTGCAGCTTAACAATTTCCAACTCCTTCGCTTGCAGGGTAGACCTGAGTTTCGTAACTTCCTCAATGAGTTGAAACCTTGTAGCATCCATAATACCTGCATCAATGCCATCAGGAAGAAGGACGACATCGTTGATCTTAAGACCTTTGGGGTTCAAGAACCTATCATTTTGCAGCGCACACCTTACTTTTTCTTTAGTAGCTCCCGTAACTGTAGGTGGACGTGGATGGAGATGATCATCAGTGACATTAAGAACTGGTTTCTTAGTAGGCAATGGAGGTTTGGGTGGTGTGGGGAGTTTGGTATGTGTGGAAGGTTTTCTAAGGATTAGATTGGGAGTGGTAATCTCTGGTTTTGAATTCAAATTAGGTGATTAGTGGGCTGGTTTAAGCGGATGTACGTAGTGCTGTGATTTTGCAGTATGTACTGGGTGGAAGGGGGGTTTAAGGTGATTAAGCGGCCGGCGATGAAGAAGGTTTGGGGGTGACTGGAGTTTTTCTCTCATGGTTTCTTTTCATCCCTAGAGTTGAATGGTAGTGAGACACAACCCGCACGATTTTGTTCTTGAATTTTGTATATATATCTATATTTTAATTTCACGATAGAATTTCATTTTTCATCCACCTTACTGTCATTCTACTAGCTTCATTTTTCATTTTTATTTATTTATTTAATTTCACCTTTCATTTGCAGGTAATTCCATTAAAATGACACCAGCATGTAATAGTTTGGGTAGTTAAAATAACTAAAAGTCAATTTGTTTTTTTATTTTTTATTTTTTATAAATCTAAAGAAAAAAAAAAAAAAAAAAACATGTAATTAGATTGAAATCTTACAAATAGAGAGAAAAAGAAAAATGGGGTGAGTATGGAGCGGATTTGCCTAAATTCGTATAATTGTGGACAAATCTATACCTGCCTCGTACCCGCGACGGGTTTTAATTTCAAAATCCATACCCACCCCGGTAAGAGATGCGTATACCCGTGCCCGCCCTGCCCAGGCCAGCCCCGTTTTCATTTTTTTTTTTTTTTTGTTATCTATATAAATAAATTGATAAAATCTATACATTCTATGCAATGAAAATAATGATATATATATATATAAAATAAAGTATAAAGAGTGGGGCGGGATAGATGTTTCTCAATACCCGTACTCGTCCCGTAACCTACGACGGGTTTAATATTTGAATCCATACTCACCTATGAAGGAAAAACGAACACGATTATAAATTTTCTGGATCTTAACTACGTGATTTTTTATCAAATCAAGAAGTATGAAAAAAGAGATCTCATACCTTTTAAATGATTGATTAATCGTCAACATTCCGAGAATAACAGTGAATTGGATTGCTCCTCTTTTAGCCTTGAATACCAGTAAACCTTCCCTTTACATCCCCGAAATACATAGTTTTGTGGAAACCCTATATCTCTCACTCTAGATTATTCTGTATTTTGTAGGTTTGTGTGTGAATAACCGAATATCGTGTATATAGATAGGGTTAGAGATTAGGATCAAAAGGGATTCTCATTCTAACTCCAATTAAAGAACACAGATCGTTTTGTCTTTATGTTATGTAGGAGGTTTCTCCTTATCGATGAGGAGGCAACCGGAATACTTAAATGTCCCCATGAAAAATATGATTTTTCACTTTCCACACATGTAACATTTGTGTGTAAAAATCTACAGTATTATCTTTAATGGATTGATCTAGAAAAATAAAAGTGATTTGCTTTGTTTTTTTATTTTTTTCTTTTTTCACATCTTCCAAGTTCCTTAATATTTGTCTCACCATGGGGCATGCCAAAATATGTTTGTTTATAATACTTGAACTTCAATCGCAAACGCAGGTGTTACCAAAGCTAGCTTGCTAAGAACACAATGAAGAATACAAAATTCATTTTTATTTGATTGTAAATGGCCAAGAAGATTAGGCAATTAAATGTCGAATTGAAGGAATAATATTCTTCTTAAGCTGGTTTTTCCACCTTGAAACAAGGATTTTATTAATGAAGAAATCTAAAGGGAATGGAGGAGAGAGAGAACTGATGTAAAAAAATAAGTACAGTTGTGTTGTTGTGGTGTGTGGAGAGAGAGAGAGGTCTTCAATTCTTTAGATTTTCTCTCTCTCTCTCTTTCTCTCTCTATATATATATGTATATATTTATTCTCTGACCCGTTATTTCTGTCTTGACATAAAAAAAATTATATGTTTATAGTTCTGCATGCCAATTGGCCCAATACACTTTTGATACAAAAAAATTATTAAATAGTTTTAGAACATTTGACACTAATAATTAATTCAATAAAAACGAAATTTATATGTAATATGTTAATTACCTATTGGACATGAGAAAAAATATTAATTTCTCATAATTAATAACAACAATAACAAACAAAAACTTAAACACAATTCACTTCTTGTTATTCCAATTCTTCTGTCACGAGTATACAAAAACACACAACAGCAGCGTACTCTTTTTGTTACGCATTACAAATAAATAAATAAAAACACCCCAACACGTATGAAGAACAAAAAAAAAAAAAAAAAATATTACAAATTGGTTTGTTCCTGTCTTATATAGTTCAGTGGCCATTGTGTTTATGAGGTTCTGTGCATGAGATTGTTATTAATGACAGCTTGCAGGATTATTTATTTACCAAATAGAACCATGAGGGCGCTGTGGGTATGGAGCAGGAGGAGGATGACGAGGTATAGTATGGCTGGCAAAGCCCTTCTGGCTGATGGTATTGGTGCTGGGAGTCTTGCTGGTGCCCGGGTTTGGTGCCGGAAGGACGACTGGACTTTTCTGCAGGGATTGTATCAAAAGATATTCATTTTTCATCAACCCTAACCCTACTGTCCCTTCATTCAGGACCCTACTAGCTTCATATGGTTTGATGCTTAGAAGGAAAAGTAGTGCCATAATGGCTACAACAATACTTGGATATTTCATCTTGGTGATAAGCGTATATGCAAAGAGTATATAGTTGTTAAAACACAATTATGAATGGAGATTAGATGCTGGGAGAGGGGTGTATTTATATATGCATCAAGCAAACAACTGGTGTGTATATATATATATATATATATATATATATATATATATATATATATGACATTTTGAGTTGAAATATTCATGGTTTTAACTTGATAAAGGACTTTGAATGTTGACTATGCAGCAGGGTTACTAATAGACTTGAATTTGAATGGGTATGTTCCGTATGTATTGGGAAGTCCTAAAGGAAAAAAATGCGTTTCAACGTTAATTTTTTGTTTTATTTTTTTTTTTGGGCAAGTGTTCTCTCTCTCTTTAGGATGGCAACGGGCAGGTATGGAGTGAATTTGCCTAAATCTATACCCGTCTCATTCTCACGATAGGTTTTAATTTTACAATCGATACCCGCATCGATTTGAAATACATGTACCCGTGCCCACCCCGCCCAGGCCAGCCCTGCTTATAATTTTTTTTTTCTTTTCTTTTTGCTATCTATATAAATAAATCGAAAAAATCTATAAATTCTATATAATGAAAACAATGATATATCTATATATAGTAAATAACATGTCATAAAAAGAAAGAGAATAAAAGAGAAACGTGATATACATAGAGTGATGTACTGACGTTGTCAACCCACTCCACCACATGGTATAATATTGTTCATTTTGAATCCGAACTCGCACAGTTTTATTCTTGGGTTTTATCCCAAAAAGCCTAATATCAATTGGAGTGACACGCCTACATATACAGCACTTTTCCTTTTCACACCCAGACGATGTAGGATTGTGCACATGTAACTCGCTCAATGTGATAGTCTATCACTGCCTCTTATACCCGCTCACAAGATCGCCATAGACAGTGATCGAAAAGTTGCTTAAAGATAGAGAAGCCATATTTCAGTAGTCAATTGTTTAATGTGTAACGATAATTTAAATAAGTTAATCTTGTATTGTAATTATATATATATTAGTAATTTCATGGAGGAAAAAAAATTATTTTTCATTATTTAGTATGTAGTAGTAAATTATTGTGATTAAGATTAAGTATGCGGTAGCATAAATGTGTAAAGCATGAAACTTTGTATTTACTCAAGTATATGATTATGACTATTTAATTATGTATCATGAATGGTTCGGCACGGCATTTAAGAGGTTACTGGCATTGCAATTATTCTGGGTTTAAACAGACGAACATTTATATATATATATATATATTGATCCCTTGCTCCGACCATTACATTTTAAATCTACCTACATTATTTTCTTTTAATATAAAAGTACTTTCCCCCTATTTTAAGTTTTCAAATTTAATATCACCCACACCAACCCTTGTACCAAAAAAAAATACCACTCGACTTATTTCACCTCTCATAATTTGACTCATTCCTTTCGTTAAAAATAAAATAAAATAAATAAATAAATAAATAAATTTGACTCATTCCAATCTAAAAAAAAGAATCAACAAGTGTGACACTAGTTCTCATCTCGAAAGCCTCCACTGCACCCTAATAGGAGTCTTCAGGATCCATCAAGTTTCAAGATGCACAACCGGTGCAAACCAAGATTCACGCTCACGATGATCAGATGGTGCAATCTAAGAAACCTCTCCCATCATCTAGGCTCATGCCAAGGCCTCCATCCATCACTGGGTTTACCAAGTCAAGGGTGCTGAATGCATTGCAACAGACAGGGTACTTAACCCCTCAAACGTGGTCATCAATGATGTTGTGTATCTTCCGGAGGGAATCGATGCTTCCATTATGGACTTCTCAAAGTTTGAACTTATTGAAGAGGTGGGTAGGCTACAGAAGGTTATTAAATGCTTGGAGAAGGAGCTCATGACAGAAAGATACAGGAACAATCCTCCTTTTATGCTCCCAGCTGATTAAACGTCTCTTAAGGACATTGTTGCAAGATTGGAGAGGGTGACTAGGACTCCAGTGGCATTCAATCCCTTAGCTTCGGCATCACCTCCTCCATCAAACACTTGTGAAGGAGCTGTAAAGCTTGCTCACGCGCCGCCGGTCCAAGACAGTGAGGGTGGGGATTTGAGTTTTCCCCCCCTTAATTCAAATTGCATCAGATCTGCTAAATCTCTGGATTTAAGGGATTCACAGAATAGGTCAGCTACTTGTGGTCAGCCTATCCTTGTCAATCAGAAGGGGGGGGGGGCCACTTCACAACCAAGCCCATTACATCCTAACCAAAACACTTCTAGTTCTCAACTACCTCAGCAAGACGGGTACAGGAAATTTGATGACCGGTTGCATGAGCTCACTTTGTGCACTGACCCACATGAAAAACCACTTTTGAAAGGGAAGGAGATGGACTGTGATTCTAGAAGTTGGGCTTCTGTGGCTCAAGCTCCTAATAACAGGTGGAGTTTTCAGTTCTTTGAACCTGGTGAAAAAGATGGCCTTTTGCTTGTGGAACCACCAGAGGAGGTTGGGGAGGATGGTGCAGCCTATTGGAGGAAGAGTCTTTTGGGGACGTTCCAAAGGAAGATGCGATTCAAACAAGTCTCAGCTTCGGCCCACAAGCTTTAGGGCAATAGAGGTTTGCAGAAGGTTGTGGTGAATAAGGAGGGGTTGTTCTTTTTTTCATTTGATAATGAGGATTGTTGTCTCAGTATCCTTGCTGGTAGACAATGGTTTTTAGGTGGTAAGCCCATCACACTGAAGGTTTGGAATCCAGACTCACCACCAGCTCCATAACCAATTAACACAGAGCAATCAACTTCCATCTCAGTGTGGATCAAATTGTGGAATGTGCCACTGGAATTTTGGTCACCATTGGGGTTTAGCTATATGGAAAGTGCAGTTGGATGACCTCTTTTTGCAGATACTAATACTCGAAATAGGAGTAGAATTGATTATGCCAGGGTGTGTGTCGACATTACTCCCTCTTCTCCTCTGCCATGTAGCTTTCAAGTCAGGAAAAAGAATGGGGAATTTGAACTTTTGAGAGGTCAATACACCTGGCTTCCTTTGATCTGTTCTCTGTGCTCTTCCTTTGGCCACACTAACGATAGATGTGGTAGCAAGGGGTCGAGAAGTGTTAAAGGTAACCAAGTTTCTAATGCTGCTGACAACTCTGGCCAACTATGAGAGTTGGTTAAAAGGAAGAAAAGAATCTCTGAGACTACTGTTTGCTTTCCTATCCCCAACCCTTTTGCTGAAGGTACTGCAGTTGATCCGCAGGCCCTGACTTCCACATCAAAGGAGAATGTTTGCTTCGAGGAACCAGGAATGGGAATGCGGGGTGTGGTTCACACCCCCTTCCCCCCCCCCCCCCCCCAATCCCACTTCCACAAGCACTTATCAACCGTTAGGGAATCCAAGGGCGTGTAATCCAGACAAAAGTAAGGCTATCTACCTTGTGGTTGGCCTTTCCCCCCATAAGAAGGCCACTGAAGCTCCAGCCTCACCCCATTGTGAGCCCATTTCAAGGCCTAAGAGGGCTACACTGTCGGATTTCATGATTGTCCCTCAGACCATTGCAACCTCCAATAATTTTGCAGCTCTTGGGGGTTTGAATGGTGATGAGTGCTCTCCAGAGGGAGTGCAGGAAGATGTTACAGAAGATTTGGCTGATTCGGAGGAGCAGGATGTCTCCAAGTCCAACTCAAGTTTCATGATCCCACATACTCCCCAGTTTTAAACAAAGCAGCCAAGCCAAGGAAGCCAGTGCACTCCAAACACTCCAAGTCTGAGAAAAAGAGTAGGATTGGGATGCACAAAGTCAAGGTTGCAACTAATGTGGTCACCCTTAAGGGGTTTAGAGGGTTGAGGAGCCTCACATCTTCATCTTCTCAATGATTTGGGCAGCATGGAACATTAGAGGGTTGAACTCTCCCCTCAAGCAAGTAGAGGTAAGGAAGCTAATTAGGGATTCTGAGTTAAGTCTTATTGCTCTTTTTGAAACTAAGGTTTGTTGTGTGAATTTGGATGGCATCCATAAAGTCATTGCTCCATCATGGTTGATTAGATGTAATTACACAGCATCTGTTATGGGTAGAGTGTGGATCCTTTGGAACCCTGCATTGTTGTCTTTGTTGTCTTTTACTGAAACTAGTCAAGCTATACACTGCTCAATTTTTCTCAAGGATCTTAAGGTCAAATGTATGGCCTCTTTTGTTTATGCCTTCAATACTGCAGTAGAAAGAAGACCTCTCTGGAGAAGTATCAATCAACAATGTGACACTAGTATGCCTTGGATTCTAATGGGTGATTTCAATGTGTTGCTACATGTGAATGAATCATTTGGGAATGCTTTGAGATAGACAGAAGGTATGCATGAGTTCAAGCAGTGTTTGCATAAAAATGAGCTTGAGGATTTGAAGTTTATGGGATTTTCTTCAGCTGGACAAATAATAGTTTTGGGTACGCAAACATTTCTAGAAAGCTTGATAGAGTTTTGGTTAACCATGCATGGATGAATGTGTTTTCACAAGCTGAGTGCAATTTTTTACCACATGGGATCTCAGACCACTCACCCATGGTGGTTAAATTGGGTATTTCTTCTCCTAGGAGAAACATTCCATTTAGATTTTTCAATTTCTGGACCCTCAACCCTAAGTCTTTAGACATTGTGGTTCAAGGATGGCAGATGGAGGTGATTGGCACAAGAATGTATTGTGTTGTTAAAAAACTTAGGGCACTTAAGTTTCTACTCAGACTTCTGAACAAGGATGAGTTTGGTTCTATCTCACTGAGGGTTGAGGCCTGCAGGAATGAGTTGTATCAGTGTCAGAGGAATCTTGATCTTAATCCTGCAAATGATCAGATGAGGTTGATTGAGAAAGACCTTGCATCCAACTTCTCTACACTATGTCTTGCAAAGAAGATCTTTTTTAAGCAGAAGGCACAAATTCACTGGTTGAAAGAAGGAGATCAGAACACAGCCTTTTTCATGAGAAGTTTCTCATCTAAAGCTAATAGAAGGAAGGTTTTGTCACTTGCGGATCCCAATGGAGGTGTTTTGCAGGGACATGATCTGAAGAATGCCTTGCTCAATCATTTCCAGAATCTTTTAGGCCAATGTCATTCTGTTTACCCAGGTATGGCCTCTTTCTCTAGGCTGATCTCTAAAACTGTCCCAAACCATTTACTATACGAACTCAGTGCTATTCCAATAGATATTGATATACAGAAGTGCATACTATCCTTCCATCATTTTAAGAGTCCGGGGCCTGATGGTTTCAATGCATGTTTCTTTAAGCATGCTTGGAGCATCATAGGGTGTGACATTATTGCTGCAGTTAAAGACTTCTTTACTTCTGGTAGAATACTCTCAGAGATCAATTGTTCCTATATAGCTTTGGTCCCAAAATAACAAACCCAACTTCAGTCAATGACTTCAGGCCCATATCATGTTGTAATATCTTATATAAGTGCATTTCCAAGCTTCTAGCTACCTAACTCAGCTATGTACTTCCTTCAATCATTAGCACTACTCATAATGCATTTGTTAAGGGGAGAAGCATCACTGAAAACATTATTATGGCACATGAACTCTTGAATGGTTATCATAGAGCCTTACATGCCCCCAATTGTACCATTAAGGTGGATCTTAGGAAAGCATTTAATTCAGTCCATTGGCAATTCATTTTGGATGCTTTGTCATTGTTTGGCTTTCCAAGTATGTTTGTCCATTGGATTGCACAATGCATCTCCACACCATCTTATTCCCTATCCTTGAATAGAGAGTTGTTTGGGTTCTTTAAAGGGAAGAGAGGCCTTAGGCAAGGGGGACCCCATATCCCCTATGTTGTTTGTCATTGCTATGGAGGTCCTTACATTATCCATTAACCAAGCTATTATCCAAAATCCCACATTTAAATTCCATTGGAGGTGCAGAAAGATGTCCCTTACACACTTAATCTTTGCTGATGATATGCTTTTGTTCTCATTTGGGAACCTTGCTTTTGTTCAAATTTTGGTCTCAGCTATGGAGGGTTTTTTCAATAGCTCAGGGTTGTCAATTAATTGTAGTAAGAGTTTGGTTTTCTTCACTGGGGTGGACCTCATCACAAAGGGTGCAATTATATCCTTGCTGCAATGTAATGTTGGTTCACTTCCAGTCACTCACCTGGGGTTGCCACTTTCTTCATCATCAATCAATGCTAGGGATTGCCAAACACTGGTTCATAGGATCACTGCAAGAATTGGTTGCTGGACCTCAAGATTTTTATCCTATGCTGGGAGTGCAGTTCTCATTAAGTCTATCCTTTGTTCCATTAATGCTTATTGGGCTCGTACATTTGTTCTCCCAAAAGGTGTGAATGAACAGGTAAATCAGGTTCTCAGAGCCTTTTCTGGTCTGGTATTGAACTAAGGAAGAGGGGAGCTAAAGTGGCTTGGGTGGCTGTTTGTAGACTAAAGTGTTTGGGAGGCTTAGGTTTTCCAGATCTTGAAATGGTCAATTTAATTGCAAGTTTGAAACATATTTGGAATTTGTTTGCTGGGAAGGATTCCCTTTGGGTTGCATGGGCTCACAGGTACCTCATCAAGGTAAGGTCTGTTTGGACTGTCAAAGCTACTATTCTAAGTTCTGGGTTTTGGAGAAGGTTGCTCAAATTGAGAGGGATGGCTAGGGGGCTGATCAAGCATAGAGTAGGGACTGGCACTGATACTATGATGTGGCTTGACTATTGGTTACCAAATGGACCACTGTGCTCACAGCTTAACCTAACTAAGGTGGAAATTCTTCAACTGGATCCAGGTATCACAATTGATAGGCTAATTTCTAGCACTCAGTGGGTGATCCCACCATTATTACAGCATTTACAGGTCTTCAATTCACACAAGCTCACATCCCAGCTGCATTCTCTCACTTTGCCTTCTGCTGAGAGGGACACTGTGGTGTGGACTCCGAGCCCCACAAATATTTTTTCACTAGCACATACCATCAAATACCTAACCCCTCCCTCAATTTCTTTTACTTGGGCTCATCTGCTTTGGTTTAAGAACAATATTCCAAAACATAGTGTGATTGCTTGGCTAGCATGCAAAGGTAGATTGTTCACACTTGATTCAAAGCCAATGAGGAGCAAGCACTATGTTAACAGATGCTTTCTGTGCCTTGCTGACAATGAATCTATGGACCACATCTTTTTTAATTGCAGCTTCAGTGCTCATATTTGGTTGTTTCTACAACATGTTGCTAGGTTCTATATTTTGCCGGATAGCTGGGGGGATATAATCAAGTGGTGTTCTGCCTCATGGTCCTCACAAAAGTTCTTCATCCACAAACTACTCTTCAATGCTGCAATTTATTCTATCTGGTTGGAGAGGAACGCAAGGGCTTTTAGGAACAAAGCTTCTTCCCCTCATCACATCATTTGCCTCATTAAAAGTTGTGTTCAAGCCAAGCTTGCATCTTTGACACTAAGGGATGGTAGTCATCTCAGGATGGTTGGATCACAGGAGAACTTATTGCAGTTGTTTATGCAAGGATGCTCCTTTGCAGGAGGACAGACATGGTGCCTTTCTGATTAGTTTGTGATTATTTTGCTCAGTGTATCCTTGTCAGTGTTGTCTAGGTAATTAGGCTGGTCAGGTGGGGGTGTATGCTTTAGATGATGGTGGTTTGTTTGTTGTATGTTTTATGATTGTTTGGCTACCTTGTGCTTAGATGTGCCTTTGGGCTGTTCTTGTAAATTCTCTTTTTTTTTTAAAAAGCTTACCTTTTAACCAAAAAAATATATATATATATATATAATTAAAAAACGAAAACAAAAAATATGAGTTCCTTGTAAACATGGAAGTTTCATCATTTGAATGGGACAAAGACTCATGAGACTATGGGTTGCAGAGAAAGATATTATTAGTTTAGTTTTGGATTGCAAGATATTATTAGGTCTGTATCCAGTCTTTCCCTATTAATGCTTTCAATTAACCTGGATGGATCATGCAATTGAAATTTATGATTGCTAAAGTTGCGTTATGAAAAAGAATTTGATGCTAAAAGTGATCACTCGCTCCTTGGAGGACTCACCTACACTCTCTTAACTGTTTGATGGTAAAAGGGATCAACTACTCCTTTGAAGTCTCGCTTACACCCTCTATTACAGCTAAAACGGCCCCTTTTATGTGTTTCAATTTTAATTATCCGACCTTGCATGCTATGAGACCATATTAACCACCCACCATCTTCTCTGGAAATAAGTGTAAACACAGAACCAGGACCTCCCAAACCAAAGTTCTAATGGCTCCAAAAATCAAAAGCTTTTTATTTAAATCTAAGTGCAGCCCTGAATAGGAATAGACAAATTTTTCAGGATTACAGATGGTCACAAATAATATATAGAAATGAAGAGATATACACAAAATTTAGATACATTTACTTGTGGAAGTTATCTACACAAGTCAAGTGAAAATCAATACAACATTTTTATTGGAATGCAATCATCCTCATCAAGCTATACACTGGCATATACAAATACTATAACATACTAACCATCAAGGTACTGAAGCTAAAAGATGAAACGAGCATTATGCAGACGTAATAACAGCGTTACACACACCAGAGAAATCAATGGAATCTTCTACAGGCAAATGGTGCACATAACCGCAGTTTTGAAATCTAAAGGGTTGTGAAATGGTGGCTTTGTGATAGAGTTCTCCATGACTTCCTCCTAGGATGGTATATCTGTATGAACAGTGTTGCTGCCCTCTTTTGCTGTCGTGATCTTCGTGTCTCTGTTGAATCAATTCCGTTCAGAAGAGTCATCACATGCAACTCCCTGTCCAACACAACAAAACCAAATGACGAGTCGTTGGGGGCTTTTCTTGGTACACTTGTCTCCTTCAGCCAACGGTTCAAAGCCATATCATACCTGTTATGTAGTAAAAAAAAAAGTCACGCAAATAAGGATCCCAAAGCGAAGAAAGTTTGTAAATTTGAGCATGATTCAAAAAAAAAAAAAAAAACACATCTAAAAGTTGAAACATGCAAGCCAGGGCATCACAACTTTGGTTCTTCCTGAACCAATACATTGATCAGGGTCACATAATTACCAATTTATCTCAATCAAATTAGTGAAACTAGTCCCATTACGTGGAAGTACAGAACATAGACGAAAAACAATCTGTCACCCCACAAAATTGGTCTGGCTGATGCTTCCATTATTACTCCATATGCATATGGTGCACATAATGTGGGTGATTCCTAGTTTTCACAAACAGTGCAAGTAAATTATATAGAGATTCGCAAACAGGTTCATCAACAAAAGTTTCATGGAAACATTCAGAGATAAATCCTAAGAGGTTGTAATTCCACAAGCTTTTAGAGCATCACACAACTTTACTACTACTTAAGCGTCAAACAACTCTTAAGAGAAAACAGATAATTAATTCAATAAAAACCAAATTTATATGAAATATGTTAATACCTTTTGTAATTAAAATTAGAAATATTAAATATTTGCATATAGTTTTTAGTCATAGCACTGGCTCGAGATGATTACGTACGTAGCACCATCTCTTTGAATACTTTAATGGGAAATGTATGCTTATAGTGCATGCATGTCAGCTCCTTTTCTATACACTCCATACAGAAGAAGAAATAATTAACAACGAACAATAACAATCGAAAATTTAATTACAATTAATTCACTTTTCTTTTATTCAAATTGAGTATGCAAAAATACACACCAACAGTATACTATATTATTTTCACACAACAAATAAAAATAAAAAAAGAATACCCCAACTACATGTAGAGAACAAAAAGAACACCTATTGTGTTTGGGAGAGACTGTGAAATTGTTAATGATGAATATAATTATTTACCAACACTATATAGCCACACCAAATGGAGCCATGACCTTAGAGTGGCGTCTGGAGGAGGAAGAGCATGAACAGCAAAGCCTTTTGGGGTGAGGGTGCCCGGGTTTGGCGACGGAAGGACGGGTACTGCACGTTTCGGCAGGGATTGCATCAAAATATTTTCATTTTTCATCCACCCTACTGTCATCCTACTAGCTTCATTCGGTTTGATGCTTAGAACGAAAAGTAGTGCCATAACGGCTACAACAATACTTGCAGACTTCATAATCTTGCTGATAAACATGCAAAGAGTATAATGTGTGTGTGTATATGTAGCTGTTAGAACAAAATTAATGAAGAATAGATGCAGGATAGGGGTGTATTTATATGCATCAAGCGGTCAACTTCATATGGTATTATGACTTGATTTTTTCATGGTTTTAAGTTAACAAGGAATTTGACCGTTGACTATATGGCGGGGTTAATAAGTAATAGTTTTGAATTGAATTGGTATCCCTGCGTGTTGGTAAGTCTAAAGGAAGAAACTGTGTTTTAATTAACGTGAATAACATTTCTTTCTATTTATCGTATTTTTTTTATATTTATTTAATTTCTCCGTTCATTTGCAGGTAATTCAATTAAAATGACACAGCATGTAATAGCTTGGGTAGTTAAAATAAATAAAAGTTATTTTTTATTTTAATAAATCCAGAGAATAAAAAAAAAATCTGATCAGATTGAAATCATACAAATAAATCAACAGCCTTTTGATTTCATTTTCGTTTTCATTTTATTGCTGTAAGTAGTTTGGGTAATTCCATTAAAATGACACAGCAAATAATAGTTTGGGTAGTTGAAATAAATAAAAGTTATTTTTTAGTTTTATAAATCCAAAAAAAAAAAATCTCATCAGATTGAAATCATACAAATAAATCAACAACCTATTGATTTCGTTTTCGTTTTATTGCTGTAAGTAGAAAACACATTGGAGAAATGACTAGAAGCATTATATTTTACAAGGTTGGTTGTGGAAAGGATACAAAGCTCTGGCTGGTTTTTTGGTTACCAAATGGCCCAATTGTAAAGCAGTTGGAATTAAATGACTTGAAAATTCTTCAACTGGACTCTTCAGTCACAGTTGATAGCCTAATTTCCAATGGACATTGGATGGTACCTCTATTTCTAGCATACCCTCAATTTTTTCAGTCTCTAAACTTCCTTTTTCAGCAGTACTCTATACAACCACCCTCAGAGGAAAGTGATAATATTTTGTGGATGCCTAGCTCATCTGGTGCTTACTTATTCTCCCAAACATTTGCTTACTTTGCTCCTCCTTCCCCATCCTTTATATGGCACAAATTAATTTGGTTCAAATACCATATCCCTAAGCACAGCTGCATTGCTTGGCTTGCAGTAAGGGGTAGGCTGTATACATTGGATTCAAAGCCTATGCTTAATAAGCATTATGTTAACATGTGTTATCTCTGTCTGGCTAAGAGTCAATCATTAGACCATTTATTCTTTAGATGTAAGTTCAGTTCGTATGTATGGAATGCTATACAAGAGGTTGCAGGCTTCTACATTCTTCTCAACTCCTGGAATGAACAAATCTATTGGTGCTCAACACATTGGTCTTCTGGTAACTTTCTGATTCACAAACTCTTGTTGTCTGCAGCAATTTATTATCTTTGGCTTGAGAGAAATGGAAGAGCCTTCAAGAATTCATACACTAGCCCTAATCACATCTTCTCCCAAGTCTAGTCTTGTGTCCGAGCTAAGCTTGCAACAATCAAGATGAAGAATTGTGCTGAACTTAGGAGTATTTCAACTGAGGATGATCTTCACAGCTTGTTTGTTCAAGCTTGTGGAGCAAAACATGGGCACTCTTGGTTGACAACATAAAGCTGATATCAGAGATATTGGTTGGATGGATTGAAACATAGCAGCTACCCTTTGGGTCAATCACTTTGTCGTAGTCAGTACCAGCAAGTTTTGTTCTACCTTACTTGAATTGTTGTTGTGCATTGTGTTGATGGGATCGGCCTATTTGTTGTTTTGTTTTCCCCTCATTGTGGGCACCATGTAATTACTCTATTACCTTCAATACAAGCTTACCCTTAACTTTTAAAAAAAAAAAAAAAAAAAAAAAAAAACCACTGACGATAGTATCAAATTTAACAAAAACACAAGAAATTGATTTTTTCATGCACTTTTTTAATAAATTCCTGTAGTATTTCCTGGTTCCCAGCTAGGTTAGTTTTGGTTTTGCTACTTGTAGCTTTTGCCCTTTGGTGGCTGTCTTTGGAATTTTTCTATTTTTATTGTTCTATTCATTGAATTTTTTCCTTTAGGCAAGACTCAACAAAAAGGGGGAAAAAAATTCTATTGTTTCAATTGCTAAAAAGATGAATAAAAAATATATAGATTAAAAAGAAAAGACTATACAAGAACTGGACCAGCCCAAAAACAACTTATGATAAGTAACAAAGCCCATGAATGGGGAATAACTGCCAAAAATAGAAGTATAGTGGCATAAGGCCCAAGAGACTGACTAAAGTGTCAGGCTAGAGCTTTCTCGTCACAAGAGTGATGAATTCTCTTTATTTAATTACGAATTCTAAGATGTAGCAAATAATTTATTTCAATTTTTTATATATTTCAAAAACTATTTCAATTTAGTTGGGTATTATTATTCAATCCATACCTCAACACATGCCAAATCATTTATCTTTTAGGAAAACCCTGAATCTTTTATGTGCAATGGGGAGATCAGGTGTCTTTCTTGTCCGAGCTGAATCAATCGATGTCTATATTCCAAAAATATTTGGTATAACTATACCATATACTATAGTATTATTTATTTAAATATTATCTAAAAATATAATGTATATAAATATAATAATTATTATAAAATAATAATTTATAAATATATAATTACTTATAATATAGTTTAATATAATAAAATAAAACTATAAGATAAAAGAACCTGATTAGAAGTCGAGGCTAGAATTTGATTCTGTGTCCTTAAGACAGATTCGCCCCGCTATGGTGCTAACAGACTCAATAGTGTCTATCTCCCAAGATACAACTACTTTTACTTCCTTCGATAGTAGATACAACTACTTTTACTTCCTTCGATAGTAGCACTGCAAACCAAAGGAATAGGCGAACCGGCTCGGTGTAGTACTCTCGGACTCAAACTCAGACTCGAAGTGACTAACTAAACTTGGACTAGGAATGACTGACTAAGGCTCAAATCCAAAAATAAGGGCTCGTACCCACATACACTTATAGAAGAAGAGAGAGGAAGGAGAGAATTCAGAATTAGAGAAAAGGATTCTGAATTGGAGTACTTTGGAATGAACCCAAGGGGGGTTTATATAAGCGTCATAGTGTTTTTTGGTTTTAATATTTTTTCGATGTGGGACAAACATTTATCATATTTTACAAACCCATTTAGGCTTATCAAACACCTTACTTTGGAGCTAATTTCTCATTCACCCAGAAACGGATTTGAGAAAGTAAATATACCACGTTCATCTCCTTGTAGAGAGGAACGTGCTCGTCTATAGATCCGCAAAAAATTCTTAATGGAATCTATTTAAAATCTCATCCAAAGTTTATATTTTTAATGCCCCTGTTTTCAATAATCCCTCACATGAATGGAAATTTGCGTAAATTGCAAATGAAAAAGATGAAGAAGATACAGACACTAGAGATAGTACTATTGAAAAGTAGCTGCATCAGGATAGGCAGCTTTTGGCCTTGAACATTCCCTAGTGTATTACTATTGGATTTACTGGCTAACCAGTGAACATGATGTCTTAAACTGTTCAGCCGTTGATGTAAACCAAGACAATAACAAACACATAGTTCCTTCCCGTACAAAGTTGGTTCTCATGGTTGTGTTCATATAGCCCTGAACAATTCCTGTTATTTCATGAGTCCTCTAGAATACTTAGCCTTAGAAGTTCTCATAGAAGCGGCCCCACTTCACACTCATATAGGTGACTTCTTATTAAGAGTATCCTACTATACCTCACTTGAATCTTTAAAGTATAAGTGTCATTAAAAGCATTGCATTTCCTACTCATCGATGTAGGTAACACTGTCTCATCATAGTAATGGGTTGAAGATTAAATCTTCTTAGTGCTTCTAGTGAGCCATTCAAAATTTCAGTTGTCCCTTTGAACCTAGATCTTGGGATCTCCAGTCAACTAGGCTGGGTTTCCATTAAGACGACTCGTTAGCTTTCGGCTTTAATCCCATTCCTCTCGATGAACTATACACTTACTCTCTTGTCAAACCTTTTGTAAACGGATCCGCTAAATTATCTTTTGACCTGATATAATCTATTGAGATTATCCCACTTGAGAGCAATTGTTTAACAGTATAGTGTCGTCAATGTATATGTCGAGACTTACCGTTATACATATTAGTTTATGCCCTTCCAATTACTGATTGACTATCGCAATGTATATATATAGCGGGCACAGGTTTAGGCCAATTTGGAATATCGTCTAAGAAATTACGAAGCCACTCAGCTTCTTCACCAGCTTTATCTAAAGCAATAAATTCAGATTCCATAGTGGGTCTGGCAATACAAGTTTGTTTTAAAGATTTCCAAGATATGGCACTTCCTCCAATAGTAAAGACATAGCCACTGGTGGATTTAGAATCCTTCGTATCTGATATCCAATTAGCATCACTATATCTTTCAAGTACTACTAGATATCTAGAATAATGTAATCCATAACTTATGGTATATCTTAAATATCTTATAATCCTGATTATTGCAGTCCAATGGTTCTTTCCTAGATTACTTGTATATTTACTCAATTTATTAACTGAGTATGCTATGTCTGGTCGTATGCAATTCATCAAATACATTAAGCTTCCTATAATGCTAGAATATTCAAGTTCTGATATGTTAGGACCAGTATTTTTCGATAAATGAAGATTTACATCAATAGGAATCTTTACAAGACTACTATCTTTTTTATTAAACTTTTCTAATATTTTCTCAATATAGTGAGATTGAGATAATACTAGACCATCTGATATTCTAGAAATCTTAATTCCTAGTATGACATTAGCTATGCCTAAATCTTTCATATCGAAGTTTTTGGTCAATATCTTTTTAGTAGTTTTGATTATAACATCAATACTACCCATTATTAGCATATCATCCACATATAGGCACATAATGACATATCCATTTTGAGTATTTTTCACATAAACACATTTATCACACTCATTAATTCTAAAACCATTTGACAACATCACTTTGTCAAATTTTTTATGCCATTGTTTAGGTGCTTGTTTTAATCCATATAAGGATTTTATAAGTTTGCACACCTTTTTTTCTTTTTTTAGGATAATAAAACCTTCAGGTTGTTCCATATAGATTTCCTTTTCTAATTCACCATTCAAGAATGCAGTCTTAATATCTATTTAATGTATTTCTAAATTTTGCAATGCCGCAATAACTAGTAACAATCTAATGGATGTTATTCTTCTGACTGGTGAATATGTATAAAAATAATCCAAGCATTCTTCTTGCCTGTATCCCTTAGTAATAAGCATAGCTTTATATTTATATATTGAACCATCAAGCTTCATCTTCCTCTTAAAAATTCACTTATACCCTAAAGGTTTAGTACCAGGAGGAAGATCTACCAACTCCCAAGTATGATTTTGCATGATGGATTCAATTTCACTATTTACGGCATCTTTCTATAAAGGAGTTTCAAGAGAAGACATAACTTCCTTATAACTTTGTAGCTCATTCTCCAATATATATGTTAGAAAATCAGGACTAAATGACTTAGACGTTATAACTCTTTTGCTACGTCTAGGTTCTTCCTTATTTTCATCCTCTAGAGACTCTTAATTTATATTATCTTGTATATTTCTATTAGCAATATCATGATTTCTTTTAAGAGGATTTTTACAAGGAAGTATATCTTCAAAGAAACAAGCATTCCTTGACTCAATAATTGTATTGATATGGATGTCAAGAATGTATGATTTATGCATAAGGAAAATGATATGTATTATTATTCTGTGCACATGCAGCCTATAAAAGTACCATCAAAGGTTTTTGGTCCTATCTTAACTTTCTTAAAAGTAGGAACCATAACCTTAGCTAAACACTCCCACACTATTAAGAATTTATAGGAAGGTTTTTGGCCTTTTCATAATTCCTAAGGTGTCAGATTTGTTTTTTTTTTTTTTTTTTTTTTTTTTTTTGAGGTATTTTGTTGAGAACATAATTAACAGAAAGCAAAGCTTCTCCCCACAAATTCTAGGTTAAACCAGAACTTATCAACATAGTATTCATCATTTCTTTTAAGGTACGGTTGTTGCTTTCAGTAACACCGTTCTGTTGATGTGAATAAGGAGTTGTAATTTGATGAATAATACCATGTTCTGAGCAAATGTCAGCGAATGGTGCTTCGTATTCACCACTTCTATCACTTCTAAACACCTTTATATTTTTGTCAAGTTGATTCTCAACTTCATTCTTGTAATGTTTAAACATTTCTAAGGCTTCATCTTTACTTCTTAACAAGTATACATAACAGTATCTTGTGCAATCATCAATAAAAGTAATAAAATATTTTTTCCCACCTCTAGTTGGCACAGATTTTATGTTGTAAGGTAGAACATCATTTTCTGTTGCCACATTTTAAACTCCGCCCCATTAAATTTTTCGGGCTTCTCCCCATGACTGACGGGAACATTAAGCATAGTAGTACTTGTACTTGCCATTCATCTTATATATATTAAATATATATACCACAGTCAAGTCAAATTTACAGAAATAAAATAACAACAATATTTAAATAATTAAATTATAGTATAAGCCGAATATGTCTTAAGATTGTATTCCAAAAATATATGGTATAACTATACCATATACTATAGTATTATTTATTTAAATATTATCTGAAAATATAATGTATATAAATATAATTATTATTATAAACTAATAATCTATAAATATATAGTTACTTATAATATATAGTTTAATATAATAAAATAAAACTATAAGATAAAAGAACCTGATTAGAAGTCGAGGCTAGAATTTGATTCTATATCCTTAAGACAGATTCACCCTGCTATAGTGTTAACGGACTCAGTGGCGTCTATCTCTAGTATAAGTCGAATATGTCTTAAGATTGTATTCCAAAAATATGTGGTATAACTATACCATATATTATAGTATTATTTATTTAAATATTATCTGAAAATATAATGTATATAAATATAATTATTATTATAAAATAATAATCTATAAATATATAATTACTTATAATATATAATTTAATATAATAAAATAAAACTATAAGATAAAAGAACCTAATTAGAAGTCTAGGCTAAAATTTGATTCTATGTCCTTAAAATAGATTCGCCCCGCTATGGTGAATGGACTCAGTGGCGTCTATCTCCTAGGATAGAACGACGTTTACTTCCTTCGGTAGCAGTACTACAAACCAAAGGAATAGGCGAACCGGCTCAGTATAGTACTCTCTAACTCAAACTCGGACTCAGAGTGACTGATTAAACTTAGACTATGGGTGACTAACTAAGGGTCAAACCCAAAAATAAGGGCTCGTACCCACAGACACTTATGCTACGTTTGGCGTCTAGGAATATAATGGAATGGAATGCCCATTCTAACCATTCATTTGTTTGGTGTGCATGAATAAAATGAAATGACCATTCGAATGGAATGAAAATTCATTCCAGGGAATGAAAATCCATTCCATTACTAAACCTATAGAATGGCTATTCCATTCCATAGTAAGATTAAATATTTTTATAATATTCTCAATAAGCCCTTCATCACATTCCAATAAGGAAAAAATATTTTGTATAGACCAAAAATCTTTCACATTCCATTTTTTACGTTTCTCGAGCTTTTTTATTAGACGTGGTAAAGGTCTTTCACCTTCCCTCTCTTCTGAATATACACAGAGCTGCCATTGACAAAAAGTTACAGGACCTTCAACCATATTATATATATTAGCTTTTACATCAGCTTCTTAGGTTAAGTATTCAACCCGTTTTTGGATAAAATTGTATTGACAGAATATTAATTAGATTGATTTTATTAAAAAATAATGAAAAGGGTATTTTTGAGAAAAAAAAAATCATTTCATTCCAGATTTAATGATAGTCAACCAAACAATTGAATGCTAATAATTATTTTATTCCATAATGATTCACCGTGTCACACTAAATATTAGAATGGTAATATTCATTACATTCCATTCTCATTCTCTTAGCCTTATAGAAGAAGAGAGAGGAAGGAGAGAATTCAGAATTAGAGAAAAGGATTCCGAATTGGA
Source organism: Cornus florida (assembly GCF_030987335.1). Lineage (NCBI taxonomy): Eukaryota > Viridiplantae > Streptophyta > Magnoliopsida > Cornales > Cornaceae > Cornus > Cornus florida. The sequence continues at coordinate 73,084,777 of NW_026775575.1, read as the reverse complement.
GTACTTTGGAATGAACCCAATGAGGTTTTATATAGGCCTAATGGTGCCTTTTGGTTTTAATATTTTTCCGATGTGGGACAAACATTTCTCACATTTTGCAAATTCATTTTGGTTTATCAAACACCTTACTTTGGAGCTAATTTCTCATTCACCCGGAAACGGATTTGAAAAAGTAAATATACCACAATTCATCTATTTGCAGAGAGGAGCGCGCTCGTTTATAGATTCGCAAAAAAAATTTAACGAAATCTATTCAAAATCTCATCCAAAGTTTATATTTTTAATGCCTCTATTTCCAACAGTTTCGATGCCCAGCACAATAGTTAATCTAGGCCTTGCAAAGCCTCATCCCAGAACTGTATTTATTTGTTTGTGTCTGTGCACCTATTCCTGTATCCTGATTGCTTCTATATTTCAGATAACATTATTCTAGTCAATTTAGGTTGTTTTGGGAAATTCATTGTAATATCAATTAATAAAATAAAAAATATATATAAAAAACGCGAAGATCATTCCAAAAAAAAGAAACCCACCAAATGAAAGTCCCATAACTGAACAGTCAAGTATTTGTAAAAAAAACTAAAAAATTCAAAGGTCAGAAGAGACCAGAATGAATAGTAGCTGAGACAAATTTTACGAAAACGATGGAATTCAAATCCGCGGAGATTACTCAAGTCAAAGACCTTCCAAGTTCCTGTTCAAAATGCGTGTTAAGAAGGATTTGAAGCTGAAAGATCAACACCCCTTTAAGATATAAAAAAAAGTGTTGAACTAGTGACAGTGGAGCAACATGTGTAAGTTTGTGCTTAGTTAATTAGAGGATGCCTCAATCGATCAACTAATTTTTAAACATAGTTGAACTAGGGTTAGGTAGAATTATTATTCGACTCAAAAGTTTAAGTTAGTAAATGAGACTAATACCCAACTTATATACTAATGCACTTTTTCATTCGTATTCGATGTGGGACAAATTCCCCACCTAATATTAGTAAATGAGACTAATACCCAACTTATATACTAATGCACTTTTTCATTCGTATTCGATGTGGGACAAATTCCCCACCTAATATCTGTTATGCGTACATTTTTAATTTTAAATAAAAGAGAGAGTTTTATATATATATAAATGAGACTAATACCCAACTTATATACTAATACACTTTTTCATTCGTATTCGACGTGGGACAAATTCCCCACCTGATATCTGTTATTTGTACATTTTTAATTTTAAATAAGAGAGAAAGTTTTATATAAAACTTTCTTTTCATATTTTAAATTTTAAAAAAAAAAACACAGGTCATTTTGTCTTTATATTATGTAAGAGGTTTCTCCTCATCAATGAGGAGGCAACCAAAATACTTAAATATCCCCATGAAAAATATAATTTTTCACTTTCCACATGTAACATTTGTGTGTAAAAATTTACAGTTTTATCTTTAATGGATTGATCTAGAAAAATAAAAGTGATTTGCTTTGGGTTTTTTTTTTTTCTTTTCTTTTTTCATGTCTTCCTAGTTCCTTAATATTTGTCTCACCACCAGACATGCCAAAATATGTTTGTTTATGATACTTGAATTTCAATCGTAAACACAGGTGTACCAAAGCTAGCTTGCTAAGAACACAATGAAAAATACAAAATTCATTTTTATTTGGTTGTAAATGGCCAAGAAGATAAGGCAATTAAATGTCGAATTGAAGGAATAATATTCTTCTTAAGCTGGTGTTTTTTTTTCCTAATTTTCTTAAGCTAGTTTTTCTACCTTGAAACAAGGATTTTATTAATGAAGAAATCTAAAGGGAAGGGAGCTGAGAGGGAACTAATGTAAAAAATAAGTAGAGTTGTGTTGTTGCGGTGTGTGTAGAGAGAGGTCTTCAATTCTTTAGATTCTCTCTCTCTCTCTCTCTCTATATATATATATATATACACTTATTCTCCCATTATTTGTGTCTTAAATTATATGTTTACAGTTCTGCATGCCAATTGGTCCAATCCTTTTTTATACAAAAAAAAATTATTAAATAGTTTTGGAACATTTGACACTGATAATTAATTCAATAAAAACGTAATTTATATGTAATATGTCAACACCTTTTGTACATAAGAAAAAATATTAATTTCTCATAATTAATAACAAACAAAAACTTAATCACAATTCACTTCTTTTTATTCCAATTCTTCTGTCATGAGTGTACAAAAACACACCACAACCAAACGAAAAAAAAATATATTACAAATTGGTTTGTTCCTGTCTTATTTAGTCCAGTGGCCATTGTTCATGTTTATGAGGTTCTGTGCATGAGATTGTTATTAATGGCAGCTTGCAGGATTATTTATTTACCAAGTAGAACCATGAGCGCGCTGTGGGTATGGAGCAGGAGGAGGATGACGAGGTATAGCATGGCCGGCAAAGCCCTTCTGGTCGATGGTACTGGTGCTGGGAGTCTTGCTGGTGCCCAAGTTTGGTGCTGGAAGGACGACTGGACTTTTCTGCAGGGATTGCATCAAAAGATATTCATTTTTCATCAACCCTAACCCTACTGTCCCTTCATTCAGGACCCTACTAGCTTCATATGGTTTGATGCTTAGAAGGAAAAGTAGTACCATAATGGCTACAAGAATACTGGGATATTTCATCTTGGTGATAAGCGTATATGCAAAGAGTATAATGTTGTCAAAACACAATTAATGGAGATTAGATGCTGGGAGAGGGGTGTATTTATATATGCATCAAGCAAACATGCAACTGGTATATATATATATATATATATATATATATATATATATATATATATGACTTTTGGAGTTGAAATCTTTCATGGTTTTAACTTGATCAAAGGGCTTTGAATGTCGACTATGCAGCAGGGTTACTAGTAGACTTGAATTTGAATGGGTATTTAACGTTTGTATTGGGAAGTCCTAAAGGAAAAAATGCTTTTCAACGTCAATTTTTTGTTTTGGTAAGTATTCTCTCTCTTTAGGATGGCGATTTACCTAAATTCGTACATGTCTTATTTAATTTGGACAAATTTATACCACTCTCACTCCCCCGGGTTTTAATTGCACAATCCATACCCACCCCGGTATGAGATACGTGTACCTGTGCCCGACCCGCCCAGGCCAGCCCCGTTTACAAATTTTTTTTTTTTTGGTTATCTAAATAAATAAATTGATAAAATCTATAAATTCTATACAATGAAAACAATGATATATATATATATATAGTAAATAACATGAACACAATAATGTGTATATATCTATAATATGGGGAGTTTGGATTTAGATATTAAACTCGTCGCAGGTTACGAGGTGGGTATGGGTTTTGAGAAACATTTGTCCCGCCCGGCCCCGCTCTTAATAAACAATTCTTATACTCGTACCATTAGGGCAGTACAAAGCGAGGCCCTAGCGGGGCGGTACAAATTGCCATCCCTATTTACCTTTATCTTCTTCTTTTATATATATACATTTATTTATATTTTAATTTCACCATAGATTTGCAAGCAATTTCATGAACAATTCAGTTATTTCATAAAAAGAAATAGAACAAAAGAAAAGCGTGATATACATAGAGTGATGTACTAACGTTGTCGACCCATTCCACCACATGGTATAATATTATTCACTTTGAATCCGAACCCGCACGATTCTGTTCTTGAATTTTGTATATATATTTATATTTTAATTTCACCATAGAATTTCATTTTTCATCCACCCTACTGTCATCCTACTAGCTTCAATTTTCATTTTTATTTATTTATTTAATTTCACCTTTCATTTGCAGGTAATTCCATTAAAATGACACCAGCATGTAATAGTTGGGGTAGTTAAAATAACTAAAAGTCAATTTTTTTTTTTATATTTTATAAATCTAAAGAAAAAAAAAAAAAAGAGCATGTAATCAAATTGAAATCTTACAAATAGAGAGAAAAAGAAAAATGGGGTGGGTATGGAGCAGATTTGCCTAAATTCATATAATTATGGACAAATCTATACCTGCCTCGTACTCGCGACGAGTTTTAATTTCAAAATCTATACCCACCCCGGTAAGAGATGCGTATAACCGTGCCCACCCTGCCCAGGCCAGCCCCATTTTCATTTTTTTTTTTTTTTTGGTTATCTATATAAATAAATTGATAAAATCTATACATTCTATGCAATGAAAATAATGATATATATATATATATATATATATACACACAATAATGTGAATATATCTATAACACATATATACATCTATATATATATAAATATATATATATATATAATAAAGTATAAAGAGCGGGGCGGGATAGATGTTTCTCAAAACCCGTACTCGTCCCGTAACCTGCAGCGGGTTTAATATCTAAATCCATACTCGCCTATGAAGGAAAAACGAACGCGATTATAAATTTTTTGGATCTTAACTACGTGATTTTTCATCAAATCAAGAAGTATGGAAAAAGAGAACTCATACCTTTTAAATGATTGATTAATCGTCAACATTTCGAGAATAACAGTGAATTGGATTGCTCCTCTTTTAGTCTTGAATACCAGTAAACCTTTACCTTTATATCCCCGAAATACATAGTTTTGTGGAAACCCTATATCTCTCACTCTCGATTATTCTGTATTTTGTAGGTTTGTGCGTGAATAACCGAATAATTAACGTGAGAGGTATCGTGTATATAGATAGGGCTAGAGATTAGGATCAAAAGGGATTCTTATTCTAGCTCCAATTAAAGAACACAAATCGTTTTGTCTTTATGTTATGTAGGAGGTTTCTCCTTATCGATGAGGAGGCAACCGAAATACTTAAATGTTCCCATGAAAAATATGATTTTTCACTTTCCACACATGTAATATTTGTGTGTAAAAATCTACAGTATTATCTTTATTGGATTGATCTAGAAAAATAAAAGTGATTTGCTTCGTTTTTTTTATTTTTTATTTTTTTCTTTTTTCACATCTTCCGAGTTCCTTAATATTTGTCTCACCACAGGGTATGCCAAAATATGTTTGTTTATAATACTTGGACTTCAATCGCAAACGCAGGTGTTACCAAAGCTAGCTTGCTAAGAACACAATGAAGAATACAAAATTCATTTTTATTTGGTTGTAAATGGCCAAGCAGATTAGGCAATTAAATGTCGAATTGAAGGAATAATATTCTTCTTGAGCTAGTGTTTTTTTTTTTTTCCTAATTTTCTTAAGCTGGTTTTTCCACCTTGAAACAAGGATTTTATTAATGAAGAAATCTAAAGGGAAGGGAGGAGAGAGAGAACTGATGTAAAAAAATAAGTAGAGTTGTGTTGTTGTGGTGTGTGGAGAGAGAGAGGTCTTCAATTCTTTAGATTTTCTCTCTCTCTCTCTCTCTTTCTCTCTCTCTCTATATATATATATGTATATATTTATTCTCTGACCCGTTATTTCTGTCTTGACATAAAAAAAAATTATATGTTTATAGTTCTGCATGCCAATTGGCCCAATACACTTTT